>NC_067455.1:19390236-20050236 GCF_025434085.1 Hippocampus zosterae | reverse complement strand
GAAATGACAGAAATGCTTCAATTATGTTTATTTCCTGGGAATTGTTAAGGGTGCCAATAATTGTGGAACAGGTGATTTGATGTCAAATAATTATTTCTTTATGTGGGATTTTTTCCCCACTGAATAAATGCACTTGTATTGAAGGTTGGATTTTTCTCTTTTTTTCCATTAAGGTCCCATATTATTTAGAAAAAAAATAAAATAATTGGAAGCTAAAAAACACATCTCAACCAGGGGTGCCAATAATTATGGAGGGCACTTGTATATATATTAGCGCTGTCAGTTTAGCGCGTCTTTATTGCCATTAATTTAAATGAATTTTAACGGGATTACATTTTTTCTCGCGAGATTAACGCGGCACCACACGTCACAAGAGGATGTTACGTTGCTCTATAAATACACCAGAAACAAAACAACAAGTGCGCTGCAGAAGTCCACGCCCATGTCTGTTTTGCCAGCCACGGGAGCGCGAGACACCGAAAATGGATACTGAAAGAGTTTATGAATGGAAAGTTTACTTTTAAAAAGTTACCATATTGCTCCACTGACAAGACCAAAGTTATCTGTTCTTCTCTCTCTCTGTATCATACAGGTATACGATGTATGCCACTGACGCGATTGTTACTTGTTTGGAACTATTTTGTGTGGAAGGTTACAGTGTTCTGTGTCCAAATAAATAGAGCGGGTGGAGCTTCTCTGTGTTCGTCTGACAGTGACAGTGCGCTACAGTGTTAGCGACCTAGCGAAAGTAAAATGTCTCCAGTGTTGTCATCGAACCAAGTGTAGTCATTCGAAATGAGGTCTACAAAAAACCATAGAAAGACTTCCGCGCAAGAAGGACCAACACAATCAACATAGCCTGACTGTGTTAGGGGGAGTGAACCCCCCCGCGCCCCTTTCAGAATGGTTTGCCCCTGCAGCACGGGGGAAGTGGTGTGCTTGTTTGTAAGGCCGGCAGTTTCGAATACAGCGGCACATAATGAACACTGGTGTCCGGTGTCTCGTTATTCTTCAACAAACATACAGAAACAGACTGCTGTGTTGAAAGCAAACTTGAGAAAAATGAAGTATGCAACCATGGTTTAAATCCACTATAGGCTGAGTACTAGTGTACCTTAGATGTGCACTTTATAATGTTATATTGCTCTGTTTTAATTTAATAAAAAAAGCTGTTAAAGCAGCTGTTGTGTGACAAAATATTTTTTTCACCGTTATTTATGGACAGTAGTATTGTGTGAGAGATTATGTGTGAATAACTGCACCAAGTGAAAAATGTTCATATAAAATTGAAAATCGAAATGGTTATTTCAGTAAATATTTGCATTTGGCACATAGAAAACTGACTCATGATTCCATGTTGATGAGACCATTAAAATGGGGGAAAAAATAGGACAAAAAATGTAAAAGGAAATTCAGAATAAATAAAAAATGTGTGAGTAATCACGATTAATTTTTTAGTTCATTTGAGTTAATTAGGATATATCCATCCATCCATTTTCCAATCCAGGTTTATCCTCACAAGGGTCGCGGGGTGGGGGGGTGCTGGAGCCTATCCCAGTTGTCTTTGGGCAATAGGCGAGGGACACCCTGAACCGGTTGCCAGGCAATCGCGGGGCACATCGAGACGAAGAACCATCCTGCCATGCATGTTTTTGGAATGTAGGAGGAAACCCACACAGGACTGGGGTGAACAAGCAAACAGCAAACTCCACACAGGGAGGCCAGAGCTGGGATCGAACCCACTAACTCTGCACTGTGAGGTCAAAGCGCTAACCACTGGCCCACTGGGGCACCCTAATATATGTGTATATATGTGTGTGTGTGTGTGTATGTATATATATATATACAGTATACAGTATGTGTGTGTACACAGTATATGTACACAGTATATATACTGTGTGTGTGTGTATACACGTACACACATGCACGTGTGCATATTTATATATATAAAAATAAAATTCCTTCAGAGCGATGTGAAAGACTCATTACCAATTCTCGCAAAAAGGGGGCAATTACTTTTTCACAGAGGGGCTGGGTGGTTTGGAATTTTTGTTGTTGTTGTTGTATTTCCTTGGGTTGTCTCTGAGTGATACTAAAATTGGCTTGATGATTTGAAACCTTTGTGTGTGATAAATATGCAAAAAAAACATAAAAAAGCTCAACAGAAATCAATTGGGCGGCAAATACTTTTTCACGGCCAGTGGAATCAGTCATTGGCATGAGTGGCTCACTAATTTTTTTTCGATGGTCCACCCCAAGTCGAGTTTGAAGCATCTCGAAGTGTGTGTCGACCCTAAGATTTGTATTTGCAGTTTCTGTCCTATGGTCAGGCAAATACTACAGTGGCCATTTACCAGTGTCCATACACTAACCAGCCATGCACAATGGGGCTAGTCTTGAGTTAGTCGCTCAACCACAGCTGAAGAGTTGCAGGATTGATGCTAAAACTGTCTACCACTCTCTCTGTACTTGTCGCATGAGTGCACACGTTAGCAGATTTAGGCGCTTGAGTGATGCTTCCCGGCTGGGTTCCCTGAAGAATGTGAGCAGCTGTGAGGGGTTCGGCCTCCTCTCTATTATCCATTGTCTTTCTCACTCTGTCGCTTGTCCCTTGTTCTGTTTTCTGTCTTGCCACCTCTGGGCCTCTGTGCAGCACTGGTAGGAGTCACAGTCCTGGTCAAATTAGAGAAACTGGATCATTCTCCACAGCTGGAGTGCACAGACACTTTGGTGTACTTGCATTGAGATTTTGCTGAGGAGAACATTAATTGTCATTATTTAATTGTGAACTATATCACACATTTGCTTTACATTCCAAACTGGGCTAAAATTTTCATTCACAAACTGAAAATAATGTACCTTTTCCCAGGCTCCAAAAATACAGATTTAAAAAAATATTTGCCAAGTACATGACTAACATGATGTATTGTGCATTATTTTATTAAAATGTGTATATAGCATGCTGTTCCTTCTAAGGCGTCAAGGAACACCCAATTTTTCAGAACAAACAACAAACAGGACACTGGAGGCAAGAAGCACTTTAAATTATTTGTTTGCGTGTTAGTTGCAAATGGGCAAATTTAACTCTTTAGACAAAACATCTAAAAAATTATGTCCTATATTCATTTGGATTATTTTCATTATACAAAATTATCATTACAAAGAAAGAACGTGCTGGACAAGCACTTGGCATGTGTAGCATGTAAATTTAAAGGACCTTTGTGGACTGGTGTTTTCGTGGATCTATGCTAACCCAGCTATATGTTTTAACTGAGGTGGATTAGCCTACCTACTGTTTTGACTCTATCAATTACCTGTCACCCTTCCTACCACCCAATTGTCCCACACCCGTTGGCCAAATGGCTATAGAAATAGACAGCTATTATTTTACAAAATAGACTGTTGTTGTTGGTTGAGGAGCTTGTAAAATTGCATTTGAGTCTGAAGGCCAGATTTTTTTAGACAGAGACGTTGTTGTGCTTCTCCCATGCTCCCCAAAACACAAAGGATCCCTAGCATGGATGTTTTTCAGAATCCACAATGATTTGTTCCAACAGCTCATTGAAGACTAAAAGTCGATTAACTATGCTCTCTCACCATCAAGGTCTTTGGCTCAAGCACCAGAATTCCACTAAAAGAACGGTTTACCTCAGGAAGCTCGACTCTGTCCTACAATGCACCTGGGGTGTCTTTGTGAAATAAATGAATGGGTTCTCAGGAAACATAAAACATTTCCCACCGTAATCCGTCTTGTATTTATAGGAGTGAATAATTACTCTCCTGTCAACTGTGTGAATGTTATTTTATGAATTATACTTGATCGGTCTTAATTATAGAAAACATCTGTTCTTAGATTTGAAAACACTCGCTTCCAAATGATATATTATAAATATTTTCTTCGCCTGTCTTAGAGTCATACTTGCTTTGTTTAATGTGTGTTTTTCCCCACCCTTAGTCAATTGTAACTTTCAGGACTTGTAAACTATTACTTTTTATTTGAGTTAAAAAATGTTCAACATTTTTTTTAATTTGATTTTATATTGTTTAATTGGAATGATTGCTGCTTTTCCGCATTTGATACAGTGGTCACGTAGCCCACAATCGGTCTCCATCAAGTTTCTATTTTGGATAAGTGTGCCAAGGAGTGATAGGTTTGTTAGCATTGACTGTCTGACGGATGACTTGTCCTTACTTAATGTGTCTAGACGAGTCATTGGCCAACAAAATGCTTGTTCCCTGGTGGTGCGTTCATGGGGGTAATCAAGGGTGATCCTGTCTTAATTCCCACCATTGCACATGAAAGTAGGCCAGTGTGTGCACTTTTTTTTTTTGGTCTGTCTATCTATATGAGCCATGTCCAAAGTCCGGCCCGCGGGCCAAATCCGGCCCGCGGTCGAATTTCATCCGGCCCTCGGCCCCTGTCATAAAATCAGTGCCGTCTGGCCCGCAGGTTGGGCGCAATGGAACACGTGTTGCATTGACTGAGGTCTCGGAGACTGGTGAGTGATGTTTCATAGAGTACTGCTTCCCTCTAGTGGCTAAACGAGTAATAGCATTCACTAAATGAGTAATAGCATTTAGACACTAGAGGGCATCACTCACGAGTTAACAAGACATCACTCCGTGTTTATATTGACTGATATGTCATATTTCAAATGATCCTTGCAGTTGTGGATATGTGTATTGCTTGTTCATTTCCCTGTTGTTCGAGTCAAAGGTTTTGTGACTATTGAAAAGTCATGGTGATACATCTTATGTTTCAAATCAATCAATTTGCACTCAGGAGACTTCTGTTTAAGAAAAAGTCAAGTGAATAAGCAGTTGCATGTGATATACCTGTTTCAAATGAACCAAAACAAATTCTTAAGATTGTTGAAATTAAAATAAAAATGTAAATGTGAAACAGACTGGCTTACTAATATTTGTTGAACAATATTGTTGTTCAATGTAAATAATGTCAGCCAAGGTCGGCCCCCCGACATTTTACCACATAAAATCTGGCCCCCTTGGCAAAAGGTTTGGACACCCCTGATCGATATGATTACTGCCATACAGTCTTTCATACAATCCATAAAAATCTACAGTCAAATATAGTCTTCTCAAATTCCATCATAAGTCTTCTTTTTGAATCAATAAGTGTAAGCAAAATCACATCACTGAGCATTAATTTAACCAAATATATTGGCATGTGTATGGAAAGTAAAACGTCACTGAGCTCGTCTGGCCTCATATGGCAAGGAAGTAAGCTTTTTATGCCCTGTAGTCACAACAAATTAGTGAATTAATAAGACATTTGGTGTTGCTCGTCCTTCCTCATGACTGCTTGCTCTGCATGAAAGGAGCTGGCTTTGCTCTGCTGCACTGTAAGCAAACATAGAAGCATAAACTTGACTGGCCAAACGATTAAATTGTCATATGAGGAATCATACAAAGCACATCTCAACATTATTTTTCCATTTGCTCATAGTTTGATGATTTGTTTGCAGTAATTGAGAAATATGCTGTCCATACATACTCCTTATTCATCACTGAACTTGGCGGTAGTAAAAATGGAAGAAAATGTTGTTGCTCTCCCATTGCTGCTAAAAAAGCATTTGCTCCTCTGTTAAGACTCTTTACAAAATGCCTGAGTATGTCTTTGGGAATTGAGTCAATTTTTTCCCGTAATTATATTCGAGCACTCCAAGGTCACTGATGTGTTGCTTTATTAATTTTCCTTTTGTTTTTTTGTTTAGCTTTTTTAATCCAATTTTTCTCAAAGTGTAAACAATCCCTATGTTTATTTGGATATCTCTTGTGTAAGGACGAGCAAGGGAGTGCAAGAGGTGTTGATGTACATGCGTGCATGTGGATGATGAGTGTGAGTACCGTGCTGCTTTTCTCCACCCTGGGGAAAGGCTCAACTCGAACTGCTCCTGTTGCCCATACTCGTTGGCTGTGCAAGAAGAGCCAGGTGGTTGTGCTTAGTGCAGCACAGTCAAGCGTGGACGTAGCGCATGCTGACATTTGCCATCGTTGATTGCTGCAGGGAGAGAAAAAATCTGCTTTTCCATATGCTTGTACTCATTGCAACCCTTCCCTCCACCCACTACACCCCTCAACTGTCCTCCGCTGCCCCCGACCCGCAGCTCCCCCACCCAGTCTCAACCAGATGGCTCCGTGAACATTGTTTACCTTGGGTGACGGTCCCAGATGCAGAGTGTGTCCATAGGCATCCCCATTCCGCCCAGTTAGTTCCCTCGTCCCTCTCCTCCCTCTCAGCTAGTGCCAGTCGCATCTCTTTGACTCAAGCTGCATTAGGGCTGTTGACTCTGTGACCTTCATTCTCAAACACACACCATAGATAGATAAATAATCTGCTTCTTATAATGTGTTTATTATTTTATTTGGGGGGGGGGTTGTGTAAGTTTGGGTTTTACTTTTTAAAATATCTATTGTGTTATTTTATCAGTTACGATACTGACAATTTCCCTAGTCAGAAGGTTCTGATTCTTATTCTGGAAGAGATGCTCTGTCTTTTCACTGTTGTTCAATTCTCACTTCCACATGTTTTCAATGTCAAATGCAGTTTGGGAAGGCACTATATGTTGGCTACTTCCCTACTTCCACACTGTCTGTTCTGACATATGGGAGTTCCCTTATGGCTCCATGGAATAGCTGGAAACTCCAGATGTTGCCAGCATAGGAGGGGCAGATGTAATTAGCACTACTTAACGGAGTGCGGCAACAGACTGGCATCTCACCAAGCTGAACCTTCAAATTCCAAAAATTATGGAATGGGCCTCAAAAGTATTTTTTCTTGTCAGCGCTTAAAATTTGTCATTCAATTTCAGGCCATATTGAGTCGCAATACTCTGAGAAACATTGAAGAGTCCTGCACAGTCTGTTATTCTCTTAGCAAAATTATTTTTCAAATTATTGTTTGTTTTGTTTTTTTAAAGTAGACATGGTGGATATAGTTTAGTTTTGTTGCTAAATATTTTTTTGTGATTAATCAATAGAATAATAGATTACAAAAATATTCCATAGTGAGAGGCCTACCCAGAATTGTAGGTTACATATTTAAATGATTTCTTTGGGGGGGTTAAATTGACCAGCCCATTCTGCTGGAACAGGTTCATTACTGTTGGGATGCTTCTATAATAAAACAGCGAGTGGGTTGAAAATTTGGGTTATTTATCTGCGAGTAAGATTGAGAGTGAGAAGGTTGGAATTCACATGATAAACTAGTCAATACAGCACCATTTTCTGGAATCATGTCAATGTGTATGTCTTCTCATGTATCAACTCTTGTATGTCTTCTCATCTAGCAACATCAATCAAGATACCGAAATTGAGGGAGGAACCCTCTGATTGTAATGACCCCTCAAGAGGCAAAAGCTCACTCATCAACAATGGCTTCGTTCCTGTTAAAGGCATCAATAACCTCGGCAACACCTGCTTCTTTAATGCTGTTATGCAGGTTGGTAGATTTCTCAACTGCTTTTGCAAAAACATCAATGTCCTCCACAATTTGATGTCTACAATTTACTTTAGTATGCATTTCAACTGCAAGGGTTGAGAATGGTGTACTTTGAGAGGGCAGAATCAAATTTAAAAAAGCAACACAAAGATCCACCCACCCATCAATTTTCTAATCCGCTTATCCTCACAAATGTAATGTAGGCAGTAGGCGGGGGAAACCTGAACCGGTTGCCAGCCAATCGCAGGGCACAGAGAGACGAACAACCATCTGCGCTCACACTCACACCTCGGGACAAATTATGAGTGTTCAGTCAGCTTGCCACGCATGTTTTTTGAATGTGGGAGGATACCCGAGTACCCGGAGAAAACGTGGGAACACGCAAACTCCACACAAGAAGACCGCAGCCGGAATCCAACCCTGCACCTCTGCACTGTGAGGCCGATGCGCTAACCAGTTGACGACCATGCTGAACACAAAGATCAAATACAGTATTTAGCTTGGCCGAAAGCAGGGGGCAATTAATTTTGCAAAGGGGCCACGTAAGAAACTGCGATGCTTGCTCAAGACCAAGCCAACATGGAAATCTCTACTACCATCCATCCATCCGTCCTTTTTCAACCACTTATCCAGGGTCAGGTCGCGGAGGCAACAGCCTTAGCAGTGAAGCCCAGACTTCCATCTCCCCAGCTACTTCTTCCAACTCTTCTCGGGGATCTCGAGGCGTTTCCAGGTGTTTTCCAGCATGTCCTGGGTCGTCCCCGGGGCCTCCTGCCGGTGGGACATGCACACCACACCTGACTAGGGAGGCTTCCAGGAAGCATTCTAATCAGACGCCCGAACCACCTCATCTGGCTCCTCTTGACGTGGAGAAGCGGCTCAACTCTGAGCCCCTCCCGGATGACTGACCTTTTCACCTTATCTCTCAGGGAGAGCACCGACACTCTGCGGCGGAAACTAATTTTGGCCACTTGTATCCAGATCTTGTTCTTTCAGTCACAACCCATAGCTCGTGACCATGGCTGAGGGTACAAACCTTGATCGACCGGTAAATTGAGAGCTTAGCCTTTTTGCTCAGCTCCTTCTTCACCATGACAGACCGAGACAAAGTCTGCACCACAACAGACGCTGCACCGATCCGCCTGTCGTTCTCCCGCTCCCTCCTGCCCTCACTCGTGAACAAGACCCCAAGAGACTTAAAACTCTTCCACTCTTATGTTTTAACATGGTGTTTATTATGGACAATCCGTGACAAGCACAGAAGTCCAATAACAAAACATCAGTTGTGCTCTGATCAGTGGGGGAGGGTGCGGGGGCAATCCTCCCAATCATGCCCTTCCAGGTCTCACTGTAATTGCCCAAGTGAACATTGAAGTCCCCCAGTAGAATGAGGGCGTCACTAGTGGGAGCGCTTTCCAGCGCACCCTCCAAGGACTCCAAAAAGTTGGGTAGTCCAAGCTGCTGTTGAGTGTATAGGCAAAAAGAAAACAAAACCACAGCATATTTTATCTTCATGGTCACTGAAAAGGAGACTGGTTGGGTCGGTTGGGCCGGTGAACCGTACTTTGCACAGGACTGCGCTAAAGTCATCTGTCCAATTTTTACAGACAGTAACAATGACCTATCTAGACATCATATGTATTTTTGTGTGATTTCAGACATAGCCAAACCAGTGGTTACCATAAGAATTATGATGAAGTTATCATTAAATTTAGTTTGACTATCATGTGAGGTTAATTTGTTATTGAAACACCGCTTGATGAATGTTTGTTTGGTCCTGTCTTGTCTTGAAAGACCTGGTTTCTCTTTACATTCTCACAGTATGTAAACACTCACAAACTCTTTACAATGACTTTGCACGTAAACAGGCCTGCTTTTGAGGTCACTGATATATTTTCAAAACAGTGAGAAAAGCAGTGCAAACTTGGACATGTTTACCTGCCCACACATGAGTGGCTTTCGGTTGGTGCAGAGCATGATCACAATGCAATTCAACCATGCAGCCTCCCTTGTCTCTCTCTGGTTGTGTCATGGTCACTGCAAACTGACATGCCTCTTTAACAATGAACCTCTTTTTTCTGCCATTTTGTTAATCACCCCTAGGACCTTCCTCTTTGATAGAAATTCGAGTGAGTGCGAATGCTATTCCCTCTCGCTCGCTCACTCTTTCTCTTTTGTATTCTCTCCTTGAAAACTGCAATCTTTTTGGTGAAAACATATAATTGTTAGAGGATGAGCCGTGTCTGCATTCACAATGCCGGCTACATTGTGCCTTTTCCATAGCAACTGTCTTCATTGCCAAGATGTGACCAAACAAATCTCTTGATAGCAATGGAAAAGTCTCTCTTATGGGACACTCGCTACTCCTCACCAAGACTCTGCTTTCATTTTAAAGCAACACGCGAGAACATGACCATCAGTACATCGGTGCAACATTTCACAAGGATATTCCATGACCACATGGAATTGCAACAATCTAAGAATGGTTGAGTGGGTATCCAGTATTGGGTGTTGTGACGTGATTTAAATGTAAATGATAGGAATTTATTTCTTGCAGAATCTGTCCCAAACTCATATGCTCATTGACCTCATCCAGGAAGTGAAGGAGAAAGGGTATAAACTAAGGATCTGCCCACCAGTTGAGAGCAATCTGGTAAAGTTCAAATGTCCTCTTCTTGACTTCTGGAATTATTTTTCAAATACTAATTGTTAAGTTACTGGGTTATTTATTGGCAGCAACTGTATATATTTCTACTACACAACAGCTAGCTGTAGCGAGTAGCAGATATTGAGATGTATGTGTTTGTTTACATGTATATAGAATGATAACAAGAAACTGAGCAGTACCATAGTGAATTTAATCATAATCTCACTGAATTGAACCAAATTGAATCGTTCCTCTTGAAGAATAAACTGTCCTTGACTGGTATTATTGTATGGATCGAGATGTGTATCAAATTAACTTTTATTGGACTGATACACACCCTAGTGAAAACCAATTTGGAATTCTGATAATGCATTTTCTTTTTTTTGCAGGCCCCGTTAGTAGCAATGCTGCCCAGTCCTGAGCCCCTGACTGCAGCCATGCTTCTCTTCCTCCAGTGCATGAAAGAACCAGGAAAAGGTCCAGTTAATCCCAAGATCCTCTTTAATCAGCTCTGCCAGAAGTAAGGCACTTGTCTTCTTCACTTTCCTTTCCTTCTTTTCTTGTTCTTTTCCTTCCCCTTTTTCCTTCTTCTTACTCCCTTTTCTTCTTAACTGTGGTGATATAAGTCAGTCTGCGAACATTATTATTACCATTTCGTCTTACTGTTTATTGTGTATGTTAAATCGCTCCATGTACAGCACTTTGTATGCAGCGATGGCTGTTTGAAAGTGCTCTATAAAATACTGTTGACTTGACTTGACAAGCAACGACAATAAAACACACAAGAAGTAAATGATTAATCTGTCGCTAGTTGTTTTCAACAAAGAGGGTGTCACTAAAATGATTAGAAGATGTCTCCAGTTCAACTCAGAACAGAATGAGAATTGAAAAAATGCTCCCACGGATGCCTACACCAAAAGATCGGGGATTGGCTCATTTCGTGTCAATCAAAAAGAGATTCAGCCTCAGACAGGTCATCAGAAAAGCTGAGCGTCCGTGCCAGCTGATAAACGACGACTGTCCATAGACTCCCAGAGACGCTGACCGTCCAATGGGCGGGACAAAACCTGCATTTATCCAATGACTCGTCTCGTTTCAATGCATTAGGACAACGGGCTCTGAACTCTCTAGACGCCCAGCGTCCGCGCTGTAGACACTCAGCGTCCACACAGTTTAAAGCACAGTGAAGCTACGGGAATGAATGAGAAGAGAGTCGCGTCGTAACCAGTAATAAGAAGCTGATTCGGAACAAAAGTTGAGCGCGTTGGAGCACATATTTAGTCAATGACATATACACACAATTGTATGTACACACTAGGGATGTGAATCTCAGCACTGAGGACGATTCGATACACATCTCGATGCACTACCAGCGATGCGATACTTAAACGATACATGGAATTTTCTGGCGACACGATGCGATACGTTTCACCGTCTTCACGATGTGATACGATGCGATACACATTTAGTTCAAATCAATGCGATCCGATACGATACGATACAGTGCAATTTGTCGTGATTTTGTGCAATTAAACATGATGCAAATACGCAAAGAAAAAAGTTTGAAAGAAAGATGGAATTCAGTATGGTATTGCAAAAAGTAGACCACTTTATTCCTTATAAACAGTAGAACGTGTAAAACAACTTATTTAAGCCCTTTCACAATTGGGTTTTGTGCAAAGAAAATGTAAACAATTTGGCACCTGAGACTCACAGCTGCTACTTTAGTGTAAACACTAACAGACTACTCACTGAGTGTCTTATATGAAATATCCATCTCCATAGGACAGGAAAAAAAATACAATTGAAACAATGTGGCAGTCACAGCCTCAAAGCTGCTGTGTGTATTGTAGCGTACACAGACCACTCTCACTGAGTGTCAAAATGAAATGTCCAAAAGAGTCATCCATATATAGTTTTTCCTTGCGCGGTCACTGTGAGCTGCAAGGGGACCCCCAAAATAAGAGATCTGATCCTGACCTGGTTTGCCAAGAGTTTCTCCGGTGTCCAACGAGGAACTGGACGGGGAGGCGGGGGGAAACTTGTCGGTGATATGGTGCCATCGTTTTAAGTGGTCTGCATATTTGTGGTGCTGCCGTTGTATGGCTTCGTAGTGCAACATTCTTTGCAAATTACGGAGCTTTTATCAATCTTTCCGTCTTTCTTTTCGAAGCCGTAGTATTTCCAAACATAAGATCTGAATGTTGCGGAAGCATTAAATACAGTAGTTTCCTTGCTGCTGCTTGCGCGAATTTACATAGTGTTTCGCCAGTTGTGTACTGGACTGTATGTGACGCACGGCTACCGTCCGTATTCAACACAAAACGCAAAACAATGATGGTGCATTCATTGCGCCTAGGAAAGGGCAGATAGGTGACATTTAACATGAATAAAACGGTGCTTGAATCGGATTTTACCGACACCCACCAATGCATCGTGATGAATCTCGATTTCACCCGTCAATCGCGTCGTACCCAGTGAATGAGCCGATGCACTCACATTGCGCATGTGCGCATCGATGTATCGATTAATATCGATTATTTTCCACACCCTTAGTATACACATATATTTGATCACTTATTTTTCTTGTTTTAGTTGTAGTGAATCTCATCGTGAGGCAAGAGCAGAGAAAAATATTTTGTATAATGGAACAGGGGGACTTTTGTTGTCGGGGAGCAGAAAAGTTTCATGCATGAAAATATTTTCACACTCGGGGGTATTTTCGCCCATGTAGGTTTCGTTGTAGAGGAGTTTCACTGTATCAGTCTACTACTTTGCTTGGTACTCATTCTAAAATGTAACAATCACAATATAAATGACCCACAATGTGGATGCATCACAAATAATAGAATCTTTAGAAAAGGTTTTTGCACGGTCTTAAAAATCTAACAGGTTTTCATTTAGATTCACTATATTTCAAATTTCTCCCCGTCCTAAGGATGTCAAAATGTATTTATTTATTTATTTTGGATTTGCCAGTTGTTTGGATTTAAAGCTGCAATTATGCTCACCATGACCATTTTCTCCTTGGATAGCCAGCCGTGATAGGTCATACGACTCCAGAATACAACCATTCGAAAGTGGAGACTGCAAAGTATAACTTCCCAAAACAAATGAAAACAGAATCATGTTGGAGTAAAAGTCTATGAAAACATCACAAAAGAAGACTGTTTGCTTTTTTGTGTGTGTGATTGTTTAGTAAAATAAGCAAATTGATATTTACGGTACAGTACTTGTGCATATGATTGTTTGATGCTGGCACCTGTGAATGTATATAAATGTATTGTTTCTCGTGTCCACATCATAAGAAAAGAAGACTGAAAAAGTTTGGTGATGTCAAAGGGCCGTACGCTTGAAGCGTTTATTTTAAGCAAAGGATTTGCAGCAAAGTATTTGGTCTTATATTGTGGTAATGTTGCCTGGGATGGGTTCTTGTTTAAGCATGGTACATTGCAGGAGTTTGGTATTGCACTATTGTGCAGGTGGGTGACCAGGATATTTGATGCTGGGTGACTTGGTACATCTCTGGTGCGGCTTTGACATTCATTCTGGTACCTAACTTTCAGTGAGCAGGCGTGTGCGTTTGTTCTCGTGTGTGCGTGTGTGTATGTGTGTGTGTGTGTGTGTGTGTGTGTGCACTCTGCAACCTCACCTGGTACCATTTCAGCCCACAGCACTTATGCAGCCTGTGTGCATTCAGACAGTAAGCATTGCAACCACCTGTATGTAATCAGATGTAACTAATTTTACATTGGGCTCATTTTTTCCACTCCCATGCGTTTGAAATGAAAGTTATTGTGTTAAGCCTCAGTACTCATTTCTGACATGCCACATTCCACCCCCCCAAAAAAAATTATATGTACAAGCTTTGATTGACATACAACTATAACAAAAATGTGAGTATTCTCACTTAATTGTAATCACGTCATAAATCAAAAGTTCAAATGATTCTTAAACTTCTATTTGTGCTAACTGTTTTGCATTTAGTCAGAGATGCATTTCCTTTTTTCACTGGAGCTATTTTCAAGTGTGTGTGTGTGTGTGTGTGTGTGTGTGTGTGTGCGTGTGGGTGTGCGTGTGCGTGTGTGTGTGTGTGTGTGTGTGTGTGTGTGTGTGTGTGTGTGTGTGTGTGTGTGTGTGTGTGTGTGTGTGTGCGTGTGCGTGTGCGCGTGTGTGCGTGCGTGCGTGTGTTTTATACTGATCCTCGAAAGAACCCAGTCAGTGTCAAATTTAGTCACCTGATGAGTCCACATTCTGTGGCATCTGTGAGCAGTACCAGTCAATACTTATAATAATCGTAAGTACAGTACATACACTCAAAGGAAATTCTGGACTTTTTCTCAACATCCTGAACGCTGGAACACCATGAAATGCCATTAGTTTGACCTGTCTCGACTCTCAAGTATTTCTGTTCGATTGACTTTTCTGTATGGCCATAGATACCATATGGGTGACATAAACCCCTGCAGGTTGTAATTGTCACATCACTAAACCTTTTGAGCATGTACAGCTTTAAATAAAAACAAGCAAATATTGCTCATGTTGGTTTACTTTGTTACTGTGCCTTAGGTCTGGACTTTGCAGTGTTTTGCGTCCATCTCTGCTTTGTTTTTCTCTTTTGTTGCTACAGTTTTCATTCTGTCTGAAGTGTTTAACGCTACTTTTTTTTTTTCAATTTCCTGCAATACTATTTTTGAAGTGATCAATTTAAGATATGAGAATCGTGGATGAATTATTGAGACAGTCTATTCAATAAAATAAATGTTTGCACAATATTTTGAGCCACAAAACGTATCTACCGAACAGCAATTATCATCAACATAAACCGTGGTGAATTTGGAGAGGCCAAATGTGAAATTTTTGACATTACACGCGGTCAAGTCACGAGAAGTGACGTCATGCGGCCTTTGGAGGACCTAGCCTGTGAATTTGGACATAGCCTATGTTTTAAAATGCACATCACTTCAGCCCATTGTTAAATAGAGGATTGGCAGGAGTTTTGCATCACTGTGCGAACAGTAACACCACGCTCTAAATGTACAGTTTGGACCGTTTTCACAAACCTTCCCACCCCTAGTTAGGTTACTTGGCGATACTTAAACATTCACAATCACATGTTTTTCACTGGTCGCAAACCATTGTTCGTATCGCTAGCTCACCTGTGATATTAGCTTACCTTTTTGTAGGTTTGTAATGACAAATGAAGTTAGACATTGTCATTGCTGTGTATTCATACCATGCGTATCTTCACCACTTTTCTGCATACACTTTGTTGTCTGAAGCAGTTATAGATGAAAGAGGAGAGGATCAAAGTGTCCTTTCACCAGTGGATAATGTAATTAATTATGCGGAATCAGCCAATTGATCTGAAGCCGTTACCTATTTCAAAGATATTCACCTGTGGCAAATTGTGAAAAGTGTTGGAACAGTCAAGCGCCAAATGTTTTTTTTCCAATGCACCTTAGGGAAAAAAAAACTTCTTTTGTTTGAGGTGTAGCTAATTGTTGATGAAGTGAGTTTGACTGTCTTCGCACTTGTTTTGTCCGACCCCTTATGTGTCTAATGACAAGTTGGACAAATTGGACAATAATATGTCACCCAAGAAACATTCATCTTCATCTTGGGCTGCTTAATATTTTAGGTTGGCCAATGTGCACTTAATCCTGTTGGGAGAAAAAAAAGAGATTCCATTTTATTTCCTTTGTATGTATTTTGTTTTCTAAATGTCAACTTACCCACATCTTTGAAAAATATTCTTTACAATCCTTTTTGGGAGGATGTACTTGCTCGATGGAAACAGCCAAAGATGACAATAAATTCTATCTCTTGCTTTGACACGCACACAAAAACACGGATGTGCACTACGAACAGCATCAGTCTAGGTGGACATGATTGTCTGCGCAGTAGGCAAGACATCTTTCAGTTTTGATAAAGATATTCACAGTTTTTTGAAATAAGTACAGTATAGGCTTGCGTGCTTTTGCTAAATTTCAAGTCTTGGTCAGAATTGTCTCTTTGTGTAGTCTTTTTAATTGAGCTCTCGCTTCTGGAAATACAGTTGTGTTTCAACAAAAGGCAAACCTGCGAATGCACATATTGTAAAGCACAATACAGTGTAGCCAAATGGAATCTTTTCAAATGTTCGCATTTTTTGAATGTAGAGGGGGGCCAGAGTTGGGCCTGAACAAAGATTCGGAGCCACAGTCTCTGGACTGTGAAGCAAATGCACTAGCCACGTACAACAATCTGCCGCCCAGGCAAAACCTATCCATTCAAAGTCAAAGTTCATTTTTAAATGTTTTTTTTTAATGTTCAGCATCGTCCCATAATTACCTGTATAGTAAATCTGCTCAAAATGTCTTTAACTCAATTAGCAAGTTACTTTTATTCATCCCTTGATTGAAATTCTGCAAATTACTGCATCCTTGTTTGTCTGGTTTAGGTGGATTATGTTCTGAATAAATTTGGCATACAAATATTAATGCAAGTTTTCTTTTTACTGATGTGTGTATCCAATATTTTCGCTGAGTCTGGAATCCAAGATAAAAAGGGCATTTGCTACTGATGTATTTACACTATTTAATATATCTCAATATCTATCTCTATATTTTCTTTTTGCATGTTTCGGTGACCATACTGTAAGGGATTGAGTGTTTATGTCCACATGTGAGTAAGTGCAGGAATAATTCATTATTTGCTTTGTTTACGGGTGCATGTTGCTCATACGTGTGTGTTCAGGGTATGAGCTTGTGTGGCCTTGTGTCTGGTACTAACTCATCCGGCTATTAATTGTGTTAGCACCGCAGCTGTTTGCATTGACCAGATTGAGAACAACGCTACAGGGCCCTTCTGCTTCCCTCCATAGGGACGAGCTTCCAGACCTCCTCTTTGCCACTTAATTCAAACCAATTTTTAACTTTTCTTTTTTTTAATTGTTCCATTCCCCCCTCCCCACTTTTGCTTCTGTGTGACTCTGATATTCTTCATTTACTCTGGTCTGACTCCATTCTCAAAAGGTGGACATTTCATTGCATGCAGTTGCTTTTTGGGTCTTGCAAATATTTCCCCCTCCACCCACCTTTCTCTTTTGAATGTGCGGATAGGGATCAATATTGTGTCAGTATTTAAGGGTGGAGGCAGTTGACTTAGGACAAAACTAGACCTCATGCAAAGCACAGATTGTTGGCCGGCAAATAAAGTATCATACCACAAGGACTTTGTGTTAAAGAGACTTGTTTACCTTACATGTTTAACACGCTAGCCCAACACTCGGACTGTTTTCTCGAGTCGGACAGAAGTGTTGTGCTTCTCACTTTGTGTCATGCATGTGAGACCAGCCTGTCCTCTGGTTATGTGGCTATTTGGGCCCAACAGGTTGATGTGGCTCTGTCCTTTGCTGCCCATATGCCCCTGACATCTGTCCTCACATCTGTTCAATGTGGACAGCCAGGGGACGGGTGCAAAAAGAGCCTTTCCTCTCCACACGTAGGCATTAACGCTTAGGTTGGATGACTGTCGAACAAGAAAAATACATCAACAGGCCACCTACATGTTTTGAGTGTAGAGTACTTGTGTCTTATAAATAACTAGTGTATTGATGCTCTCGATGGGATTGGTGATCGTTCTTGTGTCTCTTCAAATGATACATGTTCCACAGACTTACAAGGTAGCAAGGCAGACATTCATGAAGCCGAAACAGTAGCCCAATGTTCACAAATTGTTTTTATAACTGTAATTGTGTAAATTACCAACAGCATCACAACACCTGATTCCGTATAGAAATATCAGAATATTATTCCATGTTAAATAGTTTATTTAGTTCATTTGTGTTCATATTGAATTTAATTGAAAGATGTTTGTTGTTGTTTTTTTTTCTCTTTCTCCTTTCTACATACATTCTTGCTGCTGGAGGGTGTAAATTTCCCCAGTGTGGGACGAATAAAGGATATCTTATCTTATCGTAGTGGAGAGCTGTTTAATCAGTTCATATTAAATATGAATAAAATGATTTGCAGCAGCTTATTTTCATTTGTGTTTCATGTATTTTATTCATTTTTTTTTTAATTAGGGCTTCACGCTTTAAGGGGTATCAACAACAGGACAGCCAGGAGCTCCTTCACTATTTGCTGGACTCCATACGAGTAGAGGAAACTAAAGTGAGTAATATCCATTATAATACGTTTCCTTTCTTTGACGAACAAAGAACAGCCCTGTTTTATTGTGTTTTTTTTCTACACTTGTTATTATATTCTAAATCAGAGATTTGATCTGACGTTTAATACCGTGTGTACTCCTGTGATCATGTGCACGTGTATGCCTGCGAGGCTGCGACACATTGCCACCCCCAAACTCTTCACATAGTAATTAGCAGACCCAAAGACGCTTTTTGGAAGGCTGAGATGTTCCCAGTTGCCCCACCAGTGGCTACGTGAACCTAGCAGGGGATGTTAGCGGGTGTGTTTAGTGGTCAGCCCCAGGCTGCACTGTCTCAGATCCCATTCAAACTTGTGAACATTTGCAGTTGTGCCACTTCAGGGACTTGCAAGTGGCATAGCCTGCATCATTGTGTGATCTTGGGAAACCCACAGCTGCTGAATGAACTCTGGGGCTGCCCCATTGTGCTTGGGGGTCACCCATCAGCCCCTCCCTGACACACGCGCACACACACACACCCACACACACTCATCATCCAATTTAATCAAGGACGCATGGAAGAGGAGTTTCAGTCTTTATTCATGGAATCAAATGCTTTTAATCAACCAGGCGTGCTCAAAAAATACACTGGCATAATAGCAACTCTTCTGTGTTTTAAATTAAAATCATCACACAATTTTGGAGTAATTTTTTTTTTGCTGGAAAAAAAGCCATAAAAAATCAACAAACACTCCTTCCACAAATTAGTCATCATTCATTTGTCTGTGGTAATTTTGACATATTCTGTAACATTTGGAGTGTTTTAATCATACATTGAAGGACAATGTGAATGCACACTGATGTGTGTAGCTGAGCATGAGAAGGTGATGGCGGTGACCATCCTTTCAGAGGCCCTAAATGTTTGTGTTCATTGGCCATTAGTATCAGGGAGCTAAATACGCTAATCTGGCCCCAGTCAATTATCATTAATTAACGGAGATGGTAGTTATTACTCTCTCAGGGCATGGACTGTCCTTCTTCACCCCATCTTCATTTTTGGTTCCACTCCTACACCCTTTTACCAGCAATCCTGCCCACCCCCTTTCCTTACCCATGTGGGAGCGCGCATGCTGTTACTTTGGAGAGGAAGGGTGGGGGTTACTGGTAATTAATTAGGAGAGCTTCAGCCTCATCTCACTGTGCTGTGCTGACTGAGTGGTCTGAGAGATTGGCTGGACTGGGATTAACAAGGCTTTTTGACCTAAATAGCCAGTCCAGTGCGTGGGTCCTGGAACAATGGGGGTGACTGGTCTCAAATATAGACACAGACCACGGCCAATTATGTATTGATTGGTGCTTTACTGTGGCTGTGCCTCTTCACAGCTCTCTCACCAACAACTCACTGACCATGTCACCTTTAATCAGAGGAGCCCTCCCTCTAAAGAGTTTTCACACACACACACACACACACACACACACACACACACACACACACACAAGCGCACAGTACACTGAAATGAACCTCATTTTAACAATTTCAGACAAGGACAATAATTATTTTACTAATGATGCTTATAATAAATACAACTGTCAAGCAGAGTGTTTGCAGGGAAGTTGATATTTTTGTAATGGATTTGTAATTAAAATAATATAAAGAAACACAAAGGGAATCTACCATGGTCACTAGATTGCAACATTTCAAGTTTAAATTCTCCAAGGGATCTGATGTGCAATCGCAGTTGTTTCATTTTATTTGATTTCCAGAGGGTGAAGGCAGGAATCCTCAGGGCTTTTAACAATCCCACTGAGAAGACGGCAAATGAGGAAACCAGGCGTAAAGTCAAAGGTTCGTGATGCTGAATGGACTAAGAACCATAGTGCCATCTACTGGCCGTTCAAGGAAATCCTATTACTAAATATGATGGCTCCCCTGTAAAAACATATATGTACAAATCAAAATCTGAAAGCTGCAGTGGCAGACCATATGAATCAAAGCTTCATAGTTTTGGGTTTTAAATTGGGCCGTGAGTTTGTAGTCTTAAAAAACGTCAACAAATAAAGCTATAATCGTGAAGTGTACAAGAGATGAACTGCATTGTCTCGGTGAATGTGAGTTCAATGTGGTATATTCATCTAATAGTCAATTACAATAATTAATTACAATAAAATAAAGGCACACTGTCTCATCCCACCAGCATATGGAAAGGAAGGTGTAAAGATGAACTTCGTTGACCGCATCTTTGTTGGAGAGCTGACCAACACCATTATGTGTGAAGAGTGTGAACATGTAAGTGTGGGTGGGTAAACATGATGTATGAACCAGCTACTGCATTAGTAGCATTGACAGTGAGTCTTTCCTAAGATGCATCTTATTGCAACACATACTTAGATTAAGGATTAAGATCAGGGGATGTTGTTAATATTTGTCAACTGTGGGCTTGTGAAGCCCTTTGAGACGTTTTGTGATTCGGAGCTGTACATTTGACTTGACTTCACTGATATGTCTTTCAGATCTCGACAGTTAAGGAAGCTTTCATAGACATCTCTTTACCCATCATAGAGGAACGTGTAAGACGCTGATATTTTCTAGAAATTGCGGTTTTATGGATTCTTAATTATGCTTAAAATTAAGTTGTTTTTTTTTAACTTTGGGGCAACGATGTTGTTCACTTGCCACAGATATCAAAACCATCTAACAGTGTCAGGCCAGTGAAAGGAAGTCGGGAGCAGGAAACCAACACAGTGGTCTTTTCCACTACAAACTCAGCCACCAAAAACACCAGGAAGCTGAGTGGACAGGTGGGTCACCGCTACGATTCTACACTATTTTACACATCAACATTCAAATGTGAAAGATGGCAAGATGTTGTGGGTGTTTTGGGTTTTTTTTTCTCCAGAAACATTGTGGCAGGAGGTCTTCCAGTTCTGTGGATGGAAAGGGGGCAGGCTGCTGTGTGGAACAACCCCACGAAGAGGGAATTGCAAGTGGATCAGCCCGCGGTGTCTCTGCTCACAAGATGGGCACTTGCGGAAGCCTCTCAGATGGCAGTGAGAGAGGCTCTGGTCCTCAGGACAGCAGTAACGATGCTGACAGCGAGGCTTCAGAGACCGAGTGGGCCCCGCACACTTACTGCTCCAGTCATGTCCAATCTCACCCAACACCCACTTTCAATTCATCCATTGTATCTGTTCCTACATCACCATCATCCTCTTCCAAGCAAGTTGATACTGTCGAGCCTCTTGTAAGTAGTTTGTCAAAGGTCAGCCTTGGCTGTAGTTCAGGGGACAGCACTCCCTCTTTGCGATGTTCTCCGGAAGAACCAGAGGAAACAAAATCCCGAGAGAATCTCCGCCATCATTACCACCAGGGGGCATTCCAGGCACTCTCCCAAAGTTACAATCCTGGCTCCAAGGAGTGCTCCATCCAGTCCTGCCTCCACCAGTTTACCTCTGTGGAACTTCTGATGGGCAACAACAAGTTGCTTTGTGAGAGCTGCACTGAGCGCAGACAAAAGCAGATGCGCAAGAGCAGCTCAGCTGGTGGGCAAAAATCTTTGCATGTCCCTGTTTGTCCTGCAAAGGATTTTAAAATGGTTTCTTTGCAAACAGGTCTCCAGTCAAACAAACGGGTTGAATGCATCTGTTACCTTAAATTCTCACTTTATTAAATGTTTTTGTATGCTGTTGTAGAGAAAAAGGTGGAGAAGATTTATACCAGTGCAAGAAAACAAATGCTCATTTCTTCACTTCCTCCTGTGATCACGCTGCATCTGAAACGCTTCCACCAGGTTTGTCATCTTTTTTTTTTATCATTTCATAATTTTTGTCATAAACCTAATATGTGAAGTTCTGAACGTTTTAAAAGTTTGTGTGGTCTGAGAGTCAGATATCTGTCTGCTGCCATTTTGTCTTCAAAGGCTGGGATGAATCTACGAAAGGTGAACCGCCATGTTGACTTTCCTTTGATCTTAGATCTGGCCCCATTTTGTTCAGCATCGTGCAAGGTAGAAATGTATTTCATCATTAAGTACAACTGCATTATCTATGCCCAATCGTTTCACTCTTTCTCATTGCCTGTATTTTTTCATTCATGTTTTTTGGGTGTACTGTTGTTGGGGTCTATTTACCTTTTTTAAAAAAAAGTAAATTATTATTATTATTATCATCATTATTATTATGATGATTATTATTATTACATTTTTTTCTTGTTTTCCTGACTGCTAATTGTATTTCCTCAACTTTAGCAGAATCTCCTGCATGGCGACAGTGTCCTTTACAGCCTGTATGGGATTGTAGAGCATAGTGGCTCAATGCGTGGCGGTCATTACGCTGCGTATGTAAAAGTCCGTGCTCCCCAGAAGAAAACAGAGCATCACAGAAACTTGTCAGGTCAGCGCTCAGCAGTCTCTATTACTTTCGAATGATTATATCTCCCCTTTTCGACCTCTTGTCCTCAATGAAGCAAATGTTGCATTAGAGTTGTGTCAAGCTTAGACAGACAGCTTTGCTTGTTACTGAGGTGTGCTAATGAATGGTCTATCATCGGAGACAGAGGCACACTACTTTTTTTTTCTTTCATTATGTAATGTATATTTGTCAATCACATCTGCACATTGCACCTTTACTCAGGAATTCACTCTGATGCCCCATCGCCACTCTGAGAATGGGTGGGCTAGGAGAGGCAGATCGCACTCCCCCTCCCAATAATTATCAAACTCAGCCGATGCTAACAACCAGGGATGCCCATTACGTCGATCCTGATCGACCAGTAGATCTAAGACAGCTCCCAAGTAGATCTGAGGAGTGTCGAGTAGAAAAAACAAACCATTTGTGTGTTTTTTTACATGTTAGTAATATATTTTTTGTGTTAATGTATGCTGCACCCTAATCATCCTCATCAGTCTCATTTTCACCCAAAATAAATAAAATAAAGCAGATAAATCTTGAACTTACGGTGGCAAGTGAATACGTCACCAGAAGTTGTTAGCGCTCAGCAGTCTGCAATTGCAGCTTGTGATTAGAGCTTCTTGCGCGATATCTTTTATCGTCATTATTCTCATTCAGAGTTTGTTTTGTGTACAGTTCACCGAGGGCATGGGCAAAAAATAGAAATCTAGGAGGGCCTAGGGAAGCACTTTAAAACAGTACGTTTGAGCTACGATAGTTAACAGGCTGCAAAAGTGCATCGCATGCCTCGGTTTCAGGCTGTTTCTCATGGCGGGAGCGTGTGCGTGCGTGCGTGCCGGTTAGGGGCGATCCCGGGAGGTTGGAAGTAGATCTTGGGCACCCCTGCTATAAACCAACAAGCGGCTCGTGCCCGAGGTTTTTCCATCTATACTGCCTGACGCACAGGTCCCGGGCAGTCAATTTACTGAGACATTCTGAATAAACAAACGGCACATTTGAACAATGCTTTGAGGTCCGGAAAGGTCAGACCAAGGCAATGTGTGCCCAAAGCACATTTCAGAGTGCACCCACGATTAAGAGATTTGGGTGCGAGACTGAGCTCGGCTATAATTGGTCTCATATTTGTAAAATAAATGTCCCCCCAAAATGGATTTATATGCTTGAATGATTTATGATTTTCTTCTAATCCATGACTTTTTAACTCGTGTGATATATAATCTGAAAAATATGGTCCTTCTAATTAGAATTTAAGGTTTTTCGATCAATTTAAGAAATCATTACTGTGAATGGGATGGCAGAATATACACCAAGGCATAGCTGCAGTTCAGTTTTAATTCAATAAAAAAATATGTATAGTACTGTGCAAAAGTTTAAGTTCACCACTAGCTTTGTTTTTATCGTGTACCCATTTTCGCCTCAGTCAGTAACTTGTAAAATTTCAACTCATAGGATATAACAGGTTCACACAAATGAATGCAAAACCAATGTGCGCTAACGTTTTTATAGGAATGGTGCATGAAAAAACAAACAAAAAAAAATATTAAACTGTTTACACAGTAATCCCTCACTTATCGCGGGGGTTACGTTCCAAAAAGAACCCATGATAAGTGAAATCCGTGAAATAGTCATTTATTTTTTACAATTATGACATACACAATACTTTATTGAATGAAACCAAAGATTAAGCCTTTTTTCAAGAACAGGCATTTAAAATAACACTAAAATATCAATATTTTCTTACAAACAGCTGACAGTTTATAGAAATACTGAATGTAAAGTTTTGTCGACATTGTGGGGTTTGTCATGGAGAAAATTTGGCAAGATGACCAGTGATGAGACGGGGAGTCTGTTGACATTCGTCTTCAGTCCCTTAACCAATCAGGATGCTGAACACAATGCACTGAAAAAAATGTAATACGATGGCCGAAAAAAAAAAAAAACCATCTGTGAAAGACACACTGTGTTTTAGTGAGGGATTGCTGTATTTCAATCAATTTTGGTGATGATGTGGATAAGGGAGATGTGAGTAATGCTGGTACGAATAAACCAATAAACAAACAACATTCCACTGCCGCATACCTGCAAAGAACGTTTCTTGTGATTTAGCAGCTAAACATTTTGTCAGTATCGCAGCCTACTGCCGACATCAAATTAAACTTTATAACCCCGTTTTTACACAGTACTGTATTTGTTTGTGTATGTGTGTTGCAGTTGCAAAGGACTATAGCAGCAGTTCCCAGGGCCAGTGGTTCTACATCAGTGATACTACGGTCCAAATGGTGCCAGAGTCCAGAGTTCTTCTCTCTCAAGCATATCTGCTGTTCTATGAGGAAATTATATGATCTGACAAATTTCATACAGGACATTTAATCTGGCTAGTGTCATGTTTTCATCTCTTAAGGATTGGAAAAGGGAAACATTGGCAATTCTTTCATAAATTCATACTTCTAAATCGTGAAATGATCTAGATTAACATTTGAACATGAGGTTACGTTGTGATTGGCTTTTGGTTTTTAATTGCTTGTTGTGCTCACTGGTCGGATGAGTCCGACACGTTAATAACACAAGGTGTCAGAGGTTAATTTAGTAAACATGACGATCAGATGCTACCGTTTGATCGTCATGTTTACCGTTTGAGAAAACAGCTCGAGCCATTTATTCACAGTCATTAATACCTAAGATATAGTAGTCAAAATTCACATAATACTGTTTGACTTGCTACACGTAGCAAATTAAAGGATTTGCAAAACAGTTGTAGAAAGGTCGTACAATCAATTTTTTCCCTTTTGCGCAAAAATATTTCAGTGCATCACATTTGCCAAAGATCAAGTCATATCCAAAAATGAAAACCAAAGTATTTTTCTGCCTTAACTGGTTTTTTTTTTTGTCTATTTAAGGCAGTCCTTTGTGGCACATGCAAAATACTGTTGATCGTTTAAATCTGATTGCCTTCATTGCACAGTATTTCACCTCTACTGTAGTAGCAAACAACCAGACACTTAAAATGTCGACCCGCTACTATTGGTAAGATTTTACCAAACAATCAGTCAATGATAAACTGAGGCTTCAAGCCTTACTAGTAAAACAACATATTTGTGTAATATGCATGGGATCAATGTTCTAATTTATTTATTGATTATTCTTGCATCATAAAAAGAGACTTTATAAATATATTTTTTTGGTCTAAAAATTTGCCAAAAGGGAGTTGATTGGCATAATAGAGATTTAGAGCTTTTTTGTTAATACATAAGATTCCACAAATTCAGTGCCTATGCCAATTGTTATGAAACATGCATGGTGAAAAGAAACACATGCAGAATTAAATGCCCTAATGGCTACTGTATGTGACATTCATCTCCATTGAAGTTTGTAAGTGTGTAATACACTTGTGCGATATGTCGCGGCATGCAGGATTTCTCCTTGAGGCAAATATTTTTTGTAGGACATTTCATCTTGAAATAATGAACTCTTGTTGGACATAGAGTATTACAAATTAAATAAATGTATGGACAAAATCTTCAAAAGTCTGTATTTTAGCCACAACAGCCAGAATAAAATGCAGGGCATGATGAAAATGATGTATTGTCTTGGCACTTGAAGTTGTTGTCATCCTGTTTTTTGCTCCTTCCTTTTCTCTGAAATTGCGGCGACAAACGCTCTGACTGTCAGTCTGTGTCCCTTAGTGCCACATTTCAGCCATCTTGCCTGCTGATACGCCCCGACAGGCGCAAAGCAGGACTGCTCCACAACATGTCGAGAGCTGGTGATGAGGAGGTGGGTGTGGAATCAGGAAAAGGGCAACGTTCACAAACATTGCCATGTGCATCCTCTTGTTACTACAAGCTGTGACACACAAGTCACGCTGCTGCAACGTAAGAACAGGTTGTCAAGCTGCCACCAATGAAAAAGCTAATATTTTCTGAAATGTGTTTTGCTATTTTTATAATGCGGGGGTGGCTGGCATGGCCTTTGGCTCAGAGACATGCTGCTGATGCATTAGACATGAGTTAATCTCAGTTAACAAAAATACACCCCACCCCCTTTGAGACAGTTGTAAGAAACAAATGGGTTGGTGCTGTAGGGCTCATCACTGTCGACCAGCAATGCAGGTTACATTTTGCTGCTCTCACCACACATGCCATCATCACTGCCAGCCTTGCCCGGTTTGACGCCACAGCTCACATATCCAAATTAATAACGTAAACACATCCCTTCGTGTAAAGCTCTGCACATTGACTTTGGCTTTTCTCCTCACAAAGCATACGCACACACCAAGACCACAATCCAACTTACAGTAAATGTTGCATAAAATTGCTGAAATATCGAAGTATACATTCATGTAGCGAAATGTTCTGTAGATTTGCCAGTTAAACTTTCAGTAATTATCGTGTTGGTAACATAAAATTATTTACAAAAAGGTGAAGGGGAGCTACAATTGATTTAAAAGGTCTGCACACCTACTCCTGTTCAAAATGTCATGCTTTTGTGACAGAAAGAAATGAGCCCAAAATCCCATCTTTTTAGTTTTTGTACCCCCACTAGAGACCATTACATCGACAATTCATTTGAAAAACAAACCTGCCAACTTTTGACATTCCTCTGATTAACCCTAAACACAAATTGAGCAGTTCTATGAGGCTTTTAGTCACATCTTACAGCACAGTGCCATGGGCTGCAGAGAGCTTTCAAAGAATGTTGAAGACATTAAATAGAACACAGTGAAGACGATCACCAAGTGGCCAAATCTTATGGCACAACAATGACATGACCGGGTGGTCCAGTGGTTAGCACGTTGACCTCACATCGCAGAGGTACCGGGTTCAATTTCAGCTCCGGCCTCCCTGTGTGGAGTTTGCATGTTCTCTCCGGGCCTGCGTGGGTTTTCTCCGGGTACTTCGGTTTCCTCCCACATTCCAAAAACATGCATGGCAGGTTAATAGAACACCATAAATTATCCTTCGGTGCGAGTGTGAGCGTGGTTGTTCATCTGTGTGTGCCCTGCGATTGGCTGGCAACTGGTTCAGGGCGTACCCCGCAATTTAGGGTGCCCCCCTCCTCCTACCCAAAGACAGCTGGGATAGGCTCCAGCACCCCCCACGACCGTTGTGAGGATAAGTGGATCTGAAAATTTATGGATATTTGTATTTAGATCAGTGGTTATTTTACAAACCAACAGACCAGTGATGTGCAGTGACCTTAGGAGTGGCAGGTCCTCAGAGTAAAAAGAGAGACACGTGTAAATGATGGCGTTCCTGCACCACCTACCTCCTGCGATTCGAACTTGCGAAGCGAAGAGGAGGATGCTGACTAGTGAGCTTAAAGCCAGCAAAAGGCCAGCCCATCTGAGAGCTCAGAGGAGTGAGGTTTTACTAATATACAGTACAATATATTAAATTTTTATTTTTCACAAAAGTTAGAACATTAAAAAGTTACCAATCCCTAAGATGACCCATGTAAAAAAATGACACTCTCCAACAATATAATACCAATGTTAGTAGAAGGTAAACAAAGGTAAAAACTTGAATAAGAACATGAGTTGTCTCACTACATTTTAATTTAAGATAGCTCACAGTGTAACAATTAGACTCTGTATGTATGTCTACAAAACCAATAAAATTTATTTTCATGTTTTGCATGAGTTTTCCAAATTAAATATGACAATTTTTGGGGATTTTTGTGTACTGTGAGACTAGTTAAACTAAGCCATAAAAACGAGACAGCAGGTGCAGCAGTGACCTGCCTTTGAAATAACGACGCGTCGAGAAGTATATGACGTAATCTGTGTTATAATGATAATATCATTTAAATTGTTGAGTTTTATTCTTGAAAGGCAACAAAATGGCTTTCACGTGTAACTCAAAATAAAAAATAGGAC
Source organism: Hippocampus zosterae (assembly GCF_025434085.1). Taxonomy (NCBI): domain Eukaryota; kingdom Metazoa; phylum Chordata; class Actinopteri; order Syngnathiformes; family Syngnathidae; genus Hippocampus; species Hippocampus zosterae. The sequence continues at coordinate 20,021,712 of NC_067455.1, read as the reverse complement.
AAAGGGACACTTCGGGCACTGTTGCTCACAGTGCTCCTTTGTCCTGCCTGTGTCAGCGTTTCCCCTAGAATTCATCTATTCACACAGATGCGTTTTATTTGCTGAAAGACTTGCCAAAGCCCTGTCCTTGACAGCCAGAAGATTTTCAGTGGTGTGGCCAGGATAACAAAACATCTCGGTTCAGGAGGCAGCCATAGGCAAATGTGTGCATTCATGTGTACTTTTACATGCTTGTGACCCTCTCTGTAACTGAGAAGTCATCTTCTTCTTATATATATATTGCGCGTCGTCCCGCACGCGGTCTGTCCTTCCGTCTGTCCCTTTTCAAAACGTACCTACTTCACCGCGCCGCTGCGCGCCGCCACTGCGCCGCTCAGGCAGTGACTCACTACGATCGCGCGGGCATCTTAGCGAAAAAATGTTGTCTACCCACAAGCATTGCAATGAAATTGTTAGTTATTTAATAGAGCTAAACATCTCTTTATTTTCGCGATAAGCAATGAAGATGAACAAAAAGTTGAACCAAGTAACAACAATAGGCCCACCTTAACAGCCTTCCGCAGGAACTAGCTGATGAGACGCCCGGAGGGCGGCGAACCACCACCTTACCAGCCTTTCCGGAGGAACTAGCTGATGAGCCGCCCGGAGGGCGGCGAACCACCTCGTTGTCTATAATGGGGGTCGGCAACACACGGCTCTCAAGCCGCATGTGGCTCGTTAGTGCCCCCGAGTGGCTCCCGAGAGCTTTTTCAAAAATGTTTGAAAATGGAAAAAGATGGGAGGGAAATATATATTTTTTGTTTTAATATGGTTTCTGTCAGAGGACAAACATGACACAAACATTAACGTTTTCCGATGCTGTAAAAATGTGTCAAATAAATATTAAATGTCAACGAATATTTGCGTCATAGCCTGCGTTTCTACACGTTTCTATTAGCAAGGCGGGATGTCAGTCGGGGGCTATTGTAAAAAAAATGTACATGTACAATTCACAGAAGGTACTTGCTCAGAATGGGAATCTGGGCAGCCAAGAGAAGCATTTTAAAATGGTACACATGAGCTACGATGGTTAGCACACTCTCAAAAGTGTGTCCCGTGTGTCGTTCATCTTGACTGTTGCTCATTACATCATGCGTGTGCAGTAACGTGTCGATCGCGGAGGTTGGTTGTTCGAAAAGTAGATCTTCCATCCAAAAAGTTGGGGCACCCCTCCTCTACAGTATGAACTGCAGGGGGAAAAAACGTTTAATCATGAACGATCGTTGTGTATTTTTAGCCAACTAAGTCACGTTGATAGCAGGCTAATATAGCTCATATTGATACATACAGGATGTGTTGCTTCCCATATGGCTTTTTTTCCCCTGCGGCTCCAGACATATTTGTTTTTGTTTATTTTGGTCCAATATGGCTTTTTCAACATTTTGGGTTGCCGAGCGCTTGTCTATCATATACCATGCAATCAGGGTTTACTGGATAATGCCATTATATTTGCAGTTGTTTTACTTGTGTGCACTAGCTCACAGTCACTTTCTATCTTGCACTGATTTGCTAGCTAGCCAATCAGAGTGAACACTTGTCACCCATGGTTGACAACATTTTGTGTACTGCCAGTGCAGTAAGTGGGAAAAAAAATGAGCACTGGTGCTCTCCTTGTTCAACTGTTGCCAGGTAAATTAGGCAGTGACTAACAGCAAATCATTAAATTAATGGATTAATAAATATGTAATAGATAATAAATATGTACATTAAGTATTATAAGGTTACTTCTAATCTGATCCGGGCCTTTGACTGGCAGTCTGGCCATTCTTGTTCTGAGCCATTTTTGTTGACCTTGGTAGCAAGCACGGTGAATCAGAATCGCTATTACGTGACTGATTGCTGTCTGCTCTTAATGTGTCAACTGTGTCATTGTCACCCACTTCATCACCAGTCGGGGTAATCTTTTGTCCCTTTTGCAGTTCATAACATTTATGGGTTCAACTGTTTTCAACCAATACTGTATACGTAAGTCATGTCAAAGTTATTACTCGCCCCCATATGTTTACATTCTTGACTATTCCAGTTGTTTTTCTGCCACACCCTCACTCGCGAGACCGCCACACACCAGTACACTACGTAGCTCCGCCACTACTTGGTACCAAAGAACTTTATTGAAGTGAACGTCTTTACTGAAGACAAGCTATGCATGTCAATAAGGAATTCTCAATTCAGATTTATTTATACAATACAATACAATACAATACATGCTGATTTATATAGCGCTTTCACAACAGCGGCACCTGTAACAATATACAGTATTACCGATTATTATTATTACCGATGTGTCTTACTGTTTATTGTGCATGTTAAATTGCTCCATGTACAGCACTTTATATGCAGCGATGGCTGTTTGAAAGTGCTCTATAAATACTGTTGACTTGACTTGACAGTAGATTACATTTCATTGATATGGGATTGGAGTTTGTGGTACCGTGTAGGCTATTCTCTAGACTAGAATATATAACAGGCAATTATGAAACTTTTTTTTTCCTCGTACATTACTACATTCGTTTTCCCCCCTCTTCTTATGTTCGAGGAAAATAGACCCGGAATAATTAAGTGGTTTCAATTTATTATGAAATCACAGCTTGTCGGGCATGGCGTTGTCCAATGTTTTTCATACAAAGAACCCCAATTCTACGAACTATTTTAGACCAGTGAAGCAGAAGTCTAAATCCAGCAGAAATCCAAATCCGAAGTGTTGTGTCAAATAAAAGAAGTCGACAGGAAGCAGCGGAGTGTCACTCTTGGTCTCAGCAGTTTGCCCTCCCACGGCAGCCATTTTGGACCACCAGCGCCTGTCGCCTGGGATCAGTTGTTCGGAAAAGGTAAGCTTACGTTTTTATCCCAACAAACGTTTAGGATTTCCGCTTCTACAATCGCATACTTTAATGATGTAATGTGAACGCAAAGTAAACATTGGCACATTTAGCTGCAAGTGCAGTGGCTTGGTTAGCCATCGTTCTTGGTTTAGCTAAAGCGATCTCATGTTAGCTTGGATGTGCGTCCGAACGTACATTATATCCTCCATTCAAGCGCCGGCCTGCTTTATTTCTTCGTCTCTCGTTTAGTTGGTATGCAGTCGGTGTGTGCGTTCTTTCCTACAATGTGCCGTTCCACAAAGAACCCATTCATGAAGCCTCACAACTATTGTAGCCAGTTTAGCACGACGCTAACGTTTGTCCCAGACGACTCTGATGAACAGTTCAGTCATATTGGCTGCAGCCAGCAACACTCATGGTTTAAATGTAATTCAGTTTTGGCTCTTTTAAAGAATAATGTGGGACCAGGGAAGCCAGCCCTGGCCGCAGTGGCCTCTGAGCCAGCAGCAATGGATGCAGTCTTTCCAGCACCAGCAAGATCCAGGTCTGTGAGGAAGGCACTGGCCACCTTCCACACAAAAAATATTTACGAATGCCACCAAGTGTATTTGTTTGTTGACTGCTTGATGTCCATGCACAGGTCAAGTAGACTGGGCTGCCCTTGCACAAGCTTGGATAGCACATAAGGAGTCTACTGGATCAGAGCCTAACATTCAGCCCAACGGACAGGAAATCCCAGGTCTGGAACCACCAGCACAAGGCAACCATGGGTCCTTCCAGGGTGACTCTGCTTTTGGCAGAATGTGGCAGCCAGGTACATGTCTAAAACACAGTTGGATCAACAGATAAACAATGCAGCATTAATAGTTTTGTTACTTGATATTTGATCAACTGTTTTGTGTAATCACCAGCTTTAAAAAAACTCACCAAAAATGCTACCACTTGGAAAGCAGCATGGAGTGCAAATATTTCGGCCCAGCTAATCTGCTACCGCTAAAATTGAAACAAAATAGGTATGAATCTATGTAACGCAAATATGTCAGGGTTCCAACATTAAGCCTTTTTGGACCATAAGCCATCTTGTGTTGGCCCTGCCTGAGCCCCACCGCTGGCTCTGTATATTCATGCTGTAACATAATTTCAATCGGTATTTCGTATTTGGTATCTTTATATGGTACTATTTAAGACTTTAAGAAAATGTTATTTCTGTTTAGTTGCGTTGTTGTGTGATTTTATGATTATTATTGTTATTTGGTGGTGTAAAATCAAACTGAATATTTAAAGGATCTGCAAAATTCTATTTTATGCTTTCTACTTTTGGCACATGCCAATGGAGTTCATAATGGCGATTTCTTATGAGATATGAGTTGTTTTGGTTGTTATTTTTCGAACATAGAAGTAGGGCGCCTGGCTCGTTAAAACCCTGCCTCTCCCAGTGTGGCTGCTGCCCCTCTTTCATAATATTGTCCTAAAGCCAGCTGCTGCGCCCCACCACCCACGAAGCAGTAAATAGCAATAATGGATGGAAGAACGTCATGTTTGAGCCTTACACCCCCGACGCAGAGTCAAGTGGCAATCCTTATACAGCATTGATGTGCTATTCATACATGGTGCTGTGTGTAACAAGTATGTTTATTTTTATATTCAAAATGATGTGACTGACATTTAAATCTTGATCAAGCTATTCCTTATGGTAGGATTTAACCTGATGTGCAAAAAAATGTGCGCAGCACGTTATAAAGATCATTGATGATTGATCACTTTCACTCAAAATACAGAATATTAAATATTCGGAAAGAAAGAATATGTTAATGTTATCACATTTATATTTGAAATCTGTACTGGCCCAGTTGGCTTGTGTCAATGAATTTCAACTGGCCCAATACAGTCATGCCCTGTACATATTGCAAATCGTCGTTTTGGGGTAGAATTCTCATATATTCAAAAGGCACTACTTTTCAGGGAACATAAAACAAACAGACAAAAAAAAACATTGCCATCTTACTTGAGTTACCAAACAGCGCTTTGTTCAACTTGGCATTATACAGTACTATGTATTGCTGTCATATCCTGTTGGGCACTACTATGAAGATAACAGTATCCCAACCCAAATCATGTTCTGTTGGTGTTCAAAATGATTGGGGGGAAAAAGTACAAATTCATTTCGCTGTCATTGATTAAAATGGTAGAAAACGTCATTGGGTGCCATAGTCTGCTTCAATTTAAACTGTATGTACATTACAAAAGCGAACATCATCATCTTACATCATCGTCCCAAAGTTTTTTTTAAATGGTCTTAGAGCCATGAGTGATGCAATAAACCAGTGGTCCTCAACTAGAAAAGCTGTCGGTCCACTTTTTTTTTTTTTTTTTTTTAAGACCAAGGTCCGGTCCCATGCACAACGGTCATGGGGAGCAGGGCAATATGCCAATTTAGTATGGTCAAGTTAAGCTTATACAAATAACACTCCTCACAACCAACCAATAATGGGGTGTATGAAAATAACAATTATTCACTTTGCCACTACACAGCAAATAATGAGGGGTATTGTGTTGAGGCACAGGAACTCTTTTATTTTGTTAAGTTGTGCCTGATTAATAATAGAAATAGCCCTTTTAGGGAAATAAGACATTTTTATTTTGAATTTGTTAAACAGTAGTTGTAATTTTCCCATTAATTTAACAAAAACAAAACAAAATACTAATTTTAACAAAATAAATACTAAACATAAAAACAAAAATATCTTTTTCATTTGTACAATTCCCCTTTTTATATCCCTTCTGAAATCACTTAAAAAATATATCAGAAGAGGAGTTAAGAACCATTTTAAATACTGACTTAAGGGAGCACAGGAATGTGGAGTGCTTTTCTTCCACTATAGGTGACTGCAATGTCTGAGGCATGCAAATATTATTTGAAGACGCCATTGGGATGTTCATTTACCATTTTGCGGTGTTCTGCTATTAAACAGCTGCAAAGTACACGGCAGCAGAACTGCACACAATCGAAACCTCCCGCGATTCGTTTTGTCTAATTGTCTGTGTGGGGCTCTCCTGGGCTGAAGCTGTGAGCACAATGTGGCGTCGCGCATGCGTCTGTTTCCTGACACAATCAACCATTTTGAATGCGTGCCGACGCTTATGTATGGACACACCTTAAGTTCAGAGGAGCCAATCAGCGAATCGTTATCGCCGACATGCCCTGCTCAGGCAGGGTCTCGAGTGAGTCAAATATACACACAAAGTTGCGCTGCCGCGGTCCTCTGCATTACATCTGTTAGTGCACGCAAAGAATACAACGGATAATTTTAACAAGCGATCGCGGTAATGCGCAGATTATAGTCCACAAATATAAAATGTATAACGTAAAAATCCATTTATAAATTATTTTATACAATTTGCAGAGGGTCCGGACAGAGGAGGTCCGGACCGAAGAGGTCGGCGGTCCGGACAGAGGAGGTCGGCGGGCCGGTCGTGGATCGCGGTCCGCCAGTTGAGGAAGAGGGCAATAAACTGACTACCCACGTGTATTAGACAAATCTGCACGGATCCTTCTGCGACGAAGCATTATTACGATCCATTTTGAACAAAACGGGCTTACTCAAATATATTTAACCTTGGTATTTTCACTCATTTTTGTCCCAAAAAATCCAGTCTTCAGTCTTGAGCCCCATGGCTCCCACGGAGTGAGGGGAATAGGCTGTGTTTTACAACACATAGCTATTTTCAACACTTTTTAAATTGGATAATGATGTGTAAAAATAACTGATCATGTGGAGACAGAACCAATAGTATTGATTTGTGGAAAACGTAAAACCCACCGGATTTGGACAAACAGTGTCTCCACCCGACAGCAATCAATCAATCAATCAAATGTTGCATTAATGTGTGTACTTGCATCACACACTGCAAGTAAATGTTTTCATCTACCCGTGCTTGTGCGACCTGTATATTTGCCATTGTATTATTACGTTTTTTTTGTTGCTGATTAGCTGGTTTTTAACACTAACAACATAATGAGAAGTGAACAGAGTGAACAACAAAAAAAGGAACAAGTTTACCAAAAATGGACGGTTTTATCAGTCAAATGTCAAACAGTGAGGAACACGCAATCCACTATTAAGTCTGGTTAGAGCCTGTTTAGAGGCTTTTGAAACCAAAGCGAGTAGCAATTATTTCAGCATTTAAAATAGACATGTTGGCAGCAAAATGTTTTTCTCTACTCGACATGGGAACGAAAATTCCCACTAAGAAACGGACCTGAGCAGAATTATGTCACATATGTTTACTTATGCCAAGGAGGCCAGTAATAAAGGAGTTAATCACTCTAAACATTGTCAGAGTTGCCCATTTAAACATAGCATAACCAGTTAGTTAGCCACAAAATGGTACTGATTTACTTAGATGGTGCGTGCAGCTGTTGAGATGAAAATATTACCTGTTCAATGAATGCCACATTCTATGTGTATTCGGAGGTACATTACAGATATTTCATTTGTCATGTGACAGTATACCACTATTTACACGACCACCATACTTGCGGTGATATTACTGTACATCGCCGCAAGTATAGTGGCCGTGTAAATAGTGATTTGATTGAGCTTTTCAGTGTAGGGATGACAGTCTGACAGGCCATGCACTATAAAGACACATGTTGTTGACAGTCTTATTTTATTTGCCAAAGCATTAAAATGAGGTACCCTACCTGGCATGGACCAGGAGTGCTAGATACCTAAATACTCTTTGCAGGATTTTGTTGTCCTTTTCAGGGACAAAGTTTTTTTTTTTTTTTGTGAGGGGGGCTGTATATTTCAATCGTTATGTTCAGTGATTGTTTAGTTGTTAATTCCATAGGGCATTTATTTGATGTTGCGTTGTTGAGCATTTAAAAGGTTTTATCAAATGTATTAAAGGTTGTGTTCAAAAGGTCATGTCAGAGAAATTAGCATTAGCTTCTGGAGTGATCCTCTTTCAGTTCAGCTGGGTGTATTTCTCTGCAATCTTTTTGTTGTATTTCAAAATGCAAATAATGCTTGTCCCTCAGCTAGCCGTAGCCCTACGGGTGGGGATTGGTTGAGAGAACAGTCGGTAATGGAAGCCAAGTGAGGCTGGGAAAATGGCAGAATCAAGGATTAAAATCTCCAAGAAAGCGTCTTTATTTAATTTCGCGCGGAACACTTTTTATTGCAGTAGGAGTGGAAGATGACCACCTTATAATTCCTGGATGTTGCTGGGCCACTGTCGTCCGAGCCCCGATGGATAGATGGCAGCATTTCATAAAACAAAAACACCAAGCACCATGAATTACTTGATTCTAGAAGTCTCACGTGGCTGCTCGATTCCCATGGTCCTCCATGTAATTGATAGTTTGCAGTTTAAACTGTGCCTCGTAAGCGAGCTTCTTTATATGTGCCATTTTCGGGATGTTTTGCAAAATGCGAATACTATATACTATACAATATACATCTTCTGTCGCGTGCCTTTAGCATCGTCTTTCACGCCCACCCTTCCCACTTTAACATCCATATGCTGTCCTCCTCAGGTACGTTCGCCTTTGCTCTATATAAGCAGCGTGTCGGCACAACATTAGTCAGTCAATCAGACCCCTCATCGAAGTCACACAACGGCATTCACAAATTTTGGAACTCAGTGCATACACAAGGCGTATTAGGCGCCCCATCCATTTTGGAAAATTAAGACTCAAGTATGCCTTATGGTCTTGAAACTACAGTGTGATGTGAATTAAGCAAAGATGCATGCTCTTGTTTTTCTGCCCACCCAGGTTTACCACATATTTATGAAATATTTTGTCATGAACAGAATGGGGAATGCATGGCCAACCGCCACCGCCGCCTCCACCACCTCCTGAACAAACCTGGATTCCTCCGGGCTCAACTCAGATGGATGTCACGAACCCCAGTGAAGATAGCAACAGCCAAGACAGTGCAGAGTTCAACTCTGAAGCGCACCGCGGGGTTTTCCCCCAGAACAGCCATGGGTATGGGGCACAGCCCGACAGCTACGCCATGGCCCCCATGGCCATAAACCAGTTTGATTATCAGGTATGCAGATGATGCAGTCAGAATTGTTGAAGCATTTGGGTTTTCCATAGAAACATTGCCAGGGCCAATCATCTAGGTGTATCAGTCATTGCCTCATTGAGGCAGTTGAAAGGAGTCTATTGGCATGTTGAGGATCCAGCATGGTTTGGTATTCTTTTCATAGCTTTTGAGCCGAACAATATAACCAGCACAGGCGTAAGTCATTTTGGCTCTTACCATTCCAGAAGACAACGACCCCAACCCGACATTCAGAATTTCAAGCCCGTGATTACTTGATATAACTTTGAATTTTGTGCTGTCTCTTAACAGCATGGAGCTGCATCAGCTTTTGCCCCGCCGCCTTCTGGGTTCCACGCCCCATACTGGCAGGGGCACCCTCAGAATAGACAGGATGCCCGACCACCTGGCTTCAGGGACCGGCCCAGGTCCCCGGTACAGCTTCCGATTAAACAGGAAACGCCAGCACCACTTGGTAAGCCCCCCTCACGCTGAACGGGCTATGTCTGTGACGCAAACTCAAAACTAAAACACACGATCAATTCCTGAGCATTACTCTTAAGGCTTTCTCAGGAATATCCTTTTTTTGTATTTCTGAATGATTATTCAAATATGGCATCCTACTTTGGAATACCAACGAATGGAATATTGAGTGGTTTACAGATGTCAGCATGACAAGTTAGTGCCAATGACAAGCATCATTTGAACCTTTGGCCATCTCCAGATGCAGTGAAAAGACGGACACTACCTGCCTGGATTCGAGAGGGCCTAGAAAAGAGGGACCGAGAAAATCAGAAGAAACTGGAGCGAGAGCGAATGGAGAAGGAGCGTGCAGAAATGTCAAAAGACGACGACAAAGCGCACGAGGTGGATGAAGGGGGTGATGGGCCTCGTGTTCCCCGCAGGAGTAAATTTGTAAGCAGACACCTTTTTTCAAGTGACATCTTATTGTCTAAAAAAAATGTATGTTTGTTTTTGTATGAATGTTGATAAAAGGTATTGGGGGTCATGAACTAAACGTTTAAAATGGGTGCTACTGTCTTTATTAGGACAGTGATGACGAAGCAAATGAGGACCATGATGAAGAAAAGCCTCCTGTAAAAAAAGAGTTTATTGTGCCCAGCCCATCGCCTCCTGCAGAAGATAGTGAACAAGAAATGACTGAGGAGGAAAAGGAATTCCAGATGGTCTGTCCCCCATGACAGAAAATGTCATAGTTAGGAGCGCCTGACTGACTGGATTTCTGTTTTGTTGTTTAAAGATGATCATCACAAAAACACTCCTTACAGAGATCCTTCTGGAAGTCACCAATGAAGAAATCCTGCATGTGGCTAAAGAAGTCCACCGCAAAGCAACACGAGGTCTGCTCTTGTCTTGTCCAGCTAATGCATTTCTGCTTTTCACCCAAACAGTTAGAATTTGAACTGAATCTAGGAAGAAAATAAGAATGTCTGGTAAAGTAGCAGTGGCTGAGCGTAAGAAGAGAATATGATATCATTACAACCATTCTCTGCTAATGCATCAGCTAGCACTGGGCATTCGAAGCTGCAGTGGTCCATGGCACGTAAAGGTCCTGCTGCCCAACAGCCACCACAACGGATAGGAGCCATGTGATGCACTAGTACAAAGTGGTTCTTTCCCTCATCTCTGACTGCTTTCATGTGGATTGTCTGATGGGATTTTGTTTGTTAACCCTCTCTCTTTTCTTTTTTATTTTTATTTTTTCTCCTGTTACCAATGGCAGCTCATGTGAATAGTGCTTTATCTGTGACCCCCCCAACCTCACCCGACCCCAATCTCTAGCGGCTCTTGCCTGTGAGAGAATGGCAATATGTGTTTTAACATGTTGTTCCTGTTGTTGATGTGAATCAAAGCTCCTGCAAAACAGCTGGCACAGTCAAGTGCACTGACTTCTCTGACCGGTCTCAGTAAGTATCCGTTTTTTTACGGTGGGTGGGAGGGCAGAAGCATCATAATTTTTTTTCCCTTGTTAGTTATTTCATTTGGGGGAAACTGGCAGGATAAATCATAGCACTCAAATATTCAACTTCAGATGCTGCAGTTTAAATAAAGCTCTCTGGTTTTTGTGAGTGTAGTTTTGCCCCTTTTATGATAGAAGCATGCCATCCATGACCTATTTGCTTGGGCTTAACCTTTACCAATTGCCTCTAAATTAAACATTGGGTTAAGATTCATGATTTCACCCACAGAATGCAAGAACTTGATGCTCGTCCTTGTTCAACACTAATACATGGGAGTTCTGTTTTGGCAGGCGGGCTGGGTGACTATGGCTCGGAGGAGAGTGCGGACGAGGACGACAGCAGCGCCCGAGCGTCAGAGTCCTCCGACACTGATGAGGAGGAGTTGCGCCATCGTATCCGGGAGAAGCTGGATGCCTTCTATCGCAAGGAGCGAGAAATGCAACAGCTCCAAGAAAAACATGCACAAGATGCTCTACTTGCTCGTGGTGAGATCTTTTTGTCCCCCAAATGTTTAATTTATGATTACTTTTTAGTCACATTAGCTGTAAAATTAGTCCCTTATGTATTCATTGATAAAATGTTGATTCCATTTTCGATTCTGGTTAATGATTTAATTCTTTATCAGTTCTCTTGATATTTTGCTGGAAAAAAAGGAGACCAAACAAGTATACAAGCATACGCTTTGTTTTATGTCTTAATTGTCAAGTCAAGTCAACAGTATTTACAGAGCACTTTCAAACAGCCATCGCTGCATACAAAGTGCTGTACATGGAGCGATTTAACATACACAATGAACAGTAAGACGAATCCGTAATAAAAGCGGTAGAAAGCACCAAGCAGTAAAATCAAGAACAAATCTAAGTCATGCTGAGTCGAACGCCAAAGAATACAAGTGAGTTTTGAGGAGTTTTGTACATGTAAACAAGATACATGACTTTACAAAGCCAACAGATACGGCCTCAAGAGGTCCGCATCCATGGGGTGCCAAGCTAGCACTAACTTACCAGGACTATTAACAGCAGAAAGACGTGGTTAAATTGCCGCCTCTACTGGGATCAAAAGCACAACTGTTAGCGAATTCTGTGTGTGCAAATGATTTTGCATGGTGGTAGTGTTACCTGCCTTCAAGGGAATATCGACTTTGCAAGTATTGCAAGTTTCCCGGTTGTTATCCTTCCTTGCCACGTTCGTTGCTAGCCGCACTAGTTCATGACATTGTGCTACGCATCGTGTGTGGTGATATCGTTTGTCCCGACTGGAATTGATAAGGGAATTGTTTGCAAAAACGGCAAACGATGCCAAGCTATTGAAACTCTGCGAACCATTTTTCAACAAGAACCGGTTTTTCGATTGCCATCCCTACTCATCTATGTGCGTTTTCTTCTTTGTCTTTGCAGAGGAGATGGTGAAGGAACGATTGAGTAGAGAAAGGGTTGAATATGATGAAGGCCAGACTGAAAATTATCACAAAGATGAAGTAAAAGAGAGGGAACCAGAACCCTTAGTAGAAAGGCGGAAGTCCCGTAGTGAAGTTGAGAGTAGTGAGGGAAGGCATTCGGCCAGGGGAAGATCAGGCAGAAGTGGTAGCGATTCCCCAGCCAACGGTCACAGCAGCAGCTCTCGTTCTTCTTCCAGCCGCAGCAGCAGTCGGTCGTCCACTTCATCTTCAACATCGTCTTCTCGTAGCTCCTCGCAATCCTCTTCCCCTCGAAGGAAGAGGAGACGTAGTCGATCTTCTTCCCACAAGGCCCGCCGGCGTAGTCGCAGCCACAGCTCTCGTAGACATCGTAGTGAAAAGGTCCAGGACAGGAGGAGAAACAGCACAGACCAAAGAGCGAGACACCGCAAGAAAGACCGCAGTATTTCCAGAGAAGGAAGGAACCGCAGGAGTATCTCCAAATCAAGAGATCGGGGCAGGGCCCGGGCCCGAGATAGCCGCAGTAACAGTAGAGACAAGGGCAGGGAGAGGGAGAAGGACAGGGAAGAGAAAGACGGCAAAAGGAGCAGAGAGCGCGGGGACAATAGTCACAGCAGCAAACACAAGCAGAAAGCCTCCAGCAAAGATGAGGAGAGGAAGCGAGATCGAAGCCGTAGCGATGAAAAAGACAAAAAAAAGAAGGATAAGGATAAGGAGAGAAACTCTGAAAGGAAGAAGGATAAATCAAGAACTAAAGAAAAGACCAATTCTTCTGTTAGTGAGGAAAATGGCAAATTAAAGAAACGGAAAGAGATGGACTCTCACGCTGAATCACAGGGTGACAAGTATTGCAGGCAAGATAGCAAATCCAGTAAAAAGAGCTCGGCCAAAGCCAGCAAGAGATTGTCGAACTCAGAGTCAAGCAGATCCCCTACGCCGGAGCTTAGTAAGGAAAAGAAATCGAAGAAATCCAAACGTAGTCGCTCACGGTCAGTGGAAAAATCGCACAAGTCTGGTAAGAAGGCAAGCCGCAAACACAAGTCTAAGTCGCGATCAAGGTAGTATTCCTTCTTTTTCTCTTATATTCCTATCCTGTGTTCTCATTGTTTGTCCAATTGTGATTTCTCTCAAGTCATTTTAACCAACATGTTAAATCTAAGGGAATGAATGGTCCTTTGTTGGACAAATGTGGGAAGCTGGCTATCAAATGCAATTGTGTAGATTCAACTATGGCCCCATGTTGCAGTGCGCAAGGCTCTTCTGCGGTGTACCTTGCAAACACTATGAAGCTAAAGAGCTTTTAGTAGGGCTAAAGGAATCCAAACCTAAGGTCCTACAGCAAGATTCGCAGGATAGACTTTCATAACAATAATTTGTGAATTCAGTGATTGTTATTCTAAGAATATCTGGTGGGTGAAGCACTGTAGGTAATTACTGCATGTTCCTGTTTTGTTTTTGTTTGGTTTTTTTTTTAATCTAAATGAATGTATCGGTGCATTATTAATCTGTTTTTGTGCACCCTTTTTCAGGTCGCCTTCACCCAGTCGCCGTAGCAGACACTGAGGACGTTATTTCCCCATCTCTAAATTCCACGATTCAAGTGGCATGTCTCATTATAGAGGCACTTGTGTAGGTGGTCATCCCTTTACAATTCTTTCTCCATTGTAAATATGTTATTTTTAAAGTGTGTGTGTGTGTGTGAGGCGCAAGACAGGACTAGTTCCAATTCTTTCTTGTATCAGTGGCAAAGCATCAGCCTTGGCTGACACTGAACAACTGAAGTTACCATTTTAAATCGTAACAGGATTCACAGATTTCGCCACCAAACGTTATTGTGAGATGTTCAATAAAACTATTTGTCCTCGTTTTGCCGCATTGATCTCTAATGTTGATGAGCATTAACATGCATATCGTATTCATCAATTTAAAATGGAGCACATAAGAATGATGTGATTGTCATACGTTGTGTATTTGTGTTTGAGGTGGCACGATCACAAATGTAAGGGAAGTTTTGAAACCAGAGAGTCACTGTCTGAGTCCTGCTGTGGACAAAAAATGGCGACCACGGTAGTTGCCCTTGGCCAAGGCACTGCTTACCATCTCCGCTCGAGCTCAAGAGTTGCATGCAGCACTGTTTTCGCACCCCTTTCATCCAGCTGTATCTGCTTGCGTGTGTGTGTGAGCTGGTTCTTTTATGTGGTGTTTACAACATAACAGTCACATACACCTAGTCCTCCCCCCCCCCTCCCTCCAACACGCACGCAAACCACACACACACAAATACAAGGATTTTTGCTGATCGGCCTGCTACATATCTCTTGAGAATAGTGGGGATACACTGTACAATTTAGTGTGTACATTCAACTTCGTGGAGGATTAATAAATACTCTCTTTACAGAAAATTACTGTAAATTGGGCTTTTGGAGTGACATTTTAGGACCAACCTAAAATGCATCACCTCTGCAGATGAGCTTCATTTGAGCTAATCATTTAATTGCACGTGTCCCAGCAATTTAATGTTCCAGTATGCCTTGCACAACTTTCTTTTCTTAACAAGGAACTGAATGGCAAATTGATAAACAGGTGTGTGATCCACGAAAAGACCAAAACATTTCCGAGCTCAATTAAACATTCTTTAAGCAGTCGTTATCATCCAGTTCACATATTGGCATGAGACCAGGAAGGCCTGACAAGTGATACAGTATGTAATTTGCCATTGTAAACCAACAGCATGTTTTTCCGAGGTAAGAGGTCACTAACCAACTTTTTGAAAAAGTGCTACTTCTTGGCTCCTGAAAGGCTTCAAGTTTTATGCGTGCTTCTCAAATAGCAAATTGGCTCATATTCCTTTGATTGTAGCCTATTAATCAATGTGAAGCCACGGATCAATTATGACCAATTCTTTCATAAGGTACGAAACATACAAAGATACAACACTGAGTTCGCAGGTGTTTACACTCTTAAGGAAATCTCAAAGGTCCCATCATTGGTGAACATAACAGTTCCACGGACTACTTATGGTCCATCGGGAGCACAAACTAAACCTTTTAGGGGCTGGTAATGGTAAAATTCTGAACGGACATCACTTAAACTTTTAGACGCGCTCCCTGAAATCGGTACAGTATTTAGAAAATGCCGTCTAATGTAATTTGGATTAGTCATTAACATTTAGGGTCAGGGCGCTGGTGTAGATTGTTATGATCCATCCCTACTCTTCTACGACGAAAACCCGAATTGTTGCAGAAGAAAAGTTAAGAGCAGCGTGGACATCACAAATACTATTGTCATGCGATGTATGAAGAACGGATTCACAACAAACGTGATTCAACACAAATTATGCGAGTCAGGAACCTTTTGTTTTCTCTGCTGTTTCTAGTCGAACAGTTGTCATTACAGTACCGTGCTCCACGGGCAGTTTGTGATGTCAAATTGTATTTGTCATAAACATGTTCGCAAACAAGTCGGGCCGTGTCATGTTAGGGTCGTGTCGCCGCAAAGCAATCTCCGTTTGCAGCGTTGTTCAGAGTCTCGTGGGTAATAACCTATTCAGTTGGAATGTGGGGTGCAAACAGCGGACTCTGTGGCTCCAGATGAATGTTGCGGAGCGGACACAACAGCGGGCCGTGCACCGTAAACTCAGGTACTGTACGCGAGTGTTGTAACAGCTTTCAAAATAATCATTTATATTAACAAACGTCAAACCCGATTAATCCCACTTGCAACATTAGTTGCTGCACCTTTCATGTTACTTATAATGGTGCTTTGAATTTAAGTAGCTAATTTAATTAATGAAAAATAATAGGCAATCTATCGATATTGTATATCAGAAACCTGTCCGAACCTCTGCAGGTTGATATCGGCGTCAAACATTTGCGGTACGCCTCTTTGTCCTGTGCACATGCAAGTGCCTCCCAAAAAACACCCCGCAAACTCGGGATGCACGATAAATATAGGAAAAACGACGTCATGTCAATAAAACAAATTGACATTTTTTTAAAAAGGACGGCCATGGGTAAGACGGTGTTCTGAAAGCCAACGAAGATGGCTACGCTGTCAAGAAAGGAAAAGTGCAAATCTTTTGCCAGAGAGGAACCAAGGGCTCAAAAGAGGCGATCTGATTTTCCAATTGACCGCGTGGGCGCTTGGCGACCAATCTTTTTGCATCGTTGACTGTTGTGCGCTACGAAACCCGAGCCGCCGCTATCTTCTAAAACAGGTGGTGTCATCCTTCTGCATAACCTGACAAAAGGAAAGACACGAGCCTCACTTCTAATTCATTTCCGGGTGACCTTAGCCCTGTTGGCGTTTCTCTCTCGCTTCAAGTGCTAACTTGTGTGTTAACTCATATTTCTTCTTTTTTTTTCACTGCACTTTTTCACCCTGCCGTACTTGTGAGTGCTTTTTCTGGATCCTTACCCAAGAGTTTGGACTCTGAGAAGAGACCGTAACTATCATAATAAAGGAATGCTGTCACATGATAAGAGTCATTCTTAATGGAACTCTTAACTTAAAGTTCAGGTATACTGTATTTTCTGAAAAACAAAATGAGTGTTGAATTCACAGAATAAATGCAAGTTGTGGCAAATGGTAAGCATGGTACTGTACCACCTCTGCCTCAATTTGAGCCGGGAACAACCCTGATAGGTCTACAATAAAACAAGATAGGACCCTTTAAAGTTGTATGCAGCTGATTTAGAGTGTTCCATTAACCTGTCATGCATGTTTTTGGAATATGGGAGGAAACTGGAGTACCTGAAGAAAACCCACGCAGGCATGGGGAAGAACTTGCAAAAAGGCTGGGGCCTGGAATCGAACCCACAATCTCCGTACTCTGAGGTGGACATGCCACACCAGTCCTTTTCCAAAGTTTTTAAATTGGTTAAATAAAGAATAACCATCATATCAATTTGATGGCTGGCTCTTGTCTATAAATACCTAATTATGGATATTTGCAAGAGTGTCTATTGTTAACCACCCCAGAAAAGTAACTTTTGCACTTTTTTTCAACCCGAAGTGTAATTTTTTGCACTTATGTTCATCTAACTTGTACGTGCAAATAGAACTTTATATGAAAATAAGTAGTTTTTTTTATATTTGACACTCTCTCTATTAAAAGCATGTTTCATCGATATCTATAAATCGTTCAAATGAAATGATTCTTGACCACCATGTCGATGTGAACGTGAGTACATCGTACTATTTCTTCAGAAAACACATCACTGTCACACCGACTTGTACTGGTTTACAGGGTGGTCTTAGCTGCCATAAAATGCAGATGGCTCTGATGTATCCAAGCAGTGCCTGGACCCGGGCAAGATGATATCTCATGTAAATGTCCAAAAGTCAGCTGAAATGGACTCCAGCACATTGATGAGCCCAATGAAAACAAGTTGTGTAAAACAAGTTGTGTAGATACTTCATTCCGTAATCTTTACACGTGTGTGTGAGATTTTTGTGTGTTCATGTGAATAAACGATGCACATAAGGCTTTTCCACATTGACAGGATGTGACGATCCATCCCATTTGTAACATCTGTGCATTTTCCACCCTCATAGTACAAGAGCAGTCCATCAAACCACAGTGGACCCTGATGAGCTGAAACGTTTCAGATTACTGGCCAGCAAGTGGTGGGATGAAAATGGCGAGTTCAAAGCACTGCACGCTATGAATGACTTGAGAGTGCCTTTCATAAGGTGCGTGTTTGTACGGATTATATATCGCATTGGATATATTTTAAATTGTAATGCTTCTAAAGTGCTCTTAAATATTTTGGTTGTCTGAAGATAATCTTGGGGAATCTGTTCTTGTGGTATATTAGAGCAGAGCGTATCAATTGAAGGTGACGGAATTCCTACTCACATTGGCACATTTTCATCATTTCAGTCACCCCAGCACTGCACACGTGCCTGCTTTGATTGATAAGATCTGCTGCTAGAGGCCAGCATGATAATCATGACTTGAGCCGTCCTTCGTGGAGGCCATTGCTGCTCTCCTCCACCCCCACTTTGGTCTCTTTGGTGCAGTTGATGTGTCGGTATGGTGACAGTATGACAGATCCAGTGCCCATATTTTGAGTGTGGCTGATTTGCCTGATGAATCTCAGCCCTGGGGACATGTCTGAATGAGACGCAGCATCATTTGTACTCTCGCTGCAGGGTTGTCACCTTCTGACATTCTTACTGTGATATCGTTAATGTCGCTATGGCGCTTTCTTTTAGAATGATCACATGGACATTTGGAACCACCCCTTGTTTAGCAAACAACAATTTTCAACCCCCCTCGTCTATTTAATTAGAATAACAGGTCAGATGGTATTTAACATGTTAGATTTTTCATAGCTTTGATTAGCACATCTCATAGCTCGCTGGCTACATATCTGTCAACAACTTATTTTCTTTATTTGCACCAAAGCTCACACTTAAATGACAGCAATCTGTGCCTCGTACGCTTTCTTTGGGCAAGGCCGAGCCTGGTCACACAGCATGGGAGTCGAGGCAAGAGGACAGAACAAAGCAATGAGCTCGACAGTGGTCAGCAGGTTGAATTTAGCCAGATAATAATTTGTGCTTGTTGTGCACTCATAATCTAACATAAAGTCAGGACCTCCACCTTCATTCGTGACTCTCCTGGGGAAATGGGCCTCACTTATTTACAAATGACAGTAGAAAATTCAAGAGCATTCTCACAAGCAGTATGGCGAGGTACCTTTTGGCATCCGTGGTATCAGGAAAAATAAATGTACCCATGATCCTGTCTGACGTCACCCCAAACCACGCCATTATTTTAGGCAGGTGCTGCCTTTTTCGAAGAGGATCTTCTTTTGCCCAGCAGTGACTATTGTGACAGTTCATGAATCCACTGTCCTTCAGCTCTGTTTGTGGGATTTGGGACATTCAAAGAGAATAATCAATTAAAAAAAAGATTCAATTCTCATCCATTTGAGAACAAAGTACAAACGCCGCCAACCCCCCCCTCACCCCCCCCCCCCCAAAAAAAGCACCACAAATGAGAAAAATATCATTAGATGATTTGTGTTTGAAAATAAGGTGTTACTTTTCAATCAAAGTGTCGTAAAGACTGATGGTTATGGCAGATCACTGCACTCCATTGAAAGAATACATCTCATGCAATTGATTATACTGTATTGCCCATTTCAAATTGAAGACTGCTGCCGTCTTTGTGTGTAACATTCATGGTTTAAATAATTGTTGCTTATTTTCCTGCTCAGAGATAATCTGCTGAATATGCACAAAGCGCAGCATCCTGGAAAACCACTTGCCGGACTAAGAGTACTGGATGTTGGCTGTGGAGGCGGTCTGCTGACTGAGGTATGGGTGTTTTATGTAGAAAACCAAAGAAGTTGGGTAAACAAAAAGAAAAACAGAATTAAATGATTTTCAAATCATGTTCCAACTCTCTATAATTTAATAGATTACAGAGACAAGATATTTAATGATAAACTTTATTGACTGCAGCAAATAATTATTAACTTCAAATGTAATGGAAATAACACGTTCTAAAAAATCTGGGACAGGTGTTAAAAAAGAATCCCACAGGTGAACAGGCTCACTGGGAAGAAGTGGATGCCATGATTGGTTATAAAAAGAGCTTTCCTGCATTGCTGAGTCATTCACAAGCAAAGATGGGTTGAGGTTCACCTCTTTGTGAATAACTGTGTGAGAAAATAGTCCAACATTAAAAGAAAAAAGTGCAACTTAAAACTCTACTGTGCACAGCAAAGCCATTTGTCAACAACCCATAGAAAAACTGCAGGCTTCTCTCGGCTCAAGCTCATCTAAAATAGACTGAAGCAGAGTGAAAAAGTCTTCTGTGGTCCGACGAGTCCACATTTTTATTGTTTTTGGAAATTATGAATGTTGTGTCCTCTGGGCCAAAAGAAAAAGAACCATGCGGACCGTTATAGATGCAAAGTTCAAAATCTAGCTTCTGTGGGGGCTGTGTTCGTGCGACCTGCAAGGGGAACTTACACATCTTTGAAGACACCATAAATGCTGAAAGCTACATACAGGTTTTAGAAAAACATGCTCTGAAAAGCAATGTCTCTTTTATGGGCGCCCCTGTTTATTCCAGCAGGACAACAGCGTGGCTTCATAGTAAAAGAGTGCAGGTACTTGACTTGCCTGCCAGCAGTCCAGGCCTGTCTCCCATTGAAAATGTGTGCCGCATAATGAAATGTAAAATATGACAACGGAGACCACAGATTGCTGAACAGCTGAAGCTGTACATCAAACAAGAATGGGAAAGAATTCCACCTAGAATGCTTCAACAATTAGTTTTCTCAGTTCCCCAACCTTCATTGAATGTTGTTAAAAGAAAAGGTGATGTTACACAATGGTAAACATGACCCTGTCCCAGCTTCTTTTGAACGTGTTGCAGCCATAAAATTCAAACTTAATGATTATTTGCTAAAAACAGTATATCAGTTTGAACATTACGCATCTTGTCTTTGTGTTTTCGATTAAATATAGGTTGAACATGATTTGCAAATCATTGTTTCCTGTTTTTAGTGATGTTTAACACAACATCCGAACTTCATTGGAATTGGAGTTGTACATATATATGTGCAGAGCTGGTGGTGGCAAGCAGACCAGCGTCACCTTTGAACACAATCTTCTGCAAATGTTTAAATCACTTGCTCTGTCAGAGTGTCTTGTTCTGCAAAAAGAAAATCTTTCACAGTGTGAGAATGTGCTTTCAGTGGCCTCTGACCAACCTGACATATAGCATTAAATATCGAAACGGATGTTTAATTTGCAGTTTCTTTTGACTTGACTGGTCTCAGTTTGGTGGAGTGGACAGTCGGTCTTTTGAAATTGTTTTTGCATTTGTTAGTGTCGATCGCTGTTTAGTAGGGAACAAGCCCCTGTCTTTGCTTTCATTTACGCTGAGGATTTAGTAGTTGCACCATGTGATCTGGAAAGACAAAATCAGGTCTTGTATTTATGCGGCTCACACAGACTGTCATTTAGATGCCGACACTGGAGCAAGTTACAAAGTCTATCTGCGGCAAATGCAAACCGGGAAAGTGTCTCTAGATGTTTATGTCACTTCATGCAAGCCTTCCCATCAGAGAAGATCATCTGTAGCGGAGAAACTGGCTTTGGGCAAGTAAATTCAGACCGGGCTGTATTTTTAGCTTTAGTCCATGAGGGGGCGCTAAAATGGCCATTTAGATTTGGTTTGGTTTGTTTATTGAACATAAAACATATACAGTAATAATTTGACAGAAAATAAGGTAAATAAAATAGTAAAAAAAGAAAGAGAAATCAGTCAACAATGAACACAGTTATTAAGTTCAAGGTAGTAGGAAGAAGTAAAGAACTTATCTAGTCCTACCCCCGTGTTATGTGTTTATATCTAATAAATCATTTTTATATCAATCAGAAAAGAAATAAAGTAAGAAGAAAGAAGTATCGATTAAGGCTCATACTTTACCCTTAACCGTGATATTTTTCCAACTTTTGGTTTGTATCGGGATTTTATACATACACATCCTGGCACTCTTGTGTCAATTTTCTCTTGTATTCATAATACCTTTCTCTATTTATCAACTTAGTTCTGATTTATCATTATATTTAATGTTTAGAATTTATCATTTTAACTCTGATTGATGTAGGTTGTTTGTACTATTTTTTTTGATTTTTTTTTTTTTTTATAACTCGGCAAGCGATTTACTCATTTTCAGGTCACACCTTTGATAGATACACTTCTTTGCTAAGATAAGATAAGATATCCTTATTTTGTCCTACATTTGGGAAATTTACAGTCTACAACAGCAAGATTGGGTAGAAAGAAGAAAAACAAAGTCTTTGCATTCACAAAATGAATGTTACTGTTTCGATGTACCATGTGATGTACATTTCAATCACTCCTGGCCAGTGTTTCCCCAGTCTTTATTGAGCCCAAGACACCTACTTTACATTGGAAATATCTTCTGACAAACCACCAAACAAAAATGACAAAAGTATGAATACTGAAATAATGATTATCTCGTCTCAGGTTCCTCACAAATTTACTTTCCGTGTAAAGTCTGAGCCTGGTAAATTGAACACACAGGATGCCATGACTTATTCAGTTGTACAGTGAATGCTAACAGGTGGATAAACATTCATGTACCTACAACGCTGAATGATATTAGGAAAAAACTGAACTGCAATTTGATTTTCTTTTTTCCAACAAAGATTGCATTTCAATTCAATTCACAATTTTCTTCACATCAAGCTTCCTTGCAATGTTCACAATATCCAGTCACATTTCCAACCATGACGGAAAGCTACACCAAACCATCAAAACATTACAAGCTATTACTTTAATAATGCATGGACACTGAAGGCCTGTGTGAGCCAGGCAATCCTTTTTCAAGGTTTTTAAAATGGTTCAATAAAGCAAGATGGACTTCTTGCCGCCATACATATTGGATATAAATATGCAATTATGTGTAATAGTGTATGTCTCTATGTAAAAATACTTTTTTTTAAACCAAAAATGCTCAAAATTGTGTACTAAGTATGCACAGCCACCTTGTACCAGTTGCATATATGCTTATATAAGATAAGATATCCTTTATTCGTCCCACACTGGGGAAATTTACAGCCTCCAGCAGCAAGAATGTATGTATGAGCTGCTGGAGAGGCAGCCATTCTATCTGCATTTAGATTGCACTTATATTGAACTGTGTACAGCTCTCTTTATCTACATTTAGTTTTTGTGCGTGCAAACACTTTGTTTTTCTTCTTTCTACCCCCCAAAATTGCTGCTGTAGACTGTAAATTTCCCCAGTGTGGGACCAATGAAGGATATCTCAAATCTCAAATATCTCCTATGTACATGTTCTTTGCACATAAATGTACTCTAAGCTTATATGTACTGTACTTTTTAGACAATACGTCTCTGAAATCTAAGTCACACTATTCAAAAACAGCATCATGAAGAAGAAACGAAACATATAAAAGTAATTTCGGAGGATAAGTTGCAAAAAGAGACCAAAGACAGAAGACCTCGCACTCGCATCCAAAATCCCCTTTCCTGTGCCGTTCAGTTATTCAGTTTGCCCCAAAAAGGGAGTGCCGCGGCCCAATGCATCAGGTTGTAGGGATGGAAAGAGTGCAAGCATGAAAAAACACAGGTGACAAAGTGAAAAAATTGAGTGACACTTGTCTACGGCGGAGTGAGAGTGTGTCTATGCACAATTTCCGATTTAGTTTTCCCACTCCCATACACAGTGATCATAACGCATCTTTCTCCTATCAATCCACCTCATCCGATAATCCCCCAACCCTTAACCCCCAGCCTCTTGGTCGCCTGGGAGCCAGTGTGTTAGGTATTGACCCAGTGGAAGAAAACATTGGCACGGCACAGCTGCATTCGTCGTGTGACCCCCACCTTGGCGGGCGGGTCAGCTATCGGGCGTGCACCCTGGAGGAGCTGTCGGCAGATGTGGCGGGAGGAGAGACGGACCGGGGAGACACGATGTTCGATGCCGTCGTAGCGTCCGAGGTCGTGGAACATCTGGCCGACCTGGAAACATTCGCCTTCTGCTGCAGCCGCATACTGAAGGTGTGTGCTTGCTTCCAGCTGCTCCCTGAAGTCAGATCCTGCTTTGCGTCCCCGCGGGCTTGTTCAGCTGAGGCACATATGGTGACATTGCTCAGGTACCCTCTGCTGTGCCTCAATGGGATTACATTACTGTTGTTCTATATAGATTTCAGTTGCCACTGAAGAGAAAATCTGCCTCTTTCATTTTTTTAACACTGTGTCTAACCTTATGTACCGTATTGTCCGCACTATAAGGCGCAGCGAAAAGTCTTCAATTTTCTTAAAAGGTCACAGCGCCTTAAAATCCGGCGCCCCTTGTCTATGGTCATTGCGGTAATATGTCGACCCCAAGATGGCTCCTTCCTGGAGACATGCTTACAATGTTAGAACTTGCTGTTGGTTCAGTGAAATGCGTCACTGCTTTATTAAATAGGTTTTTGTTGCAGCTCCGAAAAAAGGAGAGCTGTAGTGGTGTTTTTTTTAAATGCACACTTTATGAATGGTTTTGGTTTGTTTCTTGAACATAAAATGTTTTTCACAGTCTCAACAAATACAGTTACATCTGTCCGTTTCCGTGCCTTCTCTTCCTCTTTCGACTCGAGAGGCGTTCATGACCGCTTCGGAAAAACGTAAATTAACGATTCCAACAAAAATTGAAAATAATGAATCAAAACAGAAACTCAAGCGAAAAAAATCACAAAATAAATTCTATAGCCCTCCCTACGGAATTTATTTTGTGATTTCCTTGTTTGTGAATACAGTATACAACAAAGGAATGAATAACAAACACTTCTAAAACAGTCCAGTCTCCCCCAATTTACTGACATCTGATCGTCCTGTTGCAGCTATGCTCAAGGAAATGCCAAAATAAATTATGTCGGGGGGCTATTGGAATTTATTTTCAGATGTCCTATTTTAATACATTGCTGTATTTTAAATTTTCATAGTTTCATTGAAGTAATCGTTCATTTACGTTTTTGGAGGCGGTCATAAACTCCTCTTGGGTCAAATGAAGGGCTGTAGCTTCATCTAGTGGGTGCATTGTAGATTGCGCCTTATAGTCCAGTGCGTGCAATACATGGAAAAAAAAAAGAAAAATAGCTCATTCATTGAAGGTACATTACCGAGTGCACCTTTTAGTGTGGAAAATACGGTATTTGTTTCTAACACTCGGAGCACAGTTATGATCAAACAAGTTCACTTTCACGTTATGTTCAGTGTTGAGAGAATGGCGTGTGCGGCTGAATATTCGTCCCTATGAAGTCCAGACAAATCGAGACAGCGTGAGAACAGCTTTGTTAAGTAACACTAGATGTCGCCCTGGAGAGACTTGTAGAGTGATGTACATGTTGAAAGCCTTTTGAGCATCCACTCACGATCTTTGTTCACCAGCTTATCAAGCAGCTTTTTGTTCCCACTAGTAAGACAGGTCAGTGCACTCGTCGAATCACTGTGTCTTACAAGTAACATTTCTTCCACTGTCTCTTTCCACTCCTGTAAGGCCTTTGACATTTCTGCACACTAGTAGGACAACCTCAACATAACTAAGTGGAGAACTGTATGTTACTCGTGGGCTCAAGCAGCGTACTGTTTGACATCTCTGTGCTCCTTGTACTACTCATGTAGCGCTAGATAATAACCAGTAATTTTATTTAAATATCACTGGTGATACTAGTAGCATGCAGTTGTCCACAATTTTCTCTCATCACAAACATGTAGTTGTCCCATGAGTATGCCGAAGTTGTCTTGCTAGGGAGAACAAAGAGTATACTACTGCACACGCCTTAAGGTGGATATCAAAGATCTTGAAGAACTGACGGCGGCCCCGGTGGGCCTGTGGTTCATGCCTCACATTGCAGAGGTACCGGGTTCAATTACGGCTGCGGCCTCCCTGTGTGGCGTTTACATGTTCTCCCCGGGCCTGCGTGGGTTTTCTCCGGGTACTCCGGTGTCCTCCCACATTCCAAAAGTATGCATGGCAGGCTGAATGAGAACTCGAAATTGTCCCTAGGTGTGAGTGTGAGCGCGGATGCTTGCTCGTCTCTGTGTGCCCTGCGATTGGCTGGCAACTGGTTCAGGGTGTGCCCCGCCCACTGCCTGAAGACAGCTGGGATAGGCTCCAGCACCCCAGCGACCGTTGTGAGGATAAGTGGATCGGAAGATGAAAGGGTGGATTTAAGAACTGACGACTTTTCATCATACTGCACTTTCTTATTCAAACGCTACAGTGTTTTTTTAATGAACTTTATTGTTGTACGATTATCTACCTCAGCACTTTTGAAGCAGCAGAATCAAGACCGACACAAGTATGTACAATATTTATTGATCCTGTTCCAACTAAAACTGTCCATATTTTCCCTGTGCAGCCAGGCGGGTCACTCTTCATCACCACCATTAATAAAACCAACCTGTCATACGCGTTGGCTATAGTGGCGGCTGAGCAGCTGCTGCGCATCGTTCCCAAGGGGACACACGACTGGGAAAAGTTCATCAGCCCTGTAGAACTGGAGCGCCTTCTGGAGTCCAGTAAGTTACCATACTTCACGACTACATCTACATAGCCCCTTCCTATACATAACAATGCTGTCATTTTATTCATTCCCATTTTAATTTCATGAACTTTTGGAAAAGTGTTCAAAATAAGTTACCCAATGTGATGAATGAGGAAGGATGAAGACGTTTATGCAAAAATGAGCCTTACCTCATGTGTGGATTCTTTAAACATAAACATTTTTAATTGTGCAGGTTTCAAAAGGAAGGTAACGATTGGATGTAAAAATAAAACAATTCATTCTGAACACTGAAAAAAATGACAAAAATGTGGAGGTTTAAGCTGTATTCTTTGTCTGAAATATGTTCACAACTCCTAGTGGATTGAGTCATCTTATTTTCCCCAACTTTCTTTTCTTCACATCCCATGTTTTGTCTATTTCATGCAACTTTTTTGAAGTCTGCTCTTTTCCTACTTTGACCGCACATCTTACTTCGTCCTCCATCAGATTGTTTCTCAGTGCAGTCGGTCCAAGGTATGATGTACAATCCAGCATCAGGAGCCTGGAGCTGGACCAACAGCACTGCCATCAACTATGCCCTGCACGCTGTCAAACTGGCTGAGGACCCTCAAACGGACAAGGCAGACAACTCCGCAGCTTCACAGAGCTGAGCCACGGAACATAAACATCGGTCAAGAAATTTGATCCGCTTGCTGTTTTGCACATCTCCGCAGCAGACAATTATCAAAATGACTTTGTCAAAAGCAGAGCCGCAGCTCCACATTGAATAATTCCAACTCAAATGGCTGAATATTGTGAGCACGAGTGCAATGTGTTATTTGTGTCTGGGATGCTCACAATAAACAGTTCCGTGTGAGTTTGCCGCCACAAGGCTGTGTATTTTTAGCGTGGAAGCAGGAAAAGGGGGCAGTCATGTGCTCGTGAGGGTGGAGAGCATTTCACGTGCCACTACTGTATTATGTAATCGGAATAAAGGCAATGGCAGAGAATGAGTCACGTTTTGTCTGATGTCTAAATAGCTAGGATGTGAGAGCGAGAGCACATTTTCAATTACTCTACATGTATTCTGTGGGAATCCAACCTCTACAGCGGGGAAGTGATTATTTCATCTGATTCCGCTGAATTTGTTTGCTCATTTACAAAGAAATGATCCCCAGTCTCCAATGTTTATGGGTCATTTATTGATTATGTTAGTACACAAAATATCAGTCAAAGAAGAACGCTTATGCTTGCAATCATTAGTTGGCTTTGCCTGCAATGAAGAACGCTTATGCTTTCAATAAAGATATATCCTTTATTATTTACTCACATCTATAATCATTATATATTCTTCATTATGTGCTCACTTTTGCTTGCTGTACTGTGTGAAAGGTTAGGGTCGCAACCACCTTTCCGAGGACGTGGTTGGGAAGAGATAACTGTTAAGACTAAACAGTGAGCAAGGGTGAACAGTGAATGGAGACATCAACACCAGCTGCAACGTGATGTTTATGTGACATTTGCACACATGTACGTAAATTGCACTCACATACACACACATATTCAAACAAGTTCAGTGTGTGTTCAACAGCCCCCACCCTTTAGGTTGGACACACCTATGTAGTAGCTTTCCCAATAAATGAGGGGGTGAAGGGGGAGATCGTTAGGGTTCCGTGTGGAGAACTGAAACCGAACGCTTCTCCTCGTTCCCTCCTGGTACCAGAATCGAGTCTCCTGTCTCCTCCTTTTGGTTATTCCTGAGTGTCAATTTGGACCAACCTGACAGTATGTTTATAACGCTATCGCGCTAATATAGTACTGTAATCATGAAAACAGTAACGATGGTCAGTTTTCTACAGCTAGCTCTTCTTTTTTGGGGGCGTCTGTGTTCAATCAATCCAAATTAAGAATATGAAAGTGGTGTTACGGCCTTCTTTTTTTCTGTAAAACAAGTAAAAGTTTGTACACTCCATAGTTGTATGACAATGCTATCCCCTCCCAAATTCACATTCGGCACTTCTCTTGCGCGCGCCTCCAAGCCGCGGGTGCGCGCCAGTAAATTGCGGTACTCAAATGCACACGGGCGCAGATCGCCCCGCTGCTCTTCGAAAAGGCGATCTCGTTATTGGCTTGGACACGCCGCCACCTGTTGATCGCCTCCAGCCCCGATATTGTTAGCATCTTGACGAAATCTTCTTTGAGCGAGTTGTTCGCAGCCATCTGTAGGCATGCCCGGCCAACATTGTCCAACAACACGCGATGGTCGGCGGCTTCAACATGAATTACCTCCTGTACTTCCGAGGTTGTTCCAGAGTGAGTACAAAAGTTCACTTTATCGTCTTGGTATGACTTTTTACGCTTAAAAATATATCCATCAGCAGAAGTTAAAATGTTGATTTGCAATGAACATTCCCTGTTGTCTACGTGGTTACCTAAGTGATTACAAGGGCCCTTTTCAAGGATTTTGGAACAAGTCAAGCATTTAATATTTCATGCACTCTTAGATCAATACAATTGTAGCCGATAGTTAAATTATTATAAGCACGCATAATTTATACAAGAAAATCACTGCAAACCACTGGCCACAAGAGTTTCAAAAGTCAATATTTTGGTGAAAGCTAAATTTTCCAAGTACAATTTGTCAAATTATCTTTAGTCAGTGCAATTTTACCTCAGTAAACCTAGGTAGGACGACCTGCTAATTTGTACCAGCATAAACATTCTATAGAACGCTTTCGAGCCTAATTATCTGTGTTCCTGGGATGAGTTGATCTGGCGCGACTCTGGTCTCACTGGGATGGATGAAGGGGCTCGTAGGGCGGGGTGGCTCTCCAGTGCACTCTCGACCAGACAATAGACCGGCTGT
This sequence comes from Hippocampus zosterae, assembly GCF_025434085.1. Classification (NCBI taxonomy): domain Eukaryota; kingdom Metazoa; phylum Chordata; class Actinopteri; order Syngnathiformes; family Syngnathidae; genus Hippocampus; species Hippocampus zosterae. Next base: position 19,992,478 of record NC_067455.1, on the reverse strand, counting down.
GTCAAGTTTGCACTATTTGCTACATTGCGGCCGCATCTTAACCATGGTGTGGTTTGCCAAAATAAAAGCAAAGACCGTGAAACACGGTACAGTCGGAAAAATTCAATCAGGAGCAAGTTAGGAATCACCTGATTCATCTTGTACAAAGCTTTAGCCCTTCGTCCACATGTGAAAAAGTAGCCTCATAAAGCAGATGCAGAAAATGTTTTGAGGCAATAAAATAATTTTTGGAAAGAAATCACATTTTCCCTGTAATTGTTTTGTGATAATTTAGCCAGCTTTACCGTCGAACTAATCAAACGTATATTATATTGATTATTTGTGCGTTTAGCTGGGGGTCGAGTTCAACCAACCAAGCTCTACCAACAAAGCAAGTTTGTACTCCAAGTGTCTGCCACGGCTTAAAACCTACCATGGTGAAGGTCTGAATGGCCTTGTGTTGAAAATAATTGGATGTTTTTAAGTATTCAACTTGTACAATTTTTATTTTCATAAAAGCAGTCTGAATGGATGGCATAGAAAGGAGGAGTGGTTAATACTCATGAGTTGATTGTAACAAACAGTAGCTTGTAATATTTCACCATTAAGCGATTAAATGCACAAAACTGGAGTTTGGTATTCATCTCAAACATGTTTATTTGACCTCTCCAGTTCAGTACAGTATTACCAAAATGTGAGATCATCAGATGTGTTGTGGAATATTCTCCACTTTCACTTAATTGATTTATCTTGCTTATTGGGAAAACCTTTTCTAGTAAAGTCAGGGAAGCAGAGTCAAAACATAACGATGCTAAGACTTTTTCGTCATCTAAGAAACCAGCATTCCTACAATTAAGCGGATCGTATGTTTTATTTTGGAACACGAGATCCGGAAGTGAAGCAACTGAATGTCTCCTAAACTTGACGATGACGGACGATTCAACGGAAAGTGAACTCCCGGGGTGGTGAGCACCATCATCCTGGGGAGGGGAAATCGAAGGGTTTACTCCTTGTAGTTTTGCGGAACTATCTGAGACCCCCTCGGCCCCCACCCCTCCGCCACGCCGTCATGCCTTAGACCGGAACGGCGTGTACATGAAGCCTAGCAGGGAGCGTGGCGCCGAGGAAGAGGGCTGGTTGTGACCGACCGAAAGAGGATGTACTGGGCTGCTGGCTTCGCCTCTTCCCGGCCGTGCGTGGTGGATCTCGGGCGGAATCACAGCCTCCCCCTGGGGCTGTGTGTGTCCGAGCAACCGCAGTCCTTGTATGGATATATCATCGCCTTCCCTTTGCAGGACTACGGTGGTATCATGACGGCTCTGGGCTCGGACTCCTGGTGGAAGAAGACCCTCTACATCACAGGGGGGGCCCTCCTGGCCGCCGCAGCCTACCTCCTGCACGAGCTGCTTGCCATCAGGTCCGCGTTCTTTCCTTTCCTGTCGAAGCTCCGTTGAGACTATACACAATGTGAATATTTGATGTTTTCCGTTCCACAAGTGTTGTTCTCTGTCTTGTTACCGGGGCTTCACTGTCTGCGTTCTCTTTCCAAGGGCACGACTCAACGAGTGAGTAGGGGGAATATATATTTAAATAATATCAAAGTCACGCGTCCGCTTGCCCCCGTGCTCGGGCCGGCCTGTGATGAACCCCTGCTGCTGCTCACATAAGTCGTACCCCTCTTGTTGTTGTTTATGCCCCTCTTGGTATCTAATGAGGTGTGATCAGTCCTTAGCATACCAAACAGATTAATGGCTATGTTTAGTGCGAAGAGTGCAAGGCTGCAATGGCGGGATTATTTTGGGCTAAAATGGTCCAGAGGAGTAACTGCATCCTGTGTAAACAGTGTCTCAGGGCCCACTTCACCATAATAATCTGGCAACCTTGCGTTCCGTGCACGGGCACTGCCGCAGAATCACGTGTAGCCGACTGAGGCTGAAGCCAGCCTACCAGCATCATCTCTTTGAGACATGTGATGTCATGTTGGTGTAATGCAGTTGTTGTTGTTGTTTTTGTTGTTGTTTTAATGTAATACGAGGCGTTGTAGATCAGTCAACATGAACATACCAACGTTTGTGTCACTGATCGAGGAACCGTTTCAGCACCATAGTGCATTGGACAGAGACACAAGATCAGCCCACACAGACTGAAAGTGAATTTTCGTTCATGCTCTTGCCACCAACCAATAGTATCAGAGCTCAGCCAAGACTCCGTGGAGTCACAAGTAAGGTTTGATTTTGGGCCCCTCCTTTTCTGTCACTATTATTGATTACGGATCATTCACTGTTGTACTCCCACTTGAATAATTAGAACGAGTACAGTGGTGCCTTGAGATACGAGAGACCCCATTTCCGAGTGTTTTGAAATTCAAGCCTTCATTTGGCCTTTTTTTCCTTGGTTTTGTCTGTGAGCAGAAATTTGAAGTATAGCAGTAAACTCAGATCAACAAACCTTTTAACGCCATTAGTTGTCCTTTGCTGTAAAACAGAACAAAAAGATTGTACATTTTTTATTTCTATCTTCCACATTATTTCGAATGTCTGTTGTTTTACACCGACTGCTCATACACACTGCAAAAAGCCATTGAATGGCTACGGATTCACATCAGTAACGCAGTGTTATAACCCTTTAAGCAACTGATGTTAGAACATACATTTTGGAGTAATACATAGGCAGACATGAGAATATTCACTCACACAGGCATATTTTCATTACTCATTGGGGAAAAATGCATTGCCATATCAACTGGGCTTAGTTTTGCCATATCCATGCATAACCGTATTCGGGCCGGGCGGCATGTTGGTCGACTGGTTAGCACATGCGCCACACAGCGCAGAGGTGCAGGGTTCCTGTGTAGAGTTTGCACGTTTCCCCCGTGCCTGTGTGGGTTTTCACTGGGTACTCCGGTTTCCTCCCACAATCCAAAACCTGCCTGGCAGGTTAATGGAACACTCGAAATTATCCTTAGGTGCGATTGTAAAATCAAATGGCTGTTTGTCTATCCATGCCCTCCAATTGGCTGGCAACCAGTTCAGGGCGTACCCCGCAATTTAGGATGTACCCCGCAAATCAATTTAGTCACTGGTGGCATACGATGTAATTGACTTTGGCACAATCAGAGTGGGTTCAATTCATATATTGTGATAGCGTGAGTGTGGATGGTTGTCTGTCTCTCTTTACGTGCTCAGTGTTTAATTGAAGACCATTCCAGAGTACAGAAAATGGATTAATGGAAGAATCTAAATTGCTGTTAAAAACGGTCCCGTTTTTATTACTTAGCTTTGTATTCATGATACTTAATGTCCAAGGTGACTTTGAACAATCATTAAAACGTCTGCAAGGCTCAAAAACAAAACAAAACAAGACAGTAGGACTGAAACAGCCTCCAAACGTACACAAAAGTTAATAAATGACTTCTGTGACCGCATCGCTGGAGAGGGATGGGAAACGTCCAGCCATTCTTGAAAATGACTCAGTCAGTCAAGTATTGATCGGCTGAGAGATTGAACTGATTTGGTTTGATTCTACTCAGTCACCGACAGTATTATGTCATGACAAAGAGAACTAGACGAAAAAACAACATTCTCACTGTGTGTGCAGGAAAGAGCAGGAGTTGGACTCCCAAGATGCTATCATCCTCCATCAGTTCTCCAGACCAAAGAACGGTGTCCCCAGCCTCTCACCTTTCTGCCTCAAAATAGAGACTTATTTGAGAATGGTGGACTTGCCCTACCAGGTAAAGGCTGGACTTCTACTATTTGATGGCTACCAGGCCAGAGTGTTACCCCACCTCTTGGCCAAAGTCAGCTTGGCTCGGCTCCAGCTGGGCTAAGACCCAAATGAGCACAAGCCTTTGTCGGAAACGGATGGATGGCTTCTTACATGATGCCGTGTTTCTCCTTAGAACTATTTTGATGGAAAGCTGTCACCACAAGGCAAGATGCCTTGGCTGGAGTACAACTACGAGCAGGTCTCAGGGTCAGAGTTCATCGTCGACTTCCTGGAGGAGAAGCTGGGAGTCAACCTCAACCACAACCTCACACCGGAGGAGAGAGCCGTGTCTCGAGCTGTCACCAAAATGGTTGAAGAACATCTGTATTGGTAAGGTTCGCCATGTCGTTTTGCGGCTTTGAAGATGACTTTTAACCGGTGATTGTCACATCATATCATCACCAAGCCATAATTTCAGAACATGAGTTACACTTGTGCAGTCGAAGAAAAGAATGTTGAAAGAAAAGTTACACACGAAGTTCCAGGCTCATGAGCAGACTGATTTGTTTGAATGAACAAATGATAGGAACTGAGTAGTTACATTCGTCAAGAGACTTTATTACACGTTCCTCATCCTTCTTTAACCCTTTCGTGCACCAATAACGATAACCTGTACCCTGATGACCTGATAAGCTGTCCACTGCAATGACCGCTGTCCCTGGAAGTGTTAACCCAATGTTTTGCAGTATATACAAACCCACTTCCAATAAAGTTGGGATGTAGTGTTAAACATACACAAGAACAGAATATAATTATTTGTAAATCCTGTTCAATCTATATTTAATTCAATACTATGACATGATATTTCATGTTCAATCTGATAAACGTGATTGTTTTTCCGCAAATAATCATGAACTCAGAATTTTATGGCTGCAACACGTTCCAAAACAGCTGGGACAGGTGGCCAAAAAAAAACAAAGTTGAGGAATGTTCATCTGACACCTGTAAACGGTCTTGCTGGAAACAGGTGGGTGCCATGATGGTGTACCAAAGGATCTGCCCTGAATTGCACGGTCATTCACAAGCAGAGATGAGGCGAGGTTCATCTCTTTCGGAACGACTGCATGAGAAAATAGTTCAACAGTTTAAGGACAATGTTCCTCAAGGTACGCTTGCAAGGAATTTAGGGATTTCATCATCTACGGTCCATAATATCATCAGAAGGCTCATAAAATCTGGAGATATCACTGCATGGAAGCGGCAAGGCTAAAAACTAACATTGAATGCCCGTGACTTGAGATCTGTCAGTCGGCACCGCAACAAAAACCGACATCAGTGTGTAAGGATATCACCCCACAGGCTCAGAAACACGTCAGAAAACCAATGTCAGGAAATAAATCTAGTTCAGTAAGGTAATCAAGCAAGAATCAAAAAGAGTTCCACCCAAAAAAGTTTCAATAATAAGTGTTTTCCCAGTTCACAAATGTTTTGGATATTTTTCCAAGAAGAGATGACGTGATATAACCGGCCTGATGGCGCAAGCTAGCCAGTCGAGTGACAGAGAAAAGATGAGGACCGAACGCTGACCACATGAGGCACGTTACACACGAAAATTTTCAAAGGCAGCCTGGACAACTAGCCACATTAATGCTAAAACAATGACAAGATGAAGGCTAGTGAAAGGCCTAAGGATGTACAGTAGCCTTCCAGTGGTCAGTTACTCCACCTTGTCGAGGTGAGAAAGACACCACTTATCGGAACTCCTTTTCCGCCCTCAAGCCTTGAGTGTTTTTCCATTACTAAGAGGGTCCATTGACACACCCACCCACCCACCCACCCACCTACACACACACACACACACACACACACACACACACACACACACACACACACACACACACACACACACACACACACACACACACACACACACACACACACACACACACACACACACACACACACACACACACACACACACACACACACACACACACACACACACACACACACACACACACACACACACACACACACACACACACACACACACACACACACACACACACACACACACACACACACACACACACACACACACACACACACACACACACACACACACACACACACACACACACACACACACACACACACACACACACACACACACACACACACACACACACACACACACACACACACACACACACACACACACACACACACACACACACACACACACACACACACACACACACACACACACACACACACACACACACACACACACACACACACACACACACACACACACACACACACCTCACTGTGCATTTTGCTGACATCATCCCTGTATCTACGTACACTCTGTGGCATGTACTGTAGTGTTCAAAGCATGACTTTCCATCCACAGAGGTCAGTGATGTAACCCACATCACTCTATGCTTGCCACCCAACTTCTGTTTATTTGCTCAGCCTGTCCACGTTGTGCCACATTTAGACATACATGCTCACCTCGTGGATGAATTATTGATGGCAGGGAAGGGCAGTGTAGTAGCATGCTGCTGTTTGTGCTGCCGGATTCAGGCTAGGAAGTAGGGCTGAAGGATTTTGAAAAAATGTAAATTGCGATTTAATATGCGATTATTTTTACAACATCATACTCCCATATATATATATATATATATAAATATTTTGGAACAAATGCAAGCAATACCCATCCATCCATCCATTATCGGAGCCGCTCATCCTCACAAGGGTCGTGGGCGTGCTGGAGCCGATCCCAGCCGTCTTCGGGCAGTAGGCGGGGGACACCCTGAACGGCTTGCCAGTCAATCGCAGGGCACACACACAGACAACCATCCACACTCACACTCACACCCAGGGACAATTTAGAGTGTTCCATGAACCTGTCATGGATGTTTTTGGAACGTGGGAGGGAACTGGAGTACCCGGAGAAAACCCAATAGGGACAATTTAGAGTGTGCAATCAGCCTGCCGTGCATGTCTTTCGAATGTGGGAGGAAACCGCAGTACCTGGAGAAAACACACGCAGACAAGGGGAGAACATGCAAACTCCACAATGGAAGGCCGCAGCCGGACTCGAACCCTCCACCTCTGCACTGTGAGGTCTCTGCGCTAACCACTGGACTACCAGGCCGCATCGACTAAAGTGATTTTCCCAAATATTTTTGGAGTGATGGAATAGGATGAGTCATTTACTTCTCTGAAACACTCCTATCTGTGAAGCTAAATACTTGGGTTCTCATTCAACTCAAACGGGTTCAGCATTTTTTGCGGTCGGGTGAATTGGAGAGTACAAAAACAAACCCCCCCCCCCCCTCCCCCGAACCTCAGCACCCTCTTCATCTAAATCCCATTTTAATATTTTGATCATCTGACTTGCACTCACTGGCCTTGTCAAATCTGCACAAAACAAACAATATGTGCTCTCAGGACAGACGATACAAAGCAGGAAGTGGTTGGGCCCCTCTCGTCAGCAGGCTGTTAAAAAAAAAAAAAAAAATCCAGATGCTTTTATGCAATTTCTGTCAAGGAAGCAGATGACAAAGAGCAGACACTTCTTGACTATCCAACTAGCTATAGAATGCCATCCAGCCTCACATTTGGACTGAACTAAAAGGTCAATCTGTTTATCCGAGCACTGAGTGAGGAAGTATAAGTGTGAAAGGTTAATAGAGACTTAATCCTGTTAGTGTCTGCACGCAGGAGCACTGTCAGGGACTTTGGGGCCCTGTGAAAAAATACTTTCAAATTTGTTAATATCTTGCATTATTGGTGAATTGACACATTGGAGACCAACATGCACCTGCACATGGAAAGAAAAATCATGTGTTGAATTTACTCAATTTGATTTCGTCTAGTGCAGGGGTCAGCAACCCAAAATGTTGAAAGGGCCAGATTGGACCCAAAAAACAACAGATGTCTGGAGCAGCACAAAATAAAAAGCCTTAATGAAGGCAACACATGCTGTATGTATCTACACAGTATGAGCGATATTAGCCTGCGATCAACATGACTAAGTTGGCTACTAATACGCAACTAGCATTCATGATTAAACATTTTTCAGTTCATCATGTAGAGGAGGGGTGCCCAAACTTTTTTGATGGAAGATCTACTTTTTCGAACAACCAACCTCCCGCGATCGATCAGTTATCGCACACGCGCGCATAATGAGCAACAGCCATAACGGCAGCTAAGATGAACGAGGCACGGGCCGCACTTTGGCAGCGTGCTAACTATCGTAGCTCACGTGTACCGTTTAAAAATGCTTCTCTTGGTTGGCCTGATTCCCATTCTTAGCAAGTACCCTCAGTGAATTGTACATGAAAGGCAGGTGGTTTTTTTTTTTACCAACAGCCTCCTGACTGACATCCCACCCTGCTAATACAATACAATACATGCTGATTTATATAGCGCTTTCACAACAGCGGCAGCTGTAACAAAGCGCTTAGCAAAACAGTTAACAAAGTACCGGTAAAATAATAAACAACACATAATAGAATAATGTGTGTCGCAGGCTGGTGATGCAAATATTCGTTGACATTTAATATTTACTCGTGTTACGAACTCGGATAAACCGAGTTAGGGAGGGGGATCCAAAAAACGTAGACAAAAACAAGGTCTCTGATGTAAAGACAATATAATGTCTTAATCGAATCGAAAATAAGCGAGAACATAAAGCGCTGGTCCACAATGAGGACCAGGAGGTAAATCAAAAACGACTAACAAAAGGTGCTTGCACAAAAAAGCAAGAAAGGAAAGTAAAGCCCACAAACTACGAACGAAAAACAATGTAACGCTTTGTACACGCATGAAAAGCCAGATCATCAAAAAAAATGGTACTTACACAAAAACTTGGTACCGAGACTACACGCGAAAACACAACGAGGTCAAACGCCACTAGTCAATGAGCAAAGAGGAAAGCAATGCCATAAACAATACTCCCACAACAAGTGTAGAACGTAGGAGTCCTTAAATAGTGTCTCTATTGATTAACGATTGCCAGCAGGTGTGCTAGGAAGACCGCTCATGCCACCTGCTGGCCAGACTGAACCTGCAAAAAAAACCGAAACGTGACAACTCGACACATTTTTACAGCATTGGAATACGTTAATAATGTTTGTCCTCTGACAGAAACCATATTAAAACCCAAAAATATATTTCCCTCCCATCTTTTTCCATTGTCAAACATTTTTGAAAAAGCTCAAGGGAGCCACTGGGGGCGCAAAAGAGCCGCATGCGTGTTGCTGACCCCCGTTCTAGTGGTTGCACAAAATAAAATTGTCTAGGACCAGATATTTTATTGAGCAGATGTATAGTCTACTCAGTTCATCAAGTGGTTGCACAAAATAAAATCATTTGGAGACAAATACATTTTTTAAGTACATATAGAAAATGTATCTGGCTCCACATCATTTTATTTCCTGCATACGCTTGATTAAAACAAATTGTATTACATACAACGAAATTTGGGTGCCACTCCTCAGTGCAGGGGTGTCCAAAGTCGGTCCTGGAGGGCCGCTGTCCTGCCTGTTCTCCAGCTCTCCCAGGAGCAACAGACCTGATTCACATCATCAGGATTGTTTTGATGCTGCTCCAAAGCTGGTTGATGAGCTGATCATTTGAATTGTGTGTTACAGCTGCGAGAGCTGGAGAACAGGCAGGACAGCGGCCCTCCAGGACCGACTTTGGACACCCCTGCCTTAGTGCATTTAGTAAAAAAATAAAATAACGGGTCAATAAATACAAAACTCAACAACAACACACAGCAATAGCAGCAGTAATGGTAGTAGAAGGGGTAGTGTGGAACTGAGACTTATATTGCACACAGGACATATATTGCATATATATACATTGAAAATGGCTCGAATTTTCCCAAAAAGATAAATGCTCAAGGTTTGAAAAAAAAATCTATCTATCTATCTATCTATCTATCTATCTATCTATCTATCTATCTATCTATCTATCTATCTATCTATCTATCTATCTATCTATCTATCTATCTATCTATCTATCTATCTATCTATCTATCTATCTATCTATCTATCTATCTATCTATCTATCTATCTATCTATCTATCTATCTATCTATCTATCTATCTATCTATCTATCTATCTATCTATCTATCTATCTATCTATCTATCTATCTATCTATCTATCTATCTATCTATCTATCTATCTATCTATCTATCTATCTATCTATCTATCTATCTATCTATCTATCTATCTATCTATCTATCTATCTATCTATCTATCTATCTATCTATCTATCTATCTATCTATCTATCTAAATAAACGTTGTTACATTGTATATGTCATGGTTCTTCCAGGACGATCGCCTACTGTCAGTGGGTGGACAACTTAGAGGAGACCCAGAAGCTCCTGGCCATGAGTGGACCCCTTAGCGATGCACTAAAATGGCTGCTGACCCGCCTGAACGGCAGCATGGTACGCAGGGAGATGTACGGCCACGGCATCGGACGTTTCTCCAAGGAGGAAGTCTACGCCTTGATGGAGAAGGACATGAGGACACTGGCCACACTGCTGGGTAAGAGGGACTATTTTCCTTTTTGCTCAAATGCAATTCATGGCCAGTGATGGCCAAGCAGGCGTGTCATAACTAATGAACATGTTGAGTCGTGTGTGTCTTACCCCCCATGGCAGAGGCTCCGTCAATCCCCTGAGCCGTCAATCCCCTGAGCCCGACTCACCGAACCCGTTTGATCGAACCCAGGTTGAGAACCACTGTGATATAGTTCTTCATAACGTTGTATTCTTATTAACATTAAAAAAGAAGGAATAAAATATATACTGTATCTAAAATAACTTCTAACAAAGAATAAATAATGCTGTCTTTAGTATATTACAAAAGATTTAAAGTGCATAATTTTGCCTGAAATTCGAATAAATATTAAGTCCCTATTGAAACTATAATACAGTACAATACATACAGTATGTTTTTAAATAGCGCTTTCCCAGCAGCTGTAACAAAGTGCTTTTCAGAACATTTAACATTTTTTGACCGGCTAATTGACCGATATGATACGGAAACATAAAATGTAATAAAACAAATAAATAAATCCAAGTTCATGTCAACTTTATTGTCAAATGTGCTACAAACTGATCTCCAATATTAATTCATGAACACAATATTTAAAACCCTTTACCCGACGAAACAAAAATTCATGAAACAATTTAAGCTGGGTTTTTTTGTTCTTTGTTTTAATCAAAAATGAAGTCAGGGTGCACCGATGCACACCAATTTAAAGCTGGCTGATCGCAGGAACTCATTGTAGTTCTCTCTGTCTGCCGTTGCAATTGAATGTGATCTGTAAAAGGCAGCCTGTCCATCCTGTACATGTATCTCGTCATGTATTTTTCTTCTTTTTCATTCATTTGGACAGAATGTTGACTGTTGAACGGAAATTTTATCACTGTACTCCATTGTAAATCCTTCTGCCACCACAATCCTGCCAGCTTGGCCGCTACAACGAATGCTCGCAAGATCAGTCATGTGACCTCCGGAGGTTTACAGTCTCTGAGCACACTCTAACAATGAGTGTCACTGCTATCTACTGTCCCTGCTATCTGTATGTCTAGGAGTAGTAGTGCAATTGCACTGACGTACACTGACTAGTGTGAAAAAAATAGCACATTCTCTCAATTGTCTCTTTTTCACACCTTAGGAGATAAGAAATACTTTATGGGCTCCAAGATATCCACATTAGATGCCACTGTGTTTGGACATCTTGCTCAGGCCATGTGGACTCTGCCCGGTACGAGACCAGAACAACTCATTAAAGGTTTGTGCAATATAACATTTTGAAATCGAACAAAGAAAGGCATGTGTTTGACTTTATTCTCACTAATAAATATGCGGCGGCCCGGTAGTCCACCGTGGTTAGCACGTCGACTTCACGGTGCAGAGGTACCGGGTTCAATTCCAGCTCCGGCCTCCCTGTGTGGAGTTTGCATGGTCTCCCCGGGGCTGCGTGGGTTTTCTCCGGGTACTCCGGTTTCCTCCCACGTTCCAAAAACATGCATGGCAGGCTGATTGAACACGCTAAATTGTCCCTAGGTGTGAGTGTGACTGCGCATGGTTGTTCGTCTCTGTGTGCCCTGCGATTGGCTGGCAACCGGTTCAGGGTGTCCCCCGCCTACTGCCTGAAGACGGCTGGGATAGGCTCCAGCACCCCCCGCGACCCTAGTGAGGATTAAGCGGTTCGGAAAAAGAATGAATGAATGAATAATAAATATGCATTTTTATTCTTTTGTGTTTTGAAAACTACCTAAGATGAAAATGAATTTGTGTGACCTTGCTGTTGTCACAGGGGAATTGATCAATTTAGCCATGTTCTGCGAGCGAATGCGAAGGAGATTCTGGCCTGAATGGTTCGTGGAGGTGGAGGACCTTTACTATGACGGAGACAGCGAGATTAGCGGCGGCACACCATCGGCGACCGGTCTGTTGGACTTTGGGCTCTTCTCCAGGACTGACACTCTGGATGACAGCGACGCCAGCAGCCGCTCGGCGGGACACACGCACACACACACGCCCCTCTCTGACCACTCACTATTTGACTCAGATGTGGGCACGGCGTCAGACAATGAGACCCAGCTCAAGGAGGACGTGATGCCCGACCTGGAGGTTTGATGTGACGATGGCTGACAGGTGGAGGCTGACTGGAGAGCGGAGCAGCTGCCACCACAGCCTGCTGAGTGCAGAACAACAGAGTCATTGTTCAGACACTGTCTTGTCTACCCGACATGTTACAGCTTCCCTTTTGGACGGAGTGGGTATTGAAATGAACAGTACCATAACTGAATCTCTAATTTTGCATTTCACCGCCCGGTTTGTTCTTTCCCAAAATGTCACAACTATCACGGTGGCATTTTGTCTCTGCCTTATTTGTGTGGTCTCGTGATGCAGAAGGTGCGTGACATAAGCAACAGCTCGGGTTGGTGCAGGGATAGTGTCTATTTTACCAGTTGTCTTAAACTCGTTCAAACAAATGGAGATTGATCATGTGGCTAAAATGAGTCACTGCTCCGCCTCAGCTCTTTCGATTCAGAGATTACATTTTATCATGCTCGTTCTTTTTGGCTTTTAGACATGGAAAGACTTTATGTACATATCATACATACTGTATATGCATGTCAACATCAAATGTCAATCAAGACTGAACTCCTTTGCTGGCTGGTTGATTGGAAATTCTACGAACAGCATCTTTGTGCCTGTTACATTTATTTTCTATTGGGTTGTTTGTTTCATGTGTTACATTAGAGCTTTTGGTCATTTGTGTCGCACATGAACAGGGTGGTTGTAGTTAATAAAATTGACCACCAGGTGGCAATCGCACCTCGCCATGAGTGAAAGCCTGCAGGCAAAACAGCATTGTGGGTACCGTTCAGGACAGAGGCATACTCGATTTTCATCGTTAGTGGAATACTTGCATACAATTAAGTGAACTATAGTTCAGCCTTCCTGCTTGACTCAAAAACATGGTTGTTTGTTTTCTTTATATATTGTGAGTGTGTGAGGAAAAACATCTATTTGTATTAGTCTTATATTTCTTACGGTTAAAAGAGAAATTATTTTTTGCACTGGTAAAAATTTATTTTCATCTTATTTTTATGTATGTGAAAGCTTGGGGAATAGGATATTTGAGTAGAAAAAGACTAAAAAAACGAAAACTTAAAGAACGTTTAAGTAGTGTCGGTGCAGTGAGGGCACAGTGCTACTAAAACCTGTTCTGTGTAAATATCCTCAACCAACCAGTTGATGGAAAACGTCGGCTTGGATGCACTCAGGATTCCAAACAGCTTATGTGAAAATAACACATTTGGCTAATGTCAAACATTTGTGATGTTAAGTAAAAGACAAGTGTACCACTGTGTTCGAAAGATGTGCATTATCCAATAACCTTTTTTTTCAGCCGTTTTTCAAACATATTTGAATCCTAACTCAATGTGCTGCTGCGAAAACGCTACTTTCATATTTAACTCCCCTGAAGCGTCACATTCGGTTGCTGAAAGGTAACAAAAACAGTGAAGAATTTGCAGTGGTGAATGTTGATGCCAACGACTGCAAAGATATACCCCTCAGAAGTCACTTGAGGTGCATCTATATTTTACGCCACGGCAAAATTAATTGACTTTAATGTTAACCTTGGCCTTGTAGCCTCACTGAAGTTGGACTGAGGATAATATCTCAACGTGGATGCAGAGCTTTGTGTTTAGTGACAAAGCACGCAAGACGAACATTTCAAGAGCTGGGTAGACAGAAAAAAGGCAAACGTAACCGACTTCTGTCATGTTGTCCTGTGCTTTGTCCCCTTGAAACGCTTCCTTCGGTTGAACTGCTTTTGACCAAACCATATAAAAAGTAAATGTTTGAAACCATGTCATCTCTGCCGGTTTAATGTAAATATTGTGTGTGTTACAAACTGTATCATATATGTAGAGCAGATTTGTCGATCACATTGTAGTCATAAAATGGCTCGACTGGCTTATTTCAATAAAAAGCGTTGACAATTTGAATCTTTTTCTATTTTTTTTAACAGGGAGATGTGAACATGTACTTTTCAATGCCTTGCATTACTACAAGCAGTTGTGCCTCTGGAGTGCACCCCTAAAGTGTGAAATCTCAAAAACGAGTACCGGTAAATCTTATCTGCCTGGTTATGAAAAAGTGGGGTTCTAAATGAATAATCACTTGGTATCTACACATTGAGTTTCACAGCCATTAACCTGGCAGCAAGGTTGGATGAAGTTCCAAACGAAATAGCCAATTTGTGTCAAAGCCAAAAGCTGGTTGCCTTATTGAGCTTCATGAGCCTCTGATGATGATGTTGCTATAGACGTTGGCTAAGTTGTCGACTTGGGTGTGGAGAGTACAGTGGCTATAGTGGAACAAAAGTCATAACTCGGTCAAACGGGTTAGAAATTGGCCATCATTAAAAATTGTGAAAAATAAAATTTGCTGTCGCTCAAAAATTAAATTTTTAAGGGTGCCAGTGGATGAAAACAAAAGGAGTTGAAAGGGTGAGAAGTAGCAGGTGGTGGGCACAAGAAGAGGCCAGACGAGTGGCAAGAAGTTACAGAGGAGGACAGGAACACAAGGAGTCATGGGAGCAGTGAGAAGAGGGCTCGGATTGACAGAGGAGGATGTGAGAGGGATTCATAAAAGGAAAGGAAAGAGAAAAGGGAATGGAGGAGGTGCTCGGGCAGGCAGCCCGCGAGGGCCATGGATCAGGTAGCAAGCTCCTGGGGGACGGAGCAGGTGCGGGCTGCGAGCGAGGCCTTCGGGCCTGAAGGGGCTGCCAGAGCTTAAAACAATCTGCACGGCTCCTTTTTTAATTTGGCTTCGTGAAGGGCCCGCCCTCCGCGCAATCGCTCCCTCTCTGTCTCGATGCTGAACAGATCAACGAGCCACAAAAAGAGGTAAACACAGAGCTAAATTAAACCAGGGAACTCCCTTGGCACAGCAAAACAAATTAGTGCAAACAAATTACACAGAGTCAACACACAAATAGTCGAGCATCTGTGACTCTTTGGACTACTGGAGCTGCTGGATAACATCTATACGCAACTACTATACAGTAGATATTCATCAAGACTGAATTTACGGATGTGTCCTACACTGACACAAACGCTATCTGCAGTTACTTCAGTTTGTTCAACCCGAATCGGAATTGTTCATTTGACGGACATTTTGTACAGTTGTATTTCCAACTTTGTGGGAACGGGCAGAACATGCAAACTCCACACAGGAAGGCCAGAGCCGGAATCGAACCCTGCACGTCTGCACTGTAAGGTGAACGTGCTAACCCTTCAATGCATTATACCGTTCTTCCCCAAAGTGAACAATCACAACGTGATTAATTATGAAGATGAGTGCCGACACGTGGGCGGACATTGTTACTTCCTCTTTATTTAAAAAAAAAAAAAGAAAAATGATTAAAATATCGGCTGAATTTTATTCAGCCCACACTTCACAATTGTGTCTGACTTCGTCTTGATTCTTTACAAAAAAAAATAAAATTTATATCTTTATGTTTGAATCCTGAAATGTGCCAAACGATCAAAACGTTAAAGGGGGTTGAATATTTGCTTTCCTAAGCCACACACACACACACACACACACACACTCGTGTGTATGTATGTATGTATGTATGTATGTATGTATGTATGTATGTATTTATATATACATATACATATATATATATATATATATATATACACACACACACACACACACACACATATATATATATATACACACACACACACACACATATATATATATAAAACACTGATTAAACAAGAGGTCAAAAGGTCAGGCATACATTATTATTCTGCAGAATGTTTCTTTTTTTTTGACAGTGTTTGTCTTTCAGCTCAATCAGACACCTCCCTCGGCCCCCCCTGGGCCCTTTTGCCCCTCTGGCTGTGGCTTTGGCCTGTCCATCTGCCTCCCACTGTGTAAGTCTGGTGGGAAGGGGTCCGCGGAAGACCCCTGTACCCTTCTTAAACCCCATCCCTGCGCAACACCCTCACCAGCCCGCAGGCCAGCTGCTTGCTTGACAGAATGTGCACATTGCTGCCAGGTGCGCCCCAGGACTTGCAAGAGGAACACAACAACACACTCTCACAATACCAACACATATGCTCAATAAGCTTCTTTACAAATGGAGGCCCGAGAACACACATGGTTATACAAGTCGGCCAAATAAAAGTAAAACACACATGCACACACACACACGCACGCACGCACACACACACACACACACACACACACGCACACACGCACACACGCACACACACACATTCACAGTCAAACAGTCGTGATATTGGCTAACTCTTTAATTTTCAGGCTCAGGTGTTTCCACGCAGCCCTTCTAATGGCCTGAGCTTACAGGGGCGAGACACCAACAGGTGGCGCTGTTTTCTTAACTAATTGCAGCTTTATTGATACATTGGCATGAAAAACCTTCCAGATGATTGGCTAGCCTATTCGATTTTGAAGAGCGTGTGTGTGTGTGTGTGTGTGTGTGTGTGTGTGTGTGTGTGTGCGCGCGTGCGTGCGTACGTGCATGCGGTATAAGGCAAAGTAGAGAACCTGCTTGGATCCCCCTGACCACTAGGCGGAGCCCAAGAACAATTAACAGTCAACCGCGCTTGCTCAGTTTGGAGTGCTATTTTATACATTATGGCCCGAGCAGCCGTTTCCTGAAATTCTCGATGGTCACCCCCTCTCACACAAAAAGCCACTGAATAAAAGGTGTTGCTGAAATGTGACTGAAGTTATGTGCAACTTTAGATTTAGGAAATCAGGAACATTCAACAACAATAGTCCAACAACATTCACAAAATGTTGAGGAGGTAATGTTCAATGCATTTTGAGGCTGACTGTTGATGTCGTCGGGATCACATCAACTCAACTTATTAATGTTATCCAAACATACAATATCTGCCTGTGGTGTTTATTCAATGCAGTGAATAAAGTCAGAAGAGTAACATCTATCCATCTATCCATTCACTTTCTAATGCGCTTATCCTCACAAGGGTGCAGGCATGCTGTAGCCCATCCCAACTGCCCTGAACTGGTTGCCAGCCATTTTTCAGGCATACATACCATTCACACTCACATTCACAGCTCGGGGCCATTTCGAGTGTTCCATTAACCTGCCATGCGTGTTTTTGGAATGTGGGAGGAAACCGGAGTACCCGGAGAAAACCCACACAGGCACGGGGAGAACATGCAAACTCCACACAGGAAGATCTAATTATTTATAGATGATCACATCATTTTTGAAGGCCATCAAGTTTCCATTGAACATCCGGCTCAAATTTTATCCTAAAGAAATTGATTTTGACAGACTGACTGATTTCTCCCTTCATTAAAATGTAGATCCATGAATTCCATATTCGTGAGGGCAATCTGCTCTCTAGCTGGGCCACCAAAGAAGCCTTTCGGAATGGCTTGTCCAGTAAATTGCCCAGCACATTTCACGCCAACAGCGCAACTGACTTGACACTTTGCGTAGAGTGTGAACAGTGGAGATATTGCTTGCTAATTAACAAGACTCATTGGTGTTACTTTCAGTTGCTAACTGACTGAGCCAGGCGAGCTATTTCATTATTCATGGTGAATGATGTCGCTACATATTTATCAACACAATGTCCTTGTCAAGCTCCCAGCAGGGAATTAAACCAATGAATGTACCAAAGGCTCAGACTTGGCCTGTAAAGTGAGCAAATTTTGGGGTGGTACTCATTCTAATTAACCCAAAGTTGAGGTGATCAACTTGCGACGACAAACTTACTAGCTCACTTGATTTTAGGAGTCACTGATATTGTCAGGCATGTGCATAGATAAACTCCATGTGGTGCTCCGGCACTTGCCTTTTTGCCGTGGATGAGAAATGTGCTCTTTCTGCTGGAGTCCATTCTTATTTAAACCCTAAAATATTACCCCTTTCACGATCAAAATGGATTTGGGAATATTTTTTTTTTTATAGATTTACTTAGAATTAGGCCCAGAGCTGATACATGGATCACACAAGCTCCTCCCTCAACCTCCTTTGGTTAGATTTCATTTTCAGAGTGCCAAGGAAATGTAGGAATGTTTGTACAATCCCTGACATTGTTTGGTGTAAAATTAACCAACAGTATTTAAATCACTTGAACCATTAGATGCTGACTGTCCCGTCATTTCCGAAACACAAAAAATGAGCAGGTTCAGGGCCAACGGCAGTTCTGGGACCTTTTTTATGTCCAAATAGCACATTTAACCCATTTCTAGTTAATGTTAGGTAATCTTACAGCAAAAGAAAACCCAACGAGTTCTAAACAGCAACCCAAATCATAATGTTATTTATCGACTGGGTTGTTGAAAGTTTGGGTATTCCTCTCCATGTTTTTTTCGACTGTGATTCAAAATGAAGAGGAGAAAAGAAAGGACAATACATCCTGTTTCTGCAGCATAAAAGATGAATGACAAGGAGGCAGACATTGACACCGACGCATATGATGGTGCACTGAAGAGAAGCAAGTTGAGAGCTTGATAGAGAGAAAGAGAGAGAGAGAGAGAGAGAGAGAATGCCAGAGGACTTGGGTGACACTGGTTTTCAGAGAGATGACAGGGAGCAAGAAAGTGAGACAGGTGAGGATCCTGGGAGTGAGGAGGCTGAGAGTGAGATAAACTAATCCACCCCCTTACCCATTGAGTCACCCTCAAAATCTTCAAATGCACAGAGACTGTGGCTTCAACAAACAAGCAGTTATCTTTGCTTGTTTGTTGAAGCGATGCAAAAACAAAAAATGTGGTAGCATGACTGATTTGCAGAGGTGGCCAATTTACAAAATGTTGCCGGTCCGTCATTTGTCATCCGTCAGCGGCCTGGGTACCCGTCCGTCGTTGTCAGTTGGTCTGTCATGTTATTTTAACCGCGGTTCCATCATCACTTGTCAGTATGTATATATATATATATATGTGTGTGTGTGTGTGTGTGTATATATATACACACCGTGTATACACATATATATATATATATATATATATATATATATATATATATATATATACACATATATCAGTGTGTATATATTTGACTGTTTTGATTGTGTTAACAAAAATAAACATTCAGTATGAAAACAATATATCTTGCTGGGTTCTTTCCCCCTTTTTTTCCCAATACGTTGCCTTTTCTGGATTCAAGCACCTGCTCCCAAAATGTGCACACGCCTGGAATGTGCTTATTTTTAACTGGAGAAAGCTGACATCAACATGACAGTCATATTTCGAGAGGCCCCCTATCTCTTACACTGCTGCTTATATCCTGCCCCACTCCTCACCATCGCCTTCATCAGGATCTTATCAAGTTCCTTTTGCCCTAACACACGATTGTTGTGCTCTAAAAAAAAAAACAATAATTATAAATCCCCTACAAGACTGAGGGAGAAATCTAACAGCTTTCTTTTGATGTGCCCCATCCTTTTTTTTTTCTTAATCTCCCCCTCCTCTGTTTCATAAGAGCCAAGGGAGGTGGAGAAGGGGGCTTGGGGTGGTGGCACGCTGGCAAAGCCTATTTAAACTCTCCGGCATTATAGAGGATTATTTTGTGCAGAGATCCTGGCTTATGTGTCTGTTTTTTTTCTCCTCTCCCCATTTCTCCCCTTGCTTGTGGCAGACATGCTCAGTAAACAGGTTGTGTCACACTTGATTGCATTTGAGAAATTAAAAAGCAGCAGTGACAATAGGCCAGTACTGGTGTATGAGGGCCCGGGCGGGGTCGCGGTAGCAGTGGAGGGACACTGACACCGTAAGACCCAACTCTTTGGGGACCCCTGCTACGCTGTGTGACAGAAGCAGCCCTCGCTGCCACAACAATACGAGGGCTCGTCCTTCAGAGAGCACTCCTACGGCGCACTTACCAAGTCTATCTGCAGTGGGCCATCTGCTCGCCTTTTCTCTTTCTTCTCATTCCTCTTCTGTGTTTGAATCGAGCTCAAACATTCAAGTGTTTACCAGCACAAACACTCTGCCAGGTTGCAGGTGTTTATGAGTGTTTTTGAGGCACATTCCCCTTGTGATTCACAACCAACGTGTATGCAGAAGGAACAACATGACGACTCGTCTGCGGGTTCAGTGCGATCGTTTTAAACCGCACGAGACTTTTACAGTTAATGTGAAAACGAGTCAACGGAGGAATATAGTGCTTTAAATGTTTTCAACAGTGTGTCATTCTCAGTTTTTTGACTAATCGGTGCTGTGGTAGGTGCTATTCATGTTCCAAGGCTCAAGCTCCTGCAGTTAGGGGTTTGCCCTATAGGAGACAGTGTCAAACAAGTATAAAACAGATCGAACCACGTGGTTGTCAGAGGACGAAACTAATCAAATAAACAGTTAAAGTCATGTACTCAAGTATATCACGATAATTCTTTTTGCCTTAAAAGGCCCATAGTAGTTGAGATCTTAATTGACCTTTTCGTAGATTACAATATGACAATTTTTTCGTGAGGTTTCAATTAAGTATCAATAGTACACATGCACAGTAGGGATGTGAATCTCAGCACTGAGGACGATTCGATACACATCTCGATGCACTACCAGCGATGCGATACTTAAACGATACATGGAATTTTCTGGCGACACAATTTGATACATTTCACCGTCTTCACGATGTGATACGACGCGATACACATTTAGTTCAAATCAATGCGATCCGATACAGTACAATTTGTTGTGATATTGTGTGTGCAATTAAAAATGATGCAAATACGCAAAGAAAAAAAGTTTAAAGAAAGATGGAATTCAGTATGGTATTGCAAAAAGTAGACGACTTTATTCCTTATAAATAGTAGAACGTGTAAAATAACTTATTTAAGCCCTTTCACAATTGGGTTTTGTGCAAAAAAATGTAAACAATTTGGCACCTGAGACTCACAGCTGTTGCTGTAGTGTAAACACAAAGAGAATACTCACTGAGTGTCTTATATGAAATATCCATCTCCATAGGACAGAAAAAAAATACAATTGAAACAATGTGGCAGTCACAGCCTCAAAGCTGCTGTGTGTATTGTAGCGTACACAGACCACTCTCACTGAGTGTCAAAATGAAATGTCCAATAGAGTCATCCATATATAGTTTTTCCTTGCGCGGTCACAGTGAGCTGCAAGGGGACCCCCAAAATAAGAGGCGATTTTTTTCTGATCCTGACCTGGTTTGCCAAGAGTTTCTCCGGTGTCCAAGGAGGAACTGGACGGGGAGGATGGGGAGGGGGCGGGAAACTTGTCGGTGATGTGGTGCCATCATTTAAGTGGTCTGCATATTTGTAGTGCTGCCGTTGTATGGCTTCGTAGTGCGACATTCTTTGCAAATTACGGAGCTTTTATCAATCTTTCCGTCTTTCTTTTCGAAGCCTTAGTATTTCCAAACATAAGATCTGAATGTTGCGGAAGCATTAAATACAGTAGTTTCCTCGCTGCTGCTTGCGCGAACTTCCGTAGTGTTTCGCTAGTTGTGTACTGGACTGTATGTGACGCACGGCTACCGTCCGTATTCAACACAAAACGCAAAACAATGATGGTGCATTCATCGCGCCTAGGAAAGCGCAGATAGGTGACGTTTAACATTAATAAAACGGCGCTTGAATCGGATTTTACCGATACCCACCAATGCATCATGATGAATCGCGATTCACCCGTCAATCGCGTCGTACCCAATGAATGAGCCGATGCACTCGCATCGCGCACGTACGCATCGATGTATCGATTAATATCGATTATTTTCCACACCCTTAATGCACAGCAGTCTTCAAACTAGAATCTCGTAGAGAATATTTGCCAAGAGTGGTGTGTCAAAACGAAGGCCTTTAAATTCACTTCCATTAAAATATGCGATTCTTTTTACACTGACATCATCCCAAATGATTAGCATTGACGCTTGTGTTAGCCATTTGTTAGTGATGCTGGTTTAACTGTAACCAGACACATGTGACGACTAGAAACTGTTTTCATTTTGAAAACAAGTGAAAACACTTGTTTGCTTAAGCTTTAAATGTGAATCTGCTTACTTCACGTGCTGTCACCCCTTGTTGAGAAGAGTAGTTAGTTTGAAATAAGTGACCACGAAAAGGCAAAGCAAAACTCACGCAGTTATTCTATTAGTACTCACTAAACTGCTTAAGTTAAATGTGACGTTTCAAAGACCGTTTGCCCATCTTTACTTGTAATAGGCCCACACAAGAACATTTACAAAAAATATTCAACACGTGCTGACAGTTAAGCATCTTTTGCTCTGGTCTGAGTTCTTGATACAATTTGCCAACCTCTCACGTGATGTCATGCACGATCTGGCCGTTCAAAATCCAAAGTTCCGTGCATCTTTTTTATATTCTTCCCTTAAAATGGTCCAATCGCAGACACCTTCAACATGAGCACTTTCGCTGTAAAACTCTTTTCAAGCCTGTTTGTGTCATCTTGTTAGCATTATCTTCAGCATGTGTGTTGCCATGAGAGTGCGCGCCAGTCAAAACAGTTCACAGAAACAACCGCATGTGTTTGTCACTATTCACGTTTGGCTTCTTCACACGGAACCATGAACTTGTGGTCGTCCGTAGCCGTACAGCTATTTACCGCCGGGCGGCCCGGTGATCCAGTAGTTATTGTGTCGACCTCACAGTGCAGAAGTACCGGGTTCAATTCCAGCCTCCCTGTGTGGAGTTTGCATGTTCTCCCCCTGGCTTGCGTGGGTTGTCTCTTAGTACTCCGGTTTCCTGCATAGCAGGCTGATTAAACACTCGCAATTGTCCCTAGGTATGAGTATGGGAGTGGCTGGTTGTTCGTCTCTGTGTACCCTGCGATTGGCTGGCAACCGGTTCAGGGTGTCCCCCGCCTACTGCCCGAAGACGGCTGGGATAGGCTCCGGCACCCCCCGCGACCCTTGTGAGGATTAAGCGGATCAGAAAATGGATGAATGGATGGATATTTACCGTCATGAGCATTTTTGCTTCTGTGCTCTCCCAGCAATAATCAGACATGTTTAATTTTGTGTGTCTCACTCGTCTTAATCTAATCTGGAGTTCTGCAGCACGTTTGCTTGCAGTTATTTGTTTTTGACAGGAGTGAAGCTGACACACGTTCCGTCCCGTCCCATCTGAACGCTGCCTCTCTGTTGAGGGAGCAACCTGCTCAAGTCTGTCTCCAGCGCGGAGGCCTCCCTAATATATAATCTGTTGATTTACTGTCACCTCAAGGAGCACAGTCAACCGCAAGGAGAGGCCTCCGAAATTCATTAATCTAATTAGATATGTCATAGTGCCCAAATGAGACAGTGTTATGGCTTTGCTGCAGGATAAGTGCAAAGTAAGACTGGGTCCCACAAGGATAGCATACCGCCGACGTGTGCTAACGTTACTGTGCTTCATTACACTCTTAATTACCTATTGTTTTGAACCAGTTGGTGGCGTTTTAATGAGAATCTACAGGCAGTTAAATGTAATCTAAATTTTCTAATCTACTGGTCCATTACCAAAGAGTCAAAATGTTATTGGTTTTGTGAGTAATCAGACTTTTAACTGGTGTTGAGATCACTCCCGGAGGGCAAGGACAGTGTTTCCACTGTATAATTGAATTCAGATTTCTTCTCCTCCTTTGTCTTCATCTTTCTTTTCTCTGTAGAAGGCTGTAAGGAAGATTTTTTGTTTGCGGTTGATCACTTGGGTCAGTTCAGTGCATTCGGACCACATGTTTTTTTGGGTTTTTTTTTTCCAAGTCACAATGGCGACCCTGTAAAGACATGTTGGATGTGTGCAGGCATTGCGTGTGTATATGTGTGTGTGTGCGTGCGTGTGTGTTTGCGGCCTCGCCTGTCCGGTCTACTGCCGCGCTGTCACCTGCAGCCAGATAAGCTAAAGGATTTATCACCTCGTGAATTGCCTTTGAGTGCTGGATAAAATGGTTCCAATACATCCTCAGACGAAAACCCTGCGAGGTTAATGAGAGCCAAATTCGCAGAGGGCTAAATCTATTAGGTTTTCATGGATGGAATCAATCAACATGCACTGCACAGGTGGATTTGTCATTTTGAAGCATTGCCCGTTTGAATTCCTAAACACAATCTTCCACACTTTGATTTTGATTGCCTCTTTATCAAGAAGATGACAGCTATGAACTAATTTTCCTTTTGATTATGTTACACACACTTATTAGCCTGAGCTTTCTTTGGCAGTCGATGACTGTCCTCCTACATATGGAGAAACAGAATTTAATTATTTATTTGTGGGGGGATTTTTGTTTTACTTAATGCTTTTTAAAAAAAAAATCAAAACAAAGTTGCTTTCCATTGTTAATCACAGCAACACAACGTGCACCTTTTGTGCCCCCCTTTATTTTCCACTTTAATCCAATAAAATAGTTTTTAAATTCTTGTAGAATCTAATGAGATGCAGTACAAAGATGATTATAAGATGATGCTTAATTTTGACAGACACTGGCAGATGAGCACACGACCAGTTTGCTTGTTATTTTGGTTCGCAGCTTGCATTGGAGTGGAACCGCACTGTCTCATACTCTTGGTAATGTTTTATAGAGAGCTCTAAGTGCATCTTTACACCGCTGCAAACTAGAAAACACATTTTTCATGCTGCTGTTGGATTGGATCTCTTTCAATTTTGTAAGTCCCGTGCCATTGTGGCCGCTCGGGCATTTGGATCCAAATGAAAAAAATATCACTCGGGGCCCACCACTTGAATGCTGCACTCATTTCTATGCTCCCTGTCAGCTCCTCAAATCGTCATCACCTTTCGGCTCTTCCTAAGGCTCATTTCATTGACAAACTGGCATGAGATTAGTTTCATTTTCTCCTGTAACTCCGAAGAACATATCAATGTGGACAGTATATCTTCCAAATTATTCCCTCAAAATAAAACAAAAACAAAACAATTAAATTGAAATTATATGACTTTCCAAGATTTAGCTGGAACTCACGTGAAACATTCTGTTGGATGTGAAACAAAAGAAAAGTACTGTATTTTGTTTCTGCTGTAAGCTTTGGACTGGTGAGTCGGCTTGTTCTTTTCTAAATTTCTGGAACTCAGAGTTCCTTTTGATTTTTGTGTGTGTTTTTTATTTATTTATTTGGCACAGTGTACAGTACACCACCGGAGAATTGGCATTACTTTTATCTCTGTGGAAGTTGTAAAGCAACACACAGTAAGATCTCATCATACACTAGATAAGGAAACATCCATCCACACCGTTTATCCTTTTTAGGGACGCGGGGTGCTGGACTCTATTACAGCTGAATGCAGGCAAAAGGGCCTGAACTGGTCAAAGTCACTCGCAGAGCACATGTAGAGCCAAAACCTTTTACACTCACATTCACACTGAGATAAGAAAATAGAAATGTCTTGAAAAAAATGTTTAAATACTTTATGTTAAGTTTAATGATGGATGGCAACCTTGACGTTGAGTATGTTTGTCCATTGCAGCAGTGCACAGTGACCACAGACAATTAAGCACCCACCAAAGGAAACCCCAACTGATGAGCAGCATTATTCAAACACTGCCTTTGTTGTCACTGCACAGTGCAAGTCATCACATTCCTGTCACAGGCAGCCGTGTTAGACGGACCGCATTCTCGTTTAGACCAGCTTTCACTTTATCTCGATTTGAAATGGCTGGAAATAAGGCAACTTGCCACTGTCTGCTGCATATATTGCACTCATCATCTAATTCAATATTTTCATCTTTGAAAACATAGCAAGTGTACAATCACCGACTGGAACTTTGCTCTTCATGTCCATCCATCATCCATCCATTTTGTAATCCGCTAATCCGCTAATCGCAGAGCATATATATACAAACAACCATTTTCGCTCATACTCACACTTCGGGACAGTTTAGAGTCTTCCATTAAGCTGCCGTGCATGTTTTTGGTATGTGGGAGGATACCGGAGTACCCGGAGAACATCCATGCAGGCACTGGAGAACATGCAAACTCCACACAGGAAGGCCAGAGCCGGGATCGAACCGTGGACCTCTGCACTGTGAGGCCAACGTGCTAATCAATCGTGCAGTGTGCTGCCCATATTATAAAATAAAAGATCAATACAGTATTAGTCACGCTGGGCAGTACTTACTTTCGAGTGTTTCTGTTTTTAAGGATCCAAATCTTCAATCAAACGCAATATACACTCACATGCCTGTCTGAAGTCTGCGTGTACTTCTTCAACAGATTGTCAAAGTCCTCTACATACTGGTCTGCTTCAGAAATCAGCTGAGCCGCGATTGGTTGTTACCTGAGCCCTGAGCAACTGTGATCTCATTTTTAATTACCAGAAAGTGGCAAAATGGCCGCCTCTTGAGATGGCTGAAAAAAATGGGGGAGGGGTTGCAATATGAAACGAAATGTAGAGTTTAGACGAGTGGAGGCGCATAAAACGTATTACTGTCAGGACATTTTGGGGGTTGACCTCCCCTTTACAAGCGTAGACAATAAAAGGCCTACGCCTGTGGTGGGATATGTTTCTATTTTTAGCACAAAGATTGAACCCCTCGATAGAATCTACCTAACATACATAGGGCAACAATTTGCAGCCACTTTAATTTCCTCAAAATTAAATAACATGAGTAAAACGGTGAATGGGCTGATACTGATATATTGCATTTCAACCTTGAAAGTATTTCAAGTTCCCGAACAGTCTTCTCACGCAGCTATTGATGGCACAACATCAAGAGAAATTGGGGACATGGGCACAAGTGCTGAAGATGGAACCCACAACTTTCAGGTTGGGAGCTACCACGCTACCACCTGAGCGATGCAACACTGATGGGTTGACGCGGCGCGTGACCATATTACAGTGCATATGAATGTAATACATAGCTTCTTAAGTAAAGTACTCTTGTGGGGTCGCAACGGTGCTGGAGCCTATCCAAGCGGACTTTGGCCTAGAGGTTAGCTACTCCCCGAACCGGTCGTCATGTACGGCAAGGCATGTATCAACAAACAAGCATTTACACTCGCATTCACACCCAAGGACACACATGTAACCTGAGAAGCATGTTTTGTGTATTTGGAAAGAAAGCCAAAGAAAAAGCATGCGTGCTCCAGGAGAACATGCTAACTTCACGCAGGAAAGCCGGCACCCAGATTCGAACCTACAACCTCAGAACTGTTGTGCAATCCACTTAAGGGTACGGTGCGTTAAATCTGAACAAAAATCACGGTTATGATCATATCTGTGCTCAACTTCCTGTCCACTTAACTTTTATTCATCATAGAAGGTGCAAAGTGAAATCAGGACATAGCTTTCTGCTTTAGGTCTAATGCCCCTTGTCTGTGGAGAGTCTCGACAGTAAATGTATGTTCTCTATCGACTGTGTGCGTTTATTCTCTTTGTTCAGATGATCCCCGGGGTGCCTTAGAAGTCACAGGGTCAATGTCTCCTCTGTTTGCTTCTGAACTTAGGAGCATTCTATTTAATTAGGCAGCTAATCAGCCACTAAACACACAAGAAAATGAGACAATCTGTATCTGTTTACTTCCCTATATTTGCATGTATAACTGGTTGGTAAAAAAAACAAAACAAACAAAAAAAAATCATTTATCCGGGAGAAAGATCAAGGTCATGATTCCTCCACACAACCAATTCAGTGAAACCAATTAATCTGTTGGCTGGTGAAGTTCGGTTGGAGGACACGTACGGCAAAACAATAGCACATGGCAGCTGCTCTCTGCTATCTCTGGCCATGTTTTCTTGCAACATTAATTATTTTTTGCAGATTGTGTCATTAACCGCGGAATGGTGGAGAAGTTCGCAATTGTTCATATTTGTTATCACAAGTCAGATGCCATGTGCGCGGGCCTGGATGATGAATGTAATCAGTCAACATGACTCTCTATTTGATCATTTGTATTTGCGGTGAAGCCTAGTTTGTCATTCATAACTAATATGTAAATGAACTTGTTTAACGTAAGTTTTAGAAAGATTGTCGTCATCAAGAGGGGACGCAAAACAAAATACCGGTACAACACATTATGACCCTATGGAAATTTAAAAAAAAATTGATCACATTTTAGCAATTGTAGACTTAATACATGAGAAATATCAGCGATTCTTGTCAAGGTTACATTTACTGCATCCACGTGCAATATTTTGAACCCTCTGATCATAACAGTGGGATGAAAGTAGAAAATTATACAAAAATTATTAATGCTTTTTATGAATAGCAGCTGATTTTTAGGCTCTTCCGGTGAGTACATTTCTTCATGTTATACTTTTGTACGATTACACTCAACATTTGTTCTGTAATCACTACTCTATTGTTTCTTCAATACTCTTCAACAGCCAACATGTTTTTTCAATTGTATTTTCCATTTGGAATAACACTTAAATTTGCATTCAGGTGTACTGAGTAAGGATTCATGATATTGATTTCCCTCTTTTGTTTTCATAGTTCTATTTCTGCTGAGATTTTGATGTGCATTCCTGGTGCTCCCTTTTTCTGTTCACTCATTGTCTCCTTATTAGCTGCCCCACCCATTTCTGGCCATGGTCCTCCTTGTGTCTCTTCCAACAAGCTCTTTCCTTCCACTCTGTCAGGTATACCCCGTTGTCTTGTTAAGTATAGTACACCCATACCCAGGGGTATAGTGGGCGTGGTACGCGGGGTACGCCGCCCACCCACTTCTCCCGATGCCACATTCAATTTCAATCACGCTGTCTGCGGGTTATTGAAATGTTTGTTGATCATTGTTCTAATGCAAGTTATGCTTAATAACGTTGGCCTGTGATTATTTTGGAGTAGTAAAACATTAAATTTAACGTTAGTTCAACTGGTGTTGTAGCCTATGATTGATGTTCTGTATGTATATATCGAACATCCCAGAATCACATACACCCACTTAAAAAATCCCCACTACCCATACCGGTTTTAAAATCTGATTGATTATTATTATTTTTTTAATTGTGAGAAAGACCAACAAATGATGAGGAAAAAAATGGGCAAGGCACCGGTATGCTTTCTGCTCTTATAGTGCGTGACATACTCAAGATGACCAAAACAGCACACCACAGACTTTACGATATAATCCCGCGACAACTGCGCGTTTGCTCCTGTAATCTAGATTAGTACCAAGACTGATCTATGAGAGGAGGCTTGGAGAATAAAGAATAGGAGTAGGAGGAGTAGTCGTAGGAAAAGTAGTAATAGTAGGCCTGAAGCACATGCACCTTCTGTAGGTGTACTGGCGATCACCGGCGTCTAATCTTCATGCACCATAAAATGAATTAGAGCAGGTTATTGGGCTGACTTTTGACTGCTGGGACACAGCCGTGGGACATCAACACTTTGATGCATGGCTGTGTGAGTGACATCGAAAAAAAAGGAAAAGAAAGCATGTGTGTCTGAATGTGAGCGTGCAATGCCTCCATGCGTATGTCCACCCCCTTTTGCATTAGAGTGTGCTCGACCATGTGCAGAAGTGTGTGGCACAGTGGACCAGAACAGAGTGTTGACAGTCGTGGAACTGCTGCTGCTCGCTGATGCCTGCATTGAGAAGCTGACAGAAGCCCCGCCTGTCAATCAGCATATATGCCCACGAGTTCCAATTTCACATCCTTTCATTTTCTTACTGCCAAAGATGGCAATAGGAAACACTTTTCAGTTCGTACATATCACACATTGGATGTTAGTTCAACACATGCAAAAACAAACACAGTGTTACATTTAGCCCTTTTTGGCACGCATAATTTAAAAAATGATATGAGCTGGGCCATTATATTGCTGTGACTTTTATTCTTGCTATGGCCTTGCTATTTATTGGCACCTTTTGGCATAAGCGCTCTTAAGACTGTGGAGTCACACATAGGAAAATTCCAAGACATAAATGGGTTATTCCACGTGGGCTCAGTTGAAACAGGATAAGGACAGGAATCTTTTTGGACAGGTAGATCTTCTTCGACACCTTTACGATTGAAAGACTCCACAGGATTGTGTTTTGAATTTCTTGGCATTAATGAATTGTCTAGCTGAGAAACTGCTGGCAGTCTTCTGGCAGTTGATGTTAGGGTGGCGAGTATTAAAGATGAAAGAACCAGCAGAAGTCCACTTGAAAATGTTTGACGTTACTATTAAGATTCGCTGTGAAAGAACCATGCAGATCATAAGAAAAACATGTATTGATTTGAAATTCTGCGGCTCGGTGGACCAGTGGTTAGCGCGTCGACCGCACAGTGCTGAAGTCCCGGGTTCAATTCCAGCCTCCCTATGTGGAGTTTGCATGTTCTCCCTGGGCCTGTGTGGGTTTTCTCCGGGTACTCCGGTTTCCTTCCACATTCCAAAAACATGCATGGCAGGCTGATTGAAAACTTGAAATTGTCCCTGGGTGTGAGTGTGGGCGTGGATGGTTGTTCGTCTCTGTGTGCCGTGCGACTGGCTGGCAACCGGTTCAGGGTGTCCCGCGCCTACTGCCCGAAGACGGCTGGGATAGGCTCCAGCACCCCCTGGGACCCTTGTGAGGATCAAGCGGATCAGAAAATAGATGGATGGATGGATTTGAAACGTGGAGTGGCTATGACAGGTCATTGAAGTCATAACTTATTTTGAGATGGTATTTATTATTTCACCTCCACAGTGGAAGACCAAAAGTTGGTCATGTGGTTTTTACAATAAAAAAAGCACTAGTTTACACCAAAGACTAAACTAAACAAGCCACTCTGTGTCTCAAATCAAAGCAAAAGCAGACAAGCTAAGGTTCCCATGATCTATCAGGTGATTTGGAATATGTAGGTAGGTGTGCAACTCTGTGTGCGCGCAAGCAATGAGCAGCTGAATCGTCCCCACAATATGCATGTGCAACAGTAGTTGTCAGCTCACTGGGACCGGCATTTTTTCAATTGTCGCCACAAATTTTACAGACGTCAATAAACAATAATGAATGTGTGTTTTTTGAAAACAGCCTTTGAAAATCTCACATTTCTGTTATAAGTGCTTTTCAGAGAACCTTTAAAAAAAACTCATGAACATAACCTGCTACACAAAAATATATATCTTGACACTGATCTCCTCAAAAGGAAATGAAGGATACAGAACAAAGCAACCACAACATTTTAAAGTCTGTATTATGTCGTGAAAACACCAGCCTTTTTTTATGTGAGAGGCTGTTTAAATGCTGCTGGAAGTTGAGTTCTGGTGCATGGCTGTCAAAATCAAGTTATTTTTCAAAATAAAAGAGAGGTTAGTGATGGACATAAAATATATAATATGAAAATAAAGTCTCGACAAGCCCTGCTGTAGTCCACTGTTGAATACTTTTCTTTGATCTGTAAGGTACTTTTCTTTGATGTCTATGAAGGGGCATCTCCACACTTCCAAGTGACATATCTCAGTCTTTTATCTTATTAATGCTGTGCATTTTTTGTGTTCAGTCGGGAATAGCCCCCCCACGTAAAATTTATTTTGTGTTCGGTTAAATCCGGCCACATATAAAAGGATTAAGAATAACACATTAATGTGAAAATGGCAGGGAAGTCACAGGTATCCAAATTTTCCCTCAGATATTATGTGTTTAGGGTTGAAGACCCATATGCTGCGATGCAAGGAAGTGATGAGCACTGAAAAAATATTTTAAAGAGACCGAATAGACAAACGAGATATTTTAATCAGTAATATCAAAATATCAAATAAGTGCAAAATTGCTACCCATCCATCGATTATCTCATGCGCTTATTCTCACAAAGTTGGTTCGTAGTATATTGGTCATTATGAATAAAGCAGAATTGCACTGTAAATTTTGATATTTTGAGAAGTGAAACCACACAAAGCGCAGTAACGTTTCGTGACTGCTGTGTTTCCACCCAACCCCCCAACGATTCAAAAAGGCTAACAAGAACGCGTCTGGATACAAATGGACATGTTCGGTGAGGACTGTTTGTTTTGTTTTGTAATTTTGTAAAAAGTTGTTGCTTCAACTGGCAGTTCTGTGGACATTGTTACTTGAGTTCAAGCTAGCCTGCTAATCCAAGGCAACGAACTCTTTCACGATACTTAACGACAAAAAGTGCACTCCTTGTTGCTGATTATCAACCATAAAAGAAAATATTAGGCGAGCTGATCAAAAATACCGATAGCCATTCTGTTTCACAGTGTGGTCATTAATTTCCTCCTCATCAGACAGTCACGAGGACAGTTGGGACGCCGCACGACGACGGAAGCCCGAACCGGCCAGAGTGATTGAATCAACATTCAAATTGATAAGGACCTCCACCTTAGTTTAACTCTCAAACGGCAGCAGAATGGGTTGCTTAGCAACAATCAAAGAACAACGTAATCTGTGACGCGATTATAAGCATCCCTGCCATGTGGAATTTAAATTTCTTGGCGCACGTTAGGTAAACGGAACGTTAGTTAGTCGGCGCTCGATTGAGACACAACGCCAACATGGATTTTATTGAGGGTAGCATCGGCATCTACAGACCCCTCGTGGTATGTGTGTTCGGATGTATATTTGAAACTATTTAAGTGCTAAAATACGTCATGTCTTGTTTCCGTCCTAGGAGTTTTTTGACACTCCCTCATATAAACAATCAATGGAGACCTGCTGGAATGCTATCTCTTATAAACTACAGGTAACACCCGCGAGATAGCAGTTTGCACAAAAATAGAAAAACAAGAAAAATAAGCAGAAAGATATAAGGTCTTGTTTTCTCTCTTAGATTGGACTGTTGGCAGAACTTTTTGTACTCCAGCAGAAGAACCTGATCCCATCTGAGGTGACTGCTGATGAAATGGCTGACCTGCTAGTAGAGGAGACAAAAAAATCAATTCGAGTGAAGTTAGTATCAACTTCCAGCAACTTGGCACTCCTCATTCTAAGGTGATTCTCTTGAAGAAGAGTGAAGAGGCATGATGCCGATATTTTGTTGTCGTTTATTTGCAGGCTTTGGGAGTATGAAGTGGAAGACTGCTTTGAGGCCGAATCCAAGCTGGTAAGAGAAGACTCCCAACAGTTTGCACTCACTTGTTTGCCGCACATAGTTTAGTTTATTTTTCAGAAAACATTAAACTTGAGATTAGAGATGCTTCTCCAAGATTCGTAGCAAATTTTCATTTGCAGTCCCGGTCAAATAACCTAAAAAAATGAAGCTAAAAGAGCAATGCGCATTCATACGTACATTAATTGTGTCACTTACATCTAGTTAGAAGATGTTGAGGCGGACAATTTTTGTCCTCTGAAGATCAGGTTTCTGTGGAGAAGGTTCTGTAATTTCTGATGCCCTTCAGTGCAGTGAGGAGTTTGTTCTATTTGTTTATGGCTTTATTTAATAACACTGGTGATCCAAACTTGTACAAATCCTACACGTGATGTCACAGCTTCTCATTGCATCTTGTTGTGATAGGTTTTTGAGGTGAACACCAGCATGAAGATGAGAGACATTGAATTTGAAGCCAGAAGGCTCCTGGACTCTCCTGAGATGATCCCTTCCCAGTTAAAGTGAGTCAGCCTTGATGCACATTTATTATCAGCCAAAGTATAATATTAATTATGTCTGCATGCAATATTTATCAAACACGTGTATCAATATATGCTTTCATTATTTATAAACTCCAGACACACTACGATCCTCCGCAAAGCTCGACAGTTTGCTGGGAGCTTGGAGCAGCAGAAGGCAACCTATGCTGATCTACTCAACCCACGTGCGATGGTGATAAAGGTTCTACCAAAAGTCCTGCAGATCTTTTGGTTGCCTCCACCAACCACCCCCTTTACCATGCCATCCAAGTACCTTAGCAAAATGGCTGTCGGAGTGACACAGGCTGTGTTGGACCGCATCTCCCAGAAACTGTCCTATGTCCAACTCCAATTCTCCTACTCCATAAGAGACAATTTAGTCCTGTCTATCCATGAAAAAGTGAGACAGGCTTTCACTGCACACGACCTGGTGGAGAGCATTCACAGCTTTCAACCAAGGTTCTTAAAGACCATCACAGATGTCACTGTTGAGGAAATCGGTACACTCTTTGTTCTTTTTGGATCCTTTCCGTCTTCCCCATCTGCGGACCTGTCTTTGGAGACGACTTCTGTGCCAGATGATGACAATCTGCTTCAAGAGCCAACCAAGGAAAAAGACTCAATCGCCAGCAGAAAAACTGTTGCTTTAGCATCGGCTCAGTTACCTCCTTCAAGCAAAGAGAGAGACAACATTAGTCAGGAAGTGACTACAGTGATGCAGAGTCTTCTCAGGAACGTCTCAAATTATATGAAAATGCTCTTTGTCAGAGAGCACAGATTAAGATCATAAACCTCTGACATTTACACACTGCATACTTTGCCTTTAGGACACAAATCCTCGAAGTGGGTTATTGCTGTGTCACACAGTAGTTTCAGTTTGCCTTTTTTTTAAATAAATGCATGGTGACTTTAGTGCAACGTTTCCCTGAATACAAAGGGACGTTGACAGTGATCCTGGGTGTACCATTTTAAAAAACTCACACTGCAGTTACAATTGGTGGACTTCTGTCTACCTTTGAAGCAAATTCCCAGGTCGATTTCAAGCCCCCTTCATGTTTCACCTTACTCAAAGTACAATGATGGGGGGAGGGGGGGACAACAGTGAGAATCACTTCTTAGATGACAGAACTGTGAATGGGGCATTTTAGTTGAGCACTGTAGCAGTACAGTAGTTGACTTTTGGCTCTTCCACTGCAGGTTGCCAGAGAAAGCCATTTGCATCATTTATGTAGAACTGATATTACACCATATGCCTTTCCTAATGCATACATCTTATGCAATGTAGAGTGTAATATATAATACTCATTGTGCACAATGTGAATATTTGGATTTAAAAAAAACTACATTATGTGCTATTTTCTATTGCTATTGTAACAGTCCCAAGGCTTGGTGCTGATAACCTTTTTTCCCTTTACGAATTCAAATCTACTTGATGTTCAATTCACTTGTTTGAAGACATCCAAAATAGCTGTATTAATATCAAGCCAGATTCATTTCTTTGTATCTTTTTTAAATGTTGATTTTAATGTCTGCAAAGAAATAAACGAAAGAAAAGAACTCCCACTCCCAGAATGCTTTTCTTTCACTGACCGGATGTTGATCTTATGTTTTGTCAAACTCGTTACTGTCATCGATACTATGTAGCTTCGTGCCGTTTTGGGTGATACTTTAATTTGTTTCTGATTGGAAAGAATGTTAATCTAATGTTACACTTATGATGACGTATTACAACATGTTTTGAATCGATGCCCTTGTGTAGTGCAGAACAAGTACTTTCCTTATACGATATGGTTTGTGAGTGAATCTGCGTATTAAATATGCAACTTATCTAGTATCAGTGAATTTTACACATCCCGATATCGTTTTCCGTCGTACTGTATATGTTGCCGTTTTAATGAGCGCTTGGTGTGTGTGCAACTCCGACGTGATGGAAGGCATCATAAGGTAACGTCCCGATTGCGGGTCAGGGTGTTGATGTATTTTGAGAATGGAAATCCGAAATAGACTTACCGTACCCACCTAAATAAACCTATGCATTCATCTACATTCAGCAGTACTTTCCCCGTGTGTTTTCTTCTCTGTCTGGTTGTTGGCTAACTGCCCATGTTTTCAAAGGTGAGCTAACCAGACTCTGTCGGCTAGCTAGCTAACCCTAAAACTAACATCAGCTGTTTTAACAAAACCTGTCACTTAAACGGTAATGCAATCATCCCTAATGCTTGTAACTTTACTAGCAAACACTAGTTTGCACCGAAACACTTCTATAACTTTTACGTGATAGTTATTTTACATTTTAGTTTGTTCCACATAGAACATGTCGATAAAACTGCTATGGATGACAATGCCTTGTGGTTACTTTGCATGCCAAATCGAACAGTAAACTGCAATGCTGTCGTATATATCACTAGCAAAACTATCATTAGTGCATTTGCATTGCTCGTTCGTCTCAGTTTGTTATCTAACAACCTTCCACTGAAAAAAGCAATCATTTTTACAAATATATGATCACCAGAATCTTGTTTTAGGTTCTTTTAGTTTAGCTCAGGTTCTATTAGCCGGATTTATCAACACAGTATACAGTTTTACTCTATGCGGCAGCTATTGATTGAACTCGGCGTCACCAAATGTACACTTGTGTTTTCCCCATCTAAGCTACAACCAAAAGCCATTAATTAATGCAACACGAGCTGAAAGTCTCATACACATTGCTATTCCTACACTTGGAACAACACAAAAGAGCAGATGAGCATTTATACATAGAGACAGAGTCCTTTTCTAGTCGATACATGATTTGATAAACTAAAATATACCATTTTAGACATGTGTATTAATTGATTCAGTCAAGAAATATTCTGTGTTGGTATTTCTCACTCATGAATGTTTGTCTCTAACCTACAGGTCATGCATGCGGCCAGGCCTCTAACCTGCACTTTTGTACAAATCACCCTAGAGCAATTGTGCTTCTAGTAGGTGCAGGCTCTTCCTTCATTCTTCCCCACTGCCTCCAACAGCCTAGAGTTCCCTATGTTAACTCTGTTGAGCATGTTTTACTATATCTGTCTGCGGCGACGCTCCAGGAGTGGGACTCGTGGTGAGGCACTGACCAGTCGGCGAGCAGTGGAGTCTGGCCAACGGGCGATATTGCCCGTCAGTGTGGAGGTGGAGCAGTACACCAAGGAGGTTTTGGACTTCAGCTCTCATTATGGCAGTGAGAATAGTATGTCTTACACAATGTGGAACCTGGCTGGTGTACCTAATGTCTACCCCAGCTCTGGAGACTTTACACAGACTGCGGTGTTCAGAACTTATGGAACTTGGTGGGAACAATGTGCCAGCGCGTCACCACGTTTCCGGCGCACACCTAAAAGTTTCTACAGCCAGGATTATATTGAGCTGGGATTTGAAGAGCCTGTTTATCCTACAGCTGTGGAGGTGCTTGAGACTTATTACCCTGGGGCTATTGTCCAGATTCTGGCCTGCTCGCATAACCCCTTTTCCCAAAATCCTCCCACGGATGTCAGGTGAGGCAACCATCTGGTTTTGAAAATTATGAGCAGACGCAATATCAATTTGTAACTGTATGCATATGTTGTCTGTATTACTTGTCAACATGCTTACGCATGCTTTGTGTAACAGAATTCTTAGAATTAAGGTTACAGACTCATAGTAATGAAATTAATGCAAATGCGTAAAAGCTCCCATATTTGATAAAAATGCACGTCTAGTGTAATTTAATGAGTCCGACTTGCGATGCCTTACACCCTAATGCTAAAGCAAAGCTTCCTTGAACACTTCTGAAACAATTACTCGAGTTCTCATCTCATTCATCTACAGGTATAACTTACCGGTAATTGTAAGGTGACGCTGTACCCTGTAGGGCTGCATAATATATTGCTAAAATATTGCGACAATGGCATGTACAATATGTGTATCACAAAAAGCTTTGATAAATTAATACTTTTATCTGGAATTGTATGTTTGTTTGTTTTTCTGATGACATTGACCAATCACATGCAACCTTTAATTTCCATCACCTTCCAATAAGTGAACAGTATCTAGGAGCGTTATTAACATAAAATGAAATATATTTATATATAAATAAATAAGGCGGGACGGTGGTAAATTGATGAGCATGTACATCTCACAGTGCAGAGGGTGCAGGGTTCAATTCTGGCTCCGACCTTCCTGTGTGGAGTTTCTATGTTCTTCCTGTGCCTGCGTGGGTTTTCTCCGGGTGCTCCGGTTTCGTCCCACTTTCCAAAAACATGCATGGCAGGCTGATTGAACACTCTAAATTGTCCCTCGGTGTGATTGTGAGCATGAAGGATTGTTTTTCTATGTGTGCCCTGCGATTGGCCTGCAACTAGTTCCGGGTTTTCCCCGCCGGGTGCCCGAAGACAGCTGGGATAGGCTGCAGAATGCCCGCGACCCTTGTGAGGATAATTGGATTAGAAAATGGATGGATGATTAAATAATTCTATGTCGTTACAATTAAGTGAAGTGAAGTGGGAATTTCTCCATTGTTAGACTATTAAAGGTTTTCTGATCATACTTTAGCTTAATTCCATAAGAATACAGCCTGCTTATTTTGCCACATGAAAACATGCACTGCATTCATTAGAAAATGTTAATAAATTAATAAATGTCTTCAAGTCCATGCTAAATATCGCAATTATGCCAATTGCCCATTAATAAACTCCTTCATAACACATCACATTTTTCCCCCCAATTTCACATAATCCCAGTACTTTGGATTGATGTTTTATTTTTTGTAGCGGAAGGGACCAATGTATTCACACAACTTTTAGCTCCATTAACAAATAGTTAGGATTGTGTTCACCATGTACTGTTAACTTGAAGTATAACACAAGAAACAGATCAGCGTATTTAAGGGGTAGCGAAGTCCGGTCCTGGAGAGACCCTATCCAGTTTGTTTTACATGTTTCCCTCCTCCATCACACCTGGTTCAGATGACCAGGATCGGTATTAGGCTTCTGCAAAGCTTGCTGATGTGCTCCTCTGCTGTATTCCATCAGGTTGTATAGAAAAATCCAGTTTCCTATTGATTCTTTCCCCCAAATGAGTACAGTATGAACTCTACCAACTTAAATGGAAAGAATTAGTCTTTTAAATGTGATTTTCTTTTTTTCTTTATAGTGTAAAATAAAAATGCTTCATCTGAGTCAAAATGGCCCTTTCAACACAATCTTTAAAGGGGAAGTCAAATCAAAAATGTCTTTATGATAATTGTTCTATGCACCCCCAACAGTGTAAATTTGGTATTAGGCTAAATATTGCATTTGTGGAATATGATTGAAGCAGAAAAATCCACCCATTTTAACCATCTCATGGTGCGGCCATTTAGCCCTATACTGCCACTTGCTGTCGACGTCACATGACTAAACCCAGAAAACAGGTGAGCCACTACGGTTCTTACCAAAACCTTTCGGCACTGTGATGTCATCTTTAGTCGCCAGAAAGTGCCCATTCAAGGCAAAATGTCAACCCCCTGAGATGAAATAAAACGGCTGGATATTTTTGGTGAATTCATATTCCACCAATGCAAAATTAATCAGAGTACTGTGTTTAGACGAGTGGGGACAAAATTATATTGTAAAGAACATTTTTGACTTCACTTCCCCTTTGATATATTTGGACAAAACAATTTAAATGTCACAATTTACATCAATAAATTAACAAAAATATTTCCCTTGGGCTCAATATGTAACAAACAAACTGTACCATTAACATAAGTAAAGGCTGCTGCTTTAAAACCCAATACTCCCCGAATACCACTCACAGAACTCTCTTGCCAAAGACATTGTCGAATGCTTTCTCAAAGTCCACAAAACACATGTAGACTTTTTGGGTGAAACTTCCATGCACCCAGAGAGGCCGAGGGGGCATGGGCCGGGATATGTGCCACCAGAAATGGAATCGGAATAATTTATATTTAAATTTGCATTGCCAAACTTGAAAAAGTGCTTTGAAAATGGAATCTAATTTCCATCAATTCAATTTGCATTGTTCAATTGAATCTTTACTTTGAAAAACAGTATTCAAATTATACAATTTGAATTGTGTTTCAGTTGCGTATACCTTTCCACATTGTATTACAAATTCCAATCTTTTCCACACAGATTCAATTGTAGCGATTCCAATTGATTCATTTTTCAGATTGAATTTCTGGTGGCACATATTTCACAGCCCATAGAGGAGTGTGTTGTGATCTCCCTGAAGTGTAATATTAGATGAGGAATCATACCATACATCACCAGTGATCATTGGCCGTTTGTGCACGAGGCATGGAACTGTTAAAACTGCAATTTATGGTGATGAACGTAAGGCAGATATACCAAACCATGATGAGTTATCACGACTGCACAGCAGAATTTTAACATGGTACATGATAAAAGATTTGTATTGTTTCAAACTCCGGAGTCGCTTACAGTAAATAACATAGCAATACAATGCCATGATATTTTAGGCAGGAAAAGTACATCAACGTAACCATTTTAAACACTGACAATTCATAGCCATCACAGTGATTAAAAAATGGATTGGACCTTCATCCTGTCCAATTTCTCTCATGCAGGTGGGAGGTGTTGTGGTCGGGGGAGCCCACTAAGGTGCTGGCACCCCAGGCTCGTCAGTTTTCACCTAACATCAAGCATATCAGTTTTCCCACCAACCTGCTACGCCTGGAGGTCAACAGCTCTCTTCTGGATTATTATACTGAACTGGATGCCGTCATCCTACGTGGCGTGAAAGAGAGGCCCATGCTCGCGCTCTACAAAATGCCTGTCATTGACATCATTGACCTGAGTGACAGTGAAGAGGACCTTTCTGATCTGGGCAGTCCATTCAGACAGAGTGCAGACAGCAGGACAGGCAACGGCTACTTTGACAAACTACCCTACGAGGTGAATGACTATGAACTCTAATGAGGCAAGACTTTCTATACATTTGATTATTTTTGATGACTGAAACAAAATTGTGACTTTGATAAGGCTGTTGCTAAATATGCCGTTTAAGTGGCTGTTATTTTTAAGCAGAAAGGGAAGATCAATAGCACACAACCTGAATAAACTAAACAAGCTGAGCTCCCCACAAGACAAT
Organism: Hippocampus zosterae; assembly: GCF_025434085.1. Lineage (NCBI taxonomy): Eukaryota > Metazoa > Chordata > Actinopteri > Syngnathiformes > Syngnathidae > Hippocampus > Hippocampus zosterae. The sequence goes on along the minus strand of NC_067455.1, from coordinate 19,951,625 downwards.
TGGAAGTTGTCTAATACTTTGCAATCATGGGAGCAAAACGGCCGATGATGTGCCACCGCCATCTGAGAACTTCAAAGTATTGCTATGCCACTTATCAACAAAACTGACGACTGACTTGCTGATGCTTCCAACACTTCAGTACCTGTCTGAATCATCAGCTAAGGGATAGAAACGTTATTCATCCTTTCGTGAAAGATACTATACACCGCGAGAGTGAATGAATTGTTTTATCTGTTAAAATTGCTCAACATAGTCATTACACAACTTTAATATTGACAAAAAAGCAGCTGTAGCAAAAGAAAGATTAACCAATCCTATGTGAATACTTCTCCTGTTGAATCACTTGGTTGTGCCAAAAAAATAAAATATTGCCACTATATACAGTACAAAATTATCGTAGAGTACTGTGCTGGTGTCCTATAGATGCCCAGAACAATAGGAAGTTATTGTAACAAAATATCAAAAAAAGCTTGAAACTGTTTCAAAAGTTTCACACGTTATCTAAATATACCTCGCTGGTCCTTGGGGACGATGATTGCGTGCAGTTAGTTGTGTTCACAAGCTGCGATGTAAGTGCATTTCCTTCTATCATCTTGGTTATGATTGGATGCCACAAATAAGGGCTTGACAAAAAAAACCCTTTTTTTTGGAAAAATGTGTACACACACTAGATAACAAGAGCTCGCTCCATGAAACAAAATTCATCGATGAGACCAGTGTCAGAGTTTTTAGCCCTGAAGTTTCATGGCTCTGAATGGCACACTTTAGTTCATATTTTCATGACGATGTGCAATTTCAGCCTAATTTGTTCATTAGGCTGAAATGTTCATCTGATATTTCATCAAAAATGACAATGGAATGTGCTTAAAAGATCACGGTCAGTCTTGATTTGAAAAGGTATGAGAACGTAAATAGTGGAAATTAAAAAAAAAAGACAAAAAGGCACCAATAAGCAAGTGTCCATAACAAGACAATTGACACCAAACAAGGCATATTTATATGTATCAAATGTTGGTAAACCAGCAACATTTTGGCAGCTAACACGAAATTTCCTGTTCGCGCTCTTCGTACACTCCTCAGCAGACTGGCGCTAACCTTTCAGTTGCCATAGCTATCCCCAACATGCTTTGTTGCTGTAAACAAGTAACAATTGTGACTGTTTTATGCCAGGTTAATTGATATATTTTCCCCCTACTGACTGTGAAATATAGTGACAGCGGTGTTGTTTCTAGTGGTGCATTAGGTTATGGCATCTTTTGGTATTAAATAATTTTGACTTGGTGACACCCTAACTAACAAATGTAGAGTCGTCAGTGCTCTAATTACATAAAATGGCCTACCAGACTCCATTAATACATTAGTAGTACATTTGTGTGAGAAGCAATAAGACCTTTAAATGTCGCATTTTGTCTGATTTCAAAACAGATTGCTGACCGGCAGAAATTAATGCACAGGCTGGCTCATCTGGAAATCGTCCGGTTTCCAGATTATCGACGCTGGGCCTTTTTAGCTACGTGCTTGCATACATTGCTTTTTCTGGCACAGTCACCCCTGGCAACATGGCCGCCACGTATACCCATGCATTGCCTGTAACGTGGCTACCACGAAGGCATGTGACGGCCTGCTCTGTTCGACTGTGTATTAGCGTCACAACCCGGAAATCCGTCTCCCAGTCGCTGACTGTTGATTGCCCCACAGCGCCAGTGAACAGCAGCCAATTATGGAGCCAACGAACTGACAAATACTTTACAAGTGGGCGTTTGGAGTTATATTGTGAGTCTATTGGTTCCGGGTGTGTTAAACCGAGGTTCCGCTGAACATACAGGATTGACATAGAGGGACTGGCGCACTGATAAAATAAACATAATAACTGAATTACTGTCGCAGTCCCTACCTCAGCTTTGGGCCCATTATAAAATGTGAGTGACAGGTATTGTGACAAACATCTGACATTCCTGCATGAATATATAAAGATATTTCGCATATAATATACTAAAGTCCTCGATCTTTTCAAGGACAAAAGGTGAATGTTTTTCATTTTTGATCATATAATTGGTAGAATATTATGAGATTCGTGCCGTATTTTTGAGGCTCACTTTCTAAAAATGACTTTCTTCCCTTGTTCAACCTTGACTATAATCTCGTAGTATTATGACTTGACCATATTTTCCACACTAAAAGGCGCACTGGATTATTAGGCACACCTTCAATGAATGGCCTATTTTATAATTTTTTTTCATACATTGGACGCACCGCATTCTAAGACGCAATCCACAATGCGTCCACTAGATGGAGCTATGCTCAAGGAAACGGCAACAGAACGATCAGCTGTCAGTAAAACATTGAATCAAGCAGCGACACAGTTCACTTAACCAACAGCAAGTTATAACATTGACTTGTTAACGTTGAACTCTCCTGCCGCTGCTCTATTTCCGTGTTCAACTGCGTAACCGATCGCCTTACATTTGAACTCTGCGTTGTCAGCATGTCTTGAGCAAGGAGCCATTTTGGGGTCGAAATATTACCGTAATGACCATACACAGGGCACATCGAATTTTAAGGCGCGGTGTGAGCTTTTAAGAAAATTGAAGGCTTTTAGGTGCACCTTTTAGTGCGGAAAATACGGTACAGTTGTTTTCTTAAAATGGGCCTTTTTCATCAAAATACAGCATTTTTTCTTGTCAAAATTCTGCCTTTTGTCAATAAAACATGATTTTCTTATCATAACATGACAACCAATTATTTTCTTAAAAATAGGCAACTTCCTATTGCTTTGCCATTTAGGAGTATAGTAGATAAGTTAGCGATAGGGATTTGAGGTTGCAAAAAATGTCTCCCCTGTGAGCGGTTCCTGGACCCAAAGAGTTTGCTATTCGCTCCACTATTGATTGATCTTAAAAAAACAACAACAACAACAACTTTTAGTGAGTTCTGATGGACCGACTGGTTCATTCCCCTTAAAAGAGAGTTGGTACGAGCAGAACACTGAATTGTTAGAAAATTAAATTTCTACACATTCATTTTCCGTTTGAATTATCGCTATGTACTGAATATAAAATAGATCTAATGAATGTTAATCAGCATTTTGTGGTGAGGTGTTGTTCCCTTGTGCACCCAAATTTCTACTTTTGGTGGATTCTCTCCTGAGTTTTTTTTCCCCCTTGTCTGATTTCCGTCCCCATCCTTAGCTCATTCAACTGATACTCAGCCACCTGACCTTGCCAGACCTGTGCCGTCTGGCCCAGAGTTGTAAGATGCTACACCAGCACTGTTGTGACCCGCTGCAATACACCCAGCTGAGTTTGCAGCCCTACTGGGCCAGGCTGAGTGACACCTCCTTGGGACACCTGCAGAGCCGCTGCACACGCCTCCAGAGGCTCAACCTTTCTTGGACTGGCAACCGTGGTGCTCTCACCCTCACTAGCTTCAGCAGGTCAGACTCTCAGCGTGGGCTCTCAAGGATAGAAATGGCCTTGAAGAACTTGAAAAGTTGCGAAAGAATGCACACAAGTTTACCCACCTCTGGTATTTCATAGTAGTGTGTGATTATTCTTAATCTTGATTCAAATGAAGTACTTGTTAGTACCGCAGCTGTGCATCTAACCTTATTTCTCCTTTTTCCACAGTTTCATGAAGGCGTGTGGGCTCAGTCTGGTGTGTCTGGAGCTGTCTTGCTGCCACTTCCTGAATGAGGCCTGTTTGGAGGTCCTTGCCCAGACTTGTCCAGGGCTACAGGAGCTAAACCTGGCCTCCTGCGACCGCCTTCACCCACAGGCCTTCATACACATTTCCAAATTTACACGTCTCCGCAGACTCGTACTTTATCGTACCAAGATTGAGGTAGGCGCGGTCATCACGCATCCTCACATATATCAGTGACCTTGTTGTTTGTACGCAAGTTGCGTTGCTTGTTACCTCACAGCAATGCAAGACCACTCTTTGTTATGACATATTTTGTCTTTAACATGCAACCCTGAGTGGTGTTTTTAATCCAACACAAAAATGCAAATTTTTCGTGGTTCAAATTAGGCTCAGATTAAAAATACAAAATGGAAAACTGAGAATTGAATTAGTTGGTAACGATCATAGGCAAAGGTTTTTATCTCGTTAGCCTCCCAAATCAGTTAGGAACGTGATCCGGGTACACATACTATGACCTGTAGAAGGAGTTTGCAACTCCCAGCTGCATGTGTCACTTTCATCTCCTGTGGATGTCTGTGACCATCCATCCATCCATTTTCTGATCCGCTTTATCCTCACGAGGCACACGGGCGTGCTGGAGCCTCTCCCAGCTGTCTTTGGTCAGGAGGACACCCTGAACTGGTTGCCAGCCAATCGCAGGGCACACATAGACGAACAAACCATTCGTACTCACGATCGCACCTCGGGACAATTCAGAATGTTCCATGAACCTCTCATGTATGTTTTTGGAATGTGGGATGAAACAGAAGTGCCCGGGGTGCACATGCAAACTCCACACAAGAAGGCCGACGTGCTAACCACCTGATCAACGTGCCGCCCTTTCATTTTAAATTAGGACTCATATCAACGTTTTATTTTAACTTAAGATTCAACCAAGCCTCTTTTTTTTAGAGTTCAACATGTTTTTGATACCTGCAGAATTATAATGTTGTGTTCCCTGTAGCAGTTAATAGTTTTCATAAATGCAGCCCACGTTTTGTTTTTACATGCAGGTACAAAAACAAAGAAAAAAAAGATGACATATGCACTAAGATCTTCATTTTTTCCCTTTTTTTTGTTCTTTCTGTCTGTCTGTGTGTCTGTGTTAGACGGCCGAAATGTCTCCTTGAGTATTTAAGTTTCACTCTAAAGTTGGAAGACATAGCATTTGGTTTGATTGCTGTTTGCCTGTCAAAAGCATTGTTTTCAACTGATTAGCATCCACGTGAAACACAAAATGTGGACTAGTTGATAGTCACTTCAACAACAACATTTTGGATGTCACCAAACCAATTAACGATTTAACTCGGGCATGTGTTTTTTCACAAATTCCTATTTATGATGTGAGCCTTTTCTTTTTTTCATATTTTGGTGAGGATTTAAAAAAAACAGCCTGCATACACACTGTCTTAACGTGTGTATTTTTAATCTGTGTTTATTCAATGGTATGTCTCAGAGTCGCCACCATTGATTTTAAAATGAGCAATGTGAGCTCCGATTACAGGCGGACTCTGACATGCTACAGTGCTCATGTTCAGGATTGTCTGAAAGATAAAAAGTTGTGACTCTGGTGTCAGATCTTAGTGGTTTTCGTTCTTTGTCATGTTTTCCTACTGAGGTGTGAGAGACACAAGTTAAGTTTCTGCAATGGATGGATGGAGCCGCGCATGCAGTTTCTTGCTGGTTGTTTACAGCGAGACAGACAGAATGAGCAGTGTTTTATTTTTATTTATTCATTTTTTTTGTCAGGCTGTCATGATCTTGTCACTCAATGCATAAATGTCTCGCTCGCCGAAGAGAAGATGCTAGAGGCAGAATTGAGCATGTCTACGTACACTGACACCGTTTCACTGCTGATAAATGTGTCTGCATAGATACTCAACCTTTCCTCACGTACAGTTGGTGTACTCTCAACTGAGATTAGTCAACCTTAATTTGTCATCCTTTTGCACTTTAAAGTATATCAGCATTTATTTTGAATCATTTTAATCGTGTCTTTGGTAACAAGGTCAAGTGCGTGTAATGTGCGTCAGCATAATACATTTTAAGCAAAGTCAGATATGTCCCCTTTTGCATTTGAATGAAATGGCGACGTCGGGAGGGATTCTCCAAACAGAACCGTCTTTTGGATGTGTACAGTTGATATACAATTCTTACATTACATTCCTCTTGTCTTTTCTTCCTTGCTTTCTCTATAGCAAACAGCTATTCTGAGCATCTTGACTTTCTGCATTGAGTTGAAGCACCTGAACCTCGGGAGCTGTGTCAGGGTGAGAATAAACACGACATCAACACGAACATAAATTAGAATAAGCATTTATTAGTTTTCAATGAGGACACTTGTCATGAGACAGAAAGCAGCACCTCTTTCATAGAATGAGACGTTTATAGAAACAAGCATCTGAATGCTCCTTTTAGTCAGACAGGTGGACACACGGAAATATTGAAAGACAGCGAGACAAGGCTGATTGCACGTGTACCTTATTTTTTACCCAAAGTCCACTGGGATAGAAAATCAAAATGGTACACGAGTTTGAATGGCTGAGAGATTTGTTTTATTCATTCATCAAATTGAAATTCATATGTGGCTACTTGCTGGCTCAGTCTAAGTGTTCTTCTGGAGAAATGAAATTAGTCTGCGTGTTCTGTTTGCTGGCATTTTGCTGCCACCAGCATGCTTTGTGGTGTGTGGTGTTCTTGTGGTTGGTGCAAGTTTTTTTTTCTTGTTTTTTTTTGGCATGACAAAAAGACTTAAATCTTCGTTTTAACAACGTATAAGGTATAGATTTAAACCTGTTTTTTTTTTCCCTCTGGAAGATGAATATTCCATGTTGAGCCCCAAGTCGCAATGCAGATGTATGAGGAAGACGAGTCATGGTCAACACATTTAGTGCCCAGATCTATTTGCCAATTATTACTGCAGTTTTTTTAAATATGGCTGCTGGCTTGTTGGCAGCTTCACTGACCAGTTTTGTTACCATTTCCAAATGTCAATTTCAAAAGGACGCCCAGTTCTTTTTATCACTGCTCTGCCGTGTTGTTTGTGTACTTGCTGTACTGTTGATGTCCAGGCAAATGCCGTGAAAATGATGTGGAACTCTTTTTGATCATGTTTTTGATCCACTTTGGAGAATTTTGCTTTTTGCTGTAAAACTCAACCTAAAGTAAGCATAATGGTGAATATGTTTCAATCATCACATTTTGGGGGCCAGGTAACTGTTGGGCTTAATAAGAGTCATTCTGCAAAATAGTTTGGAATTATTTAACATGAGTTTGCAACATTCTGAGCTGACCCTTATCCCAGCCAGCTGCGCCACAGTTCAGCAACTGCATCATTTCGTGTTTGCATTTTTGTCTTTGAATGTAAGCATTTCAGTTACTTTTTTGAACAAGTTGAACATTCATGCAATCGAACTTCTAAAACATGTATTCTACCTTTGGTCGTGGGTGAGCTCGTGCCTTTTCTAGCTGACTCTGGGCAAGAGGAGGGTAAACCTTAGACTGGCCACCAGCCAACCACAGAGCACAAAGTACACACAGTTCATTGATCTTCTCAGCCAAATACCAAATGTGAACAGATCGTTACCAAAGCTTGATATTTACAGTTCCACTACGAATGCTGGTGAATGTGCCCTGACTCACCGTGATTGTGTACAGATTGAAGACTACGATGCTGTGGCCAGTATCCTGGCTGCTCGTTGCCGCTCACTATGTTCACTGGACCTGTGGCGCTGCAGAAATCTGACAGATCGTGGTCTGAATGAGCTTGTCTCTGGCTGCAGGTCAGTCAAATTCACCTCTGACTGCCGGCGGCAGTTCAAAGCTGACCTCACTTAAGGTGGCTTGTAAATTTTGGAGTCCACTCAGTTGCCTAACCGTTTGTTGTTTGATCTGTGACTGCTCAGAATGTTAGAGGAACTGGACTTGGGCTGGAGTCCCACTCTGCAGAGCAGCACTGGATGTTTCCAGCACCTCGCTCGCAGCTTACCACGCTTACGCAAACTTTTCCTCACTGCCAATCGCACAGTCCGTGACTCGGACATCGAAGAGTTGGCCTCCAGCTGCCCCTTGCTCCAACATCTCGACATACTGGGTAAATGATTTCCTTATACATTACACAACAGACATTGCGTGTGTCATGTCAATTACTGGTGGCAGCAACACTATCACACAAGTCAGTCACTAATCACCACAGTAGCTGTGATGACCAAATAGCGGCAGGTTATGTCCTGCAATGTTATCAAAACCTGGACTTGTTGTTTGAGAAATGCAAATTTGTAATTCTGGCAAATTGCAAGGCAGGTATTTGCCTCGTTCATGTACGGCTCCCTCACTCAGAACTCAAATCAGACTCTCAGTCACTCTGATTATCTGTGGTCATGCATGTCCATTAGACGCTAATTGTACCTTTTTATTTGTGGCATGTATACGATGTTATTGATAAGAACACCAAAGCATGATGGCAATAGATTGACCCATTGCAGCTCACTGCATTTTGTCCTGCACGGTGGACGTGGATACAACCAAAATGTCAACGCAAATTGTGGAAGCTCTAAGGTCAAACGCAATCTGTTACAAGGTGCTGGTTGAGTTCTAATTTGTTCAAATGTTAAAACAGGAAATAATGGAAGTATGACAAAAAAAATCTAGTGTCAAGTGATTGCAATCTTGATTGGTATGTTAAGTGAAGGAAATACTGTCATTTGACATGAGTCAATTCTATGGCGACACTGCTTGTGCATATTTGTTGTAATGAGCATAATCCCAACTTTCTTGACTTCATATTCATGTTGTGACATGTCAGGAACACGGCTTGTGAGTGCCGCCTCATTGAAGAAACTCCTCCAGTCGTGTCCAAAGCTGCTCCTCCTGGATGTTTCCTTCTGCTCCCAAATAGACACAAGGATAGCTCAAGAGCTATCCAGCCTCTTCCCCAGTGTAGCCATCAAGAGGAGTTTCACACACTGACCCCAGCACGCTCTCATTTATCATTGCCTTGAGAGAGTCGGAGGAGGCACAGCAGAAGATGGAGAGACGCTTTAGTATCACAACATCTTCTATTAGCGGTCGGCAAATAAGGCAGTCAACTTGGGGATGAAGGTCTTTGGATTGGAAAGGAACAAAAAACAAGTCAAAAATCAACCACAAACTCAGAACCGGAGGTCGATGAAATTCGAAACTCAAGTACTTTGGGACACAGTGAAGCAACTGCATCTCTGGAATGTGAAACAGCACTTAGGAATGATCAGGACTTTGGTCAGTGCCTTGTCAGATTGACCATTAAACCAGTATCATCTTGCTATGCCGGAAGATAAAATTCCCATGAACTTTCAGCAGGTTTTGTGCTCGAACTGAGCTGTATTTGGAACTGTTCATAATTCCCTCCGCATTGACTAAGGCCCTAGTTCCAGCTGAAGAGAAACAGGCCAAGCATGATGCTGCCAACACCATGCTCCATTGATGGCGATGAGCAGTGTTATTTGTGCCAAGCATACCTCTGGTATGATAACCGAAATAGTCAACCTTACTTTTATTGGACCATGACATCTTGACTGAGAAACTCTTCTCAATTGCCCGACCCGATTAAACGAAGAATCATTAAATAGAATATACACTTTTCCCACCTGCGTTTTGGAGATTTCATCGTGTTTTTGCAAAAATGTCGCCGGGGTTTGAATGTTTTTGTTTTGTTGTTAGCCCAGATAAGCAGACAATAGATTATTGTGACATGTACTCAAAAGAAATACCTGAAGCTCTTTCAATGTTGATCTTAGCCCACTAAGAGCCTCCCTGACCCGTTATTTTCTCGTCTTTGAATCGATTCTGGAAGACCGTCCAGTTCTGTGGTATGCCACTGTTATTAACCAGAGGGACTATAAATGGCGGCAGGTGTGTGCTGACTCCCATTTAATATGACAGAGGCACAAGGTGGAGTCCTCCCATCTCCAAAACCAGCACTTCTCAGGAAACCAAATAAACGGCATGTTTGTTTCGCCGTTAACATTGCATTGTCAAAGAAGGCAAACCATTTTCAACTCTGATCAATGATTTGTAAAATTAGCAGACACACTTAGGGACCGAACAATAAACAAAACATTGAATTGACCAAATTTCGACATACCGAGTTTCGGCTGATGCCGGCAATGAGTTTGCATCAGAGATGAAACCATTGTTCGACAATGAATCGATTACCAATGCAATTGAAATCAGTTTTTGATTATCGATTAATTGTTTAGAGATCTTATTTAATTTAAACGTGTCTGAATCCTCCTAATTTCAGCCTGTCAACAGTAAATACTCCCAGATTGTATTTCTGTCCTCCATGAAAGCAGACAGGTTATTTTGTTGAATCAAAATGAAATATATGCAAATATCTGCTTTTACTTTGGAAAACAATGATTAACAGTTGGACATTTTCTGACATGACCAAATCAGTAACTGAATCAGAATTTATTTATTTGTGCATTTTCTACACTTTCAGTTGGAAATTATGTCCTGTTTTTGAATAAAGGGATGGAAATCAAAACCACATTTTAAAATCCAATTCATTGATTAACCGCCAAAATAATTGAATTATAATCGATGATTGAAATAATTATTTGTAGCCTTACTTTGAATGGGACCCCACATATCTATCAATCAATAGATAAATACACACACACATTGTGTTCAGTTGTAAAATCTATAGGTCACATGGATGGTGGAAGTTATACAGTATATATATATATACAGTATGTATATATTTATTCAAGTTAATTTTAAATGAATGTGAGGGATAGGATGCAATACGCTGAACAGGCGTTCTATGAAAATGTAAATACATGCGTCATTATGCAATCGTGTTACTGGAAATATGTAATTTGAAATACAGGGGAAACCTTTTATTTCAGATGTTTTGCAATGACATCAACCAGTCAACAATTTCATTTCTTCAAATCAAAGACTTGCGTGAAGGAAAATTGTGGAATTTGATCATCTCAAAGAGTCAATATTAAGTTAAAGGAAGTCTGTGTTTTGAGAGAGTGATGACTCAGTGGTCAATAAATGAACAAAAAAAAACTTGAATACTTGGCATGTTAAGACTATTTTTGTTTACATTTTCAAAAACATTGGAGACATTTCCTCGAACAATGATTGAATAGTTTTCCATGCATCGATAATTCATTTGTGGTCAGCCTGACTGATCCATTCAATTTGTTTGTGTGTCTTGTACTTCACCAAAGACACTTTTAAGTACAACACGAGTCATGACATGGCAAATTAATGTCGACGTAACCAGGACCCGATATTTCTCTTGGGACACGACCTTTTTCCCCGTTGTCCCTTGGTGTGAGCTACCGGCCATTGCGGTTTGACCATTTAGCTACCTAGCAACCAAAGAGAAGTTATGCTTGACTCAAGACATCCTAAAATGACACGATGTCATACTATTTTGACCATTTGTTGTGCAGCTCAGAGGTTCATCTCGTTTTCTTTTGTACTGCGTTTGCTACAAATCGACACAGGAGACATACAGTAATAAGCATACTACCGATCACTGTTTCATCGCTGAATTAGCTTTACTTATAACTCACTCAATCCCGGCCATTTTCACTGGAGCAACCGCCTCAAACCCAGCGTTTTACTGGATTTTGATTGATCTCGCGAGGCCTACAGAATATTTAGTTCTAATGCTATATAAACATGGAGCCTACCAAAATAAATTTTGGACTCTCTTCTTTCAGCATAATTTTTTTTTCCATTCTTCAGCAATCAGCATTACAAAATGGCTAAGTTTCAAGAAAATGGCGATTCCTGGGCAAAAAACGGAGAAGAAGAGCTTTTTGTGAAAGCATGCATTTCAAGCACGTGAGGCACTACTGTCACCTACTGGTCGCTTTTTTTTACATAATTTACAATGTAAACGGCTTATTCTTATTCACAGATTGCATCAGACCCTCCTCCTCTCTATAACACAAAACAAAAGACTTAGACGTACAAGTACGTCCTTGGTAGGTGGGGCCTAATTTTAAAAAGACGTACAAGTACGTCTTGTGGAAGGAAAGCGATAAATGTGATGTATCAGGTTGCATATCTTTTGGAATTTAGAAAATGGTGCAACCAAATCCACAGGAATCCAGTGTGAGTTATTTAATGTTTATCATACTTCATGTGTACATGTTTCAGCAGCTCAACTTTTGGCAATTGTTGTTGTACCTCGTAGCCAGAGCATAACACATCAGTACTGATATATTGGTGCACAATTGTGCCTTCTATTCTTTTTGACAATGACAGTGTTTGTTTTGTTTGATTGATTGCATTGCCGCCAATGTGATGGCAAGTTACTTTCCCTGTCACAACTTGACTTGTCGATACACATGAGGACAAAATTGTTTGTATCCCTCTGTCACGAAACAAACCCCCAAAAAATAATAAAGAGATAAAATCATTTCAATAATCGTAACAATAAATGAAAATGTAGTAAAAATCAACCTGTGAAAGTCAGATGCCACTTTTGAGTTTTTGAAGTTATCTGCTGAAATACATGTGGAATGCAGGGCTTTATTTTAGTCATATTACTTGTGAATTGTGATTTAGATAACTCGCCCAGGTGAAACTCTGGGACACAAATAGCCTGTTACAAATACATTAAATTAGGAATCTGAATCGTACGTGCACTGGTCGCATGCATTTCTTTGTGTGTTTACTGTATGTATGAGGACTTCTTTTCAAGATCCATGCAGACATGAGTGATGTACAGTGGAAACGGTTACAGTATATCCTCCCCGAAGCTATTCATTTAGCAACGCGTGGCTTTATGAGCAAGCGGATACTTCAGGTTCTGAAGCCACAGCCACAACGAGGACAAGTGCAGCCATTAGCCAGGATGACTGAATGGAAGCAAACGACGGGATGATCCTTCTTGACTTGGCCCTCTGCTGTTTTGCAGTCTATTAAAACCACGGGGAGAAGTGACACGAGCTTGTCTCCTTAACTGCCTTTTAATTAATTGTTTGTGCCTGGATTAATGATGTATATTGTGGCCCTGTAATGTGCCCTAATGGCAGAGAATGAGGCAGCCTCAACTGGAGTATTAATTTAGGCTGCCTCCCCAATGATTATTCCTCAGCCAGTGCTCAGTGTGAGGATGCAAACAGGATTCATGGAGGCTTTCCTGCAAGGTGCTGTCGTTTGATTCCCCACTCACCTTTAGTTAGGAGGCCGTTTTATCCGAGGGGAGGACTCCATGTATTTGTTGAGCATTTAGCATGTTTGTTAAATCTGTGGAAAATAATAATAATACATTTTATTTGAAAGCGCTTTTCATTCCACTCAAAGACACTTTACAAGAGCATAAAAACACAGGATAAAAATGTGCATTTAAAACAAGCATACATAATTTACAAAAGCACATTTAGATGAACAAAAGAAAAATGGGTAAAAGAGATTAAAAGGTATTAAAAGCATAGCGGAACAGGTGAGTTTTTAGGGATGATTTGAAGGATTGGAGGTCAGTACAGTTGCGGATGTGTTGTGGTAGAGCGTTCCATAGGGTGGGGGTGGCGACATGAATGAGTTTGAATCTACTCTTTGTGTCATAGTTTGGACCCAAAAATGTTAGTGAAGGAAAAAGGATGAGGTGGGTGGCAAAAGTTGAACCTTAGCTCAAATCTTTGCGTCCCTCTTTCTTTTGGGTCTGTTCTCAAGGAAATGTTGAAGCTGTGCTGAAAATGGTCATCTGAGGTTTAAATCCACAAGTACACACTTTTTTTTGCTGCACAACGTTTGACTTCAATACTTCAATCTTGTGATCGCTGAGTGGGTCAAGGTTATAATAGTTTGGAATGTTTCATCATAGTTAATTATTATCCTATTTTGACTTTTGTTTGAAAAAAATTCAGTTTGGTTTTGGAGCAGGCTTGTTTTTATTTTATTTTTTAAAATAGTTTTCATATAACGGTACTTTTTTTTGGTCTGGATTATATGTTGAGTGTAAAACAAAAAAAGTCGCTAACAATTGTTTAAGAAAGTAAACTACAAATGACATTTTCACTTTCCTTCAGCTTACGAACAGCAACACCAAAAATAAATACATTTATAATGAATCCTGAAAGTTCATGTATTATATAAATTGAAAATGAAAAAAGATTAAATTAAAGGACATTTTTGCTAGAATTATAATTTGCTTCTAATTTTATTAATTTAAAATGTATTTGTGTTAAGAATTATCATTTATATTTTATATTATTAATTATATTTATTTATTTCTTTTCCCCAGTTGTAGTTAGTTCGTTGGAGTGGATATACTGTAGATTGCAATGCTGATGTTTAGGAGTGGATTTTTCTGCATTTAAACAAAATACGTTTATTCGTTCTTGTATTTCACCATGTGAGAAAACAAGAGCATTGTCAATGTATTACAGGAACATATTTTCTCTGTATATGTAATTTTTATTGCATTTAATTGATCGTGAAAGAAGAAATTCAACTTACAGCTACAATGGAAAATTGCTGCATCTTTTGAAGTAGGTGGAGGCCTTGCTCAAGGGCACGTCAACAGGAGTCAGGAAGAAGACGAGCCTCTCCAACAACATTTTTCGCCATTTGTAGACTAATGCAGTGTGGAAAAACACATCTTCATATTGTATCATAAAGCAGCCGTCCGAGTTGGAAGGATCTTTTCCATTTTGTCTTTAACGTGGAAGTGAAGTGAGCTTAGCAGGTTTGAGAAACAAAGTTCTTATTTTCTGAAGCTGCTGCAACTCTGTTGGCGCCCCAGTTCCAGCTGTAGAAAAACAGCCCCAAGCATGATGCTGCCAAAACCATGCTTCACTTTAGCTATGATGTTCTGCCTGTGGTGGAAATGGAAATCAAATTTGTTGTCATTGCACTTCACAAGTACAGAGTAATGAAATTCATCTCACAGTTGCGACCAGTCCAAGAGGGTGGCACAATGGCGACTGCTTAGCACATTTGCGCCACGGTGCAAGGGTCAAGCCTTCGAATGCGGTCTCCGGCCGTCCTGTGTGGAGTTTACATGTTCTCCCGGTGCATATGTGGGTTTTCTCCCGGTACTCCAACATTCCAAAAACATGCATTGTCCGTAGATGTGATCGCAAGTGTGAATAGTTTATGTTTTGTGTGCCCGGCATTTGGCTGTCAATCAAGTTGTACCGCGCCTACCTCCGAAGACAGCTGAGATCTGCTTCAGCACGCCCGTGACCCTCGTGGATAGAAACTGTTTGGCTGAATAGATGAACCTGTTCAAGAAACAAAACAAGAACGATACCAACATAGGGAGACACAACGAGAGGAGTGACGGCTCAACAGACGGCACGCTGTGCGATGAGCCGCCTTGCCCCTTTTGGAATTATGCTCAAAACGTTCACTCTTGGTTTCGGCGGACCATAACCCATTTTCACATACGCGAGAAGGCTTCAAAAAAACTTCATCAGAGGCACTTTAAATGGCAGACGGTTAATTCTGATCACAACCACATCCCCACTTATATGAGGGTGTACATACTTTTGCAACAAGATATCAATTGGTTATTTCACTTTCCCTCACAAAGATTTAGTTTTTTTTATTTAAATTTAGTTGTACAGGTTGCAGGTCCCATGAATGGTGGAAATGCTTTGAACATTATGTCTTGGTCACAATTTGTTTTGTATACCACAAAAACTTGGCCTTTGAACAAGGGTGTGTAGACTTTTAATATCCATTTAATGTTTTAAATGGTTTTCTTTTTATTTATGTACGTCTTATGACTGTTCTGATTGGTTTACCTTGACCACCAGTGTCTCAGCAGGGTTTGGAGGCATCGGAGCTCAGATGAGCATGTCGAGCAATTATAGCCGGAATAATAACGCACTGATGGGGTGACACGATTCGCTCCACTGATCAGAAAAGTTCATGTGAAGTTCTAATTAAACACTAAACTCGTTTACAAATGAACGCACACACGTATTTGTGTGCTTAAGTGTGCCGAGTGTAATTAGCAGCAGAGCGTCTAAGCGAGATGGGAGAACAACAATGTCAAATATTGGAGTTGCACAATGTTTGGTTTGTGTGTGCGTGTGTATGCGGTGCAAAAACAAAAAAGCGTCCTCACAAGGTGTAACTACAGTTTAAGACAAACAAGTTTATTAGGAAATGTATGATCAGGAAATGAAAATTATTCGGCGCGACGTTGTCGACTTGTTGTGTCTTTTGACCTTTTGGTGCATTGAAGCTCGCTTTTGCGTGGCTTTCAATGATGTAAAGGGCATTGCCATAAGACATGAATGACTTGACATCAACAAAAAGGATGACTTGACCAACTTTTTGGGCCTCTTCTCATTCACCACAAAACACCAACGCACAATTTAACATTGGATTTTCTTCAGTCATTTTTTTAGATCTTTTTAAAAGAGTTTAAATGATCTTTGGAAGTAAATTGGGGCAATTTCAACAAATTCCAAGCGAGAATGAAATCTACAGACAGCTACTGTACATGCACTGTAGTTTTCCGATGACAGCATCTGTACATCAGCGATTCCTTGGCAACTGCTTTAGAGTTGTGTATGCTTTTGTAAATAATTAACTGTTCAGATTAAGGGCGATAATCAAATCGCAATTATGCAGCACCATAAGATATTTCATGTTTGGCTTATGTTTGGACTGTTTTTCCTGCCAACTGTGTTTGTCAGCATTCGTAATCTCTGCAATGGTTTATTTCTAATACATACAAGAAAAAATGATCTGCTTATTTAACTCAAATGTGGCAGCAACTCCTGAATCCAAAATTAATTTCATTTTCCCTACTTGCCTTACCTTGACTTGTCACAATGTCTTTGGTGAGGGGTGACTATTCCCTGTTTGATCCAAGTCAATGCCAAGACATAATCAATTTATGATGTGCTGAAGTTGAGAAAAGTATGCTGCAGAATGTCAGAGGTGAGACGCTGCAAGCCAGAAAGTGTCCAACACATGTTTCCATTGATCTTCTCGGCCTTCTGGAGGATCGCCGATCACCTTGACTTCTGTTGTCATTTATGGACACTCTTTATGGACAACACGCTTGGTCGATGCATTCATTCTGTCCAGGGTGCTCAACAGCTGTCAAAATTAAATAATTTGGCCACCATGCTATTGTTACAGAATCTGTTGTTAGGAGTAAGAATATTTGACATTTAATTTACATTTACTACATTTTTTTGTGTGGTAAATCAAAGTGTCACGGTTATTTCCATTATGAAGACTGGCGTATACTATAGTGTACTGTTAAAGTCGCGTAGCTAAAGTTGATATTTTTCTGTCAAATTGAGTGGCCATTATAAAAGAGATATTTTTATCACTATTATTTCTTTTTAAAGGAAGCACTTGATATAAACTTGATACACGGTAGGGTGGCCTTGGATCCTTGGAAGTCTTTAATGTTTTGCAATTTGTGGAGTTTTTTTTTGGTTTTGTTTTTTGTTTTAGATATTTTTTTGAATGAATCCCGTTTGTCATCGTTTGCCCCCTCAGTCAGATTCATCAGAAAAAAAGTGTCTCTTCAAACTGCAGGATTAATTTTTCATATGTTTAACATGATACGGATTGGTTTGGCATACTGGACTGCATATTAAGCTCTTTCCACTGATCATCCGTGCCAGTTAGAGGGCCACATACAATCACTAGGAGGCGCTACGACACTGACTATTCCTACTCAACGTTTTACGACCATCAGCAACACAAACACCGCACTTTTCCTTACCTGGACGTCTAATGGGAAATTTCACCTAAATAAAGAGGAAGGTATAATTAAGGCGACGCACTATTAATTGCATTTGCTACAGCGGGCACATGGGTGTGCTTTTTGGACGTCGCGGACTTTTAACACAATTAGGAGCCTCTATAGACACACCATTTCAAAAGCCGTGTTTACCGGTGACGTGAACTGGAACTCTCAATGTTAGAGGAAAATTAACTGCTCTTGAAATGAATTGATCGCATTGCCTTAAATGAGAAAATGCCATGAAAACAGCTGAGGTGGAAATGGAACCTCTAAATAAGAAACCACAACACTTAAGTTTTTACAGACAGACATATTTAAGGTCATTTTATTTTATGAGTTCATTAAATACTATTTAAGACCTAATTATACCTGACTGCTATATAAAACGATGACATTTACCCACCGGTGGCAGCCTATTGTGTCAATATGTTTAACTATCGCAATTTAAATGAACGCGTTTGCTAATTTATTTCTGTTCACGTTAACTGGTCAACAACGTCGTCAGGAATGAATTGAAGATATCCTTTTGGGCGCGATCTGAAAGTAAACTTGCAATCGAGCAGCTTTCCACGTTGACAAAGTCGTCTGCATGTAGTTTCTCTATATACGTTGAGCAAAAAAAAAAAACAACAACAACAACGAAATCAGGATGTTATTATTACCCATATCACCATCACTTATCCTCGCGAGGTTCGCGGGCGTACTATTCTTCTTATTACTATTATTATTATTATTATTTGTTGTTGTTATTGTTGTTGTGTTATATAGGAATGTATTGCCCTGTGGCAGGACAAATATCCCATTCTCCGTTTGGAAGGAATTACGTCATTAAACATTTTAAAGCGTGCCTCTAATACTCCTCAAACATTCAAATGATGCATTTTATGGTATGTTTATCTCTACACATTTCACTTTTAGAGCTTTTCTTTTTAGTGTTTAATTGCAAGGATAAAAAGGCCTCTCTGTGGCTCAACATTGCCTGCCGGCCCTCATAATGAGAAAAATGAGAAACTCGTTTGTTAAAAAAAACAAAAACCTGGTGCACGGACAAAAACAACATTCGAGACATTGGCCTTAAATCAAGGCAGGGAATAAGTTCACTTTTGACTTAAAAACACATTTAGTCCCGACATTGGAAAAAAGCTCTTTAATATCAACCCCGTTATTTAAAAATGTGCAAGTCCGTTTGTTCATATAAGTCATGAAGTACCCACACATTGACCACCTCGGTAACCCCAGGTTCATCCTGGGAATATGACTTAATATAACCCCGATAAACAAACAAAGAACCATAAACGCAACAAAACAAACAAACAAAAAACAAATCATATCACCGCAGGAAAAGAAAAAGTAAAAAACAACGTTGGTGGGTTCAGAGCAGATCCAGATCTCACAACTTGAACTTGCAGTGAATTTGGACTTGAGGATTGATTAAAGCTACTGAAGAAACATTTCAATGTAACGAGGTTTTCTCTTGCTTTCTGGCGGGGGAAAAAATATCCCGGGGAGTAAAGCAAACCCTTCGAGATGGTGGAAATGTTTGGATAAAATAAGAGGCCACCTACGGGATAAAAAAAAATGTATATACATGTAGTTGTGGAAATGGAAATTAAAATACTGTCCTCCACAAAATCCATTCGAGAATAAATTACAAAAGCAGACAAATACAAATATAAAACAAAAGGCTTCCAAGTGATGAAAAAAACACGAGCGAAGATGAAGACAACTCGAAAATACTGCGATGATAATAATAATAACAATAATAATAATAATAATCTAGCCATTTTCACCGCTTATTCTGAACAGGGTCGCGTGGAGTTGCTGCAGCCTATCCCAGCTGACTTCGGGCGGAAGGCAGACTACACCCTGAACTGGTCGCCAATCAGTCGCAGGGCACATATAAAGACAAACGAACATTCATTCCCACATTCACACCGTCACTGACTGAGAACCGATCCCACGTTGCCCGCACACAAGTCCGGCGTGTGTATCACAACACTATCAGCGACAAAATAATAATAATAATAATAATAATAATAATAATAATAATAATAATAATAACACTTTTGATCAAATGCTGATGTTTGTGTGTGGGTGGGGGTATTCGGAGCCTACAATATGCTTGGGAACCAATGAGCGGTTCTGATTAGTTTTGCTGTTTTTTTTTTTATTAACTCACCCTGACTTTGATTTGAGGCGAACTCTTAAAAACACGAATGTATTTCCATCTAAAATTGAGTTCATAAAGCATACGTGCGAATTTGTAATTGAATTCACACATTTCAGCAGTATAGTGCGAGAGAATCAAACTCCTGAAACGATATAAACGGAATTTACATGACGTAAAAAAAAATAGAGCAAATGCACTCGGGGATGCGAGAGCGATAAATAACACACGGACACAAGGCAGCAGGTAGATTATGAAGGAACCCGGTTTTGAAAAATTCTATTTATGGAATATTCTTTCAAAAAGTGCCCCAGTGGAAAAATAAAATAAAACAAAATAAAAGATGGAACCATGCCATTTAGAGTACATTATTTACAAAAGCGGATGCGAATGATGTTATTATTGTAGAAATCAAGAGTCCGTCCTTTCTTTTTGGAAGCTGGGAGTCTAAAGGACAATAAAGGCGGGGTGGTTTGATTCATTTATAAGACTTTATCCTCTTCTTCGCGATAGCTGATCACATCACAGCCACGGCCATGAGTTGGAGTCACAAATATAATCATCAATCTCTTAATTATGAAACGCTGACTGACCTCGGTGATCAGATCCTAAATATCGGAGCTGCACGGCCTGCTGTCTCGGCGCAATAAAATGAATACAAAGCTGACAGATGCTCACCCTGAGCTCGACTCTTTAATGGCCCCCAGCATCCAATCAAGCAGCGAGCATCTCTGCCGCATGGGGCGAACGCAACTAAAAACGCATTTGCCTTGTTATTATTTTGTATTTTTTTGTAATCGTAATGTTTTTTTTACACACGGGGATAAAGTGTTGTTGAAGAGATTCTGCCGTTGAAGAGCGGACGCGTGCGTTTGGCGTTGAAAACAACGGCATCCTTGTGCCCTCCCCTCCCTCTGCTGTTCTATAATTCCATGACACAATGGGGGGGGGGGGGCTACACCTCGAAACTGCGTCGAATGGACTCACAGTGCTCGGCTGGTATCCTCAGAACAGAAGAGAACACGCGTTGATGTTCCATGAGCTCTGGAAGAGAGACGAGAGAGGGGTCGTCCCGCCCCCCCCCCCCTTCTCCTCTCGTTCTCGCTGCAGATTTGGGGACCGTACTCAGTGCTATTCATCATACATAAAACACCCACTATCGTTTTATAGTCCAGTGATTTATATAGAACCGCGTGGCGGGGGATAAGAAGTGAAAATCTCGGCCAAGTCCCGTCGGAGCGGGCTCATTGCACGGGGGTCTGGACCCCGTGGTGGGGCGGCGTGTCCCCGTACACGTCCTCGCTCCCCGGCAGAGCTCCTCCGGGAGGCGTCATCCGTTTCTCCTTCTGTCTCCTGTTACAAAACCAAACCCTGACCACTTCTTTCTCCAAGTGCAGACTGTCCGCCAGGGAGATTATTTCCGAGGCCGCGGGCTTTGGGCACTTCAAAAAATGGCTCTCCAAAGCCCCCTTGACGCTGACCTCGATCGAGGTCCGTTTTTTTCTTTTCCTGCCCTGCGCGGCGATTTTGTCCAGACTGGTCGGGCTGCCCGAGGTGGAGTCGGCCTCCTCGAGCCACTTGTTCAACAGAGGCTTCAGCTTGCACATGTTTTTGAAGCTGAGTTGCAGGGCCTCAAACCTGCAAATGGTGGTCTGGGAGAACACATTCCCGTACAAGGTCCCCAGGGCGAGTCCCACGTCCGCCTGCGTGAAGCCGAGCTTGATCCTCCGCTGCTTGAACTGTTTGGCGAACTGCTCCAAGTCGTCCGAGGTCGGCGTGTCCTCGTCCGAGTGGTCGTGGTGGTTGGGGCCGTGCTGGTGCTGATGCTGCTGCTGCTGAGACGTCGGATGGCTGTGCTCGCTCAGGTGCGGGCTGTGGTGGTCCTCGTGAGGGTCTCGAAGGTTGTGGTGGTGCAGCCCCTGGCCGCCGCCCGGCCCCGGGATCAGCCCGTTGACGCCGAAGCTCGGCTGCGAGTAGATCAAGCCCTGGCCGTTGGTGGTCGCCATGCTGGGGATGTGCGCCGCCGTGGTGGTCCTCCACGCCCGGGCGTCGTGGTGGTTCCCCCCGTGCGCCGCCTGGTGCACCGGCAGGTGGGACGGCGCCCGCGATTGGTGCTGCAGGTTGCCGCCGGAGTTGTGCATGTCGTCCCGGGCGCTCTGCACCGCCGGTTTGATGTCCTGCTCCGACGACCACGGGGCCGTCTCGCCGTGGGACAGCGCGGCGATCCACTGGTGAGCGTGGCTCAGCGCGTGGCCGTTGCCCTGCAGTTGGTAGTCGCTCTGCAACAGGCTCTGCGCGTCCCGGTACGCCGCGGCTTGCTGCATGCCGCCGGGCTCCGAGTGCACGATGGATGCGCTGGACGTGAGGATGCTGTAGTGGTTAGACGCTGCGGTCGCCATGACGCTCGGAGCCGGACTGGCAGCTCGCATTAGAACCAGCTCGCATTTGACGCACGCATCCTCTCGCCCGCTGCTTCCAGTCGGCTCCCTCCCAGGCGCTCTGCCGAGTGGACGCCGAGGCTCACCTGCGACTCCGCGCCGCCCCGCCCCGCGCGCTCATTGGCCCGGCGAGGCTGATGGACGTCGTTGCTAAGGGCGACGGCGCGCCGATTGGCCGCCGGCAACGCGCTCCTCTCTTTGGTGAGCGGGGTGCGAGAGGGAGCCGAGCGGAAGAGAGCCTCGGAGTGCTGCGTGGAGGCGCGGAGCGGCGGCTTCGGCAGTGGCAGTGCAACTGTAAGATAGCGTTGATTTATTTGGATTAGCGCGCACTGTCGTGTCGTGACGAAAGATGTCTCACGGGTAGCCGCTAGCTCCAGAAAAGATCTGATGCCCAGCATGTATCGATCGCTCAGACCCATTGTCTTGATGGGCGTATGTTTGTATTGTTTGCGTACAACATCCTCATCTATTTGTGGAAATATGTCATTTGGGGCTACATCGTGACGATATGCATGAGTTGGCCCGTGAAATGTTTGTAGTTTTTAGTCGTTTGTATTGATATGGCCCGCTCGTGTGCATTACTTGCATTTCAGGGAAAAATGTTGTTGTCGACTGATTTATTTTACACTTGGTCTCGGATTTAAGTTTGACACGTTAAACGTATACGTTTATACCAAACAAATTTATTTATATTTCATTTCACAACAGCTGCAACTGAAATTCAGCACTTTACATCAAATAACAAGAGGGTTGAAAACAACACGTGCGCAAACATTTGCAGTTCTAAAAACAGAATTTAAAGGCGTGACATTGTTTTCCATGTTTTCTAAATAAAAGTATTCAGTAAATGACAACAGCTGTCTTTTGAATCAGCAATAAGACAAAAAAGTTGCGTGTGTTTTAGAAATGATCTATATTAAGTAAAAGGAACTCCAGGCAATATAATATTCAAGACAAACAAAAACAAACAAATAATACATAATTAAAAACATACACTTTGGAGGATGCACGTTGAAGTGGAATGGCCTGACATGAAATCGTTGCTTAATTAAATGACTTGAACGCGACCTCAGGGTAAATTATGTTCAACGGATTTGTATTTGATGAATAAAAAAATATACACTTAAACCTATTAAACGAATGTTCTTAGCATGTTAGGAAATGTACAAAAACAACATTTGTTTGCTTTAGATAACTTTCAAGGTGTTCCAAAACTTGTGATTGGATTTGTTTTTGTTGCATTCACTGTGAAAAGGATAGGTTCTTCAGTTAACTCTGTGAATTATGATTATTTTCTGATAAGAATGAACATTCTCTGTGATGAGGAGCGTGATGATGTATTTTGTATGACCTTTCAATTGTTGTCCAACGTTCTGCGAGATCGGGGCCAAAACAAAGACAAAATTGTAAGATCCTCCATCCTTACGTCACCAAAAGAGATGTTAAAAATATTTGCAGCGGTTCTATCATTCGTCACACTCAAGTTTAATGGCGTGTGGGAAAACTGGCTGCTCATCACACAGTGAAGCACAGACAGACCAAAATTAATGAAGAGGCAGTTTAATGTTCAAACCGGGGCCTTCGGTCCAGAGCAGAGGGAGCAGGCTTCCATCCCGCCCCAGCTGTCGTCCCCCTGGTGTCAGCTTCAGGGACCAGGACTTTGTCCGGAGAGGGGACATTCCTGGCCCGACACTGCAGGTTGCCATAGGGAGAAGTAAATGAAACAACAGCAGTGGCGTTACTCCCTTCCCCCCTCCCTGAATGCTCCTGTGCCATCGAAAGGCCTCTATTTAGAGAGGCTCTCTGCAGTGGGGACAAAGCATGGCCGGGGATAAAGGAGGGAGGAGTAAAGAGCACAGAGCCCTGAGAGGGCGAAAGGAGAAGGAAACCGAAAAGATGAGAGAGATTATGTCCCTCCTCAAAGCTTTTCCTCACACTGCAGTGAGATCATGCAAACTACTTTTATAAATAGAAAGAACGAAAGAAAAAGAAAGAAAAAGTTTGGGGGGAAAAAGCCTTTGAGGTAAACCACAAGTACAGCTGTATTTCATTGGAAATTATTTCAATAATTCATTATTTATGACTGCAAAGAAGAACCCCCCCACCCCCGCCCATTTAGTTTAAATTTTATCTCACATGAACAAAGCGATAAAGGCCCCAGATGAAATTAATAAGTCAATGGACACCGTTCTTCAAATGTTCGAATATATACATTGAAAAGAATTCAAATGGACAAAACTCACCATTTCATTCTTTTGGGTCACGCAGAGAAAATGGAGACAAAGCTATCAAACAACTCACTTTCAGAAACAAATAGTCATTAGTAACATTTAAGAAACACTTCAATGTAATTGTGACTCGGTTCTTAGTCGGAAGAGAAAACACAAGCTCGACCTGTCGGTCAGAAAGAGGAATACAGTACATTTCTCATTGTGGTTGGTGTTTGCAGTTGTGTAATTAGGATGCATCAAACTGAGCCGTAATTCGGATGGTTTCTCTTTTCACCGCAGTAAAATATTACCGTCCACTTCAACTACGGCCATATTCTTGATTCATTCAAAACCAAACATTGTCTGAAAAAGTATTTGGGATTCAAGTCTCGTATCGGGCCTAATCAGATGTCCCCATCGTTGTGGTCAGCGAGTGGAGAATGAAATCGTCATCATACACAAAGCGCAACCCAGTTTTTATGACTATAAAGGTGGAATATGCCCCACATTGATCTCAGTGAATACCACTTAAGGCAGCTTTCGCCAAATGCGGTTTACATTTACAGAAATATATTTTGAAAGTGTTACGGCTTGGGAATGGCTTTCACCGTGAGTCTATTGAGCAAACAATCCTTTTCAGAATAAACAGATGGCAACGATTCGCAAAGCCTGGTGAAAAAAAAAAACCCCCGCCGGGTGCTTGTACTGTAATTCCACTTTGACGTGGAACGCTTCAACAAGTGCACCTGATTGGACCATTAACGTCGATCAATTCATAGGCTAATAATCCTTTGAATTAATTCAAGTGATACGAAATAAAGTTTCCGGGCACGGCTCAGTAATTCCTTCTGGTAATATTGAACATTATTGTGGCGTAACTTCGAAATGGGCCAAATCAAAAGAACATTGTGGTAATTAGGCTGTAATTCAAGGAATTACCACACCGCCACGCGAGCTTAAATAGTCGTGTTGGGAGAAACGTAAAGCGCATTATTCTAATGGTCTAATATGCAAAATATGTCTTGTTTCAATTACAGAGGTTTAACAATGCATAAATGATGTGAGCCTTGTTATTTGGACTGCAGGGTCCGTCCTTATTCAATCCCTTAAAGGGACCGGTGCGAGGGGCCAAACTAAAATCTCTTATACACCAAAAAAAAAAAAAAAAAGAAAAAGGAAAGAAAGAACAACAAACCATTTACAGAGCACCAAGAGCCGCTGTCAACCAACATTTAAGGGAATAAAGATGAACAGCAGAGAACGTCGGCATTAAATTAACAGTGGGATAATTATATGACCCGTGTGTTGTAAAGATTCAATTTCTAACGCGCTAATTAGGCAACCGTCTCCCCATACATCAGTTCACATCCCTCTGCCATTTTCTCACTAGAAAGCGTCCTGTGAGCGGAAATAATTGCATTTTATTAAGACATGGCTTGTGTAATGAACAGAGACAAAGGAGGGACTGCTGAATATGATGTGTTATTTAAATGGTTCGTTCCGTACGCTGTCCACCGTCCCCGTTTGTCAAGTCGAAAGTGACACCCGCACAGAACTTCCCAGATCCCATGTCAGACAACATGGCATGTTTCACCGGAGAAAAGATTATGCATTTATGCCTCTCTCATCTGACATTTAAAGCACGATAATAATCTTAATGATGCTTTCAGTCACTTGACGGAAAGGAGTTGGTTCCTCCATCTTTTTTTTTTCTCCCTCTTATCCTGCTCAGGGTCATAGGTGAGCTGGAGCTTATCCCAGCTGACTTTGGGCAGGGAACACCCTGGACTGATCGTCGGTCAATGAAAGAGCTGAAAGATAGAGGCCAACAGTAATTCACACCGAGGGGAATATTCAAGTCTTCAATAAACCTTACATGGATTTTTGCAGGTACAAATAGAGGGCCTGAGGTAAATCCCCAAATGGCCACTGTGATGCAGATTCACCAGCTAGAGGCTCCACTGTGGCGTGTGCAGTCAAATATGAGCTTATTGTTGTGTGTGTGTGGGGGGGGGGGGTGTTTGGATAATGTCAGAAATGTCACAATCCTTGACACCTCCACAATGTATTTGAAATAAAACAATCATGACTTCGAGCTAGAATTGAAGAGGTCCCATGAAAAAGTTTCGCCATCCTGGAATCCTACAGCCTTTTTTTTTCAGGAGGACGGCCATTTTCAAGGGCTCACAAATCGTTGTACAAATTGGGATGCATGTAAATAACCATAAATTTATAATAATCGGATGATAACGATTTTTTTAATGACCGATTTCTCCCCCTTTACGATAACAATAATATTCCAAACAACAGCAATAGTGATTTCTAAAATTAAATTATAATTGAGCTCATTTTGTCCCGTGTATTAAATGAAAGAGTTTTGAATCAAGCACACACGATCATCTCTCCGAAAGTGATACTGTTGATTGAATAACAGGTACGAAAAACGGTTGTCAAGGCTGCGGCGAGGCTTACATAACAGCAGCTGACCCACGCCTTTCTTGCCTACTCTAATTGTTGAGGGCATCAAAGAGGATGGAGATTGACAGGCTGGAAAGGCGGATTAATGCGGCGGCCGATGACGACAGACTGAAGCGTGAGCGAGGGAACCGCAGGGTGGGAAGGGGTCTCAAATAGTTGAGGAAGACAAAAAGTGGGGAGCGAGTTAACGAGAGGGAGAGCATTCATTGCACGCATTGAGCTCTCTTTTGCCGAGTGTGGCTGTCGAAGGCGCGGGCTCTAACCCCTCCGAGCAGCCCACCGTGATCTCAGCCAGCTCTCAGACTGCTTGTATTCCATCGCAATTAGGACACTCAAAGGCCTGCTTAAAGCTGTACCACACCGTGCGCGCGCACACACACACATACGCGCACGCGGCGAGCAACAACCCCTGTGGGTCCCTTCCATTGTCACACAGAGGTGTATTCCGTCCCTCCTTTTGAAGGCCTGGATGAAGAGACCACCCTGGGGAGTATAGAAAAAGCAGGATTACCTCTCTTTCTGTCCCCTTTCCCTCTTACCTTTCATCACTCTCTGCCTCTTTATGGCGTTCCCTTTTCTGCGTGGCTTTGCTTTGCTCCTCCAAAGTCAGCTGGAGCGGGCGTCGAGATGAGCTTGGCATGGAGCGCGCACACAACTTGTGCGAGAGAAGAGGAGCAGCGAGGCGTTGGTGGGATGGATGCGAATAATGGACTGCTTCAGCTATATCATATCCCTCCCTCCTTATTATTCACGCAGTCAAATATTTCAACAAGTGTTGCTCCTTGGCGCTCCCCCGTCGGCGTCAGTCTCGCCTGCGTTGTATTAAGGGAACGCTCTTCACCGCAGCAGAGTTTTCTTGGCTGCGTTTCAGTGTCTCCTTCCCCAGAAAGCATTTAAAACAGATTACCGACCTAACGCTACACCTCCCCAATAAAGCAGGGGGGAAGCTGGCACATTAACACCTGCAATACTCTTCAATGGCATCAATAGATTAACGAAATAATCCACACAATGAGGTCTTTGATTCATGCGGTTTGGCAGGCAGTAATGCCAGCACGGGAAATCTGGCACAAGCAGTCCCCTTCTATTTTTTCCCCCCAATTTATTTATTAATTTTTTGACAATCTTTGCATCAGATGAGCTTTTGATGTATTTGAACTCCTACATCTGCTGTTTTGCATTTTCCCAGTCAGAGGAAGAACCCGCTTGTGATGCTCACGTAAAGGCAGAAGGGGAGGAATCACAGGCTTTCTGAAGGGTGTTAAAAAAGGAGCTCGCCCTCGTCCTTCCCCCAGTTTTCTGCATAAGGATGCACATAAAGGAGGAGTGTGTGTTAGTGCGCTTGTGTGCATGTATGCCTGCGTGTGTGTGTGTCAGAGCTCGCGGTCCCATCGCTCATGTGCGGCTCGATTAGCCCCACGTGTGTCGTTCGTCAGACGTGGAGGCAGAGCAGATGGCAGGAGATGCATGGTGTTACCGTGCTGCTGCACAATGTAACACAGCTCTAATTGAAACATCAATACGGCCCTGTCAATACACAACTGCTTCTTTACCAAACACCGCTACCCACAGAGAAAAGGCTTTTTTTTGGTTTGGTTTTGAAGTCAGACTGTTTTACTTTGAAAAGTTGAAAGTCAACTCTGTAATTACCGCAAAGCAACTTGTTTCAGGTATGTCGAATCTCCTAATTTGAATGACACACATCAGTTGATTTGTGTTTGTCGAGTGCCGAGGTGCTAAAGGAGGCATGGAGTCAAATTAAAAAGAGAACTTGCTCTGTAGCGTCTCCTTTGCGGCATTTTTTTTTTAATGAATTGATAAAGACTTGAGGGAGTTCCCATTCCTGTGATCGGTAATTTGATGTTACCGTATAAATTCAGTGGAGAACAGAGAGAAATTAGGCGGCTAGAAATTAATTTGTTATTTGTCCAACCCAATGGGGAGTGACGAAGGCTCCTTAATGAACGACTTATCCATTTCCTACTTAGCGGTTCTGAATTTGCACTTCAACGAAGTGGAAAAAGACAAACATATTTGTCTGAGCTGTAGAACTCGGTGCAGAGGAAAGACCTGCTCCTGAGACAAATTGTTTTTGAGGAGTGATTTATGTTTGTACGTGTTTGCAGGGTGACAGAGTGATGGAGTTCCGAAACCAAGTCGGTAATCCACCTACAGGATCTTTTGCTGACTAAGGCCGCACACACGCGGCCATGGGGTTGATTCATGATCATCTGACTTGCCGCGCCATTGATTGAATTTGTTCTTTTTGAAAAGCCGTGTTCATTTTTTTCCTCTTCTCCTTGCACGGCTTTTTACTTTGCAGTTTGCCCTGGTCCCGGCAGCACCTTCCACAAATCCGCGGATGCCATCTGTTCTGGTTGCATTTGTCTGCATTCGTGGAAAACCACCATCCGTCTTTTTGGTTGCCTAAAACTGCGAACGGTGTATCGAACAAATAGTTAGACTTCTCTCCAAAAGTATTGCAACCGTCAGACTAATTAACCAATACAAGACTAGAGCTCGGCAGTTCAGCGTTGAACTTTTCAGCGCTGCATGTCTTCACTTGAGTTTTTCCTGTGCAGACGACGTGAAGAAGTGTAACGGACATGAAAGTGAACGAGCCGTCTGTGGGTGAGAAATAAACAATTGCAGAGGAAGAAAGAAGCAACCAGCCGTTTACAAAGTCAGAAACATCGGAAAACATTCGATGACAGAAATGTAGTGAAAGAAGGCTCACAATCAAGAAGGCCGCCCAAAACAACTCTGTTATACCCCTTTCCCACTGCCGCAAAACCACGGGTAAACACGCTTTTTTGAGCAGTGGGAAAGGCTCACTGGCCAGTGTCGATCAGTGTCCACCAGCATGCCATGGGAGGCGGGCTGTGATCGCCTCCGATCGCCTCCGCTTGCAGTTTGAAAGCCTAACACGGGACTTCCCGGTAATTATGTGATGACATAGGGCGGTACGTGATGCGTCATAATTTATACGACTCCTTTCTATTTTGGCCAAAAATTCCCGTCGTTTAAGTTGTCTCAGTAGTAGCGAAGAGTTGATCCTCCGCTGCTTTTCAACCGTTTTGAGGACAATAAAAAGTATGAGAAAAGAAAGAACACTCGCTTCCATCTTGCTTTGTTTACCACCAAGAAATCTGTTGGAATATCATCTACGCAATCACAGCGTGGTGACGTAACCGGACGCAAAGTGGTGGAATGGGTCGGCGTAAAATCGTCTTCTGTTGGTCAATGGGAAAGGGACAATACGCCAATTGGTTGCGTGTCGCCACGGATCATTACTGCCCGCTAGTTGCAGTGGGAAAAGGGTATTAGCGACTTCAGCAACAACCTCCAAAGTGCAGATGTCAAGATGTAACAATTTAATGTCTGCAGATGACTTGATGACCAGAAGTAAAGAGGCTTCATCAGAAATTGCAAATTGCTCCTTCACAAGAAGCACAGAAAGGACAGCCTGGAATTTGACAGAAGTGCATGCACAGGCCTGAAAGTTTCTGAAAAAATGTTTTAAAAAAGTGATAGAAAAGCTCAAGCTTAGCAGAAGAAAGTGTCTGCATATGATGTCCAACATCAGTCAACAACCTCAGTGGAGGCAATGGCACGGCTCGGGCTTGGATTTCTTCCTCTGGGAGCAACTCATTCATGTTCTTTGACGCAACACGAACGAGGATGTCCACAGAAACACCTTGACTGCAAATTCGAACAAAAATGTAACCAGGGCGAGTGAGAGATCCGTCATTATCGAGCTAGACAATGACCCAAAACAACAAAGGACTTCAGCATATTGCTCGCCATGACATCCAGTGGCCAGAGGCTGAGATGTCCTGTATTGGTTTGCAGAGGGGGAATGTGCTTGGAATGCCAGGCAGTTCTTCAGTCCCTGTGCCATGCCTTGCATTTGGAGCGCACAAACTCTGTTCACCGCTGCACCAAATATCAAAAGCTCTAAATATGAATACATGTACGCCCCTGATGGGAGACAGTCAGACCGACCGACCGTGTTTTCACAAGGTACAAAATGAGCGCAAACAATTGAATCTTAAATCAATCAACCGCCGTCTAAGTCTCCCGCGAAGATTTCATCTGAGCTCAAATTTCCAGCAAGTGTTTACCATCTCACAGGAATAAAGAATCCGCAGCCAGCAGTGATTTTACCGATGGAGTTTATTACAAGGCACGTGGAAGTGTGAACGCTGTAAAAGATAAGACTGCACACAACACTTTCAATTATTTCTCACAGCATTCACGAAAATAGAAGCCCAGTAGGGAGTACAGTAAGACAAACCTATAAAAAGACACGGGGCAAATACAACTCCCAGGCTGGTAAAGACTGAGCATACAATGTCTTGCTACTGGGTGGAAGGAGATTAATGTGAAACGCACACGCATGCTGTAATGGAGCAAAAATCCAGGTCTAATCTATGTTTGGAATCACATTTGACAAGTATAAAAAAAAAAAAGTTGTTCTTGGGGAGTACAAATGTAAATGATGACGAATTCAGCAAAGCCAAAGAGAATTAATATTGTGGCCCATTTTGTTGTGAAAGGAAGTTTGTTTTCGGTTAAAGAGTCACTTCAGATTGTCATATTTCACATCTGTGACGGCTCGAGTAAGAAGGATGCTCTTCTCACGCAAGATAATTCTGTGTGAACGAGATCAGCTTGTACACGATGCTCACTACTTCAGCTCTTCATTCATGGACATGAAGGCGCACAATCATCCCGCCTCACTGCAATATGATTGGCTGCCGCATCGCTGGAAGGATTTGACGCACATGTGCGCTGCCCACCATTTTAGGTTTGCGCTCATGAGGAAAAAAGAGGAAAGCGTTGAGTGAAAGAATTTAATGGAAATGTTGCGCTGAACCGAAATTGTTGAACCCATCGGGTTTGATGGTTGTCAAAATACGCCTAAAAAAAGTGAATTGTTTTTTTTTTGGGACAGATATCTACAGTATCTGCAATCAAGTTAATTTTCAGAATGCAGATATCGTTAAACCAAGTTTGAGATGGCCATAATTCCAGTTCGAGATATCAGTTTTCAGATTTTAAATCCAGTTACCTCTAGAACCAAACAAGGTCATAGATATCTGTGAATCAGGACTAGTCAAAAGAGTGTTGTGGATACCTCAAACTGCAGCAAAAGATACACGTTATTCCAGTTGTACTCACACTCACTCACGCAAGCGAGCAAATAAATAGATAGATAGAGCAGCAGTAGAGATCTTCTCCCCTTCGATCTGTTTGGAAGTACCGGTAAGTAAACCGTAGATAGAGCTCTGTGATTACAAAACAAGTGTCGTATTGGCAAAATGACGTTGCAGATATCTGTGGTTGAACGCTGACTCAACAAACCATCATTACGGATGTCGCAATCTGTGGTTTTGACTCGTCACAACTTTGTGACATTGACTTGAATTCACCCTTTCAGGGACAGCGGTGACAGCAGTGGACAGCTTACAATGTTTTCCATTTAAAAACATGAACAAAAATGCCACCAGCAGTCAGAAAGGTGTTGTTGATATACAACATTAATTCCAGATAATCAAACTTTTTAAATTTTAGTTGCTTAATTAGCTTGCCTTTGCCCTCTTCTATACAGGACTGCCACTAAATTAGCGTTATTATTGATCTTTGTGGGCAAAATGTTATTTATTTTTGTGTTATTACATACTGTACATGAATTAAGAGCCAATCCTCAAAAGTAAGCCCAAGAACCAAAATGATCTGTTTCGCATTAAATGCTTCACATTGACAGATTGGCCGCTTATTCAGGCAATGCAATCTTTCTTGGCCTCTAGCTTGTCAACACAAACAGATGACTGACATCTTTTCCTAGAGCGGCTCTTTCTTTTCTACTTTAGATGAGAAGCCTTTGGTGAAAATGAGAGCAAGAGGGAGAAGGAGGGAGACTCATAGAGAGAGAAAGAGATGTTTATTTCGTTTGTCTCTGAGGGACAACCCTCAACCCAAAACGCGCACACAAGCACGCACACACACACACACACATGCACACACACACGTACACACAAACACACACACAGACAAACACACACACACCCACGTGCACACACACAAGCAAACACACACACACACACACACACGCACATGCACAGACAGCCCACACCCCATCTTCAGCCCAACCATCCTAATGAATAAAAAGCAAAGAATGTCATTTGTAGGCCAAGTATTTCAGGGAGCTTCCTTCTCTTCAGCTTACCAGTCGAACAGAGCCCAAGGAAATGTGCAACACTCAAGGTGAGTGCGCGCGCGTGTGTGTGTGTGTGTGTGTGTGTGTGTGTGTGTGTGTGTGTGTGTGTGTGGTCGTGAGGTTGTCATGTCTCCGAACATCGATCCATTTGCCCTTTTTTCCCCAATTGATTCTCCTCTTTGCCTTGACAATGTCTTCGACTCTACCACTTGGGCGAAAATAGGGGCTAAAGATGTTGTCAGGGCTACGTGTACTGCAAAAGACATGCTGAGTTGCACTTTCACACGCAGTGCTGAGAAATGGTAAAATAGACCAGCAATTATATTCCAATCGAATCTCCAAGCGCTTTTCAAGCTCGAATGATATTTCATTGTATCCAAACCTACTTGGAGTGTTGTGTGCAGATAGGATCAGAATAACAATATCTCAGTCCTGATGCACCTGTCTGATCCCTATCTCAGTGGCAACGATTCTGACATTTTCACATGTTATTACGCAGAGACAAGTATTTGTATCCGAAAGCCTTGACGGTGAGCGCGGCTTTGAAAGGAAATGCCGCATGTACATGAATTCCATGCCTCATACCCGGACAGTGCAAGCCATTCCTCAGTGTCGCCTTTAGCGCCGACTAGCTCATCCCAACATGTGAGGTTGATCAATGCAGATATGTTCAGGGGATATTCAGCCACTATTGGAATAGGAAATCACTGTCTGTTGCGTGTCTCTGTACAGCACCTTGTGGCTGACCGGAACGGTGAGAACAGCAACGAGCTCCTTCCTGTCTCATTCCGCGGCGAGCCCCATAGGTCACTTCGACAGGGGCTCAGTCACAACATTCCCAAGGAGGGAGACGATGCGAGCACATGGACACAAACAGCCAAAGGAAAACTTCACAATGATAAATGTGCAATTTGATTTCTACACAGAGGAAAGGTTGTCACCATTGCGCAAATGTTTTTCTTTTGCTCTTACAGCCATGGTATCATGTCATATCCTGAATTAAAATTCCAGTTCACATGCAGAATCATTGTACGGAAATTCTCTCACATTGATATCAATAAGCCGATATCACATCTTAACAAATATTAAGCGACACCCAATTTTTGATGCAGTTTCTTAAATCCTATGAAATATGGAAATGCTCTTTTATCATGTTTTGAAAAAAGCTTAGTTCATGTTGCCAAGCATTTTTTTTCCAGTTTGGGAATGAAAGAAAAAATCTTCTGCTTTGAAAATACTCAACTACAAGAAAAAAAGGTTGAGTTTAGCTGTTTATAATGTATCACATCATTTGGGCTCTTGTTTCTGCAATATTAATTTGAACTACTTTGCATTAACCTCAACATACACGTGATTCATGACCAAACTCTGTGTGTCACGCATTCGAACCACCATCAAGATCCGTAAAGAAAAGTCTACCATGAGGGCACTCAATAGGACCCCGCCGTTGTCTTACAAATATGTTGCGGATCAGCTGATCAGATACATCGTGCAGAAAAGTAACTAACAAAAATAAATAGAATAAATAGATTCATTCATACATACATACAAATTTAAAAAACAACTAAATGTAATCCAATCTCAAGTTGCAGAGCACTTTAAAAACAATCACTGCTGCATACAAAGTGCTGTACATGGAGTAAATCGGATGTCCAAAAGTTTAAAAAAAAAACCTTAAAACAGTCAAATTCATCAAGCACAAAAACAATGTCCAGTTGAATGAATGAAAGATGTGAAATGTGAAAAATCCGTGAACATCTCAATACCTATTTGTTTGTATGTTCAAGAGACTGCCCGGTACACACGCAACAGCACGCGGACGCACACACACCCTCATAAAAGCTCTCTCCAACCAAGTGTTTTTCCTACGTACACTGTTTGTGTCCGCGCTTGTTTTTGTCCTCTTTAATTGCGTCTTTTTGCGTGGAAGGAGACGACAACAAGGCAGTGAAGGCTGCAACTAATGGAGAGGCTATAATTGTGAATAGAGGCATTCATCGAGGGACGTCATCCAGGAATTGCACCATACAATACCCAGCGCCAGGCTGCTCAGATCACCAACGAGTCAGCAATCACACACACACACACGCAAACAGCGGAGCACCGTAATCACACCTCTGGAACAGAAGGAGGCGAGGAGGAGAGGAGCTGCAGGGGAGGAGAGCAAGTGGAGAAAAGAAATTAGACAAGGAGAGAGGAGGGAGGGGAGGAGGAGATAAGATAAGTGAAATTGATGTTTCCTACCATTTGATTTGGGTCATAGAGCCCAGGAGGCAGATCAGACAGAATCGCACACACACGCAAACACACACACACACACACACACACACACACACACACACACACACACACACACACACACACACACACAGATTTTGACATCAGCATAGGCATGGCGACGCATGAATACATATAGGATGCAAGAACAATGAAAGACTTCAAATACACATTTTGAAAGACAGACAAGCACAAAGACATATATCGCATTCTGTCAGGTAACCCTCCAACAGTCTCTATACCATCCCCCAGTCAAATAAACCATTAGGCCAAACACAGAGGAAGCACGCTAAAAGAGACACAACAAAGCCTTTCCCGGCAGCATGAAAAAAAGGCACCTGTCACAGAGACATCAGGAAGAACTCAATTAAACACACCATCACTGCTCAATTACTGCCATATAATCACAGCAATTTACGTTCCTTTGCCGCACGACCGCCAAACAAACACACATGGGGGTCAAATACACAATACAGAGACTGAAATAGCGGACACAACTACAACTAGTGCTGCAATCTTTTTGCTTTGGTATGATAGGAAAACCAAGCCATTCATCCGTTGGGAAATGGCGTGCCAACAAAGACCAATGGATTGATGACTATTCTCTGCATTATGTGAAAAAAACAAAACAAACAACGACAAGAAAACAGACCGCGTCAGCATAGTAGAAACTATGGCGTATAATACTGCGGCCTCAAGAGCTAAGCTGCTAAGCTGCTGGACACCAAACACGAGCATGAGTGATTATTTTACTTATGTCTAGGGATGCACATAATGTCCCCCCCCACCGAAACAAATAACCAATAACTTCCTGCTTCTCCAAAACGATACAGAAACATTTTTTAAATTGGCATATTACAAATGTACCTGTTGTTGCATCTTAAACATTTCACTCCCACTTCCTCCTAATATAGCAGGGTTGGAGGGTGGCGTGAAAAAGTAGTCAGCAACAATGTACAGCCACATGTTTTGCTACTTTCTGAACTCTTGTCACTTCAGATGTTGAGGCGATGGCCAAAAGCGCTGATGCGCAACATTCCCTATTCATAAAGTTGGCCACGTTTTGTTATCACCCCGACTGGTGTTTTATATATATTTGATAGTAATGCAGCAATCATTCACAAAATTATTTACTGAGCAGTGGCATTTCAACAATGCAGCACACACAGTTTTAAATCAAGGCAGGGCCCCAAGCATTTAAGTGTGACTGGCCATTTTCACATGCAGACATTTTAAAGTACCAAAATAAAACCAAATGATTAAAAATAGAACCCATCATCGCTGCACTTCACCCAGCCGTAGCTGTTTGTATTCCAAGAAGTCTTCATTACTTTTATGACAGGAGGATACAGTGCACCTATCCTCACGAGGGTCGCGGGCGTGCAACAAAGTTGTCATTCGTTGTAGTCGGACATCGTTATCTAGTGATGAAATGTCACTTTCTGCCATTGCCTTGCATTAAAGCGTTGGGAGCAAGTCTGAGTCTGTCGCCAGGTTTCCATGATTAATCAAATTCAACAGTCATCAACATAAGCAATTTCCAACTACAGTAGTTCTAGTTCCAGAGCAACTGTTTTGTGCGGTATGGATCTGTTAGAGATGCTCGTAACAGTGGAGGTTTGAGGTTTCTTCGCCATTAGCTTACCCATAGCTCTCTGTTCGGCCACCACACTTTTGCTTACGTTGCCTGCACAGCTAGACTCGACAACAATCCACTGATGGTCCGGAATGTTGAACGTGCAATGGAAATTCCCAAGAACTCATCACTCTGTACTGTAATCCAATGTTGATTAAAAGGCATGACTCGGTCATCGTCACTCTTCCGCATAGGAGTCCTGCGGCAGCCGAGCGAAGCAGGCCATTCCGAAGCGCGGCCACAACTTGCGTCGGCTGGGGCTCTCATTCAAACGAATTGGGCCCAGAAACTGGTGTTTGCACTCACAAACATGTTTAGTATCAATCTTGTGTCTAGAGATTTTGTAACTGCAGGAGGTCCCCTAATTTAATCGTTACTTTTACAAACAACATACATTATAAATGCTGGATTTTGCCATTACAGTACACAGTAAATGTCAAATAAAAAAGCACCGTCTTTATTTTACATTAAAAAATATTATATATTTATATATAATTATTAGGTGTCATATTAGGTGAAGTCCAGAAAGGCTACGATAAAAAAAAAAACATTACATAGCCCATTTATTGTATACAAGCTATTTATTATTATTATTTTATTTCATTAAGACGGAAATGCAACAAAAAAATGTCGTCTGTCGTAAACCGAGAATGTCCTGGATCTTGTTTGACCAATGGTAAACCCTCAATAGTGAGTCGAGATGCAGAAAAGACAGAGTTGGTACGGAGTGACATAAGGAAGAGGGTTCATCCAATAAAATAAGTGGGCCTTTCGAAAAAAAAAAACACATTTGCATGTAACCTTA
This sequence comes from Hippocampus zosterae, assembly GCF_025434085.1. NCBI lineage: Eukaryota > Metazoa > Chordata > Actinopteri > Syngnathiformes > Syngnathidae > Hippocampus > Hippocampus zosterae. The sequence continues at coordinate 19,913,972 of NC_067455.1, read as the reverse complement.
ACGGGTGCAACACATGCATCGGGTGAAGAGTGGTAACAACTTTCTCATCTAGCTATCACCATGTAAGCAAATATGTGTAATTTCTGAAAATGTGTTGTGTGTGGATCGCAGATTGACTAACAGCTTGATCTTGGGTCAGATCCAGCAGCACAGAGAGGGAATACTGTACATGGATGGATGGAGAGAGAGGAGGGGCAAGGGGGCAGTGCAAGTGTGTGTGTGTGTGTGTGTGTGTGTCTGGTGGGTGGGGGCACAATTGATTTTTTTTTTAGATCAGAGCATGACAAAGGAAGAAAAAGCAACCGCACACACGCATGCACACACAAACAAACTTTGAGTATTTTCTTGTGTTATTCTCCTATGGCAGGGTTAAATCCAATTCAGGCTTTCGGGATGGAAAGGTTGCCAGATAAATCAGATTGTTGATTTTCCCTTTCCATTCTAAACTCTCTGATAATGCAGAATCTCAATGACCGGCGAGACTGCATGTTGACAAAGATCAACAGGAAAGGCAGCCCACATGGCTCTCACCCAGCATGCCTCAGTGATTTTTAACAGGCCTAATCCCCAATGACAGTAGCAGGGATGAAGGTGGTGTGGCTTAGTCTGAGTCGAGCTAATAAGGTGTTTTTGGAGGTCATGGGCGTCAGGGGAGCAGAAGCACATCGCTGAGGAGGGGTTGAGAGTTTCAAATGGGTGCAGCCCGCGGTCACTTCGTTATTGCACATCACAGTCTCTGTGGTCAGTGGTCTGACTAACTTCCACTGTTTACATTGGTCCAGTTAAGCAAGTTTGATGGCAGGTGGTGCGGGGACGAGTAGCTGGTAAGAATGTGTCAATGAATAGAATATCCGATTCAGAATAGTTGCTGTGTTGTTTTTTCATTCTCCATCATCAGAATTTGATTTGTCCAGTCTCTACAGTTCTATGCTCACCTCTGTTTGCAAGTGTTCAAAGTGATGAGAGCAGCATGTGCACGTTCCTGTGTGGGCGGTGAATGTTGCGGAGTGCACAATGTTACACTTCGCAAGCCTCCAGCTGCCTCCTCTTCATTTGGTCTCGAAGTGCTCTTCGCCGAGCATTTACGGTCATTTGGAGAAACAGACAATACAATTACTTAATTTATCAGGAGAAAGACCAAATATTTCTTATATCCTCGTCTCACCCCTGAGACGATATATATATTATTGATATATATATATATATATATATATATATATATATATATATATATATATATATATATATATATATATATATATATATATATATATATATACACACACACACACTCTGGAACTCACTTCCTCCCAACATTCGTAATATTGACTCTCTTTCCTTATTCAAAACCCAGCTCAAAACCCACCTATTCAGACTTGCCTACCCGCCTTAAATCTTTCTTTATTTATTTATTATTTTATCTGTGTTTTACTATTGGTCTTGGCTGTACAGTGTCCTTGAGTGTTGTGAAAGGCGCTTACAAATGTGATGTATTATTATTATTATTATACATGTTTATATTCATTCATTCATTCATCTTCTGAACCGCTTGATCCTCACTAGGGTTGCGGGGGGTGCTGGAGCCTATCTCAGCTGTCTCCGGGCAGTAGGCGGGGGACACCTTGAATCGGTTGCCAGCCAATCGCAGGGCACACAGAGACGAACAACCATCCACGCTCACGCTCACACCTAGGGACAATTTAGAGTGTTCAATCAGCCTGCCACGCATGTTTTTGGCTGGCTGATTAGAGTGTTCAATCAGCCTGCCACACATGTTTTTGGAATGTGGGAGGAAACCGGAGCACCCGGAAAAAACCCACGCAGGCCCGGGGAGAACATGCAAACTCCACACAGGGAGGCCGGAGCTGGAATCGAACCCGGTACCTCTGCACTGTGAAGCCGAGGTGCTAACCACTGGACTACCGGGCCGCCCACAGGCGGAGAACATGCAAACTCCACACAGGGAGGCCGGAGCTGGAATCGAACCCGGTACCTCTGCACTGTGAAGCCGAGGTGCTAACCACTGGACTACCGGGCCGCCCACAGGCATATATATATAATGAATGTTGCAACTGATTCAGGGTGTCCACCGCCTACTGCCCGAAGACGGCTGGGATACACCCTGAAGTGGTTGCCAGCCAATCACAGGACACGAACAACCATTCACGCTCTCACTCACACCTGGGGATAATTTGGCGCATAGGTGTCAACCTCCGGTCCTCGAGGGCCGCTGGCCTCCCCATGAACAGGATCAATATCAGGCATCTGCAGAGCTTGCTGATGAGTTGATCATTTGAATCAGCTGTGTTGCAAAAGGGCAAGCTGGAAAACATTCATGAAAACGGCTTCGAGGACTGGAGTTCGACACCTATGATTTAGAGCAGGGGTGTCAAACTCATTTTTTGTCGCCTTCCACTTCGGAGTTATGGCTTCCCTCGGAGGGCCGATGTAAAATCTCAACGTTATTTCTTGCCCATGACAATTTGACATTTCGGTCCAGATTTCAGCAAGGATTAATAAAGTTGACACACATGATTTGCTCCTCCGGGTTACATAAAATGACGTGGCGGCCCGGATCTGCCCCCTGGGCCATGATTTGACACACGATTTAGAGTGTTCCATTACTCTGCCATGCATGTTTTTGGCATGTGGAAGGAACCTGGAGTACCCGGAGAAAACCCTTGCAAACATGGGGAGAGCATGCAAACTGGACACAGGAAGTCCAAAGTCTAGATTTGAACCCTAGACTTCTGCTCTGCTGGTGCTCCGGTTTCCTCCCACATTACAAAGACACGCTTGCTGGATTAATTGGACACTGTAAATTGTCCATTGGTCTGACTGTGAGTGTGAATGTTTTTTTTTTGTCTATGTGTGCCCTGCGATTGGCTGGCAACCAACTCAAGGTGTACCCTGCCTACTGCCTGAAGACAGCTGGCATCGATCGGCCCCACCATGGCTGCGGCCCTCGTGAACATAAGCAGCGTGGGTTGGTCTCTCCAGTCTGGAGTTGACATGTTTTCTCAATGCTTGCGTGGGGTCTTTAGTGTGAATGTGATTGTGAATGGCTTTTGTCCATATGTGCCCGACGCCCTGCATCTCTCTCTCTCTCTCTCTCTCTCTCTCTCTGTCTTTCTTGAATGAGAAATTCTACATTTTCTTTCCCATGCGGCAAACCTGAGGGCGACAGAGGTGAAACACCTCTTAATATGAACATTTTTATCATCTGTCCAAAGAGGATAATATGTCATACTTTTGGTTTTCTTGCATTACATGACACAAAAGAAATGCACACAAATGCACAAAAGAACAGCGACCAAACTTTTTCAATGGCAAGGTATGAACTAAAAATGGTCCTGCTCACAAGTGTGGTGTTAAGTTAAGATCTCAAATTGTTTCACGTCAAATAAATCCAGAGATGTCTTTCAGGACCCTGCTTTGTGCATCCACAAAATTGGATGCAAATGTCTAAAGATGAATCATCAAGTATTATGGGCAAACCTGCAGGCCTGACATATTAATTACTGGATTAAAGAATTGTGTCCCAAACACTTATCCTAAACTAAGAACCAAAGCATTTTGGAGGTTTCATGAATGGTTGCCAAAACAAATTTAAACACAATTAAAGCACATTTATACCCATTCACATTTGGTGTCATTTTGCAGAATATCACCAAGAAACAAAATGCTCATGGACTGTTTGTTTAATGTTTCATTGTAAGTTAATAAACAAACAAACAAATAAATAAATATATAAATGCAGCCGTGCTTCAGTGGCTGAGAAGTCTGATTGCCTCAGTGGGGCCCCGCCACGGTTACTTTGAGCAAGCCACTGAAATCTCAGACTGTGAGCGAGCTGCAGTGTGTGCGTGCTGTGCTCACTACTGTGGTGGATTAAATGCAGAGAACAGGTTTCATGAATATGCATGTCAAAAAAAAATCTTATCTGTTGGAATGGAAAAAAATAAGATTCCATCTCCAAATTTTCCATTGAAATGAATATAACTGTAGTCATCTAAAATGTATTTGAGGTTTCTTCTCATCTATATTGTGCTCTTCTACAGATGGGATATACTTATCGAGTCACAGTAGTGACTGCCACACAAAATGTGATTTTTCGACTCAAAGAGTCACATTAACTTCCGCTGAACCTTGGAATGCATTTCCTGCACAGAATGAGAAGTGTGTAATTTTGTTCCTGATCACTTGTGGAGCCGTTTTTGGTGGATCTCTATTCACCGCCAGCATAGACAGCAAGACCTATTTAGGAGACCCATCACTCGTTCATTTGCTCGGGGCCACGCGAGCAGTGTTGTGAGACTGACTCGAGAAAAAAAAAACTAAACTGTGTGCAATTTCACTGCCGCCCAAATATCTGCTTCTAACCCTGAATCGTTTTATGATGATTACTATGGTCTTCCGATCCGCAAATTATTAGCAAATAGTGGCATTCTTTTTGATAGATGTGATCCATTGTTTGAACGATGCCCTACATTATATAAATAAAAACAAGAACATTACCTGAAATCAAACATTTTCAGGATGCAGGTGTCTACATCCTGAGCTCAGCGTGACTATACACACCATCTCCCTTTCTGATTGCTAAGAGTGGGTTCAGCTCTGAGCTGACCGAGGCTAGGCATGGCAGCCCCCAAGCCCTCATTGATTTGTTGTTGGTAAACAAACAGCTGGATGTTATAGTTGAATCAATATGCCTTGCATGCCTCCCAGCATGCCTTCCTACAAGGCTGACATGCTTCTACTCAGTTGTGACCCGTATGAAAGCCCTTGTAAATTGAATATTTTGTGAAAGTTTTAATTTCAGTTCAATTAAGCTCACACTTTTGACACTTGGATCTGGGGAACACATAAATGGTATGTTTTAGGTCGAAACTGATGCCATACTTTCCTTTGTAGAAAATGTTATCAAGGAAATGTGACCATTCTTGATGGCAACCTGCGTCAGTATGAAGTAGTTTGACATGTCTGCTTCTGGTTTAGGTTTGCAGCTTGCTTGCCTGCGATGGGTTCGCTCTGTGCTTGCATTGGCTATCTGACTACTTCCTCCTACATTCCAAATGCAGGCATGGTTGGTTAATTAACGTCTCCAAACTGTCCATAGGTGTGCAAAGGGCTGTTTATCAATATATGCCCTGCAATTGACAAGTGATCAGTCAAAAGTGGACCTCTTGCCTAAAGTAAGCTTGGATTAGCTCCAGCTCAGAGTTGACCATAATGAGGACAAGCTCGTGTAGAAAGTTAATGGATTCATGTAAAACAAGACAAGTGTAATACGATTGACTAATAATAATCTCGAATTCAGGATTTTAGGAACTGCTATAGCAGATGATGAATTGCTCACTCGCTCCCAAAAACTTGCTCGGCCGTTGGTGGGTATCTTCCACATAATAACACAGGAGTGTCCACACTTTTTCGATTTGCAAGCAAACTGATCTACCAACAATAAAATCCAAAGCATATCTTTATTTATGAATATATTGACATTGTTTTAACCCTTTCGGGGACAGCGGTTACTACAGTGGACGGCCTATCGTGTTATCGTGTCAGAATCATCTTTATTGGCCAAGTATGTAGAACACACAAGGAATTTGTCTCCGGTATAACAGGTATTATCAGGTTACAGGTTATCATTATTGGTGCATGAAAGGGTTAATATGTAAAATATATGTTGGTGTAGCGAGCTTGACTGCATGAACCCGTATTGTACAATGAAACTAGTGTTTCTGTCCTTACTTTACTCTGATGACCAACTGAATGCAATCACTCAGGGATGCGTCATCAGTAGACTGCTGATTAGCAAGCTAAAATCCCACGTTCAAATGATCATCAGTCATGGTGGAGCGGTCCTGAGATTTTATGTTTTTATCAAGGACTAGAAAATAACGCTCAATATTTCCCTTCTACATTGGCAGATGAGGCAAATGCACTTGAAAATAGACACAGCGGGGGGAAAAAGTCCTCCTCCCACACCGTGTATAGAAATAATTGGCTTACTTGGTCCCCTAATCCTTTTAATACTGTTTATTAAATTTAGAGTTGACAAAAGATATTGGAGGCTAATAAGGCAACTGACTATTTTGACTGAGTTTTTTGGCAGATAGTGTCATTGTATGTGCATGCAGTGTTGATGCATGCGACAGGTGAATGACAGGCTGCCCTGTCCGTCAATCAAGTGGTGTTGGTGTCAATGGATGTTGATGATGATGTCATAAAAAAAGCTCATTCAATTGGTGTTTACAGGCAGCTATATATCAAAAGTATAAAACAGGTAGGTCTGGCAGTGAATATGTTAATGCCATGGGATCAACTTCAAATCCCTTGACAAGCAACTGGTGGATCACAATGGATGTACTTTCTCCCCAGCTCTAAAATACTGCAGTTGTAATATGTAAAATGGTGGGGACTGCTATCTTCAAAAGAGGGTTGTCCACTTAAAGGTCCTCCCTCATGCTGTGAACAGCAGCACCTATTCCATAGATCTGGACTGAAAAACCAAGTCTGCAGAAAAAAAAAATCTCCCCAAATAGATTTTGTGGTGATTTCTGGCTTGGTTTCTGATTCCTGTATATGTTTGATTTTTACCCATATACATTTTGTTTGAAATCTGCCACACCAGCCTGCTGACGGCTATGATAGATGACAGCACATGTTTTTAAGAGTAATGTGTTCTTGGTTGCTTCATAAATCGCTACGAGTGATTTGTCCTACTTCATTTGTTAATTTTACTTATTTAAATGGGTGAAAAAAATCTATAAATGCAAATGAACATTCAAAATGTCCGAGAAGTGGCGTGAAACGTCACCTATTCTATTTCCTTGTTCCGCCTAAGTTAGGATTATTTTTTAAATATATTTATGAGTCAACAAAATTAGGTTGGACACAAGTGAGTAGTTTTTTTGGGTTAAAATTCATCCCTCTAATTAAGGGGTCCGGAACCTATGGCTCGCGAGCCATATATGGCTCTTTTGATTATTGCATCTGGGTCGCAGATAAAACAAAATATCCTCGCTTGTTAAATCCATCCATCGATTTTTTACTGTTCATTTCCTGTTCAAGGCTGCAGGTGGCTCCAGGAGCAATTATGATTAGATAATACTGGCCTACATTGGCAGTTTCTGCGGAAACAGGTAAACGCCCCTTTGAATCAGCCCGCTCGGTCATTCGCTCAAAGCTAATCCTAAACGAATAAGATGGCGAAAAGAAAAAAAGGATGACGACTATGGCACACTTCAAGAGAAATGGACAGAAGGATTCGCCTTTGTGGAGAGAACAGGTTCTGCGGTGTGCCTGATTTGCAATGGCAAAATGCCATCGATGAAACGGTCGAATGTAAAGCGGCACTTTGACTACGTTCAAATCAAAATACCCTGCAAGAGGCTATAATTTCACTCATTTTGCTGGATCTTTAGCAATCGTGAAAAACGGAAATCAATTCACCTTAATGTGAGTATTATCACAAATGTATTTAAAAGAATACATTCCGAGGCTTATTATACTGACATTTTGCAATATTTTCCAAATATTTTGCTTTTATGGCTCTCTTAGTAAAAAAGATTCCCGGCCCCTGCTCTAATGCTTTGTTACAGAAGGAAGTTGTGTGAGCCATACAGAGTTAAATGTATGCAGATTCATTTCCACCCATAATACACATGGCTAGTCAGCTCATCGTTTTATTTATTGAGTGTCTCATTGCTTGAAGACCTTTGAAAAGAACTTGCGAAGATGACGTAGCACAGGCATTTGCTTTTGTTAAGTTAAAGGCTGTCTGTACGGTAGCAGGCTTGGCGTAAGAAAACATTGTGATGAGGACGGCTAGTGTCTGTCACTGTATTTTACCATTTAATCATCACCAGCGTAATAAATTGGCCATTTTGTAGCTATTGAACATCATTGTAGGGTGCTGTTGCGTTGATGTGAGTGTGCAATTGTCTATGATAGACAAATATGATTCAAATTCAAATGAAACAAATTCTTCCTACTCCCTTGAACATAATAACTTTGTTGAATGAAGACTGATTTCTTTCTTTTTACTTTTTTATCTACCTTATTTTCTGTAAAATTATTACTGTACAGTACATGTTTTATGTTCAAAAAACAAACTCGCATGATGTAATACCGACTCAATCAAAGCGGTGTTTGGAAACTCAAGAGAGATGGGGTTTTTTTCTGAAAGGTTGTTATTTTGGAAGTACAAGGATTCAGTCCCAAAGTGACAATATATCAAATATAAGGAAATACCACCTCTTAATAGAATAGTACATTACTTTGTCCATACCAGCTATGTAACGAACGTAAAATTAATATCAAACTTGCTCGCTGCCAAAAGTGCAGGTCTCTTATACCCAAATATGTCTGCCATTGATTGACAAAACCTTCATAGAGGCAGGAGCCTGGCAGAAAATCAATCATGAATCAAGTTGATTTCAAACAACTCTTACTGAACTCATCAGGAGTGTCTTTGTGGTATTATGAAACAAGCAAACCATCATATAAAGGCGGAAGAAATTAAACTGACTTTTGGACAAAATAGAGACAAAGACAGGAGAGGATTAGCAAGGGAATGATTTCAAAAGCAGAGAGAGAGGAAAAAACTGTGGAAAAAAGATAAGTGAGGGGATTAGTGATGAGCAAGAGATGATAGGATATTGAAATGGCTGAGCATCCACGAGAAAAAAGGAGGCAGAGTTCAGATATAAAATGAAGGAAGCCACAGTAATCGGAAGTGATCCGACACTCTCTCTTGTAAGAAAACACTGACTTATAATTCTCTATAATCATCTATAATTCTCAACAAATACTGGTTGGCACTGGATGAAGCAGTGAACGCTGGTGGTATTTGGGAAGGAGGCAATGGTAAATGGGAATGGAGGTGGAGTCTTGCTGTGGCTACATATGTAAGACAGCGGGGAAGCAGCAGTGTGTCAGACTGACGCCTTGGCCCAACCTGAGCTCCCCTCTGCTCCCTCCACCACATCAATCATACAAAACAGGGACATCACGGCCACACCGCGTGCTGGGAAACACACACACACACACACACACACACACACACACACGCACACACACACACACGCACACACAAACACACACACACACACACAAACACACGCACACGCACATGCACACACACACACACACACACACACGCACACGCACGCACGTACACTCACACACACGCACGCACACGCACACACACACACACGCACACGCACGCACGTACACTCACACACACGCACGCACACGCACACACACACACACGCACACGCACGCACGTACACTCACACACACGCACGCACACGCACACACACACACACGCACACGCACGCACGTACACACACACACACGCACGCACACGCACACGCACACACGCACGCACGCACGCACGCACGCACGCACACGCACGCACGCACAATTACCCTACAAGGGCCAGTCAGACCGACATACATACACAAACGTGTTGTAAAAGTGCATAAAGGAAAGAGTTCACAAAACTCCAAAAAGCATAAAACGAAACAACAGACCCCCCCCCCCCCCCCACACACACACACACACATACAGTCACACTTTCGGCGCCTTCCAGTGTCACAAAATGGCCACTGACAAACAGAAATAGGTGTCCTGTGCCCACAGCGTACCCTCACCCAGTACCATCTGTGATGGTTGCCAACAAACAGCGGCTGATATTTACTGGGCGACCCCCACCAACACACAGTGACACAAGAAAGGAAGAAAACACACAAAGGGACGCTTGGATCACTTGATCTCCCAAAACTCATTAAGAATGCATATATATGCAAATATATGCACCTCTGCAAATGCACCTTGGGCCAGAGTGTTAGCGTGTGCACTTGAAAGTACATGGCTGCAAGAGTGTATATGTTTCCACTGAACAACCCCATGATGCCTTGACGGTGTTTCCAACAGTCTATGATGCAGTGATGCGTTTGCTTTGTTATATGCTGTGATGTGAAACTGCAGAGATATTTTTTGCAGTATTATTTTCTCCGCTAATAGGAAATGCTTCCATGCTATGAAATTCTAACGGAGCATTTTGGCACCAAAGTGCCAAATAAGGCCTCTGAGAATCTAAGTCCTGTCTGACTTAAGCACTTAGCCTTATGTAACCACACAAACACATGCCAAGCAGTGGATAGTACAACTTACTGATTGCACAAATTGAAATACAACACACAACACACAATACTAATGCCTAATATATCACTAGAGGTGATATATTCAGCATTTTTAAACAAGTGAAAAGAGTTCCCAATAGTTAAAAAAAAGAAAACTAGATATATAAATTTAAAATACACAAAGGTTCGAGACTTACAGCACACTTCTGATCAACTTGGAATACAGTGCTTGAAATAACTTCGTGCTGACACACAATCATACACAAAGGCCCTCCACTATATACGTTGGCAATCAGAAGCGACAAATTAGCTAACCCTAATCTGCATCTCACGCTGCATCTCAGCTTTTGTTTTACATTGTACAGAATTCAAAATTTAGACTTACTTCATTACAGCCAACAAAAGATTTACCTTGATTTTTTTTTAAACATGATTTTTGGGCAAGCACTCCAGAGATGAAACAGTTTCTATGCAAAAGTCTAAATGGCAATTTTTCATTCAGCCTTCAGTCAGCCTTTAATCACCAAAGGGGTGGTTTCTCATTATGTCGTATACACAGAGTAGAATGTGCAAAGGTGCCGCCCTCTGGCCCCGCTGAGTCACCTTGAGATAGACCAAAAATTAATTCATGAAAATTAAATATTTTAATAAATAAATACTAAGTAATAAATACTTCAATATATATGTTACGGCAGTTTAAAAAAATTAGTGTGATAAATAGTATACAGTTAATGATGGTTAAAATTGACCCTTACAAATTGATTCTTTCAAACTGATGTCCCAAATGATGATGTTCTTCCGATTTGGGCACAGAGGACATCGACGGTAGACTACCGTCTGAAGTGTGATGTGCAGTCAGCCCTTGTCCGACACGCACAGGTATTGTCCTTGTGTTGCATACCGTGATTGCATGGTAGAGTGCCAATGGCTTCATCAATGAAAGGTGATGATTTTTATCGACATGAGTTTGATCCCCCTGCATGTCATGATCTGCGTTTTTACTTGGTTTTGTGTCATGTTATGTGATGTTTTCTTGTGTTTCATGACTTGTCCTGTTAGGTTGATGTTTCCGCCTGTGCTCCCTCCCGTCTTCCAGTCAGCTCCCTCAGCCACGTATCTTATCCAGGTGTTCCTTGCTGTCTCGTAGGTTCATTTGTATTTCGTTCCCTGCTTTCTTTCAGTCTTTGTTGTACAGTAGGTGGTAGTATGCACCAGGGAGAGGTAAGCCGCCAAGAACTTAAAGAAGAAGAAGAGTCTTTATTGGATCATTTGCTTTCACTCGTCACCCCTGTCAGTCAGAACGTCCCAGTGGCCGGCTGACTTTAATGTATTTGTTTGTGACTTTGTATCTGCTTTTTGAACTTTTGGGTTTTTAGTTTTTTTTTCTAAAGTGTTTTGTTTTGTTTTATGTTTTTGAATTGAAATACTTTTTGAGTGCAATCCCGCCTCACATCCTTGCTTCCCTTAATACCCCAGTTTAGTCACTCCGTATGTGACCGCTGCTATTACGGTGAATAGGGACCAGGTCGGCGAACAGTGAAACTACCTGTACAATTTACTTATTTAGATGCATTAAGGGTAAAAAAAGGTATTTCATGCATTATAAATGTTTTAATTCAACATCTGATTTATCAGCTATCTGTTTCAAAACTACGGCCTGGTGGTCCAGTGGTTAGCGTGTCAACCTCACAGTGCAGCAATCCCAGCTCCTGTGTGGAGTTTGCATGTTCTTCCAGGGCTTGCGTGGGTTTTCTCCGGGTACTACGGTTTCCTCCCGTTGTTTGTCTCTGTGTGCCCTGCGATTGGCTGGCAACCAGTTCAGGGTGTCCGAAGACGGCGGGGATAGGCTCCAGCACTCCTGCGACCCTTGTGAGGATAAACCGGTTCGGAAAATGAATGAATGAATGTATGTTTCAAAACTCGGCATCGGCAAAGGCCTAAAAAAACTTACATCAGTAATTATATACATTTATCATTCCAATGTGTGTAAATACATTTGTGTATGTTAATTTTATTTTGTGTACAATCTGGGATTATTTATTTATTGGACGAAATATCCATTATATTTAAAACGGATCTTGTCAATCATTCATCCTTCCATTTTCTAATCCGCTCACCCTCACAAGGGTCTAGGGATGCTGGAGTCTATCCAAGGCTGTCGTCGGAGTATACCCTGAATCGCAGGGCACACATTGATGACACCACACATTATCAAACACTTACATCAAGGGACAATATAGTTTTCAATGAACGTTAACCTGCCATGCATGTTTTTGGAATGTGGGAGGACCTGGAGAAAACCCACAGAGTCACAGAGAGAACATGCAAACCCCGTACTGGAAGACCGAGGGTGGAATCGTACCCTGCACCTCTGCACTGTGAGGCCGAGGCGCGAACCAGTCGACCATTGTGCCGCCTCATGTCATTCATAAATGAATCAAAGGCCATGATCATACCCCACACTATATAGTTAAAGATCCTTGTAGTACGTAGAGTATTATTTTACCCATATTTGTACAGGAATATATTACTTTCAAATGCAAGTAACTGCAATGTGAAAGGTGTGACATTTTTGGAAGTAATTTGCCCAACATTTCTTCTGGTTAAATGAAAGGTATGAAGTATTTCTTATCTTTACAAATAATTAATTTGCTTTGCGAGAACTTGAACATGGTTGAGATCCTTCCACTGTTTCCCATTCAGAAACCTCGTTACAACTTTTACTTGCTCCAGCTCAGGGTTGGCCGCCCTTTTTTTGACCCAAGAGCAGGAAAATTCCTGCAGGCAATGGACCAGTCCACACACATGCAAGTGGGCGCATACACAAATACACACCCATATACGAACGCACACGTGTGTGCCATGGTGAGCAATAGCCATAACAGACCCAAACATGAATGAAATAGAAAACATTTGGACCAGCATGCGGTCTACCAGTCGACCAGAATAGACTTGTTGAGTAATCCTGTTCTTGATAATCAAGTTTGATCATCTTCTCAGTAGCAGAACCAACATGGGAAGAAGTAGAGTAGAGAGGAAAGTCACTTGTTTACTTCTCACCTGCTCCTGTCTCCTTAACAATTGTGGAAGGTCACGAGAGCCTCAGAAGTCCCAACACTAGTTCTCCTCTCATTTCAGCCCCACTTTTCGTTCAGCAACACCACAGCTCTCTTTGACCAATGTCTTCATGACAAATCAATACAAACTCTCCACAGACCCCTCTGTGTGCTACCCTTGAGTTTTCAAACATGAATCTTGAAGAGTAGCTCAGTTAACCACCTCTTTATTTTTTCAGTATGACCCGTTCCCAGCCATCTTCGGGCAGTAGGTGGGGGACACCCTGAACCGGTTGCCAGCCAATCGCAGGGCACACATGGACGAACAACCGTGCGTGCTCACACTCACACTAAGGGACAATTTCGAGTGTTCAATCAGCCTGCCATGCATGTTTTTGGAATGTGGGAGGAAACTGGAGTCCCCGGAGAAAACCCAGGCAGGCCCGGGGAGAACATGCCACACAGGAAGGCCGGAGCCGGGATCACACCCACGACCTCTGCACTGTGAGGTTGCTGTACTAACCACTGGAACACCGGGTTGCCCTAAAACACATATATGATACATATTTAATAGCTAAAAACATAATATGAAAGCCTGCTCTGTCCAAAGGTTCCATAGAATATACCTATAAGGGAACAGTAATTAACTTGCAAACTGTCAACCAGGAGAGCCCCTCTCGATCCAGCAGCTTTCGGAACGCTGGTGAGACCTCGCGTGTTTTCACAAGTTAATGATTTGACCAATCTAATCTCTCTCTCTCTCTCTCTCTCTCTATATATATATATATATATTACTTTTATATATATATATATATATATATATATATATATATATATATATATATATATATATATATATATATATATATATATATATATATATATATATATATATATATACAGTATATACAGTATATATCTCCCCAATGGTTACCATGTCGACACAGAGGTGCAGGGCTCCCTGGAGTTGGCATGTTTTCCCCGTGCCTGCGTGGCAGATTAATGGATGGCAGGTTAATAGAATACTCTAAATTGTCCCTCGGTATGAGTGTGAGCGCAGAGGGTGTTCCCCTCAATTCAAGGTGTCCCCCGCCTACTGCCCAAAGACTGCTGGAATAGGCTCCAGCACGTCCCGTGACCCCTGTGAGAATGAAGTGGATCAGAAAATGAATGGATCGATGGATGGAAAGAAAAAACACGATTTTTGGAACACACTGTACATTGGTGGGCGGCCCGGTAGTCCAGTGGTTAGCACGTCGGCTTCACAGTGCAGAGGTACCGGGTTCGATTCCAGCTCCGGCCTCCCTGTGTTGAGTTTGCATGTTCTCCCCGGGCCTGCGTGGGTTTTCTCCGGGTGCTCCGGTTTCCTCCCACATTCCAAAAACATGCATGGCAGGCTAATTGAACACTCCAAATTGTCCCTAGGTGTGAGTGTGAGTGCGAATGGTTGTTCGTCCCTATGTGCCCTGCGATTGGCTGGCAACCGATTCAGGGTGTCCCCCGCCTACTGCCCGGAGACGGCTGGGATGGGCTCCAGCACCCCCCGTGACCCTAGTGAGGATCAAGCGGTACGGAAGATGAATGTACATTGGTATTTTTGTTGCTGTTGATATTACACATTACATATGGAAGTAAAATGACAAGCATCATTGCCACTCGAACTGAGCCATACCATACTTAATCGAATCATCATCCCGCTGAGTTGAACCGAATCGAGTCGTTTCACTCCAAATCAAACTATTCTTGAACCTGATCGAAACCATATTGATTAGTCTTTTGTTGAGAGATGTACAGCTATATCTACTGCATAGTAACAACTCTATGATTTACCTTTCTAAAAACCTCAATAAGAAGTCCACTAGAGTGGCATCAGCACAGAATAAATACAAAACAATCACCCAAGAGATTTGTTCTCAATGCTTGGTTGAGAACTGAATAAAAAACGTTTTGTAGGAGGAAAAAGAGTGGTGCACCAGCTACTAGTTAAGCTACTGAAATGTTAGGGCACTTTCTCTTGGATGTCTTCCAATTTCTCTTGGGCTAACTAAACACACAACGCAACACAAGCAACAAACAGGGGTGAAAATAAGCGGACAGATCTGGTTGAACTTTTTTTTTTAAATCATAAAATAATCTTTTCCTAAGCTCAGGTGCTATTTGCAATGACTGATAAATGTAACCTTGTCCATCACCTGACACTGTTGTTTCTCGGTGACCTCCTGCAAGGCTGACAACTTGTGTGAAACCACTCTCCATGTGTACACTGATTAGTGGTGTGTTGAGGCATGTGGCACATCAGATGTGAGTGTTAATTTGTGTTGCGAGCATTTCAGTGACTTGTTCCAGCCCCCCTATAATGAGCAGCAGCACTGTTGTGTGGCTCGGCTTCTCAGTGTTTCCTGCCCGTCTCTGCGACACACTGCGCCTTGGTAATTGGTCACAGAGGGGACAGTAAATCTGCACGAGGATGTGGGAGAGGCACAGAGAAGGAGAGCGAAGGAAGAGCGTGTTTGTGTGAGTTTAAAGGGAGAGCTAGGTGAGAGAGGACAGTGGGTGGGAGTCTTTCATCTTCACAACTTTTTCTCTCAACTGTTTACAAGGACTGCTGCCTATCTGCACACGCATGCACGCACGCACACACATACACACGCAAAATGAGGCAGCCCCCACCTCTTCTGCTACCACCCACACATATACAGTGAATGACCTTTGCGTGCCACCGTCTGTGAGTATGGATTCTAATCAGATGCCGGCAGTATTGTGTCTGTCAAACCTGGCCAAGGTTACTTAACCTTCCAGTCTTAATTTCCCTTCCATTTTAGTGCCTTCCTGCGTATCAAACATCAGCGCATCTATAAGAAAAAAAAAAGGAAAAGAAGAGTGTCTGGAGGAAATATGAAGATTGCCATGCTTGGCTGAAGCTCTGAGATGAAAGTAAAGGATGATTCACATTGCTGTGGCAAAATGAACTGAACCAAGTAAAGCTGAGCTGTGCTATTTTTAAACTTATATATGCCACAGCTAATGGAGGAGGACAGTTTGAACTGTTGGACGTGTCATTTCTATATCGTAAGAGATTGTATGGGAAATACTGCATTGAGTGCTTGAAACTGGATGAGAGTAGAGCTGACACATTCCAGGAATTTTCACTGTTGGAATCTGATCGTGGAATTATAAATGGAATTACATATCGAAACATAATGAGATTGTATTGCTGTAAGAGGCTGCTTCTTTTTTCAAAATAAAATGAGATTGTCATACGGTATAAACTGTGACTGACTGGTGACCAGTTCATGGTGGCCACTGCCTCTCACCCCAGGTCATCTGGGACAGGCCCCAGCAGATCCAAAGCACAGATGGATGGTTAGTGTGTAGAATCTAAAAACCTTTATAAACTTTCTCTACTGTTAATACTTTTTTTTTTTTAACCAATTGTATACCACTGAGTTTAATGTGTAACATGCAACCGCTTGCTAATGCTTAATTAGTTACTCAGTGACATAAAAAGTCAACGCAAAAAGCTTTCAACATTTTTGTAGTCAAGGGGCCTTTTTAGTATTCAGCAATTGGGCTGGCCACAAAGTCCTTATTACATTGGGAATGACAGTCTTATTTCAAGAAAACAAACAAACCAACAAACAAACAAAAGATAGTAAACCAAAAGACTCAATTCATAAAGTGAACACGATAAAGGCGAGGATATTGTAATCACACAGCACTATCGTAAAGTGACAAGAGAAACTGCGTAATAGGTAGGTGGAAGAGTTCATCGTCCACTCATTATCAACTAGAGGGATTGAATAATTTAGCAGGGTATAGAAAAAAAAAGGAAAATTATACGTGACTTGGATAAGTGTGTACCCTCCAACACCCAGTTTCCACCTAGTAAACACTTTTGTTGTCCTCGTTCTTCACAAGCAGCACATCTGGCGTGACAATGGCACATCGAAAAAAAAAAAAAGAGCCACTAGGCTGCAAAAAGCCTGCGCCTGTTTACAGGGCGTTACCGTGGCAACATGCCCATCAATCACACTTGGTTGCATTGGCGGCAAAGATGAAACCCCTTGCAACTTATATGGTGATATTTGGTGTCAAGGGCAAAATGAAACACAGGATTACACAGTACACAGGAACACTTAAAAAAATGACTCGCATATATGTGTGCATATCAGTATATAAAGATATTGCATAGCTATGAATGCTGAAGACCTACAAAGTATCACTAATTGTTCTCCTAACATTAGAACCCCTATCATAAAACAACAGCATTACACCAGCACCAGTAGCCAAATTTGTTGACTGTTTTGTTATCGACGCTAACATTATGATATTGAAGTCATAGCACTTTATTATGTCCTGTTTTTTCATATTCTTGAGGCACCTCTGCTAGCTTGTTGCCCCAGCTTGTTATTCATGCCAAAACACATGACTGGTGATGAATAGACTTTGAGCTGTAGTCAACTTGTCAACTTGTCGGTTCAACTCCGAGTCGCTATATCATGGATTTTATTAATTGCGGGTGGGTCTGGAACATATTCTCATGACAATGTGGGTTCCTTGTACTTATTATAAATCGAATTAATGGTAAATGTTCCCACTTAGTGAATGGGAGTGTCAATGGTTGTCTGTCTGTCAAGGTCTAGGACAGGGGTCGGCAACCCAAAATGTTGAAAGAGCCATATTGGACAAAATAAACAAAAAAACAAATATGTCTGGAGCCGCAAAAAAATAAAAGCCTTCCATAAAACTTACAATGAAGGAAACACATGCTGTATGTATGTAGGAGACTGCACTGTCTCAGAATTGTTCATGTTATTCATTCCTCTGTTGTGTGTTTACAAACGCCCCCATAGAATTTATTTTGTGATTTCCTCACTTGATTTTTATTTTGGTGCATTATTTTCGCTTTTCTTAGTGTCAGTGAAGTCATCATGAATTTCCGTTTTTCGGAGGCTGTCTTTGAACGCCTCTCAAGTTGAACGAGAAGAGAGAAGGCACGGAGTCGGACACAGACGTGTCTGTGTTCGTCGAGACTGTTAAAAGCATAAAAGTGTAGGTTTAAAAAAAACAACACCACAGCTCTCCTTTTTCGGAGCTGCAACATGTATCTATATCTATTTGAGCTATATAAGCCTACAATCAATTTTTTTTTCCATTTTCAATTTTTTTTATAAAGCTCCAGTAAGCCACTAGATGTCGCTAAAGAGCCACATGCAGCTCTAGAGCCGCGTGTTGCCGACACCCGGTCTAGGACCATTGCAGGGTGTAGTCTTCTGCTCAAAGTCAATTGGGATAGCCTCCAGTTTCCTGCAGTCCATAAATACAGGGATTTTGTATGTGAATTGTAGTTAAATCGTTCTGTGCTTCGATTATTACGTCAATAGTGAGGGATACTAATAGGAACACTCCTAAATATGGGTGTCAGAACGTACATTTTTACGGACAAAAATATGTACCGGTATGCTATTATCAGTGTTCCTCTCTAAACACTTGCACAGAATGTTTCCCTGATCCCCATATCACATTCATAGCCGTGCTCATTATTGGCCACTCAACTCAAGGACCACATTGCTCATTCTTAAGCACAAATGTATTCTCAACCTGCATAAAATTTGTAATGTATTAAGAATCCCTAAAAAGGTACCGGTTCAAGCATAAAATGTCAATTTTTTTTTTAATAGAATATATACGCAGGAAGGAAAAAAACGGTACCTTGCTGTGTATGGACACTTTGTCAACACTTGAAACAAGTTTGCTGTTCACATGCTGTTAAGTGTCCAAGATGCTAAAAAATGATTCAACCTTTCTCCGATGTCTTTGGATATGGGGCTTTATGAGGGCAGCTGAACGCAGTTCAGCGGCACTTCCAGCTCATGTATAGCGGCAACAAGTTATAGAGGAAGATATTGTGCTCTGACACCGTCGCATGCTTCTTTGACTTGGCTGAGGCTGTTTGTGTTTCCTGTAATTGCTGAGTGGATTGATGCTGGACAGCGGGCCATCTCACGGACTATAATCAAGTCTCATTAGTCATTTGTAAGCTTCCTAAGAGACATGATGACCAACCCTGAAGAGTTGACTCTGCGTGATGATAATGTGAGCGGCCCTGCTTTCACTCTTCCACTTCATTGCTCCAGCTTCAGCATCTCTTTGTCTCTCCTGAATCACAGGCTCTTCTCATTGCCCTCTCCTTTCCACATCACAGCCGGCTACACGTCGTTATTTCTCTCTCTTGCACTCCTTCAATCACATCAAACACATCTCTTCCATCAAAAAATGCTCCTCCGCCGCTTTAGTAGAGCTAAAATCACAGGAGGTGTCTCGATTTCTCCTGCAAATGTCTCACGGAGTTCACTTTTATAAAAATCACATTCCTCAGTGTGTAATGGGACCTTACATGTTCACGGCCTTTCATTCTTGCGTTGCCTCCCCCCTCCCCCCCTTCGCTAACCTCTTTTAAATCCAAAGGGGGTGACAAAGAGCTAATTTCTGCCATTATTACCATACAGACATTACGTCGTTAATGTGTAATAAGTGAAATTCATTATCCTGATGAAGGGGTCTTTGGGAGCACCTCCGAGAGAGACGGGGAGAAGAGAAAGAAGAGAGCTAATCAATAACTCAATCTTGTGCCCTGCATGGGGCTCCATCTCCTCGCTCTCAGACTGTCAGAGTGTCTTCAGAGGAGAGGCACGAGTCGCAGCCCACACTGTCCACGTTCTAATGGCACATTGCTCAATCGATGGACACAATCTAATCAGCCACTATCACCACCACTGACTTTTAGCATGTAGGGCCCAGCATAATGGCATTAGTAGAAGTGTGTGGGGGACTGAGGTGCGCCGCTCAAGTACAAGGTCATTTGGGGAGGCGGTGGAGGCCAGACTTCGAACAAAACTGCAGTTCAATACAGAATCCGAGAAGGGCTATTATTGAGGGAAGACTCAAAACGAAATAAATGATAAACACAACTCGTGATGTTGTTTGCTTCCAAAGAACTTCTTTATTTCATCTCTTGGAATGAAACTGTGGAGAGGCTCCACCTTGTTGTTTATTTTCTTCACACTTGTTCTAAATGCCTTCAGCATTTCAGAAGGAGATTAACATTTTGTAATAAATATTCATCTTCTGACCTTAACAATGATCTTAGGGGGGTCTCGGCCCGCAGCTAGGGAGTCACGCCACTGCACTGACTGAAGGCTGACTGTTTATCGAGTAATCAGTGGGTGCTTGTTGAAGATGCATCGATCGCATTTTTATTTATTGACCGTAATGTCTCTCTCACCTGTTCAAATTTCATAGTTCAAAAGCAACGTGAACTATCTTGCTAAAAACAAAAAACAAACAATGCGATGTAGGCCTATTTATACACAAAAACACCCACAGCTTACATAAAGTCCTTCGTTTGCCTCTGCATTCACTAAATTTAGTTCCAGAATCATCAAAATGCACTTTTCAGTGACGGTGATTTAAGAGTTTTAGGCTTGCTGTTGCTCCACAGTTTGCATGAGCCTTTGCTCGACTTTGCAGATTTAAAATTGTTGTCTTACTCAAGCAAGTATGTATTAGTTGAGAGTTTCACCCGCACAATTGATAGCTTCGCCACACCCGTAATGTCACCCCAGAAAAAAAAAGATTTGCTTTTGATGGGGAGAGAAGAGAAGGCAGTAAAAGTGGCACCTAAAGAGCAGTATTTCCAGAGAAAACATCCTCCAGCTGATTCTATTCTGATATGTTATTCAAGACATCATTTCTCGATGTTCCTACACCGAAATGGTCAAACATGCAATATTTGTTTTGATGTACACAAACTAACACAAATCGCGAATGGTCAGACAATGATATTATCACCATTTACCTTTCCCCGCCTCATTAAATCTTTAATGTTCGGTGATACCACTCTTCCCTTCACTGGCTCCCCATTCATTTTAGAGTTTTCAAGATCCTCCTCTTTGTTTTCAAATCTCTGAATAATCTCGCGCCACCTTACCTCTCTGAGCTCATCGGCCCCTACACACCTGCCCGGCGCCTCAGGTCTGTGGACCAGACTTTGTTTGAAGTACAAAGAACTAAACTGAGGTTCAGAGGGGATCGAGCCTTTTCTGTTGCTGGTCCCTCTCTCTGGAATGACCTCCCACTGAACATTCGGCAAGCCTCCTCGCCGCCCATCTTCAAAGCCCTCCTCAAAACTCACTTGTATTCTTTGGCATTCGACTCAGCATGACTTAGATTTGTTCTTGATTTTACTGTTTGGTGCTTTCTACCGCCTTTATTACCGATTTGTCTTACTGTTTATTGTGCATGTTAAATTGCTCCATGTACAGCACTTTGTATGCAGCGATGGCTGTTTGAAAGTGCTCTATAAATACTGTTGACTTGACATAAAAATGAAAATCTATTGTTGTTTTTATTTCCTATGTCAGCGTGATAACATTTGAAAGTGATACATTACTTACCAAGTATCAGCTGTTTACATGAATAAATAACCCTTTGTGCCTTGGATTGGTTGGCGACCAGTCCAGGATCAGAATCAGAATCAGAATCAGAATCAGAATCATCTTTATTGGCCAAGTATGTAGAACACACAAGGAATTTGTCTCCGGTATAACACACTGCACTAGTATCATCGTAAACAACAAAATCATTGAACCATTTTAGAGTATACCAGTAGTTTTGTAGTACCATTTTGTGGTGCAAGAAGAGTGACTATGTCAGTGACTGTTTAAAGAGTTAATGGCTAGAGGGAAGAAGCTGTTTAAGTGTCTACTGGATTTGGTGCGCATGGATCTGTAGCGTCTGCCTGAGGGGAGTGGCTGAAAAAGGTGGTGGGCAGGGTGCGGGGGATCCAGGAGGATTTTCCGTGCACTTGTCTTGATTCTTGCAGTGTGCAAGTCCTCAAGAGTGGGTAGGGCGGTGCCAACGATTTTTTCTGCCGTCCTAACTGTCCATTGAAGTCGGATTTTGTCCTTTTTTGTGGCGGCCCCAAACCAAACCGTGATGGAAGAACACAGGATTGATTCGATGACTGCCGTGTAGAACTGTCGTAGCACCTCCTGTGGCAGGCTATGCTTCCTCAGCAGCCTCAGGAAGTACATCCGCTGCCGGGCCCTTTTCAGGATGGAGATGCTGTTGACTTCCCAC
Source organism: Hippocampus zosterae (assembly GCF_025434085.1). Taxonomy (NCBI): domain Eukaryota; kingdom Metazoa; phylum Chordata; class Actinopteri; order Syngnathiformes; family Syngnathidae; genus Hippocampus; species Hippocampus zosterae. The sequence continues at coordinate 19,891,624 of NC_067455.1, read as the reverse complement.
TTCATGTCCTGGGAGACTGTGATTCCCAGGAACTTGAAGGTCTCGACGGTTGACACAGGGCAGTTGGATAGTGTGAGGGGCAACTGAGGAGAAGAATGTTTCCTGAAGTCCACGATCATCTCTACAGTCTTGAGCGTGTTCAGCCCGAGGTTGTGTCGGCCGCACCAGAGCTCCAGCTGCTCCACTTGTTGGCGGTACGCAGACTCGTCGCCGTCTTTGATGAGACCGATAACCGTGGTGTCGTCTGCAAACTTTATGAGTTTGACAGCTGGATCTGTTGAGGTGCAATCGTTTGTGTAGAGAGAGAAGAGCAGTGGCGAGAGGACACATCCCTGTGGGGCTCCAGTCCTGGTAGTGCGTATGTACCCCACCTCTCTCCCAAAGTCAGCTGGAAAAGGCTCTAGCTATCTTGCATCCCCAATGAGGATAAACGCTGGTTCAGAAAATGGATGGATGGACGGACGGATGGATGGATAGGTGATCCGTGGGCAGTTCACAGTAAGAATTAAAAATGACTGAAATCCAGTTTGATCTTGTTATTATTGATCCTCTAAGGTTGTACACACTACCACCACATTCATAAGCATGTGGAATTAATACCTCTTTGGGAGGACTATTCACAATTATCTGGCATTGTATTTGTTATCTTTGTGGAATGGATTTATTCTGTTTTATAATATCAGGTGTACTTAATGAAGTCCCAAATTACTATTAATGAGTATCTGTGAGTCCATTTTTTAACCACCATAAAGGAAATGTAATGAGGGAATGTAAAAGGAAATGAAACTTTATGTGAACTGTTCTTTTGATCGTGGTGTGGGCACCCGCAGCGGCTCCTCTTGTTGTATTGTTGACTGGTTGAGAGGGAAGACATTTCATCTGTGCAGTCTGTTGCACATACAGCACATTTGACAATCAAGTTGTATTTGACTTCACTTTACTTGAAACCAAAATGCCAGGACATCCCATGAAGCTGAACAAATGGGTAACGGGGTCTTGTCACGCTTCTCCCTTTTACTGAGTAAATATATCCACCCCAAAGCTCCACACCTATTAAATCCTATTGCCCGAAAGATCGATCGAGTCTGCTCTTGCTTCATGGCCATAAGGCTCTGTAGACATTTATCTGATGCCGAGAGATGCAGGAAACAGGTTTACCCATGGAAGTACATGATGAAAATGACACATTTTATGTCCCCTGCCATGTCAGTGAAACACGACTGAGCTGAGCCACTTTCCAGGAAGACTCTGAGGCCTTTTCACAAGCTTACACACAGCCGGGTTGACAGAGAGACATTTTTTTTATTCTGATTGAAATCATTCCAAATAATGAAGATCTCTGGTCACCTTTTTACGTGTGCCGTGATCTATCCCGATCTGCCGTTTTTATGCTTTACTTGTTAATCAGATCAGCCGTGTGCCACCCGGAGATAAATGTCAACACAATGTGATTTGTTGGGTTGGAGATACAGTAATTCGTTTATTAAACACACCGGTTGCTTTTATTAAAGCAGTGTTTCTCAAATAATGGGGAGCGCCCCCAGCGACCCCCCCCCCCGCCCCCGAGGCTCCATCAAGGGGGGCGCGTTTGACCTCGGTGAACATGCTTTTTTATTTTTTTAGTCCTAAAGTAACATACAGTTGCACCTCCACTACGTTAGGGGGCACTGGCATTCTCAGGGAGGAAATAAGACAAGGCGTATGTAGCACTTGGCTTCACTGCGACTGTGGTGGCAGACGAGGAAAGATTGGTGAGTTTAGTGTCTCCAAAAATGTTGGTTGCGGACAGCATGAAGCTAAATAAATTAAAGCGCTACTTATAGACATTACACCCCAATCACGGTGATAAGCTGCTAGAGTTTTTTTCCAGCGAGAACGTGCTGAATATTGCCAACAATCATAACGTATTGCGACTGCTACTTCAGTCAACTGAAATACAGGTACCAGCTACACATTGAGCAGGAGCGGAGAGTTGCTGTGTCCTGCTTCAAACCTTGCTTCGAAAAGCTGTGCATTGCAAAACGTGATCATTGTAGCCATTAATCCAGACATCATATTTGATTTTTTTAAAAAAAGCACAAATACTTTTATATATTTTTGTTTTGCTGGTTAAAGTTTTTAAAAATATTGTTCTCTGAGATAATGTTGGTGATTAGTTTGAATGCATTATTAGTTATTGTGAAAGCGCTATATAAATCAGCATGTATTGTATTGTATTGTATTTCTTTTATGTAATTTTATTTTTCAGTATTCGTATGGTTTGACATGGTCAGTCAAAAAATATTTTTAATGTAGTTAAAGTAAGGATATAATGCAATTTTTGAATTTCAGATGCACTTTAAATCTTTTCTGTTCCAGTTACTAAAGCTATTCTTTGTTGTAAGTTGGTCCATAAAGTTGGTCCATATTTCTTCATTTTTTTAATTCTCTTATACGTTAATAAGGATACAGTGTTCTTTTACAATTTTATAGACAAACGATACTATTTATAGTCATGCGGGGGGAGGGGGTGCGGGAGATGCTTTCCTCTTCCTGGGGGGGGGGGCATGACAGAAAATAATTGAGAACCACTGTATTAAAGCAATATCTTGACGAAACAAGGTACATGCAGTTTCAAACAAGTCTGTTGCCTACGAGCTTTGATAAAGTGTTGCCATTTTAAATTGCGTATACGACGACGTCGCTACTCATTTACGTCGAGACAGAGCGTAGATGTAGCCTGCCTATTCTGATTGAACCGTTTCGATGACGCTGGTTGGGATTGACAAACATAATAAACCATCCCTGTGAATTCGAATGAAATTCCAATTGAGGTGTTTATGCGGAGCAATTTCATTCCGTTTCTTCATTCCAATTCATTCTTCTCGGGTTACTGTTTACGAGTTGAATCACTCCAAATGTTCTTTTTTGAAACTTTTACAGAAGCATGTTAAAAATGTCTTTATGTTGAAACCCACACAATGCTACGCATATCGTTTCTTCATTCCAATTCATTCTTTTCGGGTTACTGTTTACGAGTTGAATCACTCCAAATTTTCTTTTTTGAAACTTTTACAGAAGCATGTTAAAAATGTCTTTATGTTGAAACCCACACAATGCTACGCATATCATTAGTCAGAGAGCAGTCATCCAACTCAACTTCCTGCGTGGTCGGAAGCAGGTTGAGCCAAGTCTCTTAAGAGTGACAGCCGATCTTCCATCTACACAGCACGGAGCATGTTAAAGCACCAAACCCCCGCCTCCGTCCATATCAAATCTGCGCCCGCGCATTTTCACCATCCACTTTCGCTCCTCGACGATTAACGCCCAGGCAAGGTCTACCCCCCCCGCCCGCCACTTTTTATCCATTAGGGAGAAGGCCACTCCCCACCCCACCTCTCCATGGGGCCTCTTTGTAACTGTCAAGGAACTCTTTTCACTTTTTGTTCTGCCTGCCCTCTCAGGTCCTTTCACGGCTGATATTCACACCATCTGCCAGCAGCATAAGGAAGGTGCACACAACTTTCCTCGCATGGAGATGTCAATTTTCTCCCGCTTGTCTTACACATGTATCTGGAACCACAGTTACAACTGTAATGCTGCATCCAAACGCATTTCTCATCACATAGCGGGAATGGAGCTACAGCGGTTCGGTCATTGTTTGCGGTGGTAGACGTCCCCAACAAAAGTGGCTATAAAGAATCACTCAAGCCGCACTAAGCAGCTGCCTGTGAGTTAGGTCATTTTCCCAGGAGCCACAGAGTGGGCATTGGCAGGACCTCAAAAAGAAGGGACACCATCTGTTCAGCCCCTGAAAAGGTTAGGGACACCTTCTGTGGTACCAACAACTTCTAATTAAGTGGCCGAGAATGCAGCAGCAGACGCTTTTGCCCATGATTGGTGGGCTGCCTGACTTAAGCCTGATGTCACAGCCATACCGTCACATCATATATTAAACAGTGAAATACATCATGGAAGCAAATACCGTGATCAACATTGGCACATAAGTGGCGGCCTTTGTGTTATACCGTTTTTGTCAGTCCGTTCTAACAGGAAAAGCTGGCTGAGCCCCTCGGTCAAAACACGGCGTGGTGTGTTTCCATCATATCAGGCCGCACTAATTTGATTAACATTCAGAATTAAATGCAATGACAAATAGACTTAACTTCCTTCTGATTCTTATCGTTCTTATAGCTAAATCTGCTGCTAATTGGGCGTATTAAGTAATTAAGAAGAGGTCTTAATTATATCGGTGCCACTGGGACCTGCACGGATGTACCCGTGAAATGTTGTGCTGCACGCCATGACCAGTTTTGTACCGAATGTCATCCTTTTTTATACCGTTTAGCGCTGCACAGTTTGAGGCTGTTGGTCAACATCTGTCTGACATATTGAGCAGACAAAGAAAACATGGAATCCAGCTGCAGATAGTTCAGCCAGTCACCTTGCAAAGAGTTAAAAGCTTAATGAAATATTTTGCGGCAAGGAAATGAGAATTTTGGCACAGGCTTGGATTTCGTCTCAGGAGAATGGGCACCGAACGGCCCCCTCCGTCACTCTCTCACTTCCATCAGTCAAAGTAGCAGCCACCCGTTCCCTTCTTTCTTCCAAGGAGACGTCTGTGGAAGCCACGATGATCCATACTCCATGACCTAACTCTTCATGTCCGACATCCTTTGATTTGTAGCTTGAGGGTTATTCAAACACAAATTTAAAAGAGGATGAAATTCAGGAGAGAGCTTTTGTTGGACGTACACCAAGGCAAAGTAATTTCAGATGGCATTGCCCCAGTGGAGGAGCAAGAGGGAGAGATTTCCTCTCTGGTACTGAATGATTTCCCTCCTCTCCAAATACATTTTCAAAGGGGGTCATGAGCACTCAATTTTATCATTTAGATTAGACAAAGAGTTATGGCACCTGCTATGTGACTCCGTGATATCCTTTGGTTTTATTAATAAACAATGGTGGAACGGCTAACATGGGGAATGAAAATTGAATGTACCTGAAGTTGTAAAATTTGAAATTTGCTCTGAAATTCTGTGAGAAATAAACAGTGTCTGCTGCGATGCTTACTTTGAAAAATGTGTGTCAGGAATCGAATGTCAGGAACCCCCCCCCCAAACAAATATCCATCAGTCAGCAGCAGAAGGTTACATCTCACCAACATTTTCTTCATATTTGGCTTCTGCAAAAGTCCTTCCAAAGAAGGACTGGTGCCAGCAAGGGGTGTGTACTCTTCAGAGGAGAACGTGAAGAGTTACATGCAGTAAAAAGCAAGCCTGTGAATCATCTCTGATTTACACAAGAGCTATTAAAGTTCAGATAGAATGTGCCGATTGTTTTATGCTTTATAGCAGCATTCCAGAACAAATTTTACAGCTTCCACATCATCACCCACCTCATGATCAAATTTACAAAAGCATACGAATATGTCGCTCAACATAATGGGTCTCTCACATGGAGTTTTCATGTCTAGGAAAATCAAATCGAATATATGATCACTTTTTCAGGGTATTATTTTGTAATTGGACCGGAGAAACACTTTAGTCCATAACTCAATGTCCTGCAGGGCCGCTGTCCTGCATGTCTTCCAAGTCTCCCTGTTGCAACACACCTGATTCAAATGAACAGGTTCAATGCCAGGCTTGCGCAGAGCTTGCTGATGGTCTGATCATTTGAATCAGGTGTGTTGCAACAGGGAGACTTGGAAAACATGCAGGACAGCGGCCCTCCAGGAGCTGAGTTTGACACCCCTGCTTTAGTCTCTTTTTTTGTTCAAAGCGGATTAATCAAGAGTTGCCTTACTGAGTTAAACATCTGTGCATCTATTGAAATGAAATAAGTCCTCACAGGTGTGTGTGAGTGAGTGTGTGTGTATGTGTGTGTCCATGGAAAATAAAAAAAATAAATATTTTATATATATATATATATATATATATATATATATATATATATATATATATATATATATATATATATATATATATATATATATATATATATATATATATATATATATATATATATATATATATATATATATATATATATCTATATATATATATATGTATATATCTATATATATATATGTATATATATATACACACACAAACACACACACACACACACACACACGTAGACTGCGCAGAACCCTCAAGCTTCCTGGCTTCTGGTAGAGGACCCGAGCTGAATGAGGGACGGACACCACCCGAGGGGGTGGGGGGTGAGATGAGGAATTATATATATAATATATATATATATATATATATATATATATATATATATATATATATATTGCAGTTATTAAATCAAATCTGGTTAATAATAGTGTCGAGATTGTTGCTGAGCTCTATTTTGGATTTTCTTCTGTATTCTTCTTCATCTCCCCCCCAGCAAAATATCAAAATTGCTATTTGCAGATGAATAATGCATGAGCGGTGGTTTATCGAAGCACAGGGTCAGGGCAACAAAGTCACCCCTCTTGTAACACAGTAGGGTGGAGTGATGGTGGTGGTGATGGTGCATGTGCTGGAGTTTGGGGAGCGGCATGTACAGGCTCCCCCTCTGTTTGCTTGCTGCACCCCCCTGCTGAGAGACACGGCACCCTCTGCAGGAGACGCAGAGCTTTGCTTCCCCTGTCCTTTCGGCAAGATGGTGTGTGTGTCATCCACAAAAACACACACTAGCAATATTCATTTATTCATCTCGGCTCTTGTGCTGACCCATCACTCAAATTTGTTTTTACTGGCTGGCGCATGCGCGAACACACACACACACACACGCGCGCACGCATACACACCCCCATAAGACACATGCGTCTCTTTGTCAAAACCTTCGACTGATCCCAAGCTGAATCATGGTGCAGTAATTCAAAAAAGAGATCTGTATAATGAATTAATATATATGGCTGTTGAGGAGACACAAGGCGAGGTCTCCACCAGCAGACAAAGAGGATGAAGGGAGGGCAAGCACATTAGACAGAGGCCTGATACAAATTGATTCAGTGTATCTGTGTGCAAATATACTTTGTAGATCAAACACATACAAGACTATATACAGGTACAATGTGCCATGATCTGTTCCTGTTGTTTGGATCACATTTAGTTTTGTTTCATGTTATATCTTGTTTCCACGTGTGCCTTTTTATGTCTTGCCCATTCGGTTTTGTTTCTACGTTTTCTCATCAGGCTGGTCCCTTGTGTTAACCAATCAGCTCCCTCAAAATCACTTGTGTCTTATCCAGGCGTTCCGTGTCTCGTCAGTTTCCTTTCTATATCTTATATATATATATATATATATATTGCGCGTCGTCCCGCACGCGGTCTGTCCTTCCGTCTGTCCCTTTTCAAAACGTACCTACTTCACCGCGCCGCTGCGCGCCACCACTGCGCGCCGCCACTGCGCGCCGCCACTGCGCGCCGCCACTGCGCGCCGCCACTGCGCCGCTCAGGCAGTGGCTCACTACGATCGCGCGGGCATCTTAGCGAAAAAATGTTGTCTACCCACAAGCATTGCAATGAAATTGTTAGTTATTTAGTAGAGCTAAACATCTCTTTATTTTTGCGATAAGCAATGAAGATGAACAAAAAGTTGAACCAAGCAACAACACTTTTGTGGGCCGAAGGCCCACCTTACCAGCCTTCCGCAGGAACTAGCTGATGAGCCGCCCGGAGGGCGGCGAACCAGCTAGTATACGTATAATAATCCTTGTCTCACCCACCCCTCGGGTGGTGTCCGTCCCTCATTCAGCTCGGGTCCTCTACCAGAGGCCAGGAAGCTTGAGGGTTCTGCGCAGTATCCTTGCTGTTCCCAGCACTGCACATTTCTGGACTGAGATGTCCGATGTTGTTGTTGCAACCACTCAGGTTTCCAGTCCATACTCCGCACAGATGTTTCTGTAGACTATGCCAGCCACCTGGTTATGGCGTTCCATGTAGGCTTTCCCTGCCAGCATCTTACACCCTGCAGTTATGTGTTGGATCATCTCAGGTGCCTCTTTGCACAACCTACACCTTGGGTCTTGACTGGTGTGGTATATCTGGGCCTCAATGGCTCTGGTGCTCAGGGCCTGCTCCTGAGCAGTCAGGATGAGTGCCTCTGTGCTGTCCTTCAGGCCAGCCATCTCTAGCCACTGATAGGACTTCTTGAGATCGGCCACTTCAGTTATGGTCCGGTGGTACATCCCATGTAGGGGCTTGTCCTCCCATGATGGTCCCTCTTCCAGTGCCTCATCTTCTGTTCCCCATTGACAGAAGATGAGACATTCTCTGAGTACGTCATCCGTTGGAGCCTTCTCCTTGATGTATTCATGGAGCTTGGATGTTTCATTCTGGACAGTGGCTCTCACACTCACTAGTCCTCGGCCACCTTCCTTTCGGCTTGCGTTCAGTCTCAGGGTGCTGGATTTGGGATGGAACACTCCATGCATGGTTAGGAGCTTTTGGGTCTTCACGTCCATGGCCTGAATCTCCTCCTTTGGCCACCTTATTATTCCTGCAGGGTATCTGATCACTGGCAGGGCATAGCTGTTTATTGCCCGGGTCTTATTCTTGCCATTGAGCTGGCTTCTTAGGACTTGCCTCACTCGCTGGAAGTATTTGGCCGTAGCCGCTTTCCTTTTTGGCCAGTTCGAGGTTGCCATTGGCTTGTGGTATACCGAGGTACTTGTAACTATCCTCAATGTCTGCTATTGTTCCTTCAGGGAGTGACATCCCTTCTGTGCGGACTACCTTTCCTCTCTTAGTCACCATCCGACTACATTTCTCAAGCCCGAATGACATCCCAATGTCGCTGCTGTAGATCCTGGTTGTGTGGATCAGGGAGTCTATGTCCCTTTCTCTCTTAGCATACAGCTTTATGTCATCCATGTAGAGGAGGTGACTGATTGTAGCTCCATTTCTGAGGCGGTATCCATAGCCTGTCTTGGTGATTACTTGACTTAGGGGTTTCAGTCCTATGAAGAAGAGCAGTGGGGAGAGTGCATCACCTTGGTATATGCCACATTTGATGGACACTTGGGTAAGTGGCTTGCCATTGGCTTCAAGTGTGGTTTTCCACATCCTCATCGAGTTTGCAACCAAGGCTCTTAGGGTCCTGTTCACCTTATACAACTCCAAGCATTCAGTGATCCATGTATGTGGCATCGAGTCATAGGCTTTCTTGTAATCAATCCAGGCTGTGCACAGGTTGGTACGTCGGGACCTGCAGTCTTGTGTGACTGTTCTGTCAACCAGGAGCTGATGTTTGGCTCCTCTGGTATCTCTACCAATGCCCTTCTGTGCTTTGCTCAGTTGGATGGGACTGCACCCTTTGAGGGATCCTTCATGATCTGGATCGTTCGACCTTCGGTTAGCCATCCTGGGTGAGACCCATCCCACAGCAGCTGGTTCATTTGTGATGCTAGGCGCTCATGGAGTGCTGTGAGTTTCTTTAGCCAGTAGGTGTGGACCATGTCCGGGCCTGGTGCTGTGAAGTTCTTCATATCTGAGACTCTTTCCTGTATGTCTGCCACTGTTGTGGTAACTGGGTTCTGTTCAGGGAAGTTGCTGTGCTCCTCTCTCAGGGTCACAGCCATTGCGCACTGCTGTTATGTGCAACCTCCTTCTCCCATATACCTTTCCAGTACCTTTCAGTTTCCAGTATTGGTGGGTCAGCTCTGTTGTTAGGACCCTGCCACTGAGCGTACACTTTCGCAGGTTGTGTTGCGAGCAGCCTGTTTATTCGTCTGGCCTCATTCTCTTTCGTGTACCACTTTAGGCGGCTGGACAAGGCTTGGAGTCTTTGTTTGGCAGTTTCGAGTGCTTCAGGTATGGTCATCTGGATGCACCTCTCAGGTATCGACCTTTTCATCACACCTCTCTGGGCCTCCGTATATTGACTCACATCTTTCCGAGCCGCCTTTATCTTAGCCTCTAACGGTCTTTTCCATGGTGGGTAACGAATCTCATGGTTGCTCTTATAGCCAAGCATCTCAAGGATCACTGATGCTGAAGCGTATATCAGCTCATTGGCTTCCGTGATCGTTAGGTAGGGATCGCCCTCAGTGCTGCATTCACACTTTCCATGAGACTTTCAGGTGGTACTTCACATAGCCGTTGTAATCGGTTTTGAGGTTGCGCAGCTTTCATTCTCACCATGATCTTAGCTTTCAGGCCAGTTGCTGCCTCGCACAGCATTTCATTCATTGGGGCTGGCCTCCCCATCTCATCATCTGCATTCATCCCAATCTCTGGTATGACCTCCTCCTCTGATCTGGCAGCCTGGGGTCCTTCACCATGGAACCTGCGTTGTACCTCATCAATCTCAAGTTGTGACAGCAGTTGCAGTTTGTGGATGTTGTAACACTGAGATACTAGTTGCTTCGTGGTCAACCGTGACTGTGGGTTTCGAAGTAACCATTTAGCCCACATTCTCTGTTTGAAAGTGCTCTATAAATAATGTTGACTTGACTAGGGTTGCTTGAGGAGTAGCATTCCAACAGAGCCATGTTATCGCATCTCGCCCAACTCCGCTTTATTCCAGTAGCCCATTTTTCATCAAGGTGCTCTGGTTCCCCAGTGAGCCGTTTTATTGTCTCTCATCATTGCCCAAGGACCCACACTGGACGGTGTTATGTGCTCATTTTTTTGCCCCAAGCGGGATTCGAACCACCATCTCCGTAGTCCGTATGCCAAACCGATGCCTTACCAACTGAGCTATCCAGCCGCCAAAATATATATATATATATATATATATATATATATATATATATATATATATATATATATATATATATATATATATATATATATATATATATATATATATATATATATATATATATATATATATATATATATATATATATATACCAACTCATCAGCTAGTTCCTGCGGAAGGCTGGTAAGATGGGCCTTCGGCCCACAAAAGTGTTGTTGCTTGGTTCAACTTTTTGTTCATCTTCATTGCTTATCGCAAAAATAAAGAGATGTTTAGCTCTACTAAATAACTAACAATTTCATTGCAATGCTTGTGGGTAGACAACATTTTTCTCGCTAAGATGCCCGCGCGATCGTAGTGAGCCACTGCCTGAGCGGCGCAGTGGCGGCGCAGTGGCGGCGCGCAGCGGCGCGGTGAAGTAGGTACGTTTTGAAAAGGGACAGACGGAAGGACAGACCGCGTGCGGGACGACGAGCAATATATATATATTTATATATATATATATATTCATTAGGTACAAATAAGCTGACCCCATTGAAATATTTCAGAGGAGTTAGGTGAATAGTCTACACTAAAAGTCAAGTCTGACTTCCCCACAGTATGCTTACTGACAGTTTGTCAAAATCAAGGTGCCATCCACAATCATCACCTCAAGCACCATTTTCCCGCATGCTACTGGTAGTCACAAAAAGCACAAAGATGGGAAAATATAACACCCGCAAATGTCAGCAGAGGAGGGAAATGGCAAGTGCACTTCATTTATGGGAAAAGAAGAGATAGAAGTGGCAGGCAGAAGCAGCACCTTTTGCTTTGATACAAACACCGATGCTGACATGCATGTGTTCATACGTACCTGTTTATACAGTAGGTTACAAAACGTACTTCAAAACAAAACAATCAAGAACAGGCTTCCTTTTGGCTACAATAATGAAGTATCCCGTCTGGAGATGAACACTCTTTCCACACATGAACTTGACAATATTTCAGTTTGTCTCCTTCCTGTTCAAAGTGTGAAATGGTGCTAGTCAGCTATAAACAGCTCTTCCAGAGATATATTCCTACAATACAAATACTCTAGGTCTGAGAGTCAATTTCAGGAAGTTTTGTCAGGAGGTGTTGTTGGCTTCTGACCGATCTTTTCACGCCATCGTATGGCTCCAGTTCAATCACCAGTCCTGGCATTTTAAAAGATAAATCACCTCAAGTCATTGTCTGACAGTGTGACAAACAGAAACACCTAAGTATCTGGGTGGGTGGCAGAGGAACACTTTCAAATCTCCAGTGATGAGGAGTATTACAACCAAAGGCACAGTTGGAAGCCCCTCTTTTCGCCCCTGAGTCTGTCGCTGCCATTTTGGCTGCATCTCAAGGCGATGTGTTGCCTCTATCTCATGTCACTGCTCTGGCTGGCGTTCAATTTTGCCCTGGCTCCTGTTCAGCTTCCATTCTGGCTCCTGTTCAAGCACCACAGTTGATGTGTTTCAGGGCTTCATTGTGGCTCTGTTTCAGAGAAGCCCAACCCACAACAAGCACCCCCCCCCGCTCTTTTCCCCAAACATCCAACCACTCAGCAACACACCACACTCACGTAGTCTCAGCACCCCAGGTAGCTGGCCCCGTGCCCAGCCTGCAGATCAGTGGGAGATCCAGGCCCAGGCCTTTTGTTTGGGGTGGCATTTTGCCTTTGTTTTCCCATCTCGCCTCTAATCTAAACACCCAAAACATCTCATGCTTGACAAATCTGCCCTGAGACGAGGGAGCAGCTGAAGACAAACGGCTGGAAGCGGTTCAACCACAGGCAGGAGTGATGGTGTCCGACTGGGCCTGACCTCCCAAAGGTTAAAGACACGTTCACTTACAAAGCAATCAATTACCCAGGCTGTGAGGGTGCTTTTAAGCACTGTGCACCAACCCCCCCAAGCAACCCCTTCCTGTCTCCCACACGGTCGGCGTTATTGATGAGGGTCCCAGTGTACAGCACACTCAACCTGGTGTGTATCACATACAGTATCACAGTTGAAATGAATCCTAAAATCCTGTTGGTCTACCTGGACCTCTTTTTTGTTTCTTGTTGTACCCATTCCCTCCAGCCCCCCACCCCCGTTCCATCATCTCCACCTTCCCGAGCTCTCTCTTCTCTGCGGGATGTTGTAGCAGGTTTATTCTGGTAGTTTGGCTCTGTGGGTCTCAGCAGGCCCCTCAGCTGTTCCACTGGGTTTGTAATTACCATTTCATTAGGAATGACACTTTTGGGGGTTGAAGCACCATTTCATCTGGGGTCTCATGGGGAAGATGCTTGCCAAATTCCTAGTGTGAGTGGCAATTATCTAACTTTGTCTGCAATTCACATTTTTGGACTAAGTCACTCGACAAAGAATATTTGGCTGACAATAGGAATTCTGGAATGTTTACAGTCAGTTTGGATTATTATTATTATTATTATTATTGTTGTTGTTATAAACTGTGAGTTCGTGTTGACGAGTTCCATTGCACCCCATAAAGACATCTTGGATAGGCTCCATTTTACCCGTGACCGTCATGAGGTTAGAGATACAGAAAATGGTCAGATTATTTTATATGACTGTTATTATTATTATTATTATTATTATTATGAATATTATAAGAGTCCAAAATGGTGTGAAACATCAAGTTCAAGCCAATTTTTCCCTGAGCTCTGCAATTGACTAACGATCAATTGTGAGTGCATCTCACCTCTTGCGTCAGGGCAGCTAGCAAAGGCTTCAAGGTGTTTGCAACCATAGGATACACTGTATAGAATAGCAAATACAAGTATGGATTGTCAGTTTACCTGATATCACAATGACATCTCTCAGGGTGTATTCATACATGCATTGTTTGGTTCGCTGTAAATGGACATGGGTTTCATTTCCCACAGGTGTGATTACAGACAAACGAATCCTGGTGCGGACCAAACAACTGAGCCAAGACCAATTTTTTTTGAGGCTGCATAGTGGGATGTCGATGCCAACTTATAAGTACAACTCTCGCGACATTCACCATTAGTTGGCAGACATACAGTTTGCAATTTTTATGTGAAAGTGATATGCGCGTTTCGGATATCTCACTTATGATAAAAATAAATAAATACATTTTTTAAAAACATTTTATACGCCCAACTGGATATGACATATTGCAAGTAACTCGCTCATTATTGTTGGCCAGTATGCAAATTAAAGTGTTTGCAGTTGCTTTTGTAGCTCAGTGAACGGGGACGTTTTGACATAATCATTTGTGTGTAACACAAAGAAACAAAACGCCCAGGTTTACGAAGACGTTCCTCTCTCAGTATGGTGTTGTTAGCTGGGATAGGCTCCCGCTCTGCCAGGAGTATCAACAGGATAATCGGTATACAAAAAGGATTTGAGGCTGGACTATTTTGTCTATGCCCTCAACATGATTAGAAATGTAGACAATAACAGGCATGTTTTTTCAATGACTTGGTCTTTGGTCATCATCTCATTTTTGGAACACATTTAGATGCAGTTGGTGTGATGGTTCATTCAGCATTCTCATTGAGACACAGAGTTATCTCTTACCATTTTTGTAACATATTAAATTAGATACACAGTGATCCCTCGCTACTTCGCAATTCATTTACCAGTGCATCGTGAATTTTTCAAAAATATTCATTAAAAAAAAAAAGCAAAAATGCAGCAAAAGGCCCGCGAGAGGCAGTGAAAGTTAGCAAAACAACAGCGAGTCACATAGAGCAACATATACAGTACTACATGTATATGTGATGTTTATGTTTACTGTGTTTTGTTATTTATACACTACCCTAACCTAAGATTTTCTTCTTTCACGGGGGGGGGGGGGGGGGGGGGGTTCTGGTCCCCATTAACCACGATTAGCGAGGGATCACTATTCAATCAAACCTCGGTTTTCGAACGTCTCGGTTGTCGACCAATTCGGATGACGAACACATTTCGGTTCTCGAACAAACTGAGCGCACTTGAATGAAACACTTGACTCCTCTCACCTTCCTTACATGAGGAAATGACGCTTCCTCGAGTAGATAAGGAAGTGACGCTTTCTCGTGTTGCTTTCCATTGTGAGCAGACGTGTTCAATAAACTTTTTTTTTTAAAGAGTGTGATTTCGGTTTTCGAAAAATTCGGTTTTCTAACAGCCTTCTGGAACAGATTATGGACGAAAACCGAGATTTGACTGTGTATATATATATATACTGTACATATTGTCCCTAGGTGTGATCGTAAGCGCAAATTGTTGCTCGTCTATCTGCACCCTGCAACCAGTTAAAGGTGTACCCTGCTGACTGCCCAAGCACCAGGCCCGGACATGGTCCACACCTACTGGCTAAAGAAACTCACAGCACTCCATGAGCGCCTAGCAGTACAAATGAACCAGCTGCTGAAGGATGGGACTCACCCAGAATGGCTAACCGAAGGGCGAACGATCCTGATCATGAAGGATCCCTCGAAGGGTGCAGCCCCATCCAACTATCGGCCAATAACCTGTCTCTCCACAACATGGAAGCTCATGTCAGGAATCATTGCGGCTAAGATAAGTGGACACATGGATCAATACATGAGCGAAGCACAGAAGGGCATTGGTAGAGATACCAGAGGAGCCAAACATCAGCTCCTGGTTGACAGAACAGTCGCACAAGACTGCAGGTCCCGACGTACCAACCTGTGCACAGCCTGGATTGATTACAAGAAAGCCTATGACTCGATGCCACATACATGGATCACTGAATGCTTGGAGTTGTATAAGGTGAACAGGACCCTAAGAGCCTTCGTTGCGAACTCGATGAGAATGTGGAAAACCACACTTGAAGCCAATGGCAAGCCACTTACCCAAGTGTCCATCAAATGTGGCATATACCAAGGTGATGCACTCTCCCCACTGCTGTTCTGCATAGGACTGAACCCCCTAAGCCAAGTAATCACCAAGACAGGCTATGGATACCGCCTCAGAAATGGAGCTACAATCAGTCACCTCCTCTACATGGATGACATAAAGCTGTATGCTAAGAGCGAAAGGGACATAGATTCACTGATCCACACAACCAGGATCTACAGCAGCGACATCGGGATGTCATTCGGGCTTGAGAAATGTAGTCGGATGGTGACTAAGAGAGGAAAGGTAGTCCGCACTGATGGGGTCTCACTCCCTGAAGGAACAATAGCAGACATTGAGGACAGCTACAAGTACCTTGGTATACCACAAGCCAATGGCAACCTCGAACTGGCAACAAGGAAAGCGGCTACGGCCAAATACCTCCAGCGAGTGAGGCAAGTCCTAAGAAGCCAGCGCAATGGCAAGAATAAGACCCGGGCAATAAACAGCTATGCCCTGCCAGTGATCAGATACCCTGCAGGAATAATAAGGTGGCCAAAGGAAGAGATTCAGACCACGGACGTTAAGACCCGAAAGCTCCTAACCATGCATGGAGGGTTCCATCCCAAATCCAGCACCCTGAGACTGTACGCAAGCCGAAAGGAAGGAGGCCGGGGACTAGTGAGTGTGAGAGCCACTGTCCAGGATGAAACATCCAAGCTCCATGAATACATCAAGGAGAAGGCTCCAACGGATGACGTACTCAGAGAATGTCTCAGACAATGGGGAACAGAAGATGAGGCGCTGGAAGAGGGACCATCATGGGAGGACAAGCCCTTACACGGGATGTACCACCGGACCATAACTGAAGTGGCTGATCTCAAGAAGTCCTATCAGTGGCTAGAGAGGGCTGGCCTGAAGGACAGCACAGAGGCACTCATCCTGGCTGCTCAGGAACAGGCCTTGAGCACCAGAGCCATCGAGGCCCAGATATACCACACCAGACAAGACCCAAGGTGTAGGTTGTGCAAAGAGGCACCTGAGACGATCCAACACATAACTGCAGGGTGTAAGATGCTGGCAGGGAAAGCCTACATGGAACGCCATAACCAGGTAGCTGGCATAGTCTACCGAAACATCTGTGCGGAGTATGGACTGGAAACCCCAAGGTCAAAATGGGAAACACCTCCGAAGGTGGTGGAGAATGACAGAGCGAAGATCCTGTGGGACTTCCAGATCCAGACTGACAAGATGGTAATGGCGAACCAACCAGATATCGTGATCATAGATAAAGGGCAGAGGAAAGCCGTTGTAGTGGATGTAGCGGTCCCTAGTGATGGAAACATCAGGAAGAAGGAACATGAGAAACTCGAGAAATACCAAGGGCTCAGAGAAGAGCTGGAGAGAGCCTGGAAGGTAAAGGTGACAGTCGTGCCTGTGGTGGTCGGAGAACTCGGTGCAGTGACCCCCAAACTAGATGAGTGGTTGCAACAGATCCCGGGAACAACATCGGACATCTCAGTCCAGAAATGTGCAGTGCTGGGAACAGCAAGGATACTGCGCAGAACCCTCAAGCTTCCTGGCCTCTGGTAGAGGACCCGAGCTGAATGAGGGACGGACACCACCCGAGGGGTGAGATGAGGATTTTTTTATATATATATATATATATATATATATATATATATATATATATATATATATACTGTACATATTGTCCCTAGGTGTGATCGTAAGCGCAAATTGTTGCTCGTCTATCTGCACCCTGCAACCAGTTAAAGGTGTACCCTGCTGACTGCCCAAGACAACTGGGATAGACACTCACGAGAATAAGCAGTTCAGATAATGGATGGATGCGAAGTATTCCATTGTGTCATTTAGCAGTTGCTTTTATGCAAGGCAAACAGTAAAATGTGTCATCACCCGGTACGATCCGACTTTGCCTCCTAACATTCACTGTTGCCTTTGAGTTACCAAGATTGGCAGTGAGGGAGCATCTTGAGTGCATGTATGTGTGTCCATTGATGTGTTTACTCCTCCCTCTTGAGAGCATTAAAATAGCAGGCATCAGTTTGGCTGAGAAATATAGTAGTAACATGACTCATGCCATGTCTACAGCAAGTTACGACTACAGCTCTAATTGTGTGTCCCGACTGAGTGATGGGACACTTAATTCCTCCACACAGTACACTCGTAGAAGCCTGGGGAAGCAGTAAAGACTGAATGTGGGCATATAAAGAGTGGCAAAATGTGGGCTTCCTAGTTTGACTCTGTGATATGCTCCTGAAAGTGCACACCAGGACATGAAGCAACAGTTCTAATGAAACAGATTTGGCTACACTCCACATATAATGCACACACATCTAAACATGAAGGGATGAGATATAAGTCAAGTCAAGTCAAGTCAACAGTATTTATAGAGCACTTTCGAACAGCCATCGCTGCATACAAAGTGCTGTACATGGAGCGATTTAACATACACAATAAACAATAAGACGAATCGGTAATAAAGGCGGTGGAAAGCACCAAGCAGTAAAATCAAGGACAAATCATGCTGAGTCGAACGCCAAAGAATACAAGTGAGTTTTGAGGAGGGCTTTAAAGATGGGCAGCGAGGAGGCTTGCCGAATGTTCAGTGGGAGGTCATTCCAGAGAGAGGGACCAGCAACAGAAAAGGCTTGATCCCCTCTGAGCCTCAGTTTAGCTCTTGGTACCTCTAACAAAGACTGGTCCACAGACCTGAGGCGCCGGGCAGGTGTGTAGGGGCGGATGAGCTCATAAAATAAAGGGGACATCCGTGCATCAAGCACTCATTCAGGTGACAGGTGAGCTTGAGCCTATTTAGCCGATTTTGGGCAAGAGGCAACATACAGTCTGGACTGATGAGCAGCCAGATCTTTTGTTGCCTCTTTCTAAACATGTATTTGTAAGCCGTATTGTATTTATTCAACTGTGCCATCACAAGTTCACTGATTTACATAATAACCACCCCCGCACCGAAGCTTGGCAGGGCCAAGACCCCATGACACTTTAAATCTGTTTATGTGAAAGCCAAAAGGTAAGCAGAACAACACTGAGGTTTATTGGATGCAGAAATGAGCATTAGCTTATAGCATTAGCTTCTGATGAGATGCACATACAGTATTTGATTGGTGAAGTCACGTACGTGATGGAGGTTGAGGGGTATTTGTGTTTGCCTGTTTCTGCTGCTCCACATAGTTAAATCCGCATACTAATTGACAAGTGTAATTTTGCAAGTTGGTGATGAAGTGTTTTCTCGACAAGGGAAAATCCATGCCGACTTAAAAGGGTTTAAGTGTGTTTCACAATTCCCACTGAGATTAGACTTTAGATTCGGGACTCAAAAGTCCAGCCACATCTAGCTCAATACCTTGGAGTGTTTTGACGAAAGTATTTCAGACATTTTATGAAGACACCTGGAATTTTTTTTAATCCACAACATAACATAAATAGGTGACAGAAACATCTAAAGTCTTTAATTTATACATTTAGGTCTAAGGTTCAACGCACAGAGGTAGCAATGCACAAGAACACTCAAGCCTAGACTTTCAGAAAGTGTGGACATCTTAACAGCACACAAGTCTTTGCCGAGATGGCCTCTCACGACTCACTCACTACACACATACAGAACACAAAACTGCTTGGCTGTATTAAGTTTGTTGACAGTCCTGTCAGTTCATGCTGACTCTATCCGATTCCCTGCTGCACTGTGAATGGGTCACTTCTCCACAGAGGTGGGGGACTCGAGTCATATTACTGAGAGTAATACAGACTTCACGCTACATGAATGAAGCCCAATTTATTTCAGCTGACATACGTGTCGTGTACAAACGTAGTGCCTCGTCGCCAATGCTGAGTTGTCTTGACGCATTGTAGCTCAATTGGTCGATTGGTCCTTTGGCATCCGGGACACTTCACGACCACAACAACGAAAGTTTGGCATGTCAGAAGTTTTGTTTGTCTTGCCGCATAGTGTGACATGTCCGATGCTGTCCTTTGATTGGTTCTTCGGCATTGACCAATAGGAAGCCAGTGCATTCCTACTTATGATCAGAGGTTGGATGTGGTGCGCACAAACGAACAAACAAATGAAATGGAGGAAAAAAATGTGGAAATATTACAATGTGGCCTGTGACAAAAATTAGTTTGACACCCCTGATTTAAGTGTTTCATTAACTTGCTATGCAGGTTTTTGGTATGTGGGAGGAAACCGGGGTGCCTGGAGCAAACCCACGGAGGCATGGGAAGAAGGAATTGAACCCTGCACCTCTGGACTACGAGACGGACGTGCTAACCAGTCAACCACCGTGACACCCCAAGATTTATTAGTTATTCATAAATGTTCATTTCCGAACAAATTAAGTGGAATTGGGTAATTTCTAGTGGCATCCCTGATGATTTCCTCTTATATGTGTACTCTCTTGTGGAATCACTCTTCCATAGCAAATAATTCACTAAGAAATAGCTGAAAAATAAAAAATAGGAACGCAATTTGATAATATCCTCAGCTATACCAAATGAGGGAAAAGGCAAGCCCTAATGGGACCTAATGTATTTCATGATTAAATGAAGGATACGCTCAGCTGTTTGTTCTGAGGGGGTCATAGTTATGGGGAAATGTATGAACAAAGTCAATTCACTCACTGTATGTAAACATAAAATTACAATTGTATTTATTTTAACCCCCAAAAAATGCAGCCTCTCATACAGTTTTCTCAAGTTCACCAGTTCACCATCAATTCTTCAGTGCCCCAGTTTTGTCTTTCTGGGGGGATCTGGCTGATCTTTGACCATGAGCTAATGAGAGTGATAACGAGGATTAAAAGGGGGTGACTGGAAGGTGCCGGAGTGCGGGGTTTAAACAATTACATAGGGCTACCAACATGCTTCTCTCAATGACTCAGGAAATTACATTCTCCGTCTCTCTCCTACACACACTTTTCAGTCACCACAAGAAAGAAAGAAAGAAAGAAAGAAAGAAAGAAAGAAAGAAAGAAAGAAAGAAAGAAAGAAAGAAAGAAAGAAAGAAAGAAAGAAAGAAAGAAAGAAAGAAAGAAAGAAAGAAAGAAAGAAAGAAAGAAAGAAAGAAAGAGAAAAAAAGAGAAAGAAAGCACTTACGGAAGAAAGAAAACAAATTATCTTGGGCTCATATTAAATTGCTGGGCAATCTTGCTTTAATAGCTCTTTAAGAGAATGATTAATTGGGTTGACATGCTTTCCCATCTTTCTTCATGTATGTCCACTGAAAATGAGCTTTGGGACGTGTTACAGCCAAGATATAGACCAGGTAACGGGCAACTGAAATGCTGAAGCGCCCCATCATTTTTCATCAGCGCTACTGGGGAGCCACCTAGGACCGTGCATTTCCTAACCAGCTTATGAGAAAAACCCCAATTTAAATATGGACAAAATGCTGCATACCTGCACAATATTTGCTTTAAATGTTAAATATTCAATTAATCAATGCTTTCACAAAAGATGTGTGCTTCACTGAAAACCTTTTTATTTTTTTTACATACTATGTTTGTCCTGAATGTCATTGCAAATCTGGCTCAAAATAGTCCTACTCACGTTGTAGTACTGGGCAGTATGTAACCCAATAGTGCAACTAAGCCTTGACTGCAATCTAGTGGTGAACGGTGATATTGCAACTTAAAACTAGACAGTGGAAACCCGCTATTGACAGGGTATAGGGACTGCGCATGCTGGCAAAAGTTGAAAATCCTCATATTATTGATGCCCATTGAAATGCACTGGAAGAAAAAAAGAATTTAATCTGTCAAGAATTGTGGATGAAGAAGGCCCATTCATTCCATCCATCCATCTTGTCTGTCACTAACCCTCATCATGGTCTCGACTAAGCTGGAGCCTCTCCTAAGTGACTTCAAGCAAAAGGGGTAGACTTTAAACTGGTGTTACTTTTTTTTATTGGCAGTTTTCCACATTGATCATTGCATTAAGACAGAAGATTCCCTTTCTTTTTACAGGCTTCTTCCTACAGGACCAGTGGATGACCACCCCCCACTTTCGAGACTCACATTCCGGGGACATGTGAACCTAAATGGCAGCTCGAAGAACCGCAAATAACTTTGTGTGCCAAAGAACAATTAAAATCTGAAATCTCATGTGTATGCAATTGGAGTAGAACCCCGTGAAGGGGAGGAGGCATTGATCAGGTGTGCATCTGTTCGACTTGGCAACACTGACAAGCCTTCAGAGAGTTTTTTTAAGCTCTGTTTTTCAATGTTATCTCCATGACTGTCAACGGTGGTCACGTACTTACAGGGCTTGTTCTACAATGGAGCAAGGCTCAAAACGACTACCGGTAGATATGCAAATGAACCTCATCTCTTTTCTCCAGTCTTGGTACTGGAGAAATGAATAAGTACACAATATTTCTCCCTCATTGCCACATCATCAATACATGTTCTCAATATATAATGTTTCAATGGACGTCGATTTATTCACATTGAATGGAATAATATCATTAGAGCTCTGATTTGACACAACCAGAGGAATGTTAAATATAATTAAAGACCTTCCTCGAAAGGAATCAGGCCTTGATTGTTGGCTCTCATTTTCTGAATTGTGTGTTTTGCCCTGAAATATCTTGGCCATGAATTACCTGTGTCCGTGGAAGACGGGGGCCTGTCCCTTATGACGCTAGTATTTCTGGGTAACCCACTTTTTCTGCCTCCCGTCTGTATCTTTCAACGAGACGGTGTTATTCCCCCAGAGAGTCTCTGTCACTCATGTCGACGGGGGACAAGGAGAATGTGGCATTTTCCCCGGATCAAAGAATTTACGAGCAATTAAAAGTTGGCTGACGCCCCGCATCCATCAGCCCCGCGTGCTGCCGCCATGCTGGGTGAGGGGGGCTCGCAGTTAACCACAGGCTATATATTTTTATATATGTTTTCCCTCCAAAGAGAGGAGGTTATGACAAAATTATGTTTTACTGTCCCTCGTTTCGAGCACAATGTAGACATTGTTCATGGAACACGGTCATTGGAGGTCAGTCCCTCTGAGGAAGGCAGAGGAAAATGGGAGCATCTCTGTCTTTTCCTGACACAAATATTCTTCTAACAAATCAGTTACAGAGGGGGGAAAATACCTCCATACTTTGTTGTTGATTACGATTGCACAACTCTTATTTATCCACGTCCGCTGATGTAATTTTCACACTGAATTTTCCTGAAACATGGAAAAAAAAGCACATTCCTCTTTCCCGCATGTCCATGTCGCCTTTTTAATTCAGACACACACAAGCACACAGGAGCACAAAGATGCATTGCGGCACAACCAACGCGCGCGCACACACACACACACACACGCGCGCACAATAAAAGCAACTAAACTCTCATACATCAACACAGTCAGTCCTTTCACTTTCCATCTCTTCTTGACAGGCTGAGACTCATTTGCATCATTAATTGTCTTGTAATGTACTTTTAATTTGAAAAAGGAGGCAATTAATTATTTTTATATGGAACAAAGTGCCACAAATGTAAACATTCTAATAGTTTTCTGGGAACACTGGATCATTTTTCAACAGAAAGATTCAATCTTATCTCATATTTTATCGCCACAATGCAGCCATTGCACCACTTGTGTATTCTCCTCCATATTTACTTTGTCTTTGCAGAGGACGGTGTTTCTTTCATTTCTTCTCCATCTCCACCTGGATATTGCTGTGGTTGCACAAAGGCTATCCAAGGAAATGTAGTATATGAAATTAAATCTGTTGAGGTGTTATGTTACTTACTCGCCATCTCTCTGGTGAGAGCTACAGCATATTTGGCCTACAATGAACACAAACAAGAATCATACTACAAAAATAAGTCAAAAAATGTGACGCATAAAAAGGCATCTGTCAGGTTCTAAACCAAACCGAATAATGTTTTGGATTCCAGAAATGCAAGCCAGGACAAAGTACGATAAGAAACATTTTTATCACGGAAAAGATAAGATAAGGTAAGATAAGATATCCTTTATTCGTCCCACACTGGGGAAATTTACAGCCTCCAGCAGCAAGAATGTATGTAGAAAGAAGAAAGAAGAAAGAAGAAAGAGAAAAAAACCAATAAACATCTTTCAATTAAATGCAATATGAAAACAAAATGGATAAATCGCAGTACTATTTACAATTTTCCTTCACATCATTTAATTATTATTATTATTATTATGATTGTTATTTTTTATTCATCAGCCTGACAGCAGTCGGTAGGAACGAGCGTCGGTATCTCTCCTTCTTGCAGCGCGGGTGTAACAGTCTCTGGCTGAAGGAGCTACCAAGCGCAGCAACAAAGTACAAACTGAAATCGCTGGTCATTCTATCTTTATTTACCGCCCCCCAGCCCTTCCATGGCTTTTTAGTGACTCACACAGATAATATACTAATTCTAGGTGACTTTAATTTGCATATGAAACTTGGAACCGCGGACCGTGGCATTTCAGACAATCATTGATACTTTTGGTTTTACAGAGATAATAGACGAAGTGAGCCATAAAAATTGTAACACTGTAAATTTGGCAACCTCAAATGTAATGGTGTCATTGTCTACCACTGCTACGTACTGTATGTCTGCCCATCACTTCATCTGAAGTCTGAGCTCAAGGTCATCATTCTGACTACAATCAAAGCTATCATATTACTGTTGCTGCGCACTCCGAACTACCGGTACTCTCTGTGGCAACTGCTTACTTTCCATCTCATAGTGGTTGAATTGATTCAACGATTTCAATGCCGTTATGTTAAAGGTGCTTGATTCTGGAGCTTGATGAAGACAAAACTTGTCCTAAGAGTTGTACTCTGTGGTTTACAGATGAAACGAGTACACGTCAACAATCATGTAGAAAGCTTGAGCGCCAATGCCGTGCAGCCAAACACGAGGTCTATCGTCAGGCATGGTGGGATAACTTGATGAAATAGTTTTAAGTTTTAGCTAAAACAAATTAGTTCTACAGAATAATCAGTCTTTTCGATGCAGTGCATTCAGTTAACTATCGGTTGAACATGATTTGCAAATCATTGTATTCTGTTTTTTATTTATGTTAAACACAATGTGCCAACTTGATTGGAATGGAGTTTATAAGAAGCATCTCTGGTGAGTATTATTCAAAGTTTTATATTCTTATGACATGTTATTAAATGATCGTGCACTATTATACTGTAATGAAGAAATCTGGAGTTGAACGTGGCGTCACCGTACTGTAGTCACTGATAGTGTAGAGATACGTACAACTAACTTGGTTCAGTGCGGGTAGTGTGGCTTCAATTCTCACTCAGTGATGGAGTGATGTTGAGTGCAAAATGGTTGCTCGTTTCAATCTGTGCTCTGCACTGGCCAGTGACAAGCTTCGGGTGTTGACCGAAGTCAGATGGGATAAACTCCAGCACCCACGACGCTGAACAGTGGTGTGAAAAATGGATGGATGTTGTAAGGCAGGCATGTCCAAAGTCCGGCCCGGGGGCCAAATCCGGCCCGCGGTCGAATTTCATCCGGCCCTCGGCCCCCGTCATAAAATCAGTGCCGTCTGGCCCGCAGGTTGGGCGCAATGGAACACGTGTTGCATTGACTGAGGTCTCGTAGACTGGTGAGTGATGTTTCATAGAGTACTGCTTCCCTCTAGTGGCTAAATGAGTAATAGCATTCACTAAATGAGTAATAGCATTTAGACACTAGAGGGCATCAATCACGAGTTAACGAGACATCACTCCGTGTTTATATTGACTGATATGTCATATTTCAAATGATCCTTGCAGTTGTGGATATGTGTATTGCTTGTTCATTTCCCTGTTTTTCGAGTCAAAGGTTTTGTGACTATTGAAAAGTCATGGTTATACATTTTGTGTTTCAAATCAATCAATTTGCACTCAGGAGACTTCTGTTTAAGAAAAAGTCAAGTGAATAAGCAGTTGCATGTGATGTACCTGTTTCAAATGAACCAAAATAAATTCTTAAGATTGTTGAAATTAAAATAAAAATGGAAATATGAAACAGACTGGCTAACTAAAATTTGTTGAACAATATTGTTGTTCAATGTAAAGAATGTCAGCCAAGGTCGGCCCCCCGACATTTTACCACATAAAATCTGGCCCCCTTGGCAAAAAGTTTGGACACCCCTGTTGTAAGGTAAACAGTTTAACTATTTTCGTCACCAGGCAATGTGGCCAACTGGTGTCCCGGAGTTCCGACTTGACTTGCGACTTGCTTGAACGCATTAATAACTCGACTTTCTTGTAATTGGGTGGCAAATAGGCTTGCTTATATTCTTTTTCCACAGTGACTTTTGGGCCTTGCTTGAGACTTGGAACGTAGCGACTTGAGACTGACTTGGTACCAATACATATGCGACTTACTGCTACCTCTGCTATAGGTAGACATGAATTATTTACATTTTGGCAACCATGTGATAAATAAATACATCAAAGGATACTGAGGAAGTAGCTGAGTGGAGAGGATGGAGCGAGGATTGGAAGAGAGTAAAATGAAAGGAAGGAAAACTGATCAATTCACTCGTTCAACCTGCTAAATTCACCATGGGGGGGAAACTGGGTGGATGAATGTTATTTTCCTCACTCCTTTTACTGACAGTATCTTTGTCACCTTTTTCACCTTCATTCACCTCTCTCTCTCTCTCTCTCTCTCTCTCTCTCACACACACACAAAACACGCATTTTCAGTCCTCTTCCATCTCCCTCCCCCACCATGCCACGACGCCTCACACCCCTATCTCTTTCATCCGCTCTCTTCTCACTCTCCTGAGGATACTGAGAGCTCGCTGACATCACAGCCCTCCTGGCAACAGCCAATAAATTATGAGTGACAAGCCTTTGGACCAATAAATGAACCACCATATTTCATGCACAGTAAATCTGATTGCAGATGGCGCTGGCGTGTGGCGACTGACATGTTTATTGTTGCCATGGCGGTGGGAGCAGCAGCAGTGGTAGTGGGTGCTTAGTACCCGGCGTTATAGTTTCTAAAGCTCTCAATCTACTGTATGTGGCGGTCAAACAGATGGAAAGTGACACAAAAAGCAAGCTCCCATACCACCACTATAATGTACACTTTCCAAACATTGATCTTTTTTTCAGCCATATACTGCAGATGCTGTTGACGCAATGTCCCGACACTGTGTAGCTATCCTGAGAAAATGTATATAAAAAAAATCTAATGATTTAATCATCAGATTTATTGAAAGAGGTTCGAGTATGTAAGTATTTAAGTAACATTTCATCACCAACATAAGCAGTCACTGTATTTATTTACACCGAGTCAATTAAGCTGCCAAACATGGCTGAAGTGGACAATCGCAAAAAAAAAATAATATAACTAATAATAATCACAGGTAATTAAGTGCTGCACATCTACTAATGCGCTACAAAAAACCCCCCCAAAAAAACGCACAAAACCCCACAAAATCCTGACATGACTCTCAATGAAGAAGCGGATGGCCCCAAAGGAAAAAAAATGTGAGTGAGAATAGAGCGTGTGAATATTTGAGAGAATGTTGGCAGTTATCCATCGCACGAATACTGACAACACCCGTGCATATCAGGGACAGAGACAGTCCATGCATTTCTTTCTAGCCAAAGATACATATGAACTTATGAAATTAGTGAAGTATTATTCCATAGTCCATGTTTTTATTGAACACAACATGTGGGCATTCACAGTGCAGCATGGAAAGGTTATGAGAAACTTTGGATTTGAGACCTAGTTGAGCCTCCTGGCAGCATGAACCTCAACCAAGCATTTCCTGTCATTGCAGATCAGGCCTGCACAACACACACACACGCACGCACGCACGCACACACGCACACACGCACATACGCACACACGCACACACGCACACACGCACACAATCTAAAAGTAGCCAGCCTAAAATCTGCTTAAATTTCTGATGTTGGACACCGAAACATCTTTCATATTGACTCCGCCTAGTTCTTCACCCCGAGCAGGACATATATGCTATTTGAGACCTAAATAGATCAATTTAAAACAACATAGCGCATTGCATTCTAAATGAGTGAAATTATCACCAAAAAAAAGTCCATAATACATTTTTCAGTCCCTCTTGAAACATCCATCCATCCATTTTCCGAACCGCTCGATTCTCACTAGGGTCGCGAGGGGTGCTGGAGCCTATCCCAGCCGTCCTCGGGCAGTAAGCGGGGGACACCCCGAATCAGTTGCCAGCCAATCGCAGGGCACACAGAGACGAACAACCATGCACGCCCTCACTCACACCTAGGGACAATTTAGTGTGATCAATCAGCCTGCCATGCATGTTTTTGGAATGTGGGAGGAAACCAGAGCACCCAGAGAAAACCCACGCAGGCCCGGGGAGAACATGCAAAGTCCACACAGGGAGGCCGGAGCTGGAATCGAACCTGGTACCTCTGCACTGTGAAGCCGTCGTGCTAAACCACTGGACTACCGGGCCACCAACACATAAATGGCCTGACCCAGAATCAAACCCTGCACCTCTGCATTGGGACGCAGACGCACAAACCACTTTACTAACAGGGTTGTCCTCTTGAAACAATAAGCTAAAAAAATGTACCAATAGAATAAAGATTCAATGTTAGAATGAATTTAGTTCAGTATATCTTCGTCTTGTTCCAAATCTCATATTGAAGATGATTCTAAATGGTGTTCAAAAATCTGAAAGGTTAACTACTTGCTGTACACTGCCTTCCTCTATCCATCTTCACCCATGTAATAAACCATTTTTCATAATTAGCGTGGCCGCTGCAGTATGATCAGGGTATTACAAGTCCTCTGCCAGAGCCCCTAAATGGACAGATTTCACCAGATGCCCGCTGGTGTGATCGGTATCATTATATTTTAATTAATCCATTCTTCTCACAGCAACACAGTAATTACAATCTATTTTATCACGCAACATGCTGAGAAAGTGTGCGTGGAGGCGAGAAACAGGAAGGCAAAGACAGAAAGCTTGCAAATCGTAAGGGGAGTGAGATGAAGGGCAGAGGAACGAGCTCACAAGTACTATCACTGATTGCCAATAATTCATCCCGAATATATTTGATTGTAAAATCATTGTAAAGGCGTTTACTTGATACTACACTTCATTCGTTCAGAAGAAGATCCATTTGTCGCAGGCTGCCTCCGTAAATCAGAGCAGGTACAGACAACCGGGGGGGTTGGGGGGGGGGGGGTAATAATAACATTAGAGAATTACAATGTCATTGCTCTCTGGACAAGATCACCTTTCTCGACTGTCGTAAAGTAGACGTCTGCTTTCTGTCTGTTTTATGAGAAGACAATGTGTCTACAGAACAATTTTCAATTTGGTACTTTTGTGTTGCACTGTGGACACATTTCCTTTGTAGAACCTTCAGACAATTTTACCAAGTACTGTCGTGACTGGACAAGACACACACACACACACACACACACATTATCAAATTATTCCAGCAAGGGATCATATGGGGATAATTACTGTAGTCTCAGTTTCCATAAACACAGCGGTTAACTCCCCATTGTCAGTGTAGGCATTGCGATGTAAACCTCATGTACCTATCGTGTGTCTGTGACATGTTAACAGTGTAATATTTACTGTCTATGCCTGATATGCACCACGGACATCCACTAACTGGAGTGTTTTGAGCTAAATGCTAATATCAGCACTACTGTCAAGCAGTTGTTTGATGCTGGACTATAAAAAATGGAAAAATTCTAGTTAGCTCCTGACGGTAATGTCCCAACTTTGTTAATACGGGGCATAACATTGCAACCAGTTGTCCACTGTGCCGCATGATGCCCCATGTTTGCAAAAAAAATATTTAATTTGCATATCTGTAGCAGAAAGTAAGCATAAAATAACTATCTCTTTTAAAATTGCATCTTTTTCACCACTGGCTGTCCTTCCAACAGAATTTTTTTTAAAAGCTAGAGAATCACATGTTAGGTAGGTGGGGGCTTGGCGTAGCTTATGTCATACCGCGGCTCTGTTGTCACAATGCAGAATTCCAATCTAGGGGGTGATAGAAGCTACGCACTGCAGCTTTAGTACAACTTAGATTCAACCCTTTACAATGTGCATGTTTTGGGGATGAGCAGGGCTGCTTGTGGGGTTGATGCTAGAGAAAGCACAGTGGTAACCTTCTTAAGATGAAGCAGAGAAAGGTCTGTTTTGCCTTTGGTGGTGATGAACATGGCGGTTCACTAAACAGCTAACGGTTCGCTCCTCAATGTAATGTACAGTAAGTGCTGAGCGAACTTAGAGTCGTTTGCCATATGTACCGGTACTGTATGTATCAACAAGTTGAAAACATCGTAAAAAGAAGCTATAGATAGATTTGGTCAAATTATTCTGTGACTATTGTATGGATTCACGAATTTCAGACAGACTGCACATATCTAAATAACTGATATTACGGAAAGTCTCTCCATATTTACTGTATGCATGTATGCATGTCCTTGTTTATCATAGTAATAATAATAATAATAATAATAATAATACATTTTATTTATAAACGCCTTTCAAGACACCCAAGGACACTTTTCAATAACAAAAAACACAAAACAATAACGGTTGAGCAGCGGCAGCCAAAGTTGGAGTGGAGCCTGTACTACCAGAGACAAATTCATTGTGTGTTATACATAGTTGGCCAATAGAGATGATTCTGATTCTGATATTCTTTTTTTTTAAATGGTAAAATATGCACAATACTATATAGGTGCTAATCCATCAATGAAATGTCAATTTGTCCCGAAACATTTGCTGTGTTAATCTCTCAGCTCGGACTGATGCAATGAAGACTTTTATTTTTATTTTTTTTAAATGAAACAAGTGGTAAACTGTCTTGGTACTCAAACTCTGAACATCTTCAACGTCACCTAAGGACTAAGGCAAAAACCTATGAAACAGAAGTTATCAAAGACATTCTTTTGGCCTTTGTTCCAACGTGGCCCAAAAAATGTTATTCTGAAAAGAAATCTTCATGGAGCTCCCCGTATGCACCGTTGTTGTGTGAAAAAGAAACTAGAGGGTCATTTTATGAGAATTTCCGAGCATGCAATGAGAATCTGTCATCCATTTACAACAGGTTCTGTGGATATAAAAGACCAGGTTTAAACCAAGCTTGCTGTTTTAATAATGGTGTCACTAAAACTGGGAATCCAACAAAGAATATTGGAGACTTTATCAAAGCAGTCCGGGTAGAGTCTTCTAATCCCAGACAAGGGAATTCTAATAGAGCAGACCCAAGTGTCATGTCAAGCAATATACTAATGGAATCCAATTAAGACCTTTAAACTGCACAGAGAGCGAGAGGATATTAGCTCAGTTTTCTATAACAAAAGACCAAAGGGCTGTCATTGTGAGCTTTTTTTTCTGAATATAAAAAGCATGAAGGAAATTGGGTTTTTCGGCTATATTCACTTATTATTGTTCCGCCAAAATAAACGGATTGCCTACTGTGTAGAAAAGTCACTCTGCCAGCCAATCTGAACCGTGTTTCAGAAGAAGCCATCATCAGGCTCAACATTTGTACATTTGGGGGAACGAGGATATTAATTACGTATTCATTCTGAATCACGGACGCACTCGTCTACAAAAAAAAAAAAAAACTAACTTGAGAGTAAAAGCAAGGACTGTTTGTTTGACTTGTTGGGGGAATGAAATAAAGAGCAAAGTAAATTATTGAAAAATCTGATTAAAAGGGATTTCTATGTGTGCAATAAAGGAATACTCCCTATCCATGTGGACTGTTGCTGTTAACTGTGCAGTATGTGCATGTGAAAAGTACATGACACATATTAGGAGCAGGAGTGTGATTCTATTTTGTTCATGCCACCCACCTCCATCATCATCAGAACAGGCACCTGCATCACCCCTCTAGTGGAATCACAGAAAGCCCCATAGATCCGGCTAGTTTGCATAAAGCAAACAACATTAAATTTGCTTTGCTAAATCAAAGCATGTACGCCGTTCTCTCTGGGACAAATTACTTCAAACGAACTCCTTTGTATCATAACAGAATAAGAGAAGAAAAAAAAGTATCAAGCCAATCGGCGGTTCTCCAAAACTCGACTCGGGAATTAATTGAACCCAAGGCTTTCCTCTCTCCAAACAGTCCGCGACACAGATCTATTTATTTTAGAAACGCCATGTCGCTCTTAAAAACACGCACTTGGTTGTGAACCCAGTTTCTGGTTATCTATGTTTCACTCCTCTTTGCTGCACAAGCCCTGAAGGGACATGCGGATGGGTTAAGGTCACAGAATTAATCTGAAGACTCGGACCAGAATATATCATGCTGGTTAGGCAGAAATAATGTTCTTTAGATTTACTGTGCTGGTACCATATGAGATTCCTTCAGATAAGAGTGACACTTTTATTTCTCTTTGGCTATATGTATCAACAAAACAGTTGACTCCAGGTCATTTTTGCCTTGTTAAAAAAACACATACACAACATTCACGGCTGTTTTAAATGCATCTGTTGCTGATGATTTGCGTAATTTACTGTCATCCATTACATTTCGGGCCTGATTTACTAAAGGTTTGCAAGGGCAAAAATAAACTCAAACTTTATTGTTTACGCAAACAGATGTGGAAGGTGATGTACAAACTGGACTCACCAATGATTGTGTCTACCAAATGTGCAAAATTGCCAAGCAGTTCATTTTGTGCCTTTTTTGTGGGGTACATGCAATTGGAGTAATTCTGTGCACACAATGTGATTTATCAAACCTGAGACGAATGGGGATAGCAAATTTTGGTCTTTAGAGTGTGCGTAACCATTATGACAGGAAACGTGGAGAAGACGTTTTACACTCGCGTCAGCATTTTTTAAATTCCAGAAACCAGATCATTGTCGCATTGGCATTCATTCACCATTTATTCGCGCTTCCAAGGGCTGACTTGGAGCCTGTCACAAGAAGGAGTCATGCTACACCATCTATGACAAAACTCATTTCAAGTCTGCATTTCTTTGCTTTTATATCATTTGAGAGCATTGTGCTGGGTACTCCCAGTGCTATCCTAACTTTTAGGGCCAATAAATCAAATTGCCGTGCACTCAGGGCAAATTCAATCAAACAAAACACAGCGCTTATGTGATTGCTGGCTTGCCCAGAACAAGAACCGTAAATATATTTTCTGTAACTCAGTAATATGTTTGTTTGCCTCTTCCGCTAACTAATTCACTGTAATGTGCATGACTTCAAGCTTTATTTAACTCTTGCGGTGCTCTCCAATAGTTTCCATGGTGTGAAGGTACAGACAGACAGATTCTGAGCTTCCTGTATGTGTGGTGGATGTCATAGAATTTCATTCATAAATATGACAACAGTATGCAAAGAACCCTCTGAATTGTTGAAGACATAACGCCATCAAAGATTGGGGCGGAAAGCGGTCTCCAAGTGTCCACTGAACAGCAGTGGTCTGTGATCAACTTTACAACATCTGCAAAGGCAGACCTTGCAGCTCCTTATCAATGTACTTTTTGTGATTCAATTCAAGTTCGTGCCAAAGATTGTGCGCATCCCACGCACTGAATCTAAGGGAAAGAGAAGGGCCACTTCCATTGGCAGTGAGGCTAGTCGGATGTGTTGACGCTCAAGATGGCGCAAACTTCCTATTTCCAACTGCATGTGTCTGTGAAAATATCAAAAGAAAGGAAACTCCACTCATGCTCACAGACCGAGATTTGCGCGAAACATGCGCTAGGCATGAATATGGAGTCGATGGAGTCAGTACTTCATACACTTGCAGTGTCAGAAGATAATGCTGTTACGCAGCAATAAACAGTGCTCCCTTCATAAATCAATGCGACTGTGCTTACCTTGAAGCTTTGTTTCATACCAAGATGTGTAATTCAGAACAGCTCTGTAACAGACACATATCTGGAAATAGGTAGCTGACAAGATTAATTGGTGCTTTACTTTTATGATTGATGAGGGGAAGGTACTCCAGTGACCCAACTATACATACAACCAATAAAAAAGTACAATTCCACGGGATGCTGGATTTCGGTCTGTCTGTTTGTAAATTGGTCCAGATGGCTATAGATGCAAGACACTGATGGGATGCTACTGTTTACATTTTGCTGTGGAGAGGACTCAAAATTTATACTTAAAGTACACATGACAAAAATAATCAGATTTCTAAAAATTCATTCATTCATTCATCTTCCGAACCGCTTGATCCTCACTAGGGTCGCGGGGGGTGCTGGAGCCTATCCCAGCTGTCTTCGGGCAGTAGGCGGGGGGACACCCTGAATCGGTTGCCAGCCAATCGCAGGGCACACAGAAACGAACAACCATTCGCACTCACACTCACACCTAGGGACAATTTAGAGTGTTCAATCAGCCTGCCACGCATGTTTTTGGAATGTGGGAGGAAACCGGAGCACCCGGAGAAAACCCATGCAGACCCGGGGAGAACATGCAAACTCCACACAGGGAGGTCGGAGCTGGAATCGAAATTTCTAAAAATATTTTTCAATTTTTTTTGTTTCATGAAGGGGAAGGTAGATGTTTATTTGTGTATTGAAAAAAAATTCCCATTTTTATTTGAAGTTCTGAAGTGCAGTGTGTAGTTCTGGAGACACCATGACTGGGCAGCAGTTGAGGAGAGTCTGTAGGGATAGAGTGCAGCATAGTTATGATGCTCATTCAAACCACTGCATGCAGCCTCCTTCCCTTTTCCAAGACTCACAAAGCAGCACAGCAGCCATCACAGCGAGCACACAACTGTTTACAAATCCTACTTAATAGGATCAGGGCTCATTGACTGGGTCGCCTCAATGTGTCTGATGTAATCTATTAGCTGCATGATAGTCAGTGTCTCAGTCCAATCGATAACCCCGGGCCTACGTATTGCTCCACTGTGGACCGTTACTTTTTTTTCGTACTGCTTAGAATTCAGGCTTTGTGCCTATAAAATGCAAGTGTGTGCCCATGTTTATTAGTGCATGTTTGTGTGTGTGTGTGTGTATTTGTTGTTCTGTGCCAAGTTGCCCTTGTTTGAGTCCATATTTTATTGCAGTATCTGCTCACGCAGTGAATGTGCATGTTTTGAGTGGTGCTCTAGTGTTAAAATATTAAATATATACATTAAATTGATACATAGGGAGATGGTAATTACATAACAATTTAATGGCAGAAATACACACGGGGTTTACCTGCATCTGTTAAATAATTATGTTAATTAGGCTATCATCCATGCACCCATGCCCAGGCAGAACGCTGTATTGCATATACATACGTGTTTAATTGTGAGGAGTTAGTGTTGGAAGGTATGTCCTCAAGTGTACGCTTATGCATGTACATGCCCGTGAGTGTGAGTGAATGTGTGTGTGTGTGTGTGTGTGTCACAGTGTGTATGTAGACAGTGTAACTAGGTTTCCAATTAAGTTGAACCACAGGCCTGATCAATGCTAGTCCGCTGTGTGCTGGAATGAGCAGCCCTGGGCCCTCTGAGCATGCCCACGAATAATTTATCACTCACACTAGGATTGGGCAAAAAAGAGGAGGAGGCCGTGGAGGAGGAGGAGGAGGAAGAGGGGGTGAAATGCGGTGGAAGGACAAAGTGTTCAGCCCAAGGGAGGGATTGCCAAACCACTGCCAATCGAGGGGATAGAAAGATGAAGGGCTAAAGAAAGGCAAAAATCAGGTGTCAGAGGAAAACAATGTTCTCTCCCAAATGTTCACATTCTGGAATAATCCGGGAAGGCGTGGATCCCAAAAACATAAACAAGGATAAAAATCTGTTTTTGACAAAAGGTTTATTTACAATAAACATTGCAAGACCAACAAAGACCAAATAAGATCGCTGGCTAACAGGGCCAGGAGAACCGTGGTCAACAAAATAGCATTAATTGTTTGTCTAAAGGAAGAGGAAATCCACTCTTGAGTGAAACACAAAACAGACTACACTATCAATCAGAAACTTAAATAGCACATTAAGAATAACTAACTCAGTCGATGGCAAGAACGGAGAAGAAGATCGTCTAGAGAATTGCACTGGGTACGAAGAACGAGAGCAAGGCGACTCGTCTAACAGCTACATGAGCACAAGGCAGTCCTTTAGTAGTCCAAGAGCTTGATTACAGAATGCAAAAAAGCTGTATCGCTGAACGAAATTCCAGCTGGAGCTGAAAACCAAAACACAAAAACACATCCAAGACATGACACAAATATTGAGAGGCATCACCATCAACATCATTTCCGTAAACTCTCGAAAGGTTGTAGTAACTCAATAAAGCTTTACTCACAACTAAATAAGTTGCACTCTGCTATTCTGCGATAGTGACATTGATAAAAAAAAAAAAACAGTTGTCCAAATGTTTAGCAATGATTGCGATACTGATTTCTCCAGTTACAGGGGTACCTTGACTCACTTTTAATGTGTTCCGTGTGTCACCGATGGTTTTCGACTGTGTTGTGTTTCATCATAGTGACGGCACACACCAGGATTTCTTGCTTGCTTTTAAGCATCTGACTCACAAAACCTAATGATAACGGCACAAAACAAAATCCTCTCGTCAATTGTGGCGATACAACTTGGCCAACCCACATGGTCATCCACTTAAAAGGGGCAGTGTCACATTAATTATTAAAGTAGTAGAACATAGTAAAATAACACATCAGGTACTCCAAAGTTTTTCACTGGCCTTATTACTTATGAAAATACTCATGACTTAGTTTAATCATTTTTGAAATCAACATTGTGTCCCTCTAAGGCAGTGGTGGCCAACCCGTGTCTCGCGAGCCGCATGCGGCTCTTTGAGTGGTTCAATGTGGCTCCCGGGCTTTCAAACGACAAGCATCGGCAGTGGCGATGTCATTCAAACGAAGGGGCAAATTACACACAACGTACTAGGTCAACCTATCATCAATCCCGTTACTTGATTGACATAGAGGGCAACCAATCAGATGACTGCATCACTGCTCATGCGCAAACAACGGCGCTAAGTGCTAAGCTAGTCAAAGGAATTAGCTCTGATTTTAAGGCAAGGGTGCCCAATACGTCAATCAGAATTGACCGGGAGCCAGCGAATTTGTTTGTTTGTTTGTATCTTGAGCTTTCGTTCATTTTCGGCCCATTCGTGTGCGTGCTAGTGCCTGCGCGTGTGCGTGTGTGTGTGTGTGTGTACGTGTGTGTGTGTGTGTGTGTGTAT
This sequence comes from Hippocampus zosterae, assembly GCF_025434085.1. NCBI lineage: Eukaryota > Metazoa > Chordata > Actinopteri > Syngnathiformes > Syngnathidae > Hippocampus > Hippocampus zosterae. Next base: position 19,854,941 of record NC_067455.1, on the reverse strand, counting down.
GTGCGCGTGCGTGCGTGCGAGGAAAGGTATGATGCGGCTCTTTGCAGTAACACAGTAAAAAACTTGGCTCTTTGTCTCTGACTGGTTGGCCAACCCTGCTCTAGTGGGTGTTGCCAAAGGCGTGACATCAGGAACGCCTTTATGTTAGTGTCTGGACATGAGGTTTGGCCTATTGTAGTGTTTTGCTAGTTTTTCTATTTCTGATTTATGTGGTTGACTGTTTTCACCACTGAACAAGCAGTTGACTGTGACTTCAAGCTGCAGCACACTTGGGTTCTACAACAATGATCGAAGACACATCAGCAAGTCAAAATCTGAATGGTTTAAAATAAACAAAATTAAGGTTTGGTAGTGGCCTCATCAAAGTCTAGATTTGAATCTGATTTGAATGCTGTGGCACCATTCATTTTCGAGAACCTTCCCGTTTTGCAGAATTGGAGCAATTCGACAAGGAAGAGGTGTGGCTTAATTTAGATTTAGGGGCCAAGTACCTGTTGCCAGAGGGCCAGGTAGCTTAGATTTTTTTTCCTTGAATAAAGTCACATTTAAAATCGGAATTATTATTTTACTTGAATGTGATTGGCCAATTCGGAACACATCCCTGGTTATAGTAAGAGGGTGTGCACATTGCCTGAGAATCAGATCAGAATCTGATTTATTGGCCAAGTACGCAAGACACACACAACCCATCCAGAGGAACATAAACAAGACAGCAATAACCAACATGGGGAGACAGTCTCCTGTTGGGAGACAGGAGACAGAATGAGAAGTCTAGCGGGTCACTGTTAAGCGCCCCAACATTTTAGAAAAGGGAAACACTTGGGAAGAGCATGGGAAAAAATGATAGACTCCAACTATTTTCTCTAAATGGTAGGATGGCTTGAGCCAGAGAAATAAACCTCAGCACATGCAGTACATTTAAAAGAGAGTACAATAATTCTCGAGATTTAACATGTAATGAACAGGGTGGGGGAGGGAGGGCAGGAAGGGGGTTGAGTGAAACAATCTGTGAAACGGGCTGCACAAAATAGGTGTGCTCAAGTCTCTCCAGCTGTGCCACGGGGGAGAGGTGGAGTGAATAGGAATTCCGCAGTACCAAGCAGCAAATGTCCCAGAGGGGCAGGTAGACTCCCCACCACCTGCTCTTTCCGTCATTTTTTTTAATCCAAAGTCCTGAGAGTCTAGTTGACTAATACCATTGTTTGTCTTTTCGGAAGAAAAAAAAATCTGAAGGCTATATCAAGACGGAAGACGGCACATTAGAAGAAGTCATTTTAAAATTTGTTTATTTTTAATTCTCCTTTTGAAAATATTCATTTTTTCCAATATAGGTTACACTACTGGTGGAAAATGTTTTTGAAAAATTTGAACAGGTGTGCAGTCATTGGACTTGACCAAATTGATCAAGCCATTTGTTAGACATGGGATAGATAACATGGGGGAAATCTCACAGTGCTCACGTTCCCTTCAAATAGATTCACTTCGAGAGAGCAGCACATTAAGAGAAGATTGCATGCAATGTAGGGCATCTTACAAGTCCTTGGCTTACTGCTATAAGATTAATCAAGATGAGGCGAGGACAGAGACAGCGGGAACATCACGATATCATACTGCATAGGCAGTGGACAAGGTACACCTTGGGTGTCCTGAAGGCATTCTTGACACATTTGTGTGTGTACAAAAATGTGCGATTTTGTGTGTTTCAAACTGCTGTGGGTGGAATATGCCTTTTCATGTTAAGTAACATGATTGTTACTGGTCTGTGCATTTGTGTGTGTGTCAAAGTAGAGGTGTCACACTCATTTTTGTCACGGGCCACATTGTGGTTACGGTTTACCTTGGAGGGACATTATGAATTTTGGGAAACCATACAAATGTTTAATTGCCTCCACGTATTACATACACAGCACACAACGAATTGATGAATAACTCGTTTTAAAATCAGAAGTCAAGAATACTGACTGTTATTGTGGATTACATATGACAATTTGAAATGTTGGTTCACTCTTTAGCAAGCATCATGGAACTTGACATGTGTGATTTGCTTTTGCGGGCCACATAAAATAATGTGGCGGGCCAGATCTGGCCCCCGAGCCTTGACTTTGACACCGGTGCCCTAAAGAGATCCACATTTTCGCCATTGCTCCCACTGAAGTGAGAATGTGAAAAGGACAATGACAAAGTCAGGTGTGTTGGTGACGGAGAGGCTAACGTTGAACAAATTAATACTCTGCTGCTACTCTAGATTCAGTGAATATAATAATAATAATAATAATAATAATAATGAAGTCACTGCGCATTTGTTGCATTTTCTGTCTTTTGGCATTTTTTACAATGGGATGGATCGGTGAGAAATGGACATTTGCAAAGTTGTGCGCCTGAACACAGCCGACTTGATTCCTGGCCAATCAAGTGGTTCCCCTCATTCCCTCGAAATTGTGGAAGCTTAACAGACTTGCTGGAATCCATATAGGAGATCGGTATGCACAAAGTATTTTTACAAAGGAACTGCAAGAAGATCCCCACTTGCGGATGATGTCTAGTTGGCTGCTGCAAATTGGACACTCTGATTGGACCATCTTCAACCTCTGATTGTGTGTTTTAGTGTGACACCCCCCTGGAAACGCATGGCCATAGGCCTTTCATTGAACTAAGCAGCCTCTTGTACATTGTACCTACATAGAACATAAAAACCAAAGTGGTTCTTAAACAAATGAAACTGCTTCCCAATTAACATCCCTCCACAATTGTAGGTGTGTTTCACCAAATACATAATATAGGCTTCAGTTAGCAGCAAAACTATAGTGTATGCAAGAACATAAAAGAGTATGAAAATAAGAACTAATGATGAACCTGAAAACTTGAAATCCACCATTGGACCAAAATAAAAATAATAGGTAATCGCCTGCTAATAGATTGAAATAATTACAATTTTGTAGATCCGATAATGAAAGCAAAACATCTCTCAAAATAAATGTATGCGTGTTCGTGTTTGTGTGTGTGTGTTTGTGTGTGTTTGTGTGTGTGTGCGTGTGTTTAAAATTGTGGGAGATGCAGTGAGAGAGAGACAGAGAAAACCAAGATACGGAGAGCGACACAATGAAGCTTCTCAAAAACGTGAGCAGAATGTTGTGGATGCAAGCCAGAGAGGTGATATATAGTTAAGTCAGTGGCGGAGGTCACAACAAAGCCTTTAACGGCAATGTCCTGGGAGTTGCTTCGCCCAGGGGACCAGTGCTCCATTTTACAGCCAAGCGACTGAGACTGAGACGTTGTGGCATGACAGCTGGAGCATTAAAGCTGCCCTCTCGTACCATCTATAACATGAAGGAGGTGTGGACGCCACTGATACCACCACAAAACACCAAGCCCGAGGCCATGCGACAGCTGGCGAGTTAAGAGGCATGAGGAAAAAAAATAGGCTTGGAAAATTGCTGAAAGAAGCAGAGGAGACAAAGGAGGGAAAGGATGAATTGTCTGTTTTTATAGGTTATACAGGAAACATGAGGCGCAGAGTACATGTAGTCAAAAAGGTGGATAATGTAAAAAATACATTTGCAAATATCTGCAATGCTAAAGGAGATATAGCATGCATTTTACTCACAAAATAATTTTTGGGTCTTTAATTACCGCACAGCAAAAAATTGGAGTCATAAAATTTAAGAGTTACATTTTAGGGTGTTAATTTTATCTCCCAAACTGTAATTTTAACATTTTCAGAGTTAAACGGGGTCTTATTACACAGAGTTGAACATATGAGGTTAGATGAACTCTGGAGAGATGTAATTAATTAAACTCTGCCTACAGATCTGCACTTCTCCAATTTAGGAGAGACAGTCAGCACCATTTTTCTCCTCCTTTATTTTCACACAGGCCATGCCTAAGTTTGATCTTAATATCAAGTTATTACTAAAAAAATTATGACTTGATGCTGTGAATTGCAGTATGTAGTGTGTACAAGGCAGTGGCATTTAGGGAGGGCCTTAATAGCCTTTTGTGCTGGCCTAAACATTATCAAAAGCAATGACCTGCATTTCACAATTGACATGTAATTGTATCAATTCAATGCTAAGCTATTGAACAGTCTTTGGTCTCCATTTCATCGGGCATGTTTGGAAATTCACTCTAACGCCTGCGTACTAATCTGTGAGCGTGTGTTTTTGGAAACATAGAGCGTACTTCCCTCTCATTAATTTCCGACTTCAGCCTATGTTTTCTAAAGCAATCCGCAGTTTGTGCTTGAACTGTTTCCATTTGTACTGCCTGGTGCACTGTGTCCCCAGGTGGAGCCCTGAGAGCAGGGGCGTCAAACTCATTTTTGCCATGGGCCAAATCGCAGTTATGGTTTAATTCGAAGGGCCATTATGACTGTGAACCCAAATCCATGTATGACCGCCTGTTACATATCAAAACAACCTACCGGTAGTTGTGAAATCAGAGGCTATTAAAATTGTTTCTTCAAATATTTTCAAATGTATTGTAAAAGGAAGGTTGGTAACAAAAAAATGAATGTTTTTCTCAATGAATATGCAATGAAGACAGTTTGTGTTACTTGCTAAAATATGAAAAATTATAAAGTCTCTGAATAAATGAAGGCCACATTTGAAAAACGCTCTCCGAGTCTCCGAACAGTTGTATGTGAACCAATGCACGCTCAGAGCTTCAGAACGTATGTGTATTGGCTGCGCAACTTCGAGTTGTTTTTATTTATTTACGGTATTTGTTTTTTAGTTTTTGGGGGACTTTGGTCCTGATCAGAATTTTGAAAAACGTGGACATTCTGAGAATAAGTCAGCACTTGTCGCTGGCTGGCTTGTTTCAATCCAGATTTTTTTTTTTCACCACCTGTGCTGTGGCAAAAATTACATAGCCATTTCTGATCATATAAGACTGCCGCTAAAAGATGATGGAATTTGTCTACAAATAATGAGCATCTTGGGGTGCTGGAGTGCTATGCAAAGACCCACATCCAAAAGGCACTGCCCGCCACGGGTACAATGAGAAGAATATATAATATATCATGACCATCAAATGTGTCCAGATATGTAACAAGTAACTAGTAAGGCAGCAAACTATGGTAACATTTTCCTTGTTCGCTAACTGTTAATTAATGAATCAGACATAGTAGAAGCAGCAGTAGTAGTCGGAGTATGAATGGTTTTTTTTTCTTAATCGGGTGTTTGTGTTCGTGCATGCCTGTTTGGCTTTAAACAGGCCACCGATTGAAAACAACTTCCGTTCACTTCTGTCTGTTGACACAGCAGAGGTGAGAAAAAGTCACAAGGAAGTCTCAAGTCGTAACCTGCAAGTATCAAGCAAGTTCCAAATCACTGTGGAAAAAAAATTAAAAAACAAACACATCAAGTCGAGTGGCCACCAAATTTCAAGCACCTCAAATCAGGTCATTAGTTGGTTCAAGCAAGTGTTAGTGAATTCATAAAAATTGCTCTGTCACAAAAAACTGTATGTTGGAGTGATAATTAAAAACAAACACAAAAATCACTAATCATGCTGCAAAATGGACCTTACCTGTTATGTTTGTATGTACCATGTTATTTTTTCATACTAACATTCACGCGGTGATACAGAAAAATTCTGAATGGTGGCGTGAACCTGTATAACCATCAAATTAAAAAAACTACATACATTTTTTCCTGGCTCCAATCTGCTAACCCAACGCTAATTAATGTGCGTAATTGGGTGAACGAAAGCCTGAGGGACTTGTCGGGTGACATCTCCAAGACACAGCGCCACTGTCGTGAATGACAAAATAGGCATGTAGTTTGAGAAGGCCATTAGGCAGACACCAATTCAAGTATTTTCTAAAATTCTTAAAGTTTCAACAGAAAGTGGTTTTGACTTATTGTAATGCAATTTACAAAATAAGGAAAACTGTCACATGGCTTCCATAACAAGTGAACAAAAAAAGTGCTTTAAACGCTTATTGAGAGATGTTTCATAAGATTCAAGTGACGAGAAACACGTGGTCCTTGGTGATGAAATGGACACTCGTTAGTACTTTGCACAATAAATGACTACTTATTTCAAATGTCATATAGGGTAGTAGATATTTTGGAATTTACGAATTACATCAATACAAATAACACAGTACATGTTTTAGAATGTTTTATTTGCTTCTGTATGAGCATCTATATATTGAGAAAACGTCTGTGTAGCGTGATGAGCGAAATTCGAATGCAGAAGCAGACAGGAGATGAAAGTGGCAAAGTAAAAATCTTTATAAGCAATAATTGAAATAAAAAAACAGAGCAGGACGAGGACGAGGTAAGGCATACAAGCCTATCATTCTGTAACTTAGTAGCTCAAACTTGTATGTAGAAAAACAAGCCCGGCCCTGCGTGACCAAATAAAGGACCAAAGCAACAAAGCAGCAAGGAAGGAAAGAGCAAAACTCTGTCACAGTCTGTTCACGTCGCATGCATATATCCCTACTTTTTGGCAGGAGTCTGACTCACTGCTGGCCAATCCTGTTCTCCACATCATATGAGGCCGCCAGTTTGTTAAGCTCCCTCTGAGACAAAACATGCAGAGCCAACAAATCAATCTCCATTTGTTTTGGTGGCGTAGTACTGTCTTGATCTACTTTGGCGTTAATGACCACTCATTTTGGAGAAGATAGCATTTAGCATTAGCCTGACTAACAACACTAAAACCGTCACCAGATTGACTCGCGAGGTTCAAATCTTTATTTGTCTGTCGAAGGATCCTCTTCTCTTCTCCGCTCGAAAACAACTCCCGTGTCGTTGCATGGAGCACAAGAGCAAGCGAGACATGTGACGCTAACTGATGTTTTTGATGGACTATATACCATCGAACATACATGATTCACAAAAATAATGCACCTTTTACCTTCAAAGGAATATTCTTGGCCTGTGTGTGTGAGTATGTTGAACTTGGGACATTTTCCAGGCCTCAAGAAACATCATACCGGTGGTTGCTCTTCAGCAACTTTCCACACCTCACAAAAGCCAAAGGTACACACACATATAGCATGTAACAATAAATGGAGCCTCATTCATGATAAGTACATTATTATTGTTTTTTATGTGATAGGTGTTATGCTTACAGCCAGTGATAGTGAGCCTGAGAAAGGCTCAATTAATGGCAAGCCGACAAACACATGCAACATTCAGGATGTCAACATGCAACTTTCATTTGGGTCTTAACCTCTCGGCTTTTGTGTGCTAAATTAGGTTTCTAAATCATGAAAAACAGACTTTTAAAACAAGACTAAAAAATATTTCTTCAAATCATGCTTTAATGAAGAGTATTTTCTAGCAATTATGCATTAGGCTCTCCATCTTAGAACACTGAGGGAGCATAAGAGGTGAAAGATGACAAGAGTTCATCTGTTTGGCAACTGAAGGGAAGTCCTCACTTCATGCTCATTACAAATCTCCGCCTTTCTTGCTGGTGCTGGACCACAAAATGAAACCCCATCACTGATTTTATTTCCAAAAAATTAGGCTTCACCCATCCCGTGGCAAGAATTTAGCCTAGATCTATACCCGAGGCCTCAGCCTTAACGGGGGCACATGAAGGTCATGGGAGGGAGGGTGGAAATTATGATTAATTTCATACCGATAGTAATTACCTTGCTTCATATTTTTGATTCTACTGTAATACAAGAGAAAATCCTAAATTATCCACACTTCATGCTGCAGCGCACACTTGTGTTTAAGTTCGATGGAATTTTCTCTGCGTGCGGGAACGTGTGTGTCACGTGATCGCGATCTGGTAAAAAAATTTTACCCGTGTTTGTTCCAGTCGGTGATATTGACCACTCCACTCACAGAACGTACCTGTGAAGAACATTGCGCAGTGATTCAATTTTTTATGGTCAGAAGGTATGTCTGGGGCTGAAATTCACCAGAGGTCCGTAACGCAATATGGAAATGGCACATTATCAAAAAGAAGGGTGTACGAGTGGATTGAAAAGTTTAAAAGTGGCCACACTGAGCTTGTTCATTGCTCTTGTTCGTGGTCGAGGTTGATTGGCATCCTGCTCCTTCTGCATGGTCCACGCTTGTCTGATGTAAGCTTTTTTTTACGCCAATGTCAAGCGAGACTGTCCTGTGTGCTAGTGTAGTGGAGTGTCCTCAGCTCTGGTTATTTACAAATATGTACTATTTTACGGACCTATCATGCAACATGACACAGTGCTACAAAAAAAGCACGGAGATTCACGTTGAAATGTCACACCAGTATTGAAAAATTCTTCGTGTATACGTCTGTGAAGGAGAGGCTGTCGCAGGTAAGACCAGCCATGACTGAGCCAAAATCAGACCTTCCTTATCCTTCCATATTTCTATTTCAGTGATAAACAACGCATGATTGGGTAAAAAAAAAAAGCTAAATATGATAAAATGAACTAAAAAGTATATATATATATACTGTATATATAGATATATAGATATAGATATATAGATATAGATATCTTTATATCTATACGTAGATATAGATCTATCTATCTATCTATCTATCTATCTATCTATCTATCTATCTATCTATCTATCTATCTATCTATCTATCTATCTATCTATCTATCTATCTATCTATCTATCTATCTATAGATAGATAGATATAGATATAGATATAGATATAGTCCTCCCACATTCCAAAAACATGCATGGTAGGCTGATTGAACAACATTCTAAATTGTAAGGTGTGAATGTGAATGCAGATGGTTGTTCGTCTCTGTGTGCCCTGTGATTGGCTGGTGATAGGCGCCGTCATGCCCCACGACCCTTGTTAAGATAAAGCGGATCATAAAATGGATGAAAGGATATCCAGTATATATTCTTTTTTTTCCATCATTTATTATTGTGCCCTTCACGTTTTTGCAAAAAGACAGTAATTGAAGGAGCCAATATGGCCCATCATGTAGAGTACACATTGTTACAGTGCCACAGACCAAAATAACAAATGACTGCAGAATATGGTGATAAAATAATTAGGTTCTCTGCCACAAGCCTTACTCTTAATATCATGTCATAATCCTGGCCACCAAAGTACAACCACAATACAATGCCACCAACTGTTTCAGTATATATGGCGGTGCACAGCGGTAGCTGCTGTCCTGTAATTTCCTCTGCACACCAGGTACTTTTCTGTAAGACATGATAATGCCCTACCCGCATACAGAGACAAAGCATTATACTACATCTGAAGCAACTTCAAAGCATAATGTGTATGAATCGTGAAAAAGAGACAATTATGTAACATTTACATAACAACAGTGTTCTGAAATATAACTGCCATCTTTAAAGGCCATATTTCACTGAGTGGTGAACGTTTGCTAGTGTGTTTGCACCTAGCGAATGTTTTTTCCGTCAGGGTTTATTCAAAGTCGGAAATGGTCACAAAGATGTTCCCCAGCAACCAGCGAAACTGCAACTTTGGACGAAGCCTTGCAAAAAAATCAACCTTCATTATGTTCGCACACACTTGCAAACCTTCACCACTCAGATACGGTGTCAAGGGATAAATTTGTTGTTGTTGTATAAAACGTGTGTTACATAATGTGTACATCACAACATTGGAGGAACACGGCACTGTTGTAGTGCGGTTCAAAATAATGATTTTGATGATGTTTTTTCGGCAAAATGTATTTTTGGCATTAAGACTATGAACCGAAAAGAAGAATTACTTGGTTCAAGTGACACAATTTGAAATGTTTTTGCTCTCAAGTACTAACGTTCTGGATTAGATGGGAATTAGAAAATGATCATAAAAATCAGATACATACCAGATCGATTTGTCAATGTGAGTGCAAGTAATTTTTTGAAATCTGTTATATTAATCCAGTCATCCATTCGCAAACTCGCGACAGGGCCAGAAACCGTTGAGCGGTCAATGGGCGGGGCCCACATAGTCTGCAGTCACACTCGACCAACCCCAAGGCTTGTGTTGCTGCTGGATGGGCTGGCCTACTTTGTCTCACCCTGAGAACATGATCGGTTGGAGTCACATGCCTCGTGGAAATGTAAAAAAAAAATATTGCGCCTTTAGCATTTTGTGCATTTCTGAGGGCAACGCAAAGACAACAAATCCACATGCTTTAAACTGTTTACTGCTGGTGCAGATGGGATTTGAGAATGGTCTGCCTTTATCAAGTCCAAGTCAAGCCTGAGTCCTATTCCAGATGAGTAAAACAGATATAAAAGCACAATTTTCACATCCACAAAATTATGCTCAACACTCTCGGTAGATAGCATGGAAACGTTTGCTTTATTAACCGTTTGTTGCATATAAACAAGAAAACTAATTTCATTAAAAAAAAAACAACGGTGTAGCTTTATTAATGGTAGTCAATCTCGGGGAGAGACAGGGAAGAAATTGGGCACTGGGAGCAATAAACTGCAGCGAGGAGTGAGAAGTGTCTTACAAAACAACGCCCAACTCAAAGCTAATGAATGAAAATGAACATGTATGAAGGGATTGCTGTCCCTGATTCCCTCACGGTCAGGTTAACCAATCAGATGGCTGTTTAAAAATCACAAAAAAATATATATTTCAAGTTCTTTTGAAAAAGGATGTTAATTTTCAAGAATAAAAACAGCAAATTAAAATATTTTACAAGTCCCATGGCTGAGTCTGAGAGAAGTCAGAGTTAAATGACAAGGAGTCCCAAAGGATTCAAAGCTCAACTTGAGTACTAGAGCACACTGGTTCACAATATCAACAGCAGTCAACAATACATTGGAGACGGTTGCTGATTTGATGGAAATACAGGTTTACAACAACTGATAACATTCAAAAACAAAAAAGCCAGATTCGACATCTAACATGCACTATGTGTTCTGTCAGCAAACGGTAATTGGTTGTCACTTGCATCGCCCTTTTCTACCTCCGGTATTCAAAGCAGATCATACTGTTAGCTCATTCATTGACTGATGACGCAGCATCAGGATCAAGTGGTGTTTCAGTGTCTTGCTCAATGACACATGAACATGGTCGCAATGGCTGGGGATTGAACCACGAACCTCTGGGTTGGGGAAGGACCCCTCCACCACTGAGCCATGCCGCAAAGCAAAACCAAGGCCCTTTGCTCCCAGAATGATGAGAAGAGAAAGGTTTGAGATACTGTATTCAAGGAACTGTTCATGATCCAAAGCATAAGTGAGAAATTTGGGAGGTATTGTCATTTTATAGCATCTACCAGTCAGACATTTTTGACTATATTGACTGTATGATGCTTACTGTTCCATCAGCCCGAGACTACAAAATAGAGACGATGGTGCTTCAGGGATCAGATAATGACCCTTCACAGACTAGACTTTTTGAAGTCACTCACTTAATCTCAACAGAATAAAGCATGTGTCAGGTGCTCCAATTCCATTCACCATTCACAAATCCAATGTGAACGTGTACCAATGAAAAATCATTAAAAAAAATAATAATAATTGTGAATCTAATTATTTGTACATTGACTCAGTTATGCCTGTGGGGTTATTTCAATGTCTCTTGAAATCACTGTGTAAGACAACCCGAAAGAAAGAATGGCTTCAGAATTCTTTATTTCAGATATTCCCATCCAGGACTGATTGATACAAATGAACAAAAGGTTTTAGTGTATTGTATAATCTCATTTTTTTTCTGCCCCCCCCCCCCCCCACCACACCCCACTCCTTCTTTCCATATTAGTTGTGCATCTTTGACTTGCCTGGTCTTCTCTCCTCTCCACTCCCCCTCCTCTTCCCCATCTCCGCTATGGCCCCTGTGGTCTCAGTCGGAGACAAACGAATGAGGGCCCCGGGAGGGCATCGCCTGCTCTGCCACACATCGCTCACTTGCTCCCTCTCAATCATGCATACTCGCGCAACGCGGCCCTGTCTTTGTCCCACGCAGGCACTACCTATGAGTTGTCATGGTAACCTGCAGTTGGATTTGCTGTTAAGAACTGATTGTGTTGAGCTTAGGCAGGATGGCGCCCCAGGTGCGTGAAGCCTCATTGGAGCCTGCCATGACGTGTCATGCTGTTCATACCACGCCAGGTTAGACTTTGATGCCATATTTGTCCTTTATCAACCATTTTTGTCCCTTCATCCCACATCATTCTATCATTCATCAGCTTATTTTTGCTTGCGTATTTTTTGTTTATCTAATTAACGACTTAAAAAAAAGAAATAAATTAATATTTATTTGAAATATTCAGTCAGTCAGTTTTGCATGACTTTATAGTGTCATGGAGATCATGAAGTCAGACAAGCATAAAGGTGAAGGCATGTTGTGACGCATTGCTTCCTTCTGCCGGTGCAGTTTGCCCACAGTTCATCGTCTGTGCTCTGCTTATCACGGATTTGTAAGCAATCGTTTTTATGGATTTTCACAGTATATAGGGAAGTCCAAATTTAGAGGTGTATGCCTTTGGTGTAGTACAACATCGTGCCGCAAGATTCCAGGCAGCACTGAGGTCTACTGGAACAAATGCAGCAGATTTAGAAATCCAGAAGAACAGGTAGGCAGGCAAGGGCCCCCAAGTCTCAAGCTCCAATCATTTTTCCCAAAGATCAGAATATTGCTCTTTGCTTTGTGTGTATGAGTTGCACCTTTACTTGGCTCTAATTTCATGCTAACTTGGGACTGCATTTGTGGCATGTGAGGTGGACATGTGTGTTGGTATGACAAAAAAAGAGTCTTGTGTAATTGTTTCCTTGAATTTTGAAGAAGGGGAAATTCCTTGAATCACTGAAAATTCAACTTTAAATATGGAAGGACAATGACAAAATAAATTAGGAGCAAATGGGCGTCTGTCAGTGACAGACTAAGAGGTCTGTCGGTACTTGAACCGGTTAACGATGATTACAGTTACGGACAAGAACCCATTTCCATCAATCCATCTTTTTTGTTTGTTTGTTTTGTTAGTTTCCTGTCATTAAGCAGTTGTCAGCAAAACAGGCGTCCATCAATGACAAACTGATAGACCTTCGATCAGTAATGACGGAATGCCCAGCTCTGCCTTTTACAATTGTTAATTTACCTGTGTATGAGTTTCCACAGCGTTTGTGTGTGCATGTTGGTTATGGTAAGGAATATAAGTCGATGTTAGCATGTCAGTTTGATATTACAGTGATTTTAGCATTTACACTGTTGCCATTTAAAAACAAAGCATGTTTTAAATATTCAACGTGTGAAATTATTTTTCTTGTTTGTCTAATTTCACAGTAAACTCCATTAAATAGCTTAAAGCACGTTCTGGGACACCAGATTCAAATATACTATACGTTTGTTCTTCAAGCAATATAGTGCAATCAGTTTAACTTCACAACGTTGGTAACTTGTAAACGCACCACACCATTCTGCAAATGATTTTTTTCCCAATTATAATGTTTTAAAGATTGAGAGAAGCCATAATCGAAATTCCAAGGGAATTTAAATTAATTATCAAGCTTTACAACAAACTGTACTGTGTTACAGAAAACATATATAAAACAACACATAGCAAAACAAAAAAAAATGTAACCACAAATAACCAGACAAAATATTCCTGTTCAATCAAATTACACTACCATCACATTAACAAATAAAATATCCTTACTTTTTTCTTTATTTCTCACTTGTTTCCTCTCTGCGTACTGTTATCATAGATCGGCTCCAGCACGCCCGTGCTCATAGTAAGGGTAAGCGGTTCAGACATTGGATGAATAGTGGCCATAGTGGCCAGTCTCTCTCAAGGTTCCAGTAGTGGGAGTATCCAAATACAGAAATGATATGTAACAAACAGGTTGAGAAGACAGAATGTTTATTTTATAACAGGAGGTAGGAGGTGGAGAGGGAGAGATGTTTTCTGCAGGTGTGCAGGAGGTCCAAGAGCTGAGTCTGGGTTGACAGGGCACTATAAGCGAGTAGACTCGCAGGGAGCATAGGCAAAATGGCAGCCTGCGAACAGGGAGAAAATACAAATCAGGAGAAAATACAAATCAGGATCGGTGTTAAAAAATGTACCAAGAAGCTGGATGTATTGACAATTTGGTGGTGTGGTGGTGTCCAATGCGGTTGATGAAGACGGGTGAGTGACTCCAGTGCACCACGCCTGAAGCAAAGACAGCAGACTGACAAACGTGCCACGTTCTTTGTAGTACAATAAATTATACATTACTGTATGTGTATTTTATGAAATTATACAGTATACTTTATATGGTACCTTAAACTGTTTATCAGTTAGGCAAGGGAAGACAATGCATTTCCCAGAGGTTAGACAAAACACCCACCGGTATTTACAAACACAACAGTGAACGGCATTTAGAAGCAAAACAGTGAACATAAAAGTAGCTTTCAAAAACTATCAATTATATGATGTCCTTTCACACCACATCAATGAGCTTATATGTGACTGAAGTTGTTTTTTTAAGACTGTTCATTTTAGCTGACAGTGCCATAGTACAGTCATACTTTTACTTATGTCCAACCCAGATATTTTTCAAGTTACAAATGACCCCTAAACATTATTTTTCAAGGCAAAAATTTCAGTTAGGAGGGAGTTTCACGTACACTGCCGCTTGAGTAAAAGGAAACAAAAGTTGCGGATGAACTTTCAGACATTTGTTGAACAGGTTAAACATCAAACACAAAAAGACAAAATTAAAAACACTCGCAATGGGCATGGAGCAGATGCAAACACTGAACTCACTGTGTGCTAAAGCAGAGGTCCCCAACCCTGGGGCCGTGGACCGGTCCCGGTCCGTGGGTCATTTGGTACAGGGCCACACAGAAAGAATAAATAATTTGCATGACTTCCGTTTTAGTCATTTCGGAATCTGAAGGATGTTTTATTTCGAAAAGTTACCGGATTCTCCGTTACATCCGTCTATTGTATATCACTCTTGACTGAGGTCAAGGCACGCTTCTCGGTCACGCGATAGGTTACCGCTGAATTGATATCCGGTAGCTAGCAAACTGAGTAAAAAAACGAACGTCTTTGTAAAGTTTCTTTGGGAAGGGGAAAAGGCCCAGCCAGGAGACAAAAAAGGAGCCTACAACTTCCCAGAAAAAGAAAGTTTCATTTAAGTGACAATATCCGGAGTCCTACTTCAAATACGGATTAATCTCAACGGGAGATTCCCACGTCATGTCATGATTCATGTTTGTTATTATGTTTCGAAAATACCATCGTTTTCGTGTAAGTCATATTATAGTATTTCTTTGTATTTATCCGTCACACCTTCAAGGCCGGTCCCTGTAAATATTGTCTGACATTAAACCGGTCCGTGGGGAAAAACATTTTGTGTACTGCTGTGCTAAAGGACCAACCTGAGCTGGAATCAGAGCTCCAGATGTCACATGCTCGGCCGCACCTTTTGTCAAAGGCATTTGTCAACACGAACGCTACAGTGTGTGACTTCATACATTATAACACCACTTTATTTATGTGTTGAATTTTCATTGATTAGATCATGTAAGGTTACTTTGTATTTAGCTTCTGTTTGACACCTTTTTATGTTTTTTACATTTAGACTTTACAAGGCGGAGCTTTTTTCCCTCTATTTATATATAAATTGTACAAATCTGAGCTTGGTGTGTCTAAGGTGTGTCAAAGGTGGGTCTTGCACTTGGCATCTTTCAAGCACTTTTCACCACCCACAACTATTAACCAGTGGAATTTGTACCCATCCTCAACGAATAACAAGCATGATTTGGGAAGGAAAATAATTGAGCAAGCAACTATTCATGTCGGACCATGCCTGGCATACGTGTAGCCATAAACACATCCCATCTCAGTGCAAGTTCTTCTGAGTGTGACAAGTAGAAATCCACATCCCGCAGTTTAGATGAAGAACTGTAGGTGGTGGAGCCAATGCAAAACCTTTTGTGAATACAAATGCTTTGAACTTGGTTGACCCAGTCTCGATTGTGCTTGTGCGAGTGTGTCGGTGCTCCACTTGTGTGGAAACATTCAGTGGAAGCAGCTGCACTCTGTCTCTTTGCTCCCACAGCATTCACGCTGGTCCTCAGGGTCAAACGCACACGCAAATCAGACACATAGATGTGTCGGAGGCCAGTCGAAGCTGGTGGTGAGTCACTGCTTTGCTGCTTCTGAGAAAATGAGCATCACTTTAGAGAAGAGGCCCCAGCTCCACCTCCACCTTTGTCCCTCTCTTTCCTATATGGCTTTCCTTACCTACATCAGTGTACAAAAAAAAAGCAAAAAGAAATAAAGAGCAAAAGTTAACAGGCTACTGCTGCGAGGGAGTCACATATAGGAGATCAGGCATGAAACACTGGTATCATTTCACAATGAAAGCTGTACATGGATAATTTGTGTTCTCAAGTGTGAACATAAAAAAAATAATATATTTTTTAAAAAGGTATGCATATGTGAGAGAGCATGTTGAGGGTATGTAGCCCTGAGATTTTTTTTTCGCCGTGCACTTCTGTCTGGCTAATCAGCTCCATAGCTCTGTTAAAGAAGTGCTGGAGTGGACACTTGTAACTTGTAATTAGCTGTCTTTTTCCTGTGTGGGAAGGATAGAAAGCCTTGATCGAGAAAAAAAAAAGGAAAGGGTACATAAGTGAGAAGGCAGAGGAAACAAGCTAGTGGAGGAGAGGAATGGTTAAAATGAGGAAGGAAAGCAGAGGAGAGGAAGAGAGCGGATGGGAGGGCAAGGCGTGAAGGAGCCGAGCAGGAGGTGTGGTGATGGAGTCGAGTTTTGACTTCCAAATTGACACATTAGTATTCAGACTACAGCCGTTCACACACTGCGCTGTCACCACCCCAACCACGCTCCGCTGCCTTCTCTGCCCAGCGGCCAGCTCTCCTCCTGCCGAGGATCCAAACACAGAGCCGCATGTGGCAGAGGCAAATACTTGCATTAAAAAGAGCGCAATGTTTCCGAGCACACCTTTGACAGCATTAAATAGCTTGGAAGCACTTAACTTATCACGTACCAAGATGCAGATAATTAGGGAAGCCGAATAGCTTGCAGTCCAACGTCCAGTTGAGCAAAATAGAAAAACATTCATCTGCAACGTTGATTGCATGCACCAGTGCCAGCGAGGCAAATTAGTGAATCATGACTTCAAACCACAAAGCCATGTTGCATTGCAGGTGCCATGGAAGGCATATGTTAATTTGTTTCACATCATTTCAGAATCAGGAGTCACATAATGGTAATCATTACATATAAGAGTTTAAAAAAATACTATTTTTGTCATTGAAAAATTATAATCCTAAAATATTTTAGACATTATGTTTTTAAGATACCGTACTTAATTCCTCCAGTCTACCTTGACATTTCCAATCGTATATTCAAAATCAAGATGCACCGTTGTTGCTTACATTCTCACCATTTTTCATGCTAAAATGGACAACAGTTGTGACAAGGAAATGTAGCACAGAATATGCAAGGTATGGAAATGGTATATCCATATTGGTTTGGTTTTTATTAGATGGTGTGTAAGGGTTGTGTTTGCGTTTGTTTGTATTCTCAATAATCAAATGAAATATTGTGCATCATATGTACAGCACCCCAAAAAATACTGTCAATCTTTGGCTACATTCACATTGCAGAGTGTGTTACAAAACTGTTTGTAAAAAAACACCTTTTCAGATTCACAGACAATTGCCTGAAGAGTCTCTCTTCCAAGCATCTACTCCTGCATCGTTTTGAAAAGAGGCATATATGTGCCATTAAAGAAGACAATTTTACGTATCTAAGGATTTTAAAGAAATGTTTAAAAAAAAACACACCGGTAACTTTATCTTGCATTACATCACCTCAAGAACTCCAAAACCTCGACAGTACAATAAAGTACTTTGAATTTTTCTTGACCATATGAAAACTTTAAAATTAATAAATAACATCATACTCACTAGAGATGGTAATGGGTAATGGGTGTAATTTCCCCATTGCGGGACAAATAAAGGATATCTTAATCTTAATCTTAATGCAGAAGATGAGTTTTGAACCTCTTCATGGCGACTCAGCTGATTCCACAGGTTTTCAATAGGAGTCAGGTCTGGAGAAAATGCAGGCAATCCGTTGGAGGTCTCCAACAGCCGTTTCCTGATGATGTCACGTCGATGACCTGGAGCCTTGCCTTCCATGAAGATGAAATTAGGTTCATGTAGGTGCACAATCACTGGCTTAAGCCGTTCAGGGACAGCGATTACTGCAGTGGACATCGTGTCGTGTTATCAGATTACAGGGTGCATGAAAGGGTTATTCAGGTAGTATTGGCTGGTCACAAAGTGTAGGGCTGCCTTCTACCGACTGGACACCACCACCGCCTAAAGCAGGGGTAGGGAACTCCGGTTCCCCGAGAGTCATATCCTGCCTGTGATCTATGATCGTCATGCGGAAGGGTCGTACCTAAACGGTGATCTACCTGAGAGATGCAGTACCTCGTTTAATGTATATTACATGGCATCCTTTGTGTCCTCTCTCACTTCTTTGTTCATGTTGGTTTAATTACATGCACTTAAAAAAAACTGTTGACAAATTCATTCGGAAATCTATTCATCACTGGTGTGGATTAAGCAATGCGAACATTAATGTCCAACCTAGTAATACGCCTGCTCCACATTCTAATTATCGACTGATAAATCAGGTTATCTGGAACAATTTCAACACTCCGTGAAGAGCGTAAATTAGAAAATTATTAACTATCTGTTGTGTTCTGTCTTGTCACAGAGTGGTGGCAAGAAGAGGAGAGGAGCTGACAGTGCAGGGAAGAGAGCTGGGACGGCAGGGATTTTTTTCTCTCTGCCAGGACTAAAGGCGGGGCTTGACTGTTACATAGGGGGAATTGAGAAAATAATTTACGAATAGATTTTAGAATATGAAATAAAATGCTGGAAGGCTTAACTGGGGCTACACAGATTTCCAATGTGCCATTCCATTTACTTCAGCAGTTACTTAACTTTTCTTTGCATTATTTAATACGGAACACAACAGAACTACAGGAATAACAGCACAGCGGCTCCTCACAACAGTCATTTACACACATAAAAATGGCAACAAAAAAAAACCCCACACAAACACTGGCGGGTGTACATCATCAAGCCTCTGTTGAGTACCACAGAAGCACCGGTCTCTCAATTAAGAGAATAGTATTTGTGTACGTGTGCATGCGTGTGTGTATGTGTGCGTGTGTGTGTGTGTGTGTGTGTGTGTGTTTTCTGGGGGTGGAGCAGCTGGCAGGAGGCGGTGAGGGGAGAAAACATCTGCAGGTGGCAACAACGCTTCATGCCTGTGTATGTGCAAATGTATACTGTATACGCACACACAAAACCATACACATAACTAGACACGCGACTCCAACTTCCAGCTCTGAGTACAAACACACAAAAATAAACAATTATAAGTGCACAAAGGACTATCATAGTCATTGCCACTTTTGTCATACCACTGAGACTGTCACCATAGCAACCGAGGGCTGGTCATGACACCCTAGTTTAGTGAGATGGGTGACGGCAAGAGGCGGTGAGAGATAGGCCGGCGATAAAAGGAGCAAAGACAAAGACAGAGAACTGCGGTCATGAAATATCCTCCACAATGTTCGACTTGATTTTTGTTTTGAAACAAAGACAGGAAGAAAGAGATACCCTTTGTGTTCAAAGTGGATTGGCCCCCTTTTCTGCATGGTTTGTGAGCACACTGCATTGCTCACACTGATGTGCAGCTTGCACACTTTCTCGCCAATGGTGTCACAATGGAAACAATGACGTCTCAATTTCCTCGCTTG
The DNA here is from genome assembly GCF_025434085.1 of Hippocampus zosterae. NCBI lineage: Eukaryota > Metazoa > Chordata > Actinopteri > Syngnathiformes > Syngnathidae > Hippocampus > Hippocampus zosterae. The sequence goes on along the minus strand of NC_067455.1, from coordinate 19,835,234 downwards.
CGGAAAAACATGGTAATGTGGGCAACTGTTGCTCTGAAAGATGAAGCGAGATTTTTTCGTCATAACCACACCAGGCCATGAATATAATGATGGTGATGTGCGTTTTGTGCCTCCATAATATAACAGAGAGGTCCTTCAGCAGCAGTAGCATGTTTCAGGGTAATACTCAGGTAGCTATCGCTTTCCACTTGCAGGTCTGTGACTTGCAAGCGCAGTGGAGGCTTGCTGAGTGAGGCAATGAGTAGTTATATCCTAGCATCACAATGTGGATTCAAGTCCAGTGTGGGGTTGTTCCGTGCTGCTAACACATAACATTCATGAAATTGTGAGTGTAATGGGTGTGTGTGTGTGTGTGTGTGTGTGTGTGTGTGTGTGTGTGTGTGAGAGAGAGTGTGTGGGGAGGTGTGGGGGGGAGGTGGGGAGCGGGCGAATACCGAAGTAATTAATGGAATAATCGATAGGATAATCAATTCTAAAAAGATTCGTTTGTGACAGCCCTAGTAGAAATCCCAACTCGAATTTAAAAAAAAAAAAACACTGTGCTAAATTGCAGATGTTTTTTGTTCTTGTTTTGGCTGTGCTTAGGGCAACACTAGCCATATTTTATGGTCAGAAATAATACCTTCATACACATACCAACACATATATGAAAGTAATTGCCCACTCGGCTGTCTTTTAGTGGTGACTGCCGTAAATCCGATGAGGCAGTTAGTGTTCATGTGCTCAGAACTGGGTTAGACCATTTGTTGGTAGCATCACAGACCAGTGAGGAGTGCAAGATGATGCATTTAAAAGAGGGAGGTTTGCACTGCTGTGGGAGTGAACACAGCTGACCTCAATCATTTACTACCAAAGCAGACCTCTCTATTGGCTGATTATGTAAAATTGGCTCTGGGGGAGATAAAAAATATCTGCCCTGACCCCCGATCGTTCGTGTGCCCAACCCGTATCTCGCAGCTATTATGATGATATAAAACTAACTGTAATAGTAATCCAAAGGGGCGCTCAGGACAGGCTTTGCAGCAGAAAAAAAAGAATAGAAAAGCAATCTCCATTTAAGATGACAAAAGGGTTTTGTGTCTCCCATTTGTTTTTTCTGTGTGAAACGGGTTCAAATGATTGACATTGTCATGTATCACTCCTCGCGTGTCATTCTGCACGTGTGCCAATCCTCCACAGCACTCTCATGACTCGAGTCATTGTTTACAAATACGTACATATTTTACAGGCATATCATGTCATTACACAATGCCACACAAAAAAAAAAAATCTCACAGATTTACTTTGAAAAATGTGCAGAACTCTTAAGATCAATCATTGATGTATTTGTCACATAAGCCTGTACACCAAACATTATTTGAAGTAAGATTGTAATAGGTTATTGCGGTTTAGAGTCACACTCGATTATTCATTCATTCATTCATCTTCCGAGCCGCTTAATCCTCACTAGGGTCGCGGGGGGTTCTGGATCCTATCCCAGCTGTCTCCGGGCAGTAGGCTGGGGACACCCTGAATCGGTTGCCAGCCAATCGCAGGGCACACAGAAACAAACAACCATTTGCACTCACACTCACACCTAGGGACAATTTAGAGTGTTCAATCAGCCTGCCATGCATGTTTTTGGAATGTGGGAGGAAACCGGAGCACCCGGAGAAAACCCACGCAGGCCCGGGGAGAACATGCAAACTCCACACAGGGAGGCCGGAGCTGGAATCGAACCCGGTACCTCTGCACTGTGAAGCCGACGTGCTAACCACTGGACTACCGGGCCGCCCTCACACTCGATTAATCACACTCATTTTTTACTTTCATATTTTAGTGTCTTATACACTACATACTCAATACTAGTGTTTCTTAACACAAAAATAGCTGTTATAAAATAATTTAATGAATTCAATTTGAAAACAAATGTTTATTTTTTGCGCTCAAGTGTGTCTGTGAGTGCCTGTGTGTCTGTAAGTAAGAGAGAGAGCGATATATATAGAGAGAGAAAAATAGTACATGAGATTTACACATCTTTGTTAATCAATCTTTCTGCTCCTTGGGCAGCTCTATACAGTATTTATCTGAAGTTCGAGCTGAGGGTTTATGTGTTTGATACTTGAACACAAAAAAAACCCCATAATACTTTGTAACTCGACTGCACTGACTTCTTATGAGCAGCAGTTGAACAACAAAAAAAAAGCACTTCTCTGTGAGCCCGGTGATGGTATCAGTTGGAACTCGACGAATACTACCATTACTACGGCTACTACTACTCCTACTACTAATAACAATAATAATAATAATGTGCAATTAAATTAGCGCTTATAGGAGCACTGACCTACTCTTGGGTACAAAGATTAGTAGTACAAAATAAACCTTTAAAGATGCCTGAGTGTTTTCATCATCCATCCATCCATTTTCTTCATAATGAAACAACTAGATTCTGTCTTTAATTCATTTGGGTGAATAAGTCTCCTGATATTTCTAAAGCTCATTTAAAAAAGGCAGGAGGTTTCGCTCTTCTCATATTTAGGCATTACAGCTGGGCCACTAACTTGAGGGCTCTTAATTTTTGGCAGTGGAGTGCCAATATAGAAGATCAAAGTCCTATTAACTCCGGACGGCTTCAGGTACATTCCTTCCAGCGTTGCTTTTTTTCATGTTGGAAATTACCTAATAAATGAAATGCCAGCAATTTTATTCTCAAAAGCTCCTTCAAAATCTTAGACGCATTAAAAAAAATGTGAAAATTGCAATGTTTTCAATTGGCGCTTCAATAACTAAAACTCACATGCTTCAACCTGGTCTGATGGATAATGTTTTCAAGGAGTCGAGGGAAAGAGGACTTAATAGCATTGGAGATACGTATTGCAAAAAGAAATGTCCATCTTTTTTCTGAAATTCAAGATATCACTTTCCCCGTTCACATTTCTATCGCTTTCATCAAGTGAGGCATATTTTGCAGGCTCATAGTCTAGAATTCATCACCAAATCATCAAGTAATGTTTTTTTCTGATTTGTTACTTTGACAGCCACCTGCATAACATTTGATCCCTCAATTTATTAATACTTGTAAAATACTGGTAGACACAAATTACCTGAGAGAGGCTCGGGTTGTACAACTTAGTTGAGTTATGGAACGTCTGTCAATAATTTTACAGTCTTGCCATGAGTTCAGGATCCTGCAGGCGATTCTGTGCAGCGCCGTCACAGTGGAAAGGGCCGAACATTCTTGTAAGTTGTAAGAGTTTCATATTATTCTGCCACTTGTTGAAGTGTCTGTCATTCACCTGCGGCTGTAGTACACAAAGCCTGCTCTAGGAAGCCTATCGGAAGGCATTTAATTCCACATTATTGTGTCATTTGTTATTTGTGAGGCAATTATATCATTGAATCGATACCCCGACAGACAGTGTTCTGAAGTTGTTTGCGCAAGTTATGTTCCCAACATTGCACACAATCGGCAAAATCCACAGTGTAGAGGGTGACTTTTTTGGGGGGGGTCGGGGGGTGGATTTGTGCCATTGTTAAGCCCCGATGAAACCCCCACACAATTCCTATCCTTCTAAACACTGGTCACACTGAATTAATTCAACTTTTAAGATGGAAAATGGAGAATAAAAATGAGGATTGTCAGCTGCATCCATCAATTCATTTAAGCGCAGCGTGCTCTGCGCCCCAGCAGCACACGAGAACGAGGACAGCAAAATGTCGGCTTAATATAACCACATTAAATTTTTCTTCATCCATCCATCCGTCCGTCCATCCAGTTATTATCAGAACCTTACACAAACAAGATGCTTGTTCACAGATGCTTGGGGTTTCCTTAGTTTTAGAATCACTGCTTTAGGGAAGCCATAAGTAAAAAGAAACAGCCATGAATCCAAAATGGAGACATACAGTTTTGGAATATTAGTAAATTATGATATCAGTATGTTACAATTTCCAGTACATCAAGTAAAAGTGGAGTTTTAAGTAACATACTGACTGAACATAAAGACGCACACATAATACTACGGAGTGATCATGTCTGAATACTGACTGCATCGCCACTCGCCATATAACACAAAATTATTTTGAATACCGCACAGGGAACTCATTCACAGCATGTGCTAAAACTGCAGTTTACCGTAATTCATGTGATACTTTGACATGCATTGGTGCTCTGTGTTACCCAATGAGTTTAGATGAGCTCAATAGTTAAAGCTTTCATTTGTTGTTTTTTTTTTTTTCATGATGAGAAAAGGACAGCGCCAATTTAAGGGAGGTGTTTATTTGTCTTGATGTGTATTAAGAGCAATTAGACGGGGGGTTCAAACCTTTCATTTCTGTGACCTCCTACCTGGTAGGGGCGGATTGTTGGAATGTTACCACTCACAATCCAAACACCAATTGAATTTATGATAAATAGCCCTAAATGCCATATTTATGTTTTAAATATTGATACATTTAGAATTTAGCGCTGCTTGATGTATGGAAATCTTTGTACCGTATTAGCCCGAATATAAGACGGTGTTATTTGCATTGAAATAAGACTGAAAAAGTGGGGGTCGTCTTATATTCGGGGTCTAGACATCGTACCCATTCACGACACTAGATAGCGCCAGATTTCCAGGCCAAAGTGAACCCCTGCCACGAAGAATAAAAATAGCGGTAGCACGAAGAAGAAAAATAAAAAATAGCGGTAACAAGGAAAAGAGAAGAAAATAACAGAAGAGATAACAGAATATGGAGAAACGTAGTGACTATCTGGAGAAAAGTGGGTCGAAGATCGGCCAGGTTAACCGGCAGCTGAGGAAAAGTTATGATGTAATTTACATTTCAAAAAACAGAAGCCATTCATTTACGAATGTGATTGCACTTTAGATTTGAATGAGGCAAAATAACATGCTCTTTCTTTCAAATATATTGTTATAATCATTTGTTTCAGATGTACTGTAATTATTTTCTGTATAAAAATTAATTTGGGGTTCAAAAAGTCTTTCTTCAAACTTGAGTCTTGAAAAAGAGGGTGTTGTCTTATAATCAGGGCCGTCTTATATTCGGGCCAATACGGTACATTGTCTGTAGCTGGAAATGCTGCATGCAAGTGATTCAACCATCAAAGGAAACAATGCAAGGATGATATATGTGATACATCAGAGTCATACCGGAGCTTTAAATTAGGCCAAAGCCAAAGAAGGGAGGAGTAATTGGGTAACTATGTTTCTTTCATGGGCGGCCCGGTGGTCCAGTGGTTAGCGCTTCAACTTCAGAGCGCAGAGCTACTGTGTTCAATTCCAGCTCCGGCCTCCCCATGTGGAGTTTGCATGTTCATCCCAGATCTGCGTGGGTTTTCCCAAGGTACTCTGGTTTCCTCCCACATGCATGGCAGGTTAATGGAACACTCCGTGACGCAGCTTAACTGACCAGCTGCACGGTCCCCGATGCGCTATGCAGATAATACTACGTCACGGGGGAAAAGAATCGGAGCGATGAAGACGGTGATAATAAGGATATGTATGCGCTTGTGATTGTCCAGTTGTGTATGTGTATGCGTGTACAGGTCATAGCTGCTTTGTCGAGGTCTGCTCATCATGAATGCTTATCAGTCCACGTCCGAGAAGGAGGGGGGTCATGGTGGGGGCCCTAGATTCCATGCCTACTTCCATCCAGGGGAAAGGGCCAGACAGCGTTGTTTGTTTTGGAGGGACGGACGCCAACAATTTCAGACAGCCTTGAGTCTGTGGCCTGTATCTCTTCACTGGCGCCGATTCTGAAAAACTCTTTCCGCAGCACGGATTCCAACTTCTCCATGATGTTGTCGATCGCACGGAGCCGCTCCAAAAACGCATCAATATTGCGGACAATATTGTTGGACTTTTGTGCCAAACCATCCAGAATGACCAGCAGCTTCTTCACTTCCAATAAAGCCGCTCCCGTCGGTTGAATTTTGTGATAGAACAGAAAGCTGCCAACACCAAACAGCAGCATACCTGTTATCAACAGGCCAATAATGTATATGTCTTCCACATCCTCCACGGACAGTACTGCCAGGCACACCAGTCTCCACTTTCTCCATGGATCCAGGGCGTATCCGGCAGCAAATGTCCCCGGATGGCAAGCAGGCTCCCCACTGTCTGCTCTTTTCGTAGAAAAAAATTTGTCGATTGCATCAAGAGACCAGCCAACTAATTCCATGGTTAGTTCTTCGGATGAAAATACTGTAGGAGGCTAGGAAAAGTTAGACAAAGACAGTACAAAGACTAAGTGGCGAGCAAGGAGAGGGTGGAGGTGAGGGCAGGAGCTGTGCAAAAAGCGTCCGCCTTCGTCGAGAGCTAAGCAGAAAAAAAACCCAAAAAAAACTATATGGATGAATGAAAGCATTGTCGCCTTCAAAGCCTGCAGCAAAGGTAATGATGATGAAGCTTGCGCATAGCCTGTGCTGTGTTTTTGTGAACTCCAACCATTATAATCTAAACACGTTTTCAATCAAAAGTCAAGCATTGAACTAAAATCACCATGTACAAAAAAACAAATGGAAAGTCACAATCCCCCGTACATGAAACTGAGAAACTGCCCCAGGGTTTTGTTTTTGTTTTTTTGGTTGTTTTATTTTTTCAGGAAAATCATCAGTTGAGTCACATGACGATCATCCGATTTAAAGAGAGAAGATTTAAAATATGACTGTGATGGGATTAAAATGGGTTGCTTTACTGCTGAAACTAAACCAGCACAGTTAGACTGAAGAAATAACCATGTCATTATTTATTTTAAAATCCTTACTTAGATGATCATAACAAGAATACTTCGAATGTGTGCGTGTGTGTGTTTGTGTGTGAGGTCATGCTCGTGTATGCACTGTACATACATGTTTGAAAGCATGCTCTATCTTCAACCCAATTTTGGTGTTAATGACGCACTGAGAGCAATTCAAGTTCAGGGATCAGATACCTGTTATGTTAAATAATTTCGCAGGTAGCACCAATTGCTGTCCCATTTGGACAGCGGAGAGAAATGTTTGACGATTAATATATAGTAAGTGGTGCAAGTATGTCAACGACTTCTGTTAAATCCTCTGGTTTGTGAAAGGATGATTGCCAAATATATATATATATATATATATACATACTTGTATGAAAGTGTGTGTGTGTGCGTGTGTGTGTGTGTGTGTGTGTGTGTGTGTGTGTGTGTGTGTGTGTGTGTGTGTGTGTGTGTGTGTGTGTGTGTGTGTGTGCACGCGCATCCGTGCATATTAAAATTTGTGCTTGAGTGATCACATCTGTGTGTGACCACATCAGCAATGTGTGTCACTCATCAATAATGTACAACTCTCATTTATGCCCTCTTCAAAGCCAGTGACACTCTAGTTTTCCACATAATTAATTCTTTGAAACACATATGCAAACACACACAATTTGATAAACATGTTAAAAAATAAATGGGTACTCCAAGCGATAGATTTACTGTACTAAAAGGAAATGTAACCACAAGTTCAGTGTACACGATTTGTAATGCCATAATCTGAAGGAAATAACCCCATTTTGAAATGATTGTTTCATGCTCCTCTTTGAAAAGAAAACTCATCTGTTATTTCTCATCTAACATATAAGAAAGAAGAAACATTCTCGGACCCAAATTCGAACCATGCTTATAACAAGGGATTTCAATAATGATGATGATGATGATGATGATGATGATCATTTCAGGTTAGGAGGATATGAGCCCTGTAACACATGAAAATATCAGATTGTTTCCAGCAAACAGTTCTGCCATGGCATGTTAACATTAATGAGGAAAAACACTCAAATATCTTCAATAGCACATTGAGTGACATCCATTTTAGTCTTTTTATTGTTATTAATTGAAAAAAGTAAAAAAAAAAAAGACAGTAAAGATTTCCAGTGCTATAATCACAATTAAATTTGCATTTGCAATTGAACAAGGAGACGTGCAACATTCAAATGGAATACACACTCAGCTGAACACACACACACACACTCACGCACACACACACACGCGCACACGCGCACACACGCACACACACACACACAAACACACAATTCGAGTGATGTTGATGCCAGCTTGGAGTGATGGTAATATCAGACACTCGAGGAGCTGCTAATGAACAGAGCGAATGGGAAGAAAGGCTCAAGCTCAATCCACTAATTGCCTTAAAAGCTTTTTGTACAATTTACTCTGTCAACAGAGATGGAAGTTGTAGTGTGTTTCTGCAGATGTGTGCTTCCGTAGGTGGGTAAGTGAGGAGCGAGAGTGGCAGGTGGCAGGGGGAATATACCTGAAAACACATAAGTGAGAATGAAATGCTTTTTTTGTTGTTCTGGGGTTTTTTTATTTAAAAAAACAACAACAACAGTCTCAAATCCAGTCCCACACAGTCCTCTGGTATTTATTCATCCATTTTCTGATCCGCTTCTCATCACAAGGATCGCAGGGCAGTAGACGGGGGAGACCCCAAAACCGGTTGCCAGCCAATCGCAGGGCACACATAGACGAACAACCATTCACACTCACAATCACACGTAGGGATCATTTAGATTCTTCCATTAGCCTGCCATGCAACGTTTTTGGAATGTGGGAGGAAACCGGAGTACCTGGTGAAACCCCACTCAGGCACGGGGAAAGCATGCAAACTCCGCAGAGGAAGGCCAGAGCCGAAATCAAACCCTGCACCTCTGCACTGTGAGGCCAACGCGCTAGCCTGTCGACCACCGGGCCACCAGCCATTTGTCTTTATTATAAAGCAAAAGTAACTCAGATGAGTTACTTTTGTTGTGGCCTGGCTTTTGTGCTCCAATGTTGTTTTAGTTTTCAAAGTCATTGGTCGCACTATAGGCAGATCTTTAAGTTTTCGCCTCTTCACTGTCATTAACATGTGACCGGATTGCACTAACCTATCTGCATGGGTTGTTTTGGTAGAGGCACGCATCCCTATCCATGATCCATTTAAAAACGTTGAAACTAAATTGACATCCAACTGCAAAATAATGACTCGTACATGTATGGTCCAAGATCAACTTCCTCTTCCTCCAACTCTTCAAACAGTTGGATCCCCTCAGACAAGTGTAAAAATGTGCTTTCTGAATCAATTTCTGACTTGCTTTATACACTTTCCATATTCATTATTGCCCGTGTTGTTCTTGAATTGACGTCACAATTCCAGGTTTGTCACTTGTCGGTTAGAAAGAAATTTTTACACACGCGCACCATATGAGCAACAGCCATATTGCATCCTAACATGAATGACAGAGATACAAGAAAAGAATGAGTTTGTGAAAAGGAAATCACTGCCTACTTTCATGGGACACTTGACATAGGGATACAGGGATGCAATTTTTTAGCGTGTTAAGTGCATCACTTACATCACATACAATCTTAGCTTGCGTGTACTATAATAATAATAATAATACATTTTATTTAAAAGCGCCTTTCAAGACACCCAAAGACACTTTACAATAACAAAAAACACAAAACAATACGGGTTGTACGGCTGTAGTACCGTTTTAAATTGCTCCATGTACTCCGGCTGCACATTAATTCCAACTAATTTCCAAGGATTTTCTTTTCACTCTGCTTGAATATTGGTTCATATGAAATTCCATGTATGTGTAAACTTGTAGGCACCCTCTGCCACACAGCACGGCAATGAGTTGCGTGAGTCACCGAGCTGACTCCATTCAGGCTAATGAGCGTCATTTATCAGGTGCTTGCCGATGTGTCCTTCCTCCAATCTGGAAGACATGGCCTCACCAACTAGTAACATACTGTATATATTGAGTTGCATAAACGTTCATGGCACAGGTGTTTAAAACTCTGATCCTCAACGGCCACGCTCCTGCATGCTTTAAATATTTCCCTCTTCTAGCACACTTGATTCAAATCATCAGCAAGCTCTGCTGGAGACTGATAATGAACACGATCATTTAAATCATGTTTGCTGGAGGAGGAAAACATCTAAAACATGCAGGACAGTGGTACTCGATGACCAGAGTTTGACCAATGTGCCCTAAGGTAGGGGTACCCGATGCTTCCTTCGCAATCAACCAGGAGCTCGCAAAGGGGTTACCTGTCAATTGTATGTATGGCATTAACTCAATCACTGCTAGGCCTCCCAGTTTCATGCTATTGATATAGAAGCATGACAACAACAGTCAATGAGTTTAAAACAAAAAACATTGTGAAATGTGTCCCTCGATTGACATACAGGGTTGCCAGTCATACATCTGTTGCTTGCATCACCGTGCATGTGCATTCAAGGGTGCTAACAGGCAGAACTAGCGGCTTCCATTTTTTTCCGTCTTCCCTAAAATGAATAATAAAGTATAAAAATGATTAGTGGACCAAGTACGCTAAATATTTCCATACAGAGTGAAAGGAGGATTTTGTTTTTGCTGTGGGCTCTGTGGCGGTACATCCCAGGTTGCTGCTGTGGTTATCTGGCAAACAAGTCTGAATTGATTGCTCCCTCATCCAGTCTGGTTGGTGTTGGCAAATGAGGCTGTAAATCTTCACTAAAAATGCTTGAACTGCCCACTGCAGTTTGCCGGTCCCCCGTGGATGAAGGGTCACAGAAACATTTTCAGGCTCAAGTTGTAAATTGCACTAAATTGTGTTCAAGTCTGCTCTGTTTCTTCCATCCACATAGACAGCTTGGGTTCAAAAACTGTGTCTGAGCCTAATAGTTGCAGAACGAGTGGGCCAGCGGGATGCAGGCGATGCACTTGGGCATATGCTCGGGCTCTGGAGAATGATACGTGGGATAGAGGAACAGTCCAACCAAACACTGATGCATTGCCTGGGGTATTCCGATGGCTGCCAGTTAGTGTGGGGGTTGTTATTGGGATGTCCGGCTGACCAGTGCATCAGAGTAAGACAACATTTTGCTGCTGTAACACACTTTTGTAAATGTTACTTTAACACCGGGTAGTGTGGATACATATAGACACTTTCTCAGTGTTAAAACGAAAACTGTAATTAATTAATGTTAATTAACACCAGCTGATTTGCAGTGTGTAGAACAGCCACAATTGGTATACACTGAACACGTGTGCAGAGAAAGAATATTTCTACACATTTATGTGTGAATTGAGTGTGTTTAAAAGTGGAAGAAGGGACAGGTGTCCTTTCAGCCAGTGTGATAAGGTTCCCTGGCCTCAGATTAATCCCTGGAGTCTGAGCTGTGCCAATACAGACGGGTTGCGGAGGCAGACGTGGCCCTGGGTCAACAACAAAGCCGATGCAGGAGGACAACAAGTCGTGTGTATGCACAAGATGTGTACATACACAAGTGTCACAACCATATACACAAAAGTTGGCATGGCAATGACTGCAGGCCCTTATTGAGCTGGCCAGGTCTAAGATCTGACAAGATCTATAATTAACCCTTGATTCCCAACTGTGGTACATCCACATCCACTAAAAAGGCTAAATGTGAGGGCAGTGACTTCAATAGTGAGGCACTATTGCTGTGCTATGTTTCCCCAAGGACAATATCAAACTTTGTGCTTTTTATTAGACCTGCTGTCCTTTGGATTGTTATGGGTTCACGGTAGGATCCAGTTATTTCATAGCTTAAATGCCTCCAATAATCACAGAGTCTAATACTGTATACACCTGCATTAAATTTGATTTAGACGTCGCAGTTAAAGACTCAGGACTTGCCTTGAGACACGACAACTTGACAGAATTGGCCACTGTTGATTTTATATATTAGTTTCAAGATAAAATACAAACAAGAGATAATATTCAGTGAAAGCCCGTGAATTGCAGGGGAAAGGCACCGGGCCGGCCCACAAATAGTGAAATAATTTATGTAGAATTGACGGCCATTTTACGTGCATTGAAAAACCGCAAGTACGCGGGGTCGACTGTACACATCAGTTAAGCAATATATCAGTCTGTGAGCGCATGCTTGGAATGACACTCTCATGATAGGAGGATTAGTCTGACAATCAGGATTTATTCCTCAATCAGAGGAGAGACCGAAAGGCTTTCACAAGCCACTGTTGGCAAATATTAACAAAATCTGCTGATTTTAAGCTCACTGGAGAGCAAGGAAAAACGACAAAGAAAAGTTTTTTTTTGTTTTCACGGTCAATCCTGGACCCCAGCATGAAAAACCTAAACTACGCCCCTCAAGAAGGAAAACTATTCTGTTGAAGTAGGAAAGAGAATCGAGAGGAGGAATGTTGGGGAAATCTGCATTCAGTTGATAGCACGCAGATCGATGCAAAGCCGCATGCTTCCACCAGGCATAAATATGTTTGGTATATCTCTTTGGGAGCCACCTCAGTGCACTGTCAGACTTGAGTCTCAGCAGGGGAGTGTGTCATTTCCTCGCATCACTTCCTAGTAGGAGATACAGGACCTCATTGTTAGCACAGTTTCCTGGGATGTGGAGCTTTTGAATCATGGATGCAATGCGGAAGCTGGCATGTTTTGAGTGCTAGACCCAGTGGGTGTTTTCAGATGTGTGACTTGCGGTACTGGAAACACACACCTACATGCCAAATCACCCAATGTCTCACGCGCGTAAACACAAACCAACACACTTGTACAAAGGGAGTCAAAATCCCTTTGCTCACCCTAAAAGCTGAGGGAGAACGCCACTCACTTTCCAAGCAGACAGGATGAAAAAGTATCTCTTAAAATCCACTCCCAGGTTCACTATCAATACATACGGTACATGTCATTCACACATTTTTTTATCCTCGTCACACTGCAGCCACGACATTGAGCCTCAGCTCACAGTCTTCTGCGCTGAAAAGTTATTGCTGCAGTTAAACTTTAGCCATCGTCATGTCATCGAAACCTCTGCGCACACGCAATCCTTTCCTCCTGCGATCAATGATCTCATCCAACCTGGACTTACATCAAAGCCCCTACTTCCCCCCACCCTTCTGTGCTGAATGTTGGCTGATCCACAGGTAACCTTTTTCCTCTTTCATTCATCTTCTTTCCCATCTCTCCCTCTGTTGCCGCTTTCTCTCAGAACCAGTGAGCATCAAACACTGCTGGGCCTCACGCCAGGGGCTCCGTGCTATGCAACCTGTCTCAGACCCCCCGCCAGTATCAACCCCCCATAACTAAACCAATGCAACTCCACGACCCAACCCCCCGCCTCCACCAGAAAAAAAAGTCATGTGACGCACACACCCATCATGATATCCGCCTCCCACCAGGCCCCAGATCCGCAGTGTCTACCCCATGCTGGCTGCACATACTGTAAACAACAAGCTGTCAACAGGCTTACAGTGTGCCAGCCTCTGATGTGACCTATGGAACGGGCAAACTGGCTGCGTAGTGGGACTCCGTGCTCACCGGGTGGGACAGGGGGCTTGGTGGTTTGCGGCTAGTCAGTCAGTGCTGCTGTGTGAGTAGTGCATGGCTATACAATACAATACATCCTGATAATAATAATAATAATAATAATAATAATAATAATAATAATAATAATAATGGGTGGCATGGTAGACAACTGGTTAGCACGTCCGCCTCACAGTACAGAGGACATGGTTTCAATTCCAAGTCCTGGATATCCTGTGTGGAGTTTACATGTTCTTCCCATGCGTGGGTTTTCTCTGGGTACTCTGGTTTCTTCCTACATCCCAAAAACATGCATGGTAGGTTAATTGAACACTCTATATTGTCTGTAGATGTGATTGTGAGTGTGATTGGTGGTCTTTGTGTGTCCTGCGATTGGCTGGCAACCAGTTCAGGGTGTACTCCACCTACTGTCCAAAGAAAGCTGGAAAGGCTCCAGCACGCCTAGGACCGTCATGAGGATAAGCGTCTCAAATGATGATGGATAGATAAAGGCATAGATTAAACTGGTATTAAATATATATAGCGTACACCCCGATGGTGACACCTCACAAACAAGGTATGAAACCAATGTGTGTGTGTGTATGTGCAACCACCAATCGGAGGAAAGCTGTTTTCCTTATCAAGTTCGGATAAGTGGAATATTTCTCAATATTCTGAGGATATTCTGTTGTTATTGTGATTGTGTTTGTTGTCAACAGCAAACTGAAAAAGAATTGGTGACATACACAAGTGTTTTGTAAAATGCTGTCAAAATGTAACTGATCCCACAACTTTAGCTGAAATAATTCAGAATGCGCCTGAGATAAAACAACACTACAGACTTCTTTTTTCTGCCACATACCAAGATTTGTCTGATCTTCATTGTGTCTACACCTTGTCTTTAAGCATGACTTCTACTCCTGCACAAAATTGCTGCTTGTCTGCCTCCCTGACAATTGTCTATGTGCTATTATTACTGTCATCTCTCCACCTCCTCTCGCCTTGTCTCCCCATCCCCACACCTACTCAATGTCTCCTCTCAACTCACACTCCGATTTGTAGCTCTTAATGTTGTATCTGTCTACCAGAAGGACAGGAGCAGTGGAAATGACATGTTTCTGCAGAGGGTGAAAAGAGACACACGCTCACACACGCTCACGCACACACTTACTAGACACTCATACTACGTCAAGCTCATAGTGTAATTATGTCGAAGCCAAGCAGTCAGTTACATACTTGAGTGCTCCACATAGTCTGGGATGTTATACCTCGACACTGATAGGTAAACCCAGAAGTTAGTCTGTGAAAACACGTTGACAGATAAATGTTCTGGCACGGATAGGCTGGATAAAAGAAATATTTGAACTTAGAAGCAAGGAAAATGAACATGTTCCATTGTATAAAATGAAGGTGAGAGTTATTCAAATCAAAATGGAGGTGGGGATGTGGGTGTGACAGATGAGTGAACTTTCAACAAAACACCACGTTTGTGGCAATTACATACTGTAGGTTATAGGCATATGGTTTATGTAAACTGAAGAACTAAAACTGTATTGCATTATAATATATATAATATAGGCGGCCCGGTAGTCCAGTGGTTAGCACGTCGGCTTCACAGTGCAGAGGTACCGGGTTCGATTCCAGCTCCGGCCTCCCTGTGTGGAGTTTGCATGTTCTCCCCGGGCCTGCGTGGGTTTTCTCCGGGTGCTCCGGTTTCCTCCCACATTCCAAAAATATGCGTGGCAGGCTGATTGAACACTCTAAATTGTCCCTAGGTGTGAGTGTGAGTGCGAATGGTTGTTCGTCTCTGTGTGCCCTGCGATTGGCTGGCAACCGATTCAGGGTGTCCCCCGCCTACTGCCCGAAGACAGCTGGGATAGGCTCCTGCACCCCCCGCGACCCTAGTGAGGATCAAGCGGTTAGGAAGATGAATGAATGAATGACTATATATAATATAATATTTGTAGTCCGGAAATTACGGTAACTTGTAAACAATGGCAGCCAAATAAAGAAGGTTGAGATTTACTGTAACTTTAGCTGGCCTGATCAGGTTGCTCTGTTTGTTTGTTAGGTTGTTTTTCTCATTTCGAGACATCGAAACACTGTACACGATACTCTTGTGAACCCTATTGTGTGTCAGGTTATAAACACAATTTCCAAGTCAAACAATAACCTATATAAGTCGAATCCTCATCATGTAACATGTCAAGAAATCTGATGAAATGTCAGCATATCCCGTAAAACCTCAGCTCAGTGGTCAGCTAAAGCTATACAAACCCGTTTTTAAATTTTTGGGTGTTTTTTTGGATTGTTTTGTTTTGCTTTTTTTTTCCGGTATGCCACAATGGCAGACCCTCAATTTGTGTTGTTGCATGGCAGCTGGTGATGTTGAAATACTCCTTAGAAATATAACGGTATGCAAGTGAAAGTGTATTTCAATTGATTCCAATTTTAGAATGCCTCAGAAAAATTCCAACAAGCTCAAACATCCACCATCACAGATTTTAACAGTGGTTCCACTGTGTGTGCGAAATCATTCTTACAGGTGAATATGATTTTCAATAGTTCCACCACTCAACATGTTACCACCTTTTAATGACTGCATTGGCTGTGTGCCTCTGAGCGCGCACAGTCAGGTTCAATATTGTGCCAACACATCCCAGTAAGAAAAAGAAAGTGAAGCAGACATAATGACCCAGTGAGAAAAGCAGCAGCGCAGAGAGTGCTTCAGCACCAGGCGGAGGGTACAGAACCCTGCATGAATATCAAAAAGCTTTGTCACTTTGACCTTGAGATTAATATTTAAAATCCAGCTCCAGTCTATACACCCATACACATCAAGTACACACTGATCATGGTGTGCCCTTAGGCCACGGGTGAACTGGAGTATTCCTCATTAACTGCCTCTTGTGATCTATGTATAGATAAATACTGCTTGTAGTCAAAGTATACACACACACACACACACACATACATATATATTAAGGGTGTGGAAAATAATCGATATTAATCGATACATCGATGCGCACGTGCGCGATGCGAGTGCATCGGCTCATTCATTGGGTACGACGCGATTGACGGGTGAAATCGCGATTCATCACGATGCATTGGTGGGTATCGGTAAAATCCGTTTCAAGCGCTGTTTTATTCATGTTAAACGTCACTTATCTGCGCTTTCCTAGGCGCAATGAATGCACCATCATTGTTTTGCGTTTTCTATTGAAAACGGACGGTAGCCGTGCGTCACATACAGTCCAGTACACACTAGCGAAACACTATGGAAGTTCGTGCAAGCAGCAGCGAGGTAACTACTGTATTTAATGCTTCGCAACATTCAGATCTTATGTTTGGAAATACTACAACTTCGAAAAGAAAGACGGAAAGATTGATAAAAGCTCCGTAATTTGCAAAGAATGTCGCACTACGAAGCCATACAACGGCAGCACCACAAATATGCAGACGGGCTTAAAACGATGGCACCAGATCACCGACAAGTTTCCCCCCGCCTTCCCGTCCAGTTCCTCGTTGGACACCGGAGAAACTCTTGGCAAAACAGGTGAGGATCAGAAAAAAATAGCCTCTTATTTTGGGGGTCCCCTTGCAGCTCACTGTGACCGCGCAAGGTAAAACTATATATGGATGACTCTTTTGGACATTTCATTTTGACACTCAGTGAGAGTGGTCTGTGTACGCTACAATACACACAGCAGCTTTGAGGCTGTGACTGCCACATTGTTTCAATTGTATTTTTTTTCTGTCCTATGGAGATGGATATTTCATATAAGACACTCAGTGAGTAGTCTCGTTGTGTTTACACTACAGCAACAGCTGTGAGTCTCAGGTGCCAAATTGTTTACATTTTCTTTGCACAAAACCAAATTGTGAAAGGGCTTAAATACGTTTTACACGTTCTACTGTTTATAAGGAATAAAGTGGTCTACTTTTTGCAATACCATACTGAATTCCATCTTTTTTAAAACTTTTTTTCTTTGCGTATATGCATCATGTTTAATTGCACAATATCACAACAAATTGCACTGTATCGTATCGGATCGCATTGATTTGAACTAAATGTGTATCGCGTCGTATCACATCGTGAAGACGGTGAAACGTATCGCATCGTGTCGCCAGAAAATTCCATGTATCGTTTAAGTATCGCATCGCTGGTAGTGCATCGATATGTGTATCGAATCGTCCTCAGTGCTGAGATTCACATCCCTAATGTATATATGTGTGTACCGGTATATATATAACGTTAATACGTTACAAGAAGTATTTTAAGGTATAAGGTATCAGAACCTTTAATTGCCTCAAAGGTCCATCTCATCTAAATTTAAATTGAATTTTAGTTTGGCATAACCATCCCATTTTCTGTATGACGGGCAGTTACCTGTGGTTTCTAAAGGAAATATTTTATTGTTGTGAGGAGTTTTCGCCCAGCCACACCTGACTGCTAACAAATAAATCAGGAGTCCCATCGGCTCATGTAAGACCGAGTGACGTATTCCAACAAAGGTTATAGAGAGGTGGCTGAAAGGTTGAGTTTCCAAAGAAGCCCTAAATTGTCCATTGGTGTAAATTTGAGTGTGAGTGCTTGCGTATGTTTGCAGATGACCAGTCACCAGTCCCGGAGTCTGCACGGGGGGGCCCCAGCTTACCTTCAACTCAAATGAAGATCAGCAAGAGCAAATGAGTTGATGTTCCCTTGAAAACTACTTACACAAAACAAATGTGATTTTTTTGTGTATTTTGAGACAATAATTCATCTCAAGGTATACATTGTTGAAAATAGTTATGATTGCAGCTCCTGCGATTTTTCACCTCTTGTGGTGACACCCCCCCACCCCCCACACACACATATTCGATGTCAGACAAGAAAATAATTGTCACTCCACAAAAATAAGAGTTGTTTCGAAGAGCGATCATTGTCAGTGTTGATTTCAGCAAAAGTCACACTGTGCTTCATACTGGTTGGACCACCCAATGTTCATCAGGTAAAGGAGCAGCAGCAGGAAATATTGCTTTTGGAGTTTTTTTTTACTCCACCACCTTAAGTGTAAGCAGGAAACAGAAAACTAAATAAAATGTCAAAGTAATACTTTGTAAATGAGACACTCTAGGCATTTTTTTAAATAATTTAAACCGTTTTCGGCATTAGATAGATAGATAGATGGAGGAGAGAGAGCAAGAGAGAGAGAGAGAAATGTGTGCGTGTGTGTGTATATGCACACATTCATACAAAACACACAATAGGGCGCCTTCTTGTAAAAATAAATGTCAATGTAAAAAGCACAGAGTAGGAGAGGTGGTGCATGACTAACACCGAGCATTCCTTATTCAGCCCTCTCACTTTCTCTGGCATAGCATATGTCTCACAATCTCATCTTGTTCCTTCCACTTTCTCAATATCTGCACTCTCTCTTTACATTCCAATGTCCTTCATCTCCTAGGAACATCTATGAACACCTCCTTCCTTCTCACACTATTTTTATCTCTTCTTTTTCTGAATCTCACCCTCCCTCCTTGCATGCACAAATCTCTGCATTCCCTTTCTCCTACTCTCAATGGGCTCATGTCCCACGAGGTGAAAACTAGGAGGGAGGAATGATCTTGGAATGGAAAATGGTTTATTTCTGACAACTGAGCGGCATAAAACACCACTCCCATTCCCAGTGAAACCACATGATGGTAGTGATGAAAAGAAGTGAAACAACAAACAAACAACCAAAACAACTCATATTAATCACTGTAATTGTGTGGGTGCTTTGGGTACCCAAGCGGCTGGGTGCCGATGAGGGATGATGCTGCTCATAGGCCTGCCTCGCCTCCATGAATCACAGCCTGAGTCGCTCACAGGCCGCCACAGAACAAAAAATGGAGATGAAAAATGCAGCAATTAAGTGATTTGATTTCTGCTCTACCCTTCTGTATTTCTCTCTTACTGCCCCTTTTAGGGCCACACACACACACACACACATAAAACATAAAAAATTGATATCCAACCCCTATTCAAAAACCGAGGTGAACACATAAATGCATAAAACTCAAGGGAACTCATTCACACATCCACAAGTACAAGCATATGAACATATCGGCTATACGGCATGCTGAGGCAAGAGGTGATAGCTGATGAATTTCATTTCTGTTTCTCTTTCGCTGTCTGCATTTTTGTGTCAAGCTTTAGTCATGAAGAGACAGTACCCAGCGTCTTATTACTTACTCTTCAGCAATAAAAGCCATGCAATCCTTCACTTGACATTCGATGCGTATAATACTTATTGCTGGAGAATCCTTGTAGCTCCAAAATCATCACTTTTAAGGAGACCCCCAAAATGCCATGCTTGTTCAATCATGAACAGTGCGTCATCAAAAAGAGCAAGATATTTTCAACACTTTAGTTTACTCCTTTGTTGTGGTGGTTGGCATTTACTTTGGTGCATTACAGCAACCTTCAGCATGCTGTACAGACAGTGGCCACCAGCGGTAATGCATAATTACTTCTTCCTTGCTCTACTACTCGTCCTTCTTCAACTTCTTGTTCTTTTCCTTCTTCAACTTCTGCTGTCTTTTGGCAGTAGGCAAATGTTTTGGGGCATTACCGCCAATAAAACGAAGGGGGCAGTAATTCACAGAAAGTCATCCCGTTTATGGAGGAGGGCTTTTGAGTGGCAGTCAAGGTCAGCTTGCACTTGAATGTAAGTTTTAGGACCAACCAAACTATGAAAAAAGTGTGATTTGTATTTAGGTATTTATTTATTTTAAATAGAGTAGTCATGAGACACGAGAAGCCTAGTCCATTTTTTGTTCTCAAGCTAGGGTTGAGTGTGTTTGTGGTCAATGTTTCCATAGATGGTTCCTTTAAGCTTGTGACGTTACCTGTGGATTTGGTTGCATCACGGTTGGGCTAGCGAGTGTCTCTTGCCCCTCTAGGGCTCTGTAAACTGCATCTAATTCAATGAGGTGCACTACCAGGATCAGGTATTCATTCCCTGATGCTGATTGAGATAACAATCTAAGTACTGTAGTTCTTTACAGTGGTGAAATACTTCTTTTCTGATAAAGTATGTCAGAATTAAAAGGTGACAAATTGTTTAGTGGGCGTAAGTTTTTTCAGCTGTTTTCAATTCAGCCCGATGTTCTTTTGTTAGTTTTTTTGGTTGGCGAGTTCAGTTAAATAATTGTTATTCTGATCTAAAAGTAGTGTGTTTGCCTAAATGTGGTATCTTTTTCATTTTTGTTAGCGTTAAAATCATGAAGCCTTTGCCATTAGTGGAGCCATTTCATGCTGTTTTCCATATCCTCCACCACTGACCATTGTCAAATGTTGTGTGTCCAACGTCACATGCTCCATTGTCCCTGGTGGTGACTCTGCTCCTTGTGTTCCTGCTCCACTCACCAATTTGTCCATTGATTCATTCATTCATTCATCTTCCGAGCCGCTTGATCCTCACTAGGGTCGCGGGGGGTGCAGGAGCCGATCCCAGCTGTCTCCGGGCAGTAGGCGGGGGACACCCTGAATCGGTTGCCAGCCAATCGCAGGGCACACAGAGACGAACAACCATTCGCACTCACACTCACACCTAGGGACAATTTAGAGTGTTCAATCAGCCTGCCACGCATATTTTTGGAATGTGGGAGGAAACCGGGGGAAACCCGGAGAAAACCCACGCAGGCCCGGGGAGAACATGCAAACTTCACACAGGGAGGCCGGAGCTGGAATTGAACCCGGTACCTCTGCACTGTGAAGCCGACGTGCCAACCACTGGACTACCGGGCCGCCTTGTCCATTGATCTCCCACCCATACTTCCCTTCAACAAGACTCCAATATATTTTAACCCCTCCGCTTGTGGAAGATTTTTGACTCTGGTCACAGCACACTTTTCCTACTTTGGACAGATGCCTCAGATGTGGATATGCTGATACTCATCGCACTTCTTCATTCTCATCTGCTTCACATTTGGATGCATACCGCTCCTCGAAGAGGTGAGGATCACAATTTGATGAAGCCACCAAAAAGCAGAGATGTAAGACTGAGGCCAGAATCGGTGAACAGAATCGTGACAAAGCCTTGGAGGACTGGAAATGAACTTGCAAAATTTACAGAAGCCTGCTGAAATGATGAAGTCACTTGTGATTGATAACACTTGCATGCAAATATTTTCATATATTTGATGAGAGGATTATCAATGAATGCAGAATTGTACCTATCACCTGAAATCATATATGCACATGATCAATAAAGTACACATATGCATGTTTCTATGATGCTAACATTACATTGAGAAAATCAACATGAACTGAGATACATTTTGGTCGACAAACTGTTGAGAAAGTTTTTTTTTTCTCAATGTCTGCCTCGCACAAATATTCAGTAGGCCTATAACAATTTGCCTCCTACAAGCTGCAAGGTCGAAGGACTCCAGGCTATGAGAGATGTCGACATTTAATGCATGCGTCTAGCATTGGGGATGGAGCTGAAAAGGACAGGGCTAAGCACATGCAATTAAGAGCAGGTGTGAGTGGTTAAGGTACCACCAGCGCTGTGTAAATGTGAGTGTGTTGTATGCGTGTACACGTGCACGTGCGTAAGTGTGTTTGCGTAAATGCGAGTGTGTGGCCAGCCTCGGCATCAGGCCATGATGGACTGCTTCACAGAGCCAAACACCCGTTCAGCAAGCAGCATGCTCATTAATCCTGCCAAACTCCACTTGTTACATGCACGAACAGGAAATCATGAGGCTAGGTAAACCGGCAACTGCTGCGATCCATCACTATGTGCCAGCACAGACAAGAATACGCTTTCACGTGCACGCTAACATGTGGTGGTTTATTTTTAAGATCCATGGATTAGATTCTTCTGTTCTCTCCGTTTCAGTGAAATCACCTTCAATGGGGGTGAAGGCCTGCACATGCTCTATGTTAAGTCCAGGACAATAAGCTTTTGTTTATTGGAAAAAAAAAGTCTGGTTTGGGGAAACATGTCAGTCAATCATCTTGACCTTTATTTAATTGGAAAATCAAACTCATTGTCGCCAGGTGTGATTGTGAGTGTGAATGGTCGCTTGTCTATGTGTGCCCTGCAATTTGCTGGCAACCAGTTCAAAGTGCACCCTGCCTACTTGCCCTTGAGAAAGGCTCCAGCACGCCCCAGATTTTTGTTACAGAGTTTTGTTTGGTGTCTACATTTCTGGGATCCCAAAACATTATCAGGTTCATTTCGAACCTTTTTGTTGTTGAGTGAATTGGACTCTTAACATTTCGTTTGTGTTCTGTGTGTGCTATTACCTTGCCTTTTGCAAGCGCTTTTTATTTTATTTTTTTATGCATTCTCTTTGGCTCCTTGTGACCAGCAATTTCTGTTTGGACTTTGTCGATTTTGCGTTTTTTTTTTTTTTTAATCAATTGTTTTGTTGTTTTCCTTTTGTCTCCGTCTGCATTTTGGGCATCCAAAATATTATTCGGTTTGTTCTCGAACCTGACACATGCAATGTAATGGTTGGACAAGCATACCATTTTTGGAGTCTCTTGCGAAAGTGATGATTTTTAGATTACTAACCTGGTGCCAATGACATACTTGTACATAGAAATATAACAGTGATGCAGCCTGCATGTGATGGCTAACCAACTAAGGAGTCAAGAGTACAGTGAGTGATATGTCTGATACTGACTTTGGAATACATCTCAGACAGGTAGTGGAGTGGGTCAGGTTTAGTTTCGAAGCATGTCCAGCTCAGGGCCTGGAGGGTCACTTTCCTGCCTGTTTTCCAGCTCTCACGGCTGCAACACACCTGATTCAGATGATCAGTTCCCCAGCCAGCTCTGAAGAAGCATTAGAACGATCCTGATGATTTGAATCCTCCTGAGAGAGCTTGAAAACAGGCAGGGCAGCGGCCCTTGAGGACCGACTTTGGACGCCCCTGAGTTAGGCAGTCAAACAGACGAATCTAGAACCTACGCCATCATTATCTAATTGTGACAGAAAGAGAGCCATAACCAGCTGTTTAGACTAAGAAACAGAAAAGAATGATTTTACTCAATAAAGCACGTGTGTCAAATTCAGTCCTCAAGGCTACATGCAAGTATACTGCATGTTTTTGATGTTTCCCTCCTACAGCAGAGCTGATTCAAAGGATCAAGATCATTATCAGGCTCCTGCAATGTGAGCTTTAAAAAAAACAAGAACAAAACATTTCTAGAGCCAACACAAAAATTACCCGAAACGAATATATCACAGAATTAAGTGCCCCCAGCTGAAGGGAGCCCCAATGACCCAACCGTAAACGCTGGAATAAAATGTTGTCATTCTGAGAGCTCTCTCATGGGGCCCCCTACTTGCAGGCTTGTTGGAAACACACCTACAGTACAACTATAAAACGCACACACACACACACACACACACACACACACACACACACACACACACACACATATGCACAAGAGTAAAAAAGAAAGACTGCACTGTAGAAAATGATTTTGAAGAGTGTCAATTCGTACCCATGAAAATCGTGTAAAATGTTCCAGATAGTTTTAGGCAGTAAAGAAATTACATCAGTAGCAAGTGTTGCCTAAAAAAAATTGTAAAATATTCCCCATTCGTAAAAAAAAAGAATTCAAAAAGACAATTTTTGAATTCTACCCAAATGTATCCTTACAAAAAAGAATATATATATATATATATATATATATATATATATATATATAGAGAGAGAGAGAGAGAGAGAGAGAGAGAGAGAGAGAGAGAGAGAGAGAGAGAGAGAGAGAGAATCCACCCATAAATGTCTGGTCCCAATTTACAGCCACTTTCATTGGATAAATTTAAATCATACATTTTGGGTAAAGAGTAAAAAATTAAATACTTAAATACATTGAGGAGTACCTGACATTTCCAGTTACATGTGTATATTTACTGCAAAATAAACAGGCAAAGCGTCAGCGTATCCATCGTACCGCATGGCTCGGATGGTTGAATGGTCAACTCCCAACCCAAAGGTTGTGGGTTCAGTCCTCAGCCCTTCTGATCATGTCAGAGTGTTCTTAAGCAAGAGACTGATCCTCCGTTTCTTCTGCTGCTGTGTCATCAGTAAGTGAATGAGAAGATTAAACCTCAAACCTCCCAAAAATGTACAAAAAATGCCTGGCTATTATTTTATACGAAGGTGGAAATACAATACACTATAAGAGTTGTACAGAATGCAATAGAAATTTGTTCATTGGGGTTTTTAACCTCACTAATTGTGTCAGGTACACATCTTGTTTTTTCAAGTTGTTTTCTTTTTTTGTTGTTGTGTGTCAGACAATTTATATGGCCTGGATTTAGCACCATACTAGTGGAGAGAAATACTGCCACAAAGCCTGGGAAGAAATCAATAAAGCTTGACTTCAGTTTGACCTTTCGCTCAATGGCGAAGTTATGGGATCACACTGGACTTGATATTAGCTTATTTGATGTGTAGTTTCCCAACAGCAGCGCTCTTTGCCCCCAATATTTCTTTTCTTTTCATTGTACTCGTGTCAATTGTTGTTTTTCTGTTAAAAGCTTGTGAACACAGACATAACAGCTATGCACACACACGCACGCACGCACCCCACGTGACAAATGCTATATGAGGCCAGTAACACAGTCCAGTGGTTAGGTGCAGTGCTGAGGCAGATTTGTCATCACAATAGACGTTTGCCTGGATGGAGAAAACCAAAGCCATCAGCCAAATGTCATTCCATGTATCGTTTGACTGAGAAGCTACATTGCTATTCACACCAATTTAGCCCTGGGAGAGCGGGATTTCCAGTGCAGCCAACCTTTTTGTTATGACTCTTGTATTAACATCTAGTTCGAACTGTGAAAACCTTTCAGGACGATAGATGAGAAAACCTCCCTGGCAACAACTCTCACATGCTAATAAACTCCATTATAAGCCCTAAAACCAAAACAACAGTTGCAAAAAACAACAACAACAAAAACCAGGCAGCACCTTCACAAATAAAGTGATCTCCTTAATCCACAATTATTATTTTTTTCTGCACATGAAAGCAGACTTGGGTACGTGATGGAATATACGTACCATCGTGACTTAATCAGGATACAAAAAGTATAAAACTGAAATTTGTTGTCGATGCAGAAAAGAAACCCACAGTCAGATTACCGGCACATTTGTTAAAATGTTGGATTTTTTGCAGGACTATTTTTCATGCAGGGTTTCAAAGTACCGGGTCAAGCATCCTTCCGGAGTGAATAACGGGTCACAATATTAGTCAGTGGACCACCATTGCTCATCCTCGGGAAACATTCATTCATTCATTCATCTTCCGAGCCGCTTAATCCTCACTAGGGTCGTGGGGGGTGCTGGAGCCTATCCCAGCTGTCTTCGGGCAGTAGGCAGGAGACACCCTGAATCGGTTGCCAGCCAATCACAGGGCACACAGAGACGAACAACCATCCACGCTCACACTCACACCTAGGGACAATTTAGAGTGTTCAATCAGCCTGCCACGCATGTTTTTGGATTGTGGGAGGAAACCGGAGCACCCGGAGAAAACCCACGCAGGCCCGGGGAGAACATGCAAACTCCACACAGGGAGGCCGGAGCTCTAATCGAACCCAGTACCTCTGCACTGTGAAGCCGACGTGCTAACCACTGGACTACCGGGCCGCTCCCTCGGGAAACAGTTTAATGACAAAAAGTACGACAGAAAATCACTCAAAAGGGGAAAAAGCCAACCACTACAATGAACACAAAATCCCTCTTAATGAGGACAAACTGGAAAGACAAATGAGACAAAGTATCAACAAAACACAAAACTTTACATTGGGCAAGTCTTGACTTGGAGCATTGCATAGAATCTCATCAGACGAACGATCATTAACAGAGGCAAATAGACTAATACACACCTTGTCCACATGGACATGGAAATTATCTTAACATGTAATCATTCCAAAAAATGTTTGTGTTCATCCAAAAACACGCAAACTTCTTCGCTCTTTTATACGATATACGCCTGATCAGTATGGCCTTGTTACACTGCCACAGGAAGTTACCAACAGCATAGAATGAAGAAGCCGTGCCATGAAAACAAACTCACAACAATGGCAGTGAATGCCAAGCGGGGTAGAAGAGACTGGAACGGATTTGGGTTGAGATTTTGCTGGAAAAGCCATACCATCTTCAGTTGTTTCTGCAGCATGAAGGCAACATATGGTTATTGTTACTGTTGACGTTGTTTGTACATGCTGCCAGAGCTGGGCCAATGGGTCATAGTTTCAGTAAATATGCGTATGTGTTGTACACAGAAATGCAAGGACAGCGTATTGACATTCATCCATGCTGAAAAAAAATTATCCTATTCAGGTTCACAAATAACTGGCTCCATGTGGATGAAACACAGGAAATATTTTTTAAAATATATGTGCCGATACACTGATAAAAAAAAAAAAACAGGAGAGGGGTAAGTTATCTGAAAAGAGCGGTGAGATGAGTACAATTAAAAACGGAAGGGAAC
Source organism: Hippocampus zosterae (assembly GCF_025434085.1). Taxonomy (NCBI): domain Eukaryota; kingdom Metazoa; phylum Chordata; class Actinopteri; order Syngnathiformes; family Syngnathidae; genus Hippocampus; species Hippocampus zosterae. Next base: position 19,808,449 of record NC_067455.1, on the reverse strand, counting down.
ACAAATTATATTTTTGAAGAAAAGGAATCATTCCGATTTCTTGGAGATGACTCCCTCAGGCTCGTGAAAGATGGCGAAATCAGATCGGGCAAATAGTGATGTTGCTCCAGCGTAGTGGTGTTCTTCGTGGCCAGGAAGTGCTGGATGCTAAGGGAATTGTGAACCCTCATTGACCGATGCAAATGGCCAAATTATTTCTTTGGTGAGGTTCTGGTCCACATTGAAGGGCAAAACGAGCAGTCTGTCGTTTGGGTTTTAGAAATACCGTATGCCTTTTGTGACGCTTGTCCTTGAACCTTTCTGACACAACTTGTACATTACCTTACTGGAGGGCAAGATGACTGTAAATCCCCCAAAAGTTGTATTTGCAGAGTTACAAGCTTTTGTCAAACATTACGTCATCATAGCTCCGGGTCTTCATTGAAAGGTATGTACAATGTCGGAGAATATTTTGTTTACCTTGACAGTTCTGAGCACATTGTACAAAATGACGTCTTACACAATCATTCACTCGTATATTTATTCCATTTTTATATTTACTTGCGGATGGTGGCAGAGAGGCAGCGCGTGAAAAAAAGAGGACAATGTTGCGCTCAAGGACACATGAAAATCACTGGCCAGGGAACAAAACACCAAACCAAAGATTTGATTAACTTTCTCCACCTCTTAAACCACAGCCCACACTAACAAGGGATGGCATTTACACAATTAACACAAGCATAATGCACTTGCTGATAGACATCAGTAAATATAATACACACACAACCGCATCTAAAATGGTCATAAACAAGAACCACAGAGTGTTGGCGCCTAGACTGAAGTCATCACGGACCTGTAAAGCATTAGCCTCTGTGTGACTCGAGCCACTCCAGAAATAGCCCCTGTAATGTATGCTTACTGCCATAGTCTCTTTTGCACAATAGTGCCCTTAATAACACACTCCATTTCTGTTGGCATAAATAAGGGCTCCATTTCCATCTTATTTAATGCAAATGAGAGAACCCGCGCCCAAACAGGTAGTGGGAGTAGTGTGTGTAAGTGGAGAGTGGAAGTGTGTAGTCGCCGAGTGTAGAGGCATGATTGGGGACGAGCAAATTCAAATGAGCACTGGAGAGACCCACCAATGTGCCGTCGACTCCCCCGCCGGCCTGCCATCAGTGTGACAGACAGCGTCACTTAGGGGCCATGCCGCCTGCACAGTGTGCCATTACAAGGGCCAACGCAAAACCAATATTTATCCAAGCAAATGATTCTCATGAGAGGGATGATGATTGCAGACGCAAGTGTTGCGCTCCGGTAGGAGGCGCTGGTGCAGCCAACAGCCGTGGTTCATTGCTTCCCTCACGTTGTCATTGGTCGGCTGCTATTATACTGACAAATTTGTGTAACTCAGCAGAACACTTCATATCCAGACAGGATGCACTTGCAGTTTTTACACTGCAAATCCCCTTAAAAGGCTTTTCAGGTGCACAGACATGCAAAGGTACTAATTGAATGCTTCCCAGGTCAATGGAAACAACGCCTCTCTCAGAGTGAACCAGCGATTACTTGGCGACACTTTCCTCAAACGTGAGCTTGAACATTTGCCGCATGGACAAAAGTAAAACAAAGAAATAACCAGATTCTAAATATATATTTGAGTCTGAAGATACTTTCCCAAAGGCAACTTTGGATCAGTTTGGTCCCATCAAATACTGTATGAAGTACTGTGGAGTGGACGAAGAGACAAGTTCACTCTTACCATCATCAAAGCCTCACAATTGTTTAACTGGGTGGACAAATGGTGTGGGTGTCATGAAATCAACTTTCAGTGTTCATTCAGTACACATTTTTAAAACTCATTCAAACCCAGGGACATATGTCTTTCACATTTTATCAGGTGGGAGGGTAAAGGAGGGTCTGAAAATGTCTGGAATGCTGGCTTTTTTCCCGCTATGAGCACAATGGTCCCTAATCTGACATTTTAAGAATACAAGTAGAAGATTTCGGGGCAAACACTGTAAAATGATATGCAGATTAAATATAATCATTCCACTAATTTTCCCCGCATTACTGATAAATGGGCTGAAGTGTAGAGCAGAAGCTAGTGATTACTTTGAAAAAAAAAATGCAAATTGACTGGTTGCACTGACGTGGGTTGAAGAAAATTGTACCGGTAGTTGCATTGTCTAAAATTTTAGGGGCAAAATGTCACCATTTAGGGGCATGACGCCCTGCCTCAAAGCCACAGAAGTCTTATGGCCCCTTATGTTTGGCTGCATTAATTCGACAAGGTACATAAAAGCATCCCTAGACTGTTGAAGGGCACAACACATGCTGTGGATCGTGGAGATTGCATAAATAGGTCACTTAGTGTGTGCCATAATCTGCCTACGCATACAGTATATGAGATTGTCAAAGGAGGACCAGAATCAATCACAAGTGGCAACAGGGGACACTGCGTGGACAAAGATTTAGTCATCAGAATGATCGTCAGAATCTCCAACAATTCCGGAAATTGTTCAACAATACATAAACAAATCCATAGGTCCAAAATAATACTTTTGCATAACATGTTCTGAGAACCACTGTCGATAACGATGCACTGACTTTACTTTCTTTCCTTCTGAGGGTTGAAAGGAGCAGAAGGCAGACTTCACCCTGGACTGCGTGCCACTCAGTGCACATTCTACATTCAGACAACAAGTCTCACTCACTTTCACAGCGACAATGAGTGGGAATTGAACCCACAATGGCTACATGGAAGTGAATCACTATCACCGTCGCTGGTTATTAAATCAGTCTGAAATAAAAGAGGTGGTCGATGAGTCGTTCTACTTATGGAATACAAAGTTTGTGAAGAGTATTTAAAAAATGTGTCTCTGCAATTGCACGTAGATCATTGTCCCAAAGTAACCAATTATGGGATGCTCCAAACTGTGCCGGCAGCAGCAGCTGGTGAATCTAAACCAAAGACCAGAAGAGGTGGAGAGGGGAAAACGTTTACGAGGTGGGGATGATGGTCTGATAAAACAGCCCCATACAAACTTCCTTCAAGGAAAGGTTAATCTCTCTCTCTCTCTCTCTCTCTCTCTCTCGTTTTCTGTACCCCCGCCCCCCACTCTGCCCTCACTTTACCAGCTGAGGCCTGTGTGACTTACAGCAGGTCCAGACTGCATTAGATTAAATCATAAATTACCCACCGACCCCCATATCTGCATCACCCCCGGCCCACCTACCCATTCCCATCGTCCCATCGCACACGATCCTCGCTGGTCCGTTCCGTATCACAATGGAGCTCTCCCTTTCGTCTCGTCTCTTCCATTCCACATGTACGGTATTTCTCCCGCTTCTCCACGATTATTTTCCTCCAACCCTAATCATTATTCTCTTGTATTCACCCCCTCATTTTTCTCGATCACCACACTCTACAATGGAGCGCGGCTACAGTATTTTTGTTGCCAGCAGTGTATCGTTAGCCACAACACGTGATACATTTTATTCAAATGAGGTGTGTGTGTGTGTTTGTATGATGCAGTGTGAAGGAAGCTCATGTAGTAATCTGTCTCTGTATTAAAAAATAAATAAATCTCTTGTATCACGAAAAAAAAAAGCCGCAGTGAATTGGCGCAAGTGCGGCATGGTATTATCAGTTTTAATAAACTATTTTCGAGCATAATTCACTCTCTAGTTGATAGTAAGTGAAGCAAACTTGAAGAAAGTTTAACTGCACTGGCAATATCAAATTGGAAATCGTCCACTTCAACAGAGGTCATGTGCTTGAACAGCTGAATTTGCTTCTGCTCTTTGTAGGTTCGTATTCCAACCAGACTACGTCTTGTCATCCTATGCAAACTACACGCATACTTATGAATAACTAATCAATTGATGGGTAGCGTCGCTAATGGGGTATTGTCACACTCGCCTAAATTGTGGGCAACGTGGGATTGATTCCCAATCAGTGATGGTGTGGATGTAGGTGTGAGTGGTTGTTTGTCTCTAAATGCCTTGCGATTGACTGGCGACCAGTTCAGGGTATAGTCTGCCTTCTGCCCGAACTCAGCTGGGACAGGCTGCAGCAACTCCCACCGACCCTGTTCAGGATAAGTGGAGTTGATAATAGATGGATGGATGATAGTTCTCAGAATTTCAATTGATTGAGTTGTTAGACTAAACACAAGTGCTATTAGTTTCATTTCTGACAGTGTGCGGTGTATTCATTCTTGTTACTCACTGAAAACCCGATCCAGCAGGACTTGAACGATTTGATGTGTTGTATTGGGATTTTCACCACACATTTTGGTATGGTTGGTTAAATCCAAGTCGGGTACATTTGCAGTATGTGAATGATATATTATTATTGTTTATAGACTTATAGTCACAAGAGCCTGTTCTGGGCTTAACCGAGCATTTGGAGGATAAAAAACAAGCTAGCGATAGAAAGAAAAAAATATATAATGTTCCTCCTTCACTCCCCTTCAACCCCCACCCCCTTCGCTCCACTGCTCCACTGGAGAGAAAAGGGAAATAAAATTGAGTGACCCTGCATCTCTCCCCCCCTCCCCCCACCACACTGCTCTCTTCATCCTCCCCCTTACAGTGTGAAATCAAATTTCCATGAAGCTCCCAAATCTGTTGCACGGCGAGGTGATTTATCAGGGATGCAAAGAGCATGCAGAAACAATCTTTATTACATCCATTTCCTGCTTGTCAGTCGGGATCATGTTGGCTGTTCATTAAAGGCGCGGCGCAGGTGAGGAGAATGCATCCCGATGCCTTGATAGATTGTCTGCTCCCCTGTGGTGACAGCAGCTGGATGGATTGAACAGCGGGGGGCAAGGAGAGAGGGGAAAAAAGCGCTGACTCTGTCGCTCCTCCTGTCAGACACACTTTTACATGGCCGGCCAGTGTCATCCCAACCAAGCAGCCCGTACCAAAAGGTACATGCGCATGCGGGCTCATAACAATCATTGGACTGCCGCCAGGAGTAAGTCTGCATGGATGCACACATACCATGAGCACACAAACACACTTATTTAGAAGAAATTATACCAGGAAACAGATGCAAATATACTTGAAAAATACTAGCAATCATAGCTAAAAAAAAGGCTTCATTAAAATGAAATGTATAGGGTTTTTGTTCTTATTGCTGTTTTTCAACGGTAAATGCAAAAGGTAATATATCGGTATGTTTAATTACTTAGGTAAAAATCTGGAGAGGTGATCACCAATCACTCATCATTACAATAATCAGAACCAATCAATGGAATCATTAAACACTAGTGAGCCCATTTCATTAGCAGTCATACATATTTATGCCATAATAACATTTTTGACCCATGGTATGCTTTGTCTTAGGAATAATTTCCTTTTTCCATCATTCCGATACAATTCGACCTTGTTTTCATGTTGACAAATACATTTATTTCCTCACCTGGTTGGCTTTTTACAAAGTATATTTTACTTGAAGCTAACCACTGGTTTGCACCACTGTTGTTAAGCCGCCATACTCAATTTCCATGTATTAAGACTGTCGGATGTGGTCGACCTTGGCCTCTCAGGATCTTGTGTCGTGGCCTGTTCCTGCCCTGATTTGGGTCTCCGTGCTGTCTCTCACTTCAGCCTTTTCGAGTCACCGGTATGTTTCTTGATGTCAGCCACTTCTTCAATTTGTTGCTCGTACATGCCTCGTCGAGATACCATCCACCCACACTTATCTAATCTGAATGACAGTCTGCATGTCCTTGTAAAATGAAGCAGGAAGTCGATATCATGCTCATTTTTTGGCAAACACTTTAATGTCATACATGGAGGGGAGGTGACTGATTATTGTTCCACTACTGAACGGTGCTTGAAGCCACTCTTAGACCTCTATTTTCATCGACAGGCGCATGCAAGCACTTGTGTATCTTTATTTTTATGTCAAGTTTACTGAGATTTGAAATTTGACACAGCGACTACGCCATGTTGGGCACTTATTACACTCGCTCAGCACACCTGATAATTTGGTGAATGACCGTAGATTAGTCCTTTGCCCATCTAAAAGCAGGTCTAAATTGTGGCATATGTGGACTGGATTAACTCCATTCATAAATATGACAACAGCGTGCCATTGATTCTTCAGACTTATTGTAGAAAAGAATTGAATTCATTTCATGCATTATTAATTATTATTATTATTATTATTATTATTATCACCTTTAATGCATTTTTAAAACCACAACAGTTTGTCACAGTTCTATTCCGTTTGTTTCCAGCAGGTGACATCGAAGGGGTTCTCCTCCTGGGCCACGCCTGTTGGTCATCATGTCATAAGTTTTTTTTTTTTTTTCTTAAAAGGACCATGCTCGCAACTTGTATTTGGAGTGGTGTGATACTGTCATTGGTGTTTGTTTGTTTGTTTGCTTGTTTGTTATTTACTTTAGGTTATTGGGGTTTTCAGGACTTTGTCTTATTGATGTCGTTTTTTCCAGTGTGCCCCTGTAAGTGTTTTTGTTCATATAATTTGTTCAGTAGCTCGTCCCCAATCATGCCTCTACACTCAGCGACTACACACTTCCACTCTCCACTTTCACACACTACTCCCACTACCTGTTTGGGCACGGGTTCTCTCATTTGCATTAAATAAGATGGAAATTGAGCCCTGCTTTTTTGTTTCTTTAGCACACACAAACACGACACAATTAGACCGCACTTGCACGAGACTTGCATTGGGCACAAAAATAAAGCAGTGATGTGGAGTCAGGGGCAGCAAAGGAGACACACCTGCTAGACATTCTCTGAATGAGAAGAAAAAGAAAAAAGGTGGAAAAAATGATGTTAAATTCTGTTCCATTTCAGTTCTATGGTGTGTGTTTTCCATTGATTTCCTTTTTCAATCAAATAATTAACAATTATCAAAATAGCTGAATGTGCATATTTGCTATGGGGGATGGGCAGGAAGTGAAGGAAAGTGCAACGCAGGCTTCGAGCCTCAGTTCATCCATTGCCGAATTGGACAGTTGGCTTGTGCATTTACACAAGAGACATTGCTGTTTGTCTTTCTAATGCCAATAAACATGTTTCATCACATAAATGCTGCACATGTTGACGTTCAACGGTATGTTGAATATTTTTTTAAGAATGTGTGTGACATATTTTATCAATTTTACGACCAAAAACCACATTTGGAGAGAACATCATCCCGAAAGATATATGTTCTATATCTATATGTTTTATGCACTGTGGTTGGCTGGCAACCGGTTCAGGGTGTCTCTCGCCGACTGCCCAAAGACAGCTGGGATAGGCTACAGCACGCCAGTGACCCTTGTGAGGATAAGAGGATCAGAAAATGAATGGATGGATGGATGTTCTATGCACCTCCAATAGTCTAAACACGACATTTGGATTAATATTGCATTTGTGGAATATGAGTTAAGTTAAGAAGCAAAATCCACCGGGTTTTATGCTTCTCATGGGGCAGACATTTTGCCACTTTCACGCTCAAGTCATGACCAATGATGGGACACATGCAGTGGCGTATGCTGGTCTGTCAAGGAGGGGAAGCTCAATATCGGCCTACATCATAAAATGTGTCCGTTTATTTATGCGTGAATTCTACTCTCCGTTCCTGTACAATTAAACCCACCAGAAATAAAATATTAATTTGTCGCAAGTCGTTTTCAACAAAGAGAGTGTCGCTGAGTTGATTAGACATCTCCAGTTCAACTCAGAACAGAATGAGAATTGAAAAATGCTCTCACAGGTGCCTACACCAAAAGATCGGTGATTGGCTCATTTCACTGTCAATGAAAAAGAGATTCAGCCTCAGACAGATCATTCAATCATCATGCAGAATAGCTGAGCGTCCGGGCCAGCCGATAAATGCCCACTGTCCATAGACTCACAGAGACGCTGAGCGTCCGATGGGTCGGACAAAGTCAGCCTTTATCCAATGACTCCTCTCGTTTCAATGCACTGGGACAACGGGCTCTGAACTCTCTCGACGCCCAGCGTCCACGCTGTAGATGCTCAGCGTCCACACAGTTTAAAGCACATTGAGGCTGCGGTAATGAATGAGAAGAGAGTGGCGTCGTAACCAGTAAGAAGAAGCTGATTCGGAACAAAAGTTGAGCGTGGTGTCGTGCATATTTAGTCAATAACATGTACACACAATTGTATGGACACACATATATTTGATCACTTATTTTTGACATTTTAGGGGAAGCTGAGCTTCCCTTGCAGTCTTAGAGCAAACGCCTCTGGTCACCTGTTTTCTGAAGGTGAGCCACGATTAGCCGTCCACTGCTAGCTACCTTGCAGCCAAAGAGCAATTATGGATTAAATCGTAATGACCCTGAAAATGTCTGCTGTTATGTTATGTTCATCTGTTGAGGCTTTTGCCCCTCCACACACATTTGTCATGATTCTTAGGATTCTCACACCTAAGGTTAATAAGAACATTTTGAGCGAATACCTACCATCGATTAACATCCAAGAAGTCTTCATTAGTACAAACTCATAATGCTGAATCTTCTGAAGCCATTTAGTGTATGATTCAAGCATAAATTATGTTATTTAAAATGATTTGCAATATTGTTCCCCCCCCCCTTTTTTTCTTTAAAGTAAGCATTAAAGCCTACATGATGCAGTGATGTAGTGTACACTTAAAAACGTTTTTTTCAATGTGACCATTTTTTTCCCACAAGTGGCTGCGCAAAATATACTGGGGTAATCGTTTGGATCCAAATGTAATTTTTTGAAACAGAGTATAAATCTATAGATGAATTTATATTGTGCAAGCACCTGACGAAATAAAATTGAGAAAATTCAACACACCATTTTTTTCAGTGTACCTCATTAAGTCAATCAGCAAAGTGTATTTGTTACAGGGCAGGTGTGAGCCAACATAACCAGCCCTAAAGTATTTTATCACTCCTCCTACATTAAGGATAAATATGTCAACAAACATCATTCTACATCGACAGTATTGTGCTTCGCTTATTTCCGCAGAGGCTTGCCTTGACAACGCACGGCTTACTTTTTTAGTCTGTAATTATCGTAAAGGGAAAAAAAATGCCACAAGGTGCAGTAAACACAAGCAGAGCTGAAGGTTGTTTCAAATTTCTGCTCCAAAACATCACTACATTAGAGACATCTGCTCCCTTAATGCCACCTCTCACCCTTCTTGGTATAAACATGTTATCTTTCACTCTTCTCTCTCCAGCCACTCGTCAATGTTTCCCCCTTTTTTAGAATTTCAATGTTTGTCCCGTTCCGCTGTGTACTGCTGGGTTTTCTCCAGGTACTCCGGTTTTCTCCAGGTACTCCGGTTTCCTCCTACATTCCCCAAAACATTCATGGCAGGTTAATAGAACACTCTAAATTGTCCCAAGGTGTGTTTGTGAGTGTGAATGAATGTTCGCCCATATGTGCCATACGATTGGCTGGCGAACAGTTGATGGTGTGTCCCGCCTACTGCCCGAAGGCGGATCGGCTCCAGCACACCTGCAAGCTTTGTGAGGATAAGTGGCTTAGAAAATGGATGGATGGATAGATGGATGGATGGATGGATGGGCAATATTTAAAAAAACAACTGCAGCACCTAGTCCCCCTCAGAGTGTTCGCTTGGTAGTCATAAAGTCGACTGGGATTGTCATGGAAGTGGGAATTTTTTTCTGTCAGGTAGTGATAGGGATCTACTATTACTCGAGAGCTACAGTATCCTGCCTGTTTTAGATCTCTATCAATCTACTTCAACACAAATGATCTGCAAGCTCTGTAGAGGCCTTAAACAAACCGCTTAATCCTCACTAGGGTTGCGGGGGGTGCTGGAGCCTATCCCAGCTGTCTCCGGGCAGTAGGCGGGGCCACCCTGAATCGGTTGCCAGCCAATCACAGGGCACACAGAGATGAACAACCATCCACGCTCGCACTGACACCTAGGGACAATTAGAGCGTTCAATCAGCCTGCCACGCATGTTTTTGGAATGTGGGAGGAAACCCGGAGAAAACCCACGCAGGCCCGGGGGATAACATGCAAACTCCACACAGGAAGGCCGGAGCTGGAATCGAACCCGGTACCTCTGCACTGTGAAGCCGACGTGCTAACCAATGGACTACTGGGTCGCCCCATATATATTGAAAAAAATAAATAAATCCTTGTCTCACCCATCGGTTGGTGTCCGTCCCACATTCAGCCAGGAAGCTTGAGGGTTCTGCGCAGTATCCTTGCTGTTCCCAGCACTGCACATTTCTGGACTGAGATGTGCGATGTTGTTCCCGCGATCTGTTGCAACCACTCATCCAGTTTGGGGGTCACTGTCGCAAGTCCTCCGACCTCCACAGGCACTACCATGACCTTTACCTTCCAGGCTCTCTCCAGCTCCTCTCTGAGCCCTTGGTATTTCTCGAGTTTCTCATGTTCCTTCTTCCTGATGTTTCCATCACTAGGGACCGCTACATCCACTACAACGGCTTTCCTCTGCCCTTTATCTATGATCACGATATCTGGTTGGTTCGCCATTACCATCTTGTCAGTCTGGATCTGGAAGTCCCACAGGATCTTCGCTCTGTCATTCTCCACCACCTTCGGAGGTGTTTCCCATTTTGACCTTGGGGTTTCCAGTCCATACTCCGCACAGATGTTTCGGTAGACTATGCCAGCCACCTGGTTATGGCGTTCCATGTAGGCTTTCCCTGCCAGCATCTTACACCCTGCAGTTATGTGTTGGATCGTCTCAGGTGCCTCTTTGCACAACCTACACCTTGGGTCTTGTCTGGTGTGGTATATCTGGGCCTCAATGGCTCTGGTGCTCAGGGCTTGCTCCTGAGCAGCCAGGATGAGTGCCTCTGTGCTATCCCTCAGGCCAGCCCTCTCTAGCCACTGTTAGGACTTCTTGAGATCAGCCACTTCAGTTATGGTCCGGTGGTACATCCCGTGTAGGGGCTTGTCCTCCCATGATGGTCTCTCTTCCAGCACCTCATCCTCTGTTCCCCATTGTCTGTTACATTCTCAGAGTACGTCATCCATTGGGGCCTTCTCCTTGATATATTTATGGAGCTTGGATGTTTCATCCTGGACTCATACTGTGTATATATGAGTATATCAGTTTCATTCCATCCGTACTTTCAACTTTCAAAGCCTTCCCTGCAGAGTAGTCTGATGTTATTTAAGTTTTAATATTGCTAAAACATTATTGTGAAGGATTGTGTAGTACAGTGTTCTCATGGTGATGTATTGGAAGATAAAGGTGACTGTGCTTCTTTCCTTTTGGTAATATCCTCAAATACATGAAATGGTCTTCTTTAGTGCCATACATCGACCTGTTTCATTTCGATGCGTACGGGTGAGAGCGCTTCGAAGGGACACTATACAGACAATCTACAAAGTTGGTTTTAGTAATAGTTTAGTAATACACTTTAAAAAAATAATTACAAAGTGACATTAATTAATACATATTGAGATGGCTGAAGGTGAGTGTTTACAGTCAGTACATAATTTGTCATCTTAACTTACCTCTTATTGAGCAAAGAAAGAAAGGATGGCCTTGAGAAGACAGAATAGGAGAAGGGAGAAAGAAAGGAGAAAGAAATAGGAATATTGCCAGCGCTTGAACTTGTGTCCAGTTGAATCAATAGAGAGAGGTGAAATGGACTATTACAGTCTCAGAGGAGAGGAGTCGATTTGAGTCAAATACTGTCTCTTTCTGTCTCTGTTTATCTCTTTCTCTCTCTCTCTCTCTCTCTCTCTCTCTCTCTCTCTCTCTCTCTCTCTCTCTCTCACACACGCACACACACACACACACACACACACACACAAATATCATCACTTGGGGTGGTAAAGGGCTAGGCATATGCCACGGCTGGTGGGGTGGGAGGACACTCCTTCTACTCGCCCCTCATCTCCGCTGTAGCTCAGCTGTGTAGCTGTGGTCGTAAGTGGTCAGGTGGTCAGGTGGAGGTCTGGCAGGAGGTAAAGGCCCACGGCCAGGAGCGTGCAACATCCTGCCCACTTGCGCTCCTCTCCTGGTGTCTGTATAGGAAAGCAGGTGTGATGGAGCTTATCCCAGCCGTCCCTGGGCAGTAGGCGGGGTACACCCTGAACTGGTTACCAGCCAATCGCAGGGTACACAATGAAACATACTCACAATCACACCTTGGGACAATTCAGAGTGTTCCATCCCATGCATGTTTTGGGAACGTAAGTGGAATAAAACCCACGCCGGCATGGGGAGAAAATGCAAACTTTACACAAGAAGATCGGTGCCGGAATCGAACCTTGCACCCCTGCACTATGAGGTGGACATGCTCACCAGTTGTCCACCGTGCTGTCATTAATTAATTCAATAAATATTATTTAATATTTATCGCTGAAACTGTGTTCAACCAATGACTGCATAAATAACTTTGCAAAGTTTCAACTCATTCTAATGTATTTCTATTCTTCATTCTTCACATCTTTTTTCTGCCACATTCACTACGCGAGTGATAGGTGTAAGGCGCGTACCAATGCACAACGGGTAATGCAGCCATAGGCCATAGGCATCTGAGTATCACACGGCGCAAGAGAGAAATGGAAAAGGAGATGCTTCTGTGGACTTATATGACTTATAGTCCTGGTATGCTACGCCCTAAATTGAAACATGCTGGTCCTCCATACTGGCGCATTCCGACCCACTTAAAGTACTGGTGAAAAGGTATTAACACTCTCAAGTGCTTTGTCTCACGTCTGACAAAATAGCATTTTGCATCTCAGTAGTTGTACTCAATTTTAACATATATGATGGATGTGTCATTGATGGTGTAGTAGTACACTCGCCTCACTTGTGTGCAGGCAGCGTGGGATTGGTTCCCACTCAGCGATGGTGTGGATGTGGGTGTGAGTGGTTGTTTGTTTTTATACGTGCCCTGTGACTGACTGGCGACCAGTTCAGGGTGTAGTCTGCCTTCCGCCTGAAGTCAGCTGGCAAAGGCTCCAGAAACCCCCCACAGCCGTTTTCGGGATAAACCGTATTGAAAATAGATTGATGGGTGGATGGATGGATGATGGATGCTTACTTTGCGCATCATGCTTCATTCTTCCCAAAACGTTTGTGCAGCTTCAGCTAGCATACACGTTGCTGCTACGATGAATAGCGACCTAACGATGGGACAGATCTTGCCTCATCAACACATTTGAAAAGACATTGTGTGTGTGATAATTCTATGCAGGCAGAGCCTAAACTTCAGAGGCATGTTCAGAATAGTTGCTAGATTCATTTAAAATGGTTTGGACCTGAATACTATTCCTGCAGGAGAGCCACATGATGCAATACCCCCCCCACCCCCATCCACACACACACAATCATTTTGGCTGGAGAACATGACAAAACAAAATCAACTTTATGAACACATGCATACAAACTACAACATAAATTTACTGTGCACCAATAGACTTTGGATAGCACATGCCATTTTCTTAGTCCACTTTAGTGCACAACTTTCCAAATCAAAGGCACATTAGAAGAGCACATGAATGCACACATACAGGTACTGTATCGAAACAAGGCTCATCAACTGCAGTTCTATCAGCACTTCAGAATAGAGAGACTTCAATTAGTTCTTGATGAATGAGCCCATAAGGTGACACTTTCTCATTTCCCTAGTTGGCAGATATTCCACCAATCAGACAGAAACGAATCCTCATTGTGCCGTGACTGAGATGAAGATGAGGAGCGTGTTGATGTTGTTGGGGAGGGATGCGGGGTAGAAATACATTCACTGACCCTCCTCGGGGCTTCGGGTTCAGCATTGTCATACTAAAAACACTTTCAGAACCAACTGACCAGATTTTTTTCCTATTATGGTGGCAATAATGAAGGGAAAATGAAGCTTCAAATTTGCTTCCTTCAAAAATACAACTCCTTCATGAAGCAAATGTGAAGCTTCATCTTCCCATCACTTGTTTGTAACAAAACCAACAAGTACCACAACAAACAAGTATGTGCTTAGTGGAAACAAGCATCACATATCACTAGATATTCCAAATATATAATGTTCATATGAGAGAAATAAAATTTCCGTTTGAATTTACTGCTTGAATTGCTTTTTTAGAATCTTTGACATGACCCTTACTTTTTAGTGTTTTAAAAGATTTTTCAAACGTTATCTTTGAAGGAATATTTGTTATTTAACAAATTTGATGAACCATATTCATTCGATTTCATTGACTTTGGACTCGTTAGCAGAGTGTTAGCTTTCAGGTTTATTGCTGATCTAAGCGATCAACTTTGTGTAGCTGCAGCACCAACATTGTGGATGCTGTAGACGAGAAATATGTACCATGAGTCACATCTAAAGTTCAGCCGAATTTACCGGTGCAGCGAAAAATATTTCCATTCCATAAGAATCTCCAAATTAACTCCTTGGGAATTGACTATTTTTTTTGTTATTGTATTATCTTCTTTTCGACAATGCTGCACAAGCTAACTTGGTATAAAGTCATCATCAGCTCTGAACGTCAGAGAAGAGAAACCGATCAAGGTTAGAAGAGAGCCTGTCTTTCCTCATTGTCTTGGGCTGAATGGGGTGTTCTGATTGTAATTTTGCCAGTGTAGTTAATTTAATGGGTATTATTTGACCTTTATTAATGTTTCAAGTTGACTTGACTTGACTTCCTCTCAATGTGTCAATAAAAGTTGGATGTGATTTCTGCAAGCAATGCAACACAGGTTTTGCACATTGCAGTGTTCTGCTTATTTTGTTTGGCAAATAAAGTCATTATGTTTTTGGAAAAGAAACTTAATAATTGCAGAATTTTTTTCAAGCGCCGCGTCTCCAGTCATCTTCACCCACTCGCTGTGGGCGGAGGGCGTGTTTCTCACAGATCACAGTAGTATTGGCCTGGTCTTGACCAGTCTCGATTAAAAAAACTCCCCAGTCAGCCCGATCCAAGACCTTCAATTCCGAGACGAAACCCTTAAAAACTAGTCTCGAGAACGATCTTAAGATCAAGATTGATCTTGAGAACAACAACACTAACCTATCCATAAAATGTTACCTTTCACATTACTTGAAACTTTAGTTTGGGTAGCATTTCAAAGATTTACCCCACCAACATGTTATGCACTTACGGTACTTGGCCTGTGTGTGTGTGTGTGTGTGTGTGTGTGTGTGTGTGTGTGTGTGTGTGTGTGTGTGTGTGTGCGTGTGTGTGTTGTGTGTGTGTGCGTGTGTGTGTGTGTGTGTGTGTGTGCGTGAACACAGAAATTATACCTGCTGTCACGACAGAGGAAACCATAATTACAACAGAATACATTTTCATTACTTGTATTCTTTTTTTGCGAGACAAGCGCTTTGAAACGGTTCTTGAGTTGTTGTTTTTTTTTAATTGGGTCGCCGATTGTCAGAGTAAAAAACTGTAAGCTATTTTATTGATCATCAAACAGACAGGAGGCTGCAGAAAGACCAAAACCCAGATAAAAATCTGTGCAAGTAAAGATACGAGCAACACAATTGCAAAAGAGCAGCTCAGTCGGGGGTAGAGTGTGTGAGTATGGGCGTGGTGTATGTTGTGTTTGTGAAGGTTACAATGGGGGAGAGTGCTGCTTTGTCGTGGGGCAGAATAAAGATGCATGCAAGCAGCTGGCAAGCTCGCGTCCGCCACAGCTCCAACCCTGGGGAATGTGAACATACATTCAAATAACACAAACGCACACCTTTGACAGTGTGGATATAACCTGAGACAGAGGCAATACCAGAGTCTTTTCACATCAAACAGTCATGAAATGGAAGCCACCCAAGCAAGCTTTTATCCACAAAAATGTATATAAATCACTACAAACTACGACAGCAATGGAATACACACAAGAACATATTTGCACATAGGCACAGCTGTTTAAATGGAAAAACCTGTTTTTGAGTATGAATGCTGCTTCAGCAACATGCGCGCACTTGTTCAAATAAAATGGGCTGGTACGCCCATTGTCATGAAACCAATGGTAAATTTGTGTATATGCACAGTATGATCAATCCTAAACATTTGATAATAAATGAGGCCCATTTATTGCCCAATGTCAGTACGGGTAAATGTCATGATTGTGCCAAAGGAGCAATTTAAGTCTTGTGTTTGTATAACAGTTGTGAGTCATTGGTACTGCAAGGCTCATCAAACCCAGACATCCATTCGAGATGTCTTGTGTCTCCCTCTCCAGTCACACATGGAAACCTGTCTGACTTGCCTGTCAGAGAAACATTGTTCACCATGTGGACAAGATAAGACAGGGAAGCTGGAGACTTCCTCAAAAGCCTGGTAAATAGGCTTCCCTCTACAAGGGGCACAGTAGGTTATTTAAGGTGAGGGACTGGCCGTTATTCGTCTCCTCAGACTGCCTGTCAGTCCTCTCCTCTGGGACTCGATAACCACAAGAGTCATCACATGGCCATATGTGTGTACATGTTTTTATTTCCATGTCTTGAACTCTTGACAACAGAAACTAGGTCTGTGGTATCTGGCCAAAGGTGAAATGCCTCCCATATTCCCATATTGCCTACATATTATCATATCATTAGAATTGTATTATCATATCATTATTTCAGGACACCTCAGTCTGTCACGATTGGGTAGCCTGGAGTTTTCGGGTCGCAGTCAAAGGTGGACCCAAGCACAGGGAAGCATGAGAGAGAAGGCAGGGAACTGGTGTGTGTGTGTGGGGGGGGGGGGTTCTCCGGTTTCCTCCCACATTCCAAAAACATGCATGGTATCTATCCATCCATCCATTCTCCGAACCGCTTGATCCTCACTAGGGTCGCGGGGGGTGCTGGAGCCTATCCCAGCCGTCTTCGGGCAGTAGGCGGGGGACACCCTGAATCAGTTGCCAGCCAAAGCAGGGCACACAGAGACGAACAACCATCCACGCTCACACTCACACCTAGGGACAACTTAGAGCGTCCAATCAGCCTGCCATGCATGTTTTTGGAATGTGGGAGGAAACCGGAGCACCCGGAGAAAACCCACGCAGGCCCGGGGAGAACATGCAAACTCCACACAGGGGGGCCGAAGCTAGAATCGGTACCTCTGCACTGAGAAGCCGACGTGCTAACCACCAGACTACCGGGCCGCCCACATGCATGGTAGTTTGATTGAAAGTTTTAATTTAGTGTTTTTCAAACCTTGTGTGTGAGATATTGTCAGGTGTGCCGTGGGAAATTCTCCATTACAGTATTGTGCTGTCTATCACCTGACATTGTAATCAATCATTGTACTCTTCCATACCAGTTGTCACATTGCGAGGTGGTGGTGGACCCCAAAAAGCAGGCAAGAGGGAGGAGCAGGGTGTACTTAACAAATTGTATTAAAACATAGAGAAAACTAAATCCAAAACAAACAAAGTCCAAATTATCAAATAAAAATCATGACTGAAGTTAAAACATAACTGTGACCAAAACATGACTGAAAGAAACCTGACAGCAGCAAACAAGCAAACAATGACCCGGAGTGGTTGGCTAGGAGTCCTTTTATGCTCCTAATTACATCATGACCACCAGGTGTGCCACCTGCTGGTCACAAACAGAATCATGACACCGGTAGAGAGCAGCAGCAGCTAGGTAATTGCCTTATGCTTCGAGACAAGCAAAGTTTCAGGCCCGAGACAATACAATGAACGGTACCTTTCATTAAGCTGCACAACTGCGCACTGGTTGCACACTCTCAGCACACAAGAAAACCTATCCGGTGCAGTGAACGCACTGCCAATGAATTAGATATATAACTTTTTTCTGTAGCAATTTGCTGCATAATTCAGTGAGTGACAGATGTCCAGCCAATCACACAATGCAATGCAGTGACGCTATGCAGTCAATCACGGCATTGACAGTACTTGCGCTTGTTCTCAAGTCTGATTCATAACAATACAGTGCGGCGGCGATAAGTGACCTAAAGCTAATCCCTTATCATGGCGAGACGACCGGGCAGTGAATGTGATAAATCGTCTCCTCAAACCAAAATAAGAATGAACTGCGGTTCTTTTAAGTTGGAATGGATGTCGGAGTATGTGCAAATAGAAGAACAAGCAGTGAAACTGGTTGAGATGCAAAACATGCAGCAAAGCTGAATTTGTCTAATGGAGAAATACGGACTCAATGTAAGCTGGACTACCTCAAGCAAAACATTCAGCACAAAAGTCATTTGAATGATGTTGGAGTTATACAAAGACTCAAGATGGGAAAAGGGATTGGTGCATTATTGCGGGAGAGCGCAAACGACTGGAAGAAAAAGAACCTGTCACACAGAAAAAAAATCCGATCCTGACTATATTTTACTTGCCATTAAAATGAATGTACCAAATATTGGATTGAGGTTGATTTGATTCCTATTCAATGTGTTATAATGTTCCCTTATTTTTCAATGTAAAAAAAAAAAACACTTATAGTAACAATATAACACTTCATTGTTAAAATAAGCTGTTTTCACATATTCAGGTAGTGGTGTGCCGCGGGATTTTTTTCAAAGAAAGAAATGTGCCGTGGCTCAAAAAAGATTGAAAAACACTGCTTTAAATTGTCCCTTGGTGTGATTGTGAGCGCAAAAGGTTCAAAGGAGCACAACCAGTTCAGGGTGTACCCCGCCTGCTGCCTGAAGATGGCTGGGATAGGCTTCAGCATGCCTGCGACCCTGAGGATAAGCGGGTTCGAAAGTGGATCGATTGATGGATGGATGGATTCATTTTTTTCTTTTCCATATTTTGGAAATCTACCTTTATTTCTTTATAGTGTTTTGTTAATGTGTTCAAATGTTGTCATTTGTCAATACATTCTCGTCATTTTTGTCAGCCACTTTTGCTTTCTATGCTCTGCTTTGGAATATTGTTAACTCTTGTGCTTGTAAGTGCTTGCTGTGTCTTTTTTTGTGTGAAGCACATTGAGTTACCTTGTGCATGAAATGTGCTGTCCAAATGAAACTTTGTCTTTTGCAACCCCCCACATTTATGTTCTTCATTTAAAAGATACAGTTCCGAATACCTTGAGCTGTACACTGCAATAGACAGACCTAGAACAGGAGATGTTTATAGATCCCCGAATGTAATCAAATGAAAATTCATGATTTGTTGATTAGGAGTGGGTGGGAGGGGGGTTCATACGAATGCACTTGATTATCTTGAATTTTTTTTAATCATTATTTTAATTCCCGGTAATCAAAATGTAATTTCTCTTCATCGCCCGTCACAATTTTTTTTTTCCCCCTGAGAAGAATACTTACCGTCCCTGTGATTGGCTGGCGACCCGTTCTGGGTGTCCCCCGCTTCTCGGCCAAAAGTCAGCTGGGATCGGCTCCAGCACCGCGTGACCCTAGTGAGAAAAAGCGGTCCAAAGAGTGGTTAAATGGATGAAGAATACTTACTTACTCCACATGAACTAACTTAAGCACCACTTGCAAACACTCACAATGTTTGCACTGTGCACATTTTCTTTCCCATTTATAATGAAACTGGCAATTTTCAAATTCTCAAATTAATTATACATTCAAATTGTCACATTTGTTAATAACGTCTATCTCCAATAACCAGTACTGGTTAGGTTAGGTTAGTTTGTTAGTAAGTTAGTTTAGTTTTTTTGTTCGTTTGAACATGACATCAAGTAGCACGAGAACACATGCGTAATTACCGCTATAATTCCTGTTTTTTTATTTTATTGGTTAAAAATTATGGGATAAAAGTGTTTTATACTAATATTTACTTTAATTATGACCATAGAGTTTTCTATCTTTCTGTCTTGTATGTATGGACAAAATTCGGGGTTGTTCCTGCATGATGTTGCAAAAATCCTGTTGTAATGTACTGTTGTTGTGGATTTTCTCCAGGTACTCCATGGCAGGTAAATGCAACGCTCTAAATTGTCCCTCAGTGTGATTGTGAGCGCAAATTGTTCGTTTATGTGTTTCCCTGGGATTGGTTGGCAACCAGTTCAGGGTGTACCCCGCCTATTGATCCAAGACGGCTGAGACAGACTGCAGCATGCCCGCGACCCCCGTATGGATAAGCAGATTAGAAAATGGATGGATGCATGGATGTTTTGGAATGACGAACAAACAGATAATAACTACCACCCATTTTTAGAACTATATTTGTGAGCATTGCAACACAGTAATATAAAATTTCTAATAAAATGCTACTTACATCAATGAATTACACTCATAATTCACTGTGTGTGTGTGTGCGTGTGTGTGTGTGTGTGTGTGTGTGTGTGTGTGTGTGTGTGTGTGTACCTTGAAAAAGACCTCTAGTTGCTTTGGAGGAGCAGCCAGGAACCACTGATCAATACACATGATAGAATGCTAATCGCTCTTCGCCAAACCAGGGCCTGACGGCTACTAATAGCACAAACTCACAGGGGATTTTGTGTGTGTGTGTGTGTGTGTGTGTAAGGGGGGGGGGGCGTCGTTTGTAAGGGGGGCTAATGGCAGACATAGACTCTTTAGGGAGTATTCCTGAAGGTTAGACTCAGGGGGTGAGGGGCAATTGACCGCACTGTCTATGACACTGACCCCACAACTGTCAGCACATTCATCATCCACTGAGACATACTGTATAGACAGTAAGGGTACACCAACACAAACGTACAGCAAGCCCCCCCACCACACACAAACACACACACACACACACACACACACACACACACACACACACACACACACACACACACACGTATTGTATACTCACATATTGCATTCTACCGGGGAGAACTGGAAGAGTTTAAAATCAATATATGAGCCAGTTAAACAGATACATGAGCAACCAAAATGAGCAGGTGTGATTCAGGCTCGGTTATCTTTAAGTTGGATTTTCTCAGGGAAACTCACCAGGCAAAGTCAGCGAAACACAAGAACGGAATTCCAAAATATATGTGTTTGGTAAAACCTCTTTACTAAAATGAGAGCGCAAAGAACAAAAACATTGCAGCCATGTGATTGAGTGGCAGAGGGAGAGCGGATAACGTGACTGTACGGAGAAGACAGTGAATCGACAGGTGTGTAAATGACTACAATGTGTGTGTGTGTGTGTGTGTGTGTGTGTGTGTTTGTGTGCATGTATGCGTGCGTGCGTGCATGCGTGTGTGTTTATATGTAGCTGTGTGTATCGCTTCTCTGGAGGAGGTGAGCAAGGTCAGGAATAAACCAAGAGAAATGTTTGCATATGTGCATTGTGTGCCCATGACTCTCCATGAATGAGTGAATAAGGAGGCTAGAAGGCAGCTGCAGAAGCGTGATACGAGCCGGGGTGCAGAGATATCGGCGCTGACATTTTGGGCTTCGCAACCCACCCGCTGCCTCCTGGGAAAGCGATGGCAGTGTCAGTGGCCAAATGCCGACACCCCCTTTTCTCCACCTCATCTGTCAATCACAACATTGTCCTTCCTGATGGTCCTTTTTTTCATTTTGACACGCAGCAGTGAATGCATCTCATGTGCCGCCCTACCAGGACCTGACTCACTGCTGATCAATATCTGGACCCTAATCACCCCCATCTTCATTCAATACTTCATCCTCGACTACCACACAAAGAAAAACAGAAAGGTTTTGTGTGTGTGCGTGCGCAAGTGCGGAGAAGATGAAGAGCAAAATGATCGGGAAACGAGAAGGAATAGAGAAATGAGAGTTCTTCCGCAGTGAGGAGAGAGAAAATGCATTAAGTGAAAGAGAGGAGACTGATAAGGTTGAGATACACTCTGGCCCCTCCTCTCGCCTTCTTTCAGGGCACCTCTTGCCCTCCCCTTCTCCATGCCCACCCCTGGGCCCTCTGGTGTTGCTCACTCCATTGTGTCAGCCTTCAGAAGTGCTCAGTTTGAGTGGCAGTCCGTCACAGATCAGTTCCCTGCTAAAGCGGCCCGGCAGGCCGGGGTGACGGGCCAGGAAGGGATCTAAGTGGGGTTTATCAGCGCTTCTTAACGCCTCTCCAGCTCCCTGACACAAAAGAGAGGGGGTATTAAACATCTAAAGCAAACCAAAAAGCGTGAAAGCTCCTTATAGGGCCGCGGGATTGGAGATGTGACTGGAGTCTTTAGAGAAATAGCAAAATGAGAGGGGGGGGAAAAAGGAGAGAAAAGTGGGTGGGAAGAAAACACACCAATGCCGCAGTGAGGAAACATCATTGAGGGGAAAATTTTGTTATTTCAGTCCTGTGTTGACATGTGAATAGGTGGTAAAGAGATATAAAGAATAGTCGTGTGAGAGTGCAGCTGAAGAGCTCTCTGGCTTGTCACCTGATTTCATGCAACATTGGAATGTCACACTCACAACTGAACATAAAAATAACGGGATTGCACATGGATATACTGTCCATCACTACACCCATGGAGGACACTGCCCCTCACAAAACATATTATTTGGGACACCTGCATAATTCGTGCGTGTGTTTACAGTTATACATCATTACAGTGCATCATGTCGATTTGAATAATTTGGTTTGGGTATGAGAGTGTTAAAATGTTAGCACAGATCACTGTGACACAGTTCTGCAGTGCAAACTACAAGCTCTAAGAGATGTTGTCAAATGAATACCTTGCCTACAGAGTCAGACAGTCAGACAGAGTTGTTGTGGAGATCGTGGTCGATCATATAATTTTCAGCCATCTATCCATTTTCTGATGCACTTATCCTCACAGGATCGCGGGGCGTGCTGGAGCCTGTCCCAGCTGTCTTCAAGCAGTAGGCGCGGGAAACCCTGAAGTGGTTGCCAGCCAATCACAAGGCACATAGAGACAGACAACCATCCGCGCACACACTCACACCTAAGAACAATTGAGAGTGTTTCATTAATTTTGGAATGTAGGAGTACCCGAAAAAAAAAACCCACAGAGGCAAGTGGAGAACATGCAAACTCCACACAAGAAGGCCGAAATTGAACCCTGCACCGCTGCACTATGGGGCCGGCGCACTAACCAGCCAATCACCAGACCGCATGTAATTTTCAATTGTAAAAAAAAAAAAAAAAAAATCTGATTTATTTTCTTTTTTTCGTAATTTTGAAAAGAACCACAAACAGCAAGATAACAATCCTGCAATAGCTTAGTTTTAAGGACAAAGCGGCGCCTTGAGGATCAAGCTTTTTCCATTGCAGGTTCCTCCCTTTGAGTCTGTTCAACATTCGGCAAGGCCCTTCTGTCCAGCTTTAAAAATGGTCTCAAAAAACACTTAAGCCTTTGATCTTCGATGCAGCATGTGACTCCCCATTGTTTTAGTGTTTTATTGTGTTTACTGTTTTTATGTTATTCATTTATTGTTTTTACTGGGGTTGGTTTTATATGTTTGATTTGCACTTTTTGTCCTGCACTTTGTATGCAGTAATGGTGGTTTTAAAGTGTTCAACAAATCAAGTTCAACTGAGTTTATTTTTATCAGGATGAACGATTCATTGCATTTGCAATTGAATCGCAATTTGCTAAAACACAAATATAATTGCTCATCTTTGAAAGGTCATTGACAGCAGAGCGGAAAGCCGGGGAAAGGCAATGCTATTAGTAAAGCCCGCCGGTGTGTTTTCCCGTCTCACGATATCTAACATGTTTGATCCTTTTCGCCCTGCAGGGTTAAAGAAAAAAAAAAAAAAGCTCATCGGCTGCCATTGTATGTTGGAGCGTGTGCCGTTGTGGGTAATAAATAAATAGGAAGTGTTCGTGCTAATAAACCTGTTATCTGCACAGCTTTATGTGTGAGCGACCACAACTTTATGGTGTGTGCTGCCCATATAAAACAAAAGGGTTGACTTCAATTTACGTGTCTCTGATGTTTGAGCACACACTCAACACAACAGAGTCCGAACTTCTTGCCGGTAACAAATGAAAACTCACCCTCTGGTCAAAGGGCAGCAACATACCCGATGTTGCCTTGTCAAAGACAGACGAAAAGGTGTTGCTCCGCATTTAATTGATGAGATATCGGTTAGGGTTACGTTTTTGTCTTGAACGTTTTCAACAAGAATCTATATCCCCCCCCCCCCTTTCAGTCAGGGCGGTGTAAGAAGGCGAGACAGAGCTGCTGGAGAGCGGGCTCGTGAAGCCTGACCTGCAATTAATTGACTCCAAATTCTCCTCCTGTGCCAGATGATTTTTGCCTTCATGGTTGTTTTCCATGTCTCTGCTCTCCAGTGGTTCTGTGGCGTCCTGCTTCCAGTTATTGATTTGTAGTGAGTTGTTTTTGGGTGATTTTGTGGTTATTTTCTTTTTGATTGAAAGCTATTTCCCAAAAATGTGATTTTTTTGCTTTTTGTGCTTGAATAAACTTCTGTCAACATTTTTGCACTTGGGTCGTTGATCCTGTCGACACTGCCGTTTGGGACATTGGAAGACGTTGCGTTTTCCTACACGTTAGTATTTGCCATGTGATTGGCTGGAGATTGGTTCTTACGTCTTACGTTCTTACCTGTTTTATTTATTGATGTATATGATAGAGTGATTAAGATGTTTGAAGAAATATGAAGTTTAATATGTTGAAGTAGTAAAGTGACGGATTTGCTCACCTAGTTGTTGCAATCTGCTATTTAGGTCATATATTTCCATACTGATTTACAGTATGGAACAGTACTACTCTCAGATTGTATTGATAAATAGGTGTGTTGCAAAATTGTTGTTTCTGGCATTTCAAAAATGTTTACATGAGTGAATTTTTCCCACCCTACTTTTGTGCCACAACTTTGTACCACCTACCTCAGGCGTACTACAGTATTTAAATCAGCCGATGGACTGCATGTTGTGTTTGATAAATCTCACTCGGCATGATAAATTCATCTATCTGCATAAACTGAACTCCTCCCACAATACGCCAAATGATCTGCATGGCAATTTATCAATTTTTGCAGGATGCGAACCTGGTTGTGCCCAGTTGGTGGATCAGCTTTCACATCTGTTTGTGTGCAAAATCAAGTTTGCACGCACAATCCTTGAATAAATCAAGCCCATTTTGTTAAGTTGTGGTCATGTCTGTGTTCGATGGCCTAGACGTTTATATTGAGCTGTTTTCCACCATCTTGCTAATTATGTCATTAGTCGTGTGATTATTACAGCAGCTCATTGTTGCCTTGCTGACTGGGGGCTAGATCAATTGGGATTACATGGTGGCAGACCTCCGCCTCCTCTGAGAAACCACCGTGGACCTCGATTATGTGTTTGCTGTAAACAATGGCTTGTTGTACAGCCTGCTGCATATGAGCCTCAAAGCTGCCTTTTCATGGACCACTGTCGTCAAACCAGCCTTTGATTGAAACTAGAGCAGCTGTTGCACAGTCCACTGATTTATGGGGGGTATTCCAATCCTGAAAACACAACATTGTTAGCTTACTATTCTTATATAGGAGAATGGTGGACCATACGTAAGCTTTGTCTTTTATTGTGGCACTGTGATTAGTTATTGAATAAGATAGGTGGAGTACAGTAAATAATACCGTTATTCCCAAACTGTGGAAGGTTTTATCACCTGGATTGGGGTTGTCGGAGTTAGCGGGTAAAAAATAATCAAAAAGGACTTTAAAACCCTGCCTTTCAGTTGCAGCTGTGAGTTTCCTGACAGCGTCTTTGGTAATGTTAGCATTTAACGTACACATGGGGGACCATTATTTCGCAACATGGTTCAGTTCCAAAATGTTTGATAAGATTGTAAACATAGAATATTTTAAAAATTACTCGTCTTATCAAATAACCTGTTGTGGACAGTAAAAAACATGTAAAAATGGGAAAAAAAATGTAGAAAATGATGGTTATACACTCTTTGATACTGACCATTTTACTTCACTTGTATGTATGCAAATGTTCACAATCGCAGAGGAGGGCATTCCGTCATTACTCACAGTGAGCGATGACATCCTGAAACTCTTGTTTATTGTAGTCTGCTAGGTAAACATAGATTTCTACCGTTACAAAAACAAAGTATAATATGTTAAACTTCAAGTCGCCCTCTGTTTACGATCCAGCTCATACACGCCCAGTTTGACGAGTCGGTTTCAGCGAGCTAAAGGACTTCTGCAAAAGAAACATCAGTGGTTCCTCGATTCTTGCTCCTCTGTGGACCCACCACAATGTTTGTTTCTGGCTTTTCGAAGCTAATTTAAGAGAATTCAGACGTTCCTTTTTAAATGAATGTGACAACAACATCTGGGAGATGCTGGAAGGATCAAGCAACACAAAGAATATAAGTGCCTGGCTACATTTGACCTCACTACTGGTCAGGCGCTGTCACAAAGAGTGACTTGTGACAGCGCCTGAGGCAGCGGAAATAGATAAAAATACAAGTAGCAAGCGGAATGTCGTTAAATGTAACAGAGTAGTGTTTCTTTTAAACAAAAAATTGTCAAATTAAAATAAAGAGTAGCTACATTGATCTACCTGGATAAGTACAATTTATCCAAAAAGACGATAAAGTATATGGAGGGCTTTACCACCCACCTTTGAAAATATATAGAATGGTTTCTGGCCTTCCACTCTGGGGTGAAAGGTACTGTGCCTGTGTGGTCATACCTCTTGGCACCCGCAGAAAAATCAGGATGCACTAGTTCTTACGTGAGTACAGTTTCACTTTCAGTGAACATACTGCAAAGCCATATGTGCGTTTCCCACGTAGGTGATTCTCCAAAACATTTTGCCAAGTCTGACTGAAACAACTTAGGTTTGTCAAGAAAGTGTTTTACTATTCATAGGCCATCAATCAATTCTGTATATCGTTTTCAATCTTCAGTCTTCAGTCTTCAGACAAATGACTAAGCGCTGACAGAAGCAGGTTTTCATCCATCACTAGAACCGTCACTAACTGGGTCAGTACCGATGGACCTTTTCCGTCCGTCACGAACGGACTCCTGTTTCGTTAATGACTGACAGAAGTAAACACACCCTATGCATCTTGCGTGTGTTTGTTCGCGGTGGTAAATAAACCAGGCTTCAGAAAAAAACAAATCTTTAACATCGCTAGTCAATCTTGTGACTGGTGGTTGTGTCGGCTGGTAAATGCTATCTTTGTTCAACAACTGTAAACCATTCACTGCACTCACTAGATCAGGGGTCACCAACCTTTTTGAGACTGAGAACTACTTCATGTGTCCTGATTATGTGAAGGGATACCAAATTGATACCCGTCTGAAATAACATTTGTACAAATTACATTTGATATTAGAATATTAGATAGATAGCTACTGTAGCTAGCTAGCTAGATAGCTAAATAGGTAGCTATAGAATCTATAATACGGCCCGTGTTTGCATTTTTAAATTATAATTTCTACTAGCAAATCACAATCCTAATACTGGCGGGCTACTGGTGTGGTCCTCACGGGCTACCTGGTGCCGTTAGGCACCACGCTGGAGACCCCTGCACTCGATCTCCAGCTCAAACTTCTTTGCTCCCAATTCTCCAAACCTGCTCCTTTTTTAGGACATACCGGCCAATAAAGGAAGCTGGCTGTGTTGTACAACTTTTGGTTCAAGAGACTGCAATGGCATAGTCCCATACTGGTTTTATGTTGTGTGTGTGTGTGTGTGTGTGTGTGTGTGTGTGTGTGTGTGTGTGTTTGGCTTTATTTGGCTGTATGTCTCTCGTGCTGTGCCTAGGTCTAACTAGTAAGGAGTACATTCTCGATGCCGATTGGTTGCCAATGCAACACTGCCAAGAAGAAGGAAAAAGAAGGTTATCAAAAAATGGTGATGAACTGTAATTTAGCAATGACGGAAACACAGTTAAAATAAATATAAGTTCTGTACTTGCATCCAACATTGACCCCGTCCCTGAGTGGGCCACAACCGTTTAGCACCCTGGGCCCAATTTCTTAAAATTTCTTGATTCAAAAATCTTGAGTTAAATTTTATTTATTCGTTTTAGACGTTTGTCCTTTTGCCCCTCATGGTTCAATGCATTTTGAACGCATGTTCGTGTCCTTGCACAATACTGTAGTTTAATATATGGGTGTGTTCGCGAGAAGGCGGCGTTCTGGTGCACCCTGGAGAAAGCACAAGGCCAAAGCTTCGACCCTTTCCTCACAATTCTCCTCTCACCCTGTGCTGTCATGGGATGTCTCAGAGGGTGACGGTTTCCGTGGCAACATAAGCCCTGCAAGAAGCACTGCTCGAAGGAGAAGTAGCTTGGTTGAAGGTGGCAATAGAAGGGACAAAAGTCATCCACAGGAGGAGTAAATAACTTTCAGCTATTTGCCACGTGACACTTTTATCCACGTCTTGGTAATCAACACTAGACGCTGATTGAAACAACAGCTGTCCAAATGAATTGTCATTTGCATAAACATGCTGTGTAAAATCAGTACCAAAGTGATGGTGTGAGTTTATCTTAAGGTGGCCATGCAAATGTATCACACGGTCGTGTCTAAGTAACTGATGACACTGATTTAGTGGGGATACAAATCTACTTCCCGCTGTGTTACAGACAATCCCAATCAG
Source organism: Hippocampus zosterae (assembly GCF_025434085.1). Taxonomy (NCBI): domain Eukaryota; kingdom Metazoa; phylum Chordata; class Actinopteri; order Syngnathiformes; family Syngnathidae; genus Hippocampus; species Hippocampus zosterae. The sequence continues at coordinate 19,780,090 of NC_067455.1, read as the reverse complement.
GTCATAAAAATAAATACATTTAAAAAATAAAAAAAACAATGAGTGGCTTCTTTAGCTTGATCCACTCTCTAGACTCTACCGTGTGAGGGGAATCATATTGTAAGACACTGGTTATTTATTAGCACAGTTGAAATGCATACACCCTTTCAGCAGTTGCCAGTCTATTCCTGGTCAGGGCGCCCCCTACTGTCTCTTAATACTAACAGACCCTTTAAGCAGCTGACTTGTCAGTGTTGGCATTTGCAGAACTGAAGTGTTTCAACTATAGTCCCTCACCTCCTGATATTGTAAAATATGTCCTATGCTATGCACGTAGTAACAAATAATATAACTGATGTTATAAAATGAAGGGAAAAAAGTAGTTCCCAAGATCAAGAAAGATCAAGACATTTCTAGAAATGTGGCCAATCATATTCACTTTTGAACCATTTGCCCAGCACAATTTCCGGATATCCACTGTGCCACTGTTTTTATATGTGAGTTTTGTATGAAGTGCACTGATATCAAAAAGCACACCATTTATTTAACCTTATACTGGGCCTTTCATTTCCAAGCTTTATAAACTCAATTGTATTGACCGCCTGGGAGAGTTACAGCTAACTAAGTGAAATCTACTCGACTGCAATTGTGTGCAGGGTGCACATTTTATTGGTGTGTGTGTGTGTCTGTCTGTCTGTGTGTGTGTGCCTGACTGATTCTATCTTCCTTCACTTTCGTTCGCTCTATTCTTTGTCCCTGAGGTGCACCAGGGCTGGGACTGCCGAGTAAATTGTCCCAAATTGAGTTCCTTTTTGCTGGCAGATACAGGCCACATCACGACCATTTAGAAAGAGACAGCGAGGGGGGAGAGGATGGAGGGCGAGAGAGAGAGAGAGAAAAAAAATCAAAGAACACATCACTTGCTAAATTTTCACACTAATTTCTCTCTTTACCTTTCACTTGTGCCTAGGTTCCCTGTCTTGTAAATTTCCCTGCTGCCTCTCTGTCTTCAAGGAGCACATTATTCTTCGACTGTACTTCTCCTGTTTTATGTGATTCTCTCAGCGTCTCCTTGTGTCTTTGTCTGCTATGAATAAATGGTTCATTTCCTTGTCTCGGCTTTTCCCCTTGTTGATTCTTGACCATGGTGTGTCTTCCTCTTCTTTTATTATTTTTCCTGCTTGATCCCATTTCATTTCTGGTATAGCATAAATGAATTCTGTTTCTAGTCAATGTGTATTGTCATTCTTACTCGGGTTTCTATCCTAACTGTTTGCTTCCCCTTTTAGCCCTTGCATTCTGCCATCTATGGATGCAATGTGACTTGGGACAGGCCTCTTGTGAGGTGAAGCCTTGCTCCAACAATTATCACAAAGTGAGTTTTTTTTTTAATTCTGGGATTCCAGCTGTGCCAAGTTGAGCACATCCACCAGCCCTGATGCTGACACACTCCATTAAACTCAGCAGGGAGGCTGCAGGCTGACTGGGGCCACGGGTGAAACGCAGGAAGAAGATGGGGATACAGTCCAAGTACAGTATGTCCTGGGATGAGGGAGTACTGGGCCTGGAGAGAGGAATAGTAATAGAGCACTAGAGAGACTGTACATGTGGGACTGCGATTGGAGTAGATACAAACCTGAAATGTTTGCTGCTTGACATGAAAACAAAAACTTTTATGCACATGCCACTGTGCCTGCTTTTAATCATGACCCCCCCCCCCCCCCCCACTGAGCCTTAACTCACAAAAACAACAACAACAAAAAGAACTAATGGATGTTGTTTTTGTACATGGCTGAAAGTTTGATTAATCTGTAAATCCCCAAAGAACAATATCAGGAATGATGAAAATATAAGAAAAGAAAGGTGGAAATGGGTGATGACTATTGACGGTAACGGGTCTGGGCAGATATACATCCATACAGTAAAAACGAATGTGAAATTTGAATGTGAAACTATTTAAGCCTCAAACATCACAACAAATTCTGAGGACTGAAACAAAATTGTTTTTTAAATTTCTATTTGGTTATCAATAGGAGAGGTCCTATACCGAATCTTGAATATTTACTGTATTGTCAAGTATTGTAATTAGGAGGACATGGGAAAACAATCCAAGCTGCCTTGAACTGTCACTGCTACCATGCTATTGTTACTGCTGGGTTATAAGTATGACAGTATCATAATTAGAGAGCATTCGCAAACGAACGCACAAATCCTTATGCCTTGGTCAAGAAGGGTCATAGCAAAACAATATGAGGCCAATCAAGGTAACACTGGTATGGCTCTCTCTCTACTAATGAAAGCACTTTCAAAAGGTAATCTAATAAACCGGCTGCAATTAAGAATGGGAGTACCTTGTCATGATCAATTATCTGCTCCTTCACTCATGTTCTCCAACGTGGATCCTGAGCATGCCTGACACAGCAAACCGTCGGAGAAATCATCCCCGTCAGCCAACCACTGTTTTCAAACACAGAAATACACTGACTCTAATTACGTAATCATGCATATAACATTACTGGAGGAAAAAAAACTATACTCTCCAGCAGGCGGTAGGTTACCATATCATACATCTGTGTGGCATGACACAAGTGACGACTTCTGACCTGTTTTGAAATGACGACAAAGACTTTGTGTTTTTGTTCTGCTCCCTAACATACTCCAAACAGAGTCGGTAGTTTTTCAATTTCCTTAGGGAAGATAGCACGGCTGTTTTATAGAGTGAATGACCGGACTGGGAACTAAAAATCTCTATCAGTGGATTTGTGGACATTTTCTCACAGATGTGTGTCAAATGTTTGTTTGGGTTGTCTTTGACAAATTCAACCAAGCATCATGCTAGCCAGTTTCAGCACCACAGTAGACAATGTCTGTGCCATTAATCCCAGCAACAAAATACAGTAGTCAGTTCACGAGCCAGTTAGCATGCCATCAATGATTATGTTCATCATGTCTGATTTTGAGCCAACAAACCCGTTCAAATGTGTAATTGTGGCAACCACTGGGCCTCCCTTTTCAACAATTTACTTTGCAAAACATAATATATTAAAACTACGGTGGTAGAGAAAAATGCTTCAATCTTTCTGCCCTGTTTTCTCAATTGCTTTGCCCTGGCCAAGCAACATGCAAACGAGTGTCTACTTGTGCCATTTGGCCATTGCCACCTGGAAGAGCATGTGATGTCATGGTTAAATGTGCTACTGTACAAAAGAAGAGACAGGGGCTTCTTGCATGAGGGTCCCGGTGGAACTTCATTTGGTTTCACTCCGAGGCCGCAGTTTAATGACCAACTTTATGGTCATGGCATTGGACTTGCAGCCGCATGTCCTGGACACGAAGGTAAAGGGAGGGGCGGAGCTGTCAACATATGACGACCTGGTGGTATGTTTGCTCCAATGGTGTGGGCACATGCTAGTTAGGTATTGTAGTCCCAAATCTATGATGATGATCTGCTGGGAACGTATGGCAGAGCACTTTATAGCATAGTGGGAAGCATTTGAGAATCAGTCCCTCCAAATCTGAGGCCAAGGTAGAGTGCAGTATTCAGGTCAGGGATGAGATTCGGCCAAAGTGGAGGATGTCAAGTATCTTGGGTTCTTGTGCACAAGTGAAGCCAAAATGAGGCAGGAAATTGACCGGCGGATTGGTGCAGCGTCCGCAGTGAGGGGGATTCTACACAGGTCTGTCATGGTGAAAAAGTAGCTTGAGCCAAAATGTAATGCTTTTGATTTACTGGTCGATCTATGTTCCTACCTTCATGGTCATGAGCTGTTGGTTGTGACCGAAAGGACAAGATATCAGATACAATCAGACAAAATTTGGACCCTTCACAGGTTGTCCGGGCTCTCCCTTAGAGATAGGATGACAAGCTTGAACATCCGAGAAAAAAGTAGAGTACAGCTGCTGCACCTCTGCATTAAGACGAGGTAGATGGGATGGCTTGGGCGGATGTTTAGGATGCTTCCTGAATGCCTCCTCAGTGAGATATTTCTGGCACATCCCACTGGGAGGACGCCCAGAGGAAGACACACTAACTGGCCTGAGGTTTGGTGATCCCCCCTACCCCCATAAGAGCTGGACTAAGTGGCTGGGAAAAGGCAAGCTTGAGGTTCTCTACGTCGCTGATCTGGCCTCGGATAAACAGAAGAATGTAGATGGATAGGTGGATGTTATTATTGATAAACTTTGCTGGTTCGATCTGCTGTTTTGCTCAAATCACTTTTCATCCTAATCAGATTTTTATATGACAGGATGGATGAATTATACAAGATTTTCAAAGTGAATTAAATGGTTCTAAGACACCGTAGCCTTTTTCCCACACAAGCTGTCATTCAGATAATACATTGTAATCTTTGTATTCAAATGCCTTTTAATAGTATTTGTATTCTTATTTTTTGTGACTATCAACGTGCCACTGATTTCTAACCTACACTTTAAAATGTGGTGTTTGTTTTGTTATTTGAAACAAAAGGTGACATGTACAAGGCTTTCTCGACGACATTTAAATAAATGCGACAGAAAATCAGCCTGGGATCAGTATGTGGACACCAAATGAACCATTGCTTCCACTGGAAAAAAAAATGGCGCGCTGAATTTAGTCTCTTTTGTCGAGTGGCTACACACAATAGATCAGTTGTTCTTAACCTGGGTTCAATCGAACCCTAGGGATTCGGTGAAGGGGAATTTAGTTCGCTCAGTAGTCACCGTGTGACTGTCATGATAGTACATAATACAATTTTTTTTTAAACTATCTTTAGGCTATGTAATTTTATTGGTTTTTTTCTGTTTTTAAATACCGGTAAATGTTTTTTTAAATGTCTTGAATTTGTAAAAAGTCACATTTTTATTTTTCACTAATCAAGGGTTCGGTGAATGTGCATATGAACTGGTTGGGTCCTGTACCTCCTAACAAGGCTAAGAACCACTGCAATCGATCCATCTGGATTTGTTAAGCATCATCTGGATTTGGATTTGTTAAGTAGATGTTTCGTGCAACCACTTGACAAAATAACCATCTTTCTCAGTGTAGTTGTGTTATAGCACTTCCACCTTTTTACATTTTTCCAAGAATCAGCTCATAATCCTAATGCCAATTAAACCTACAGTAATCACCATGTTTGCTATATTTGCACGAACAACCCTGATGTAGTTATGCATTTTTTTTCCAATGATACAACCACTGGCATTTCTAGACAATTTACCTGCGGTGGTGAGGGGGTAGCAGGAGGTTCCGTTGGGAGGCCAGAGGTTATAACACACCCATACCCACTCAAATGCTCACGCGCACACACACACACACGTTATTGTGCTTATTGTCTAGTCACCAATAACAGTTGCAATTAGTCGACGAACTGGATCATGTATTGTAAATCATAGCAGATTGTAGCTGCTCTCATGTAGCCATCATTATTTTACAGTTAAATTATTCACTGTATGTACAAATTACTAATAAACATATTTAAGATAATGGTACATTCAACTTTGATTCAACTTTGCAGCTTTTACCAGCATTTCGCACATGTTTATAGACAATGGTGCTACTTCAAATGAGCGCAATAATGTGCCCTTATCATTTCTATCTGTTCATGTTAAGTGCATTTTAAAATGGAACCAACAACTACTGGATAGACTATGCGTACTTTCACTATGAATACGATGGAAGTCTATATAAATAAAAAAAGAAATACATGTTGCACTCTTCTGACATATCAAGCCTTTTGTTATGCAAAAGACAGAAATGAAATTAGTAAAATTAGTAAAAAGGAACTGTGCTAAAGAAAGGCAAAATAAATATAGGTTTTTATTTTATGTTTTCATAAAACCTTTATTCATCCCAAACATTTTGCTTTGCTTCGCTAGTATGTATAATATAAAAGCATTAAAATGATTCACAGTTTGCATGCTTTTCCCGTGCCTGAGTTTTCTCAAGGTTCTCCGGTTTCCTCCCACATTCCAAAAACATACATCGTATGTTGATTAAACGCTCCAAATCGTCCCAAGGTGTGAGTGTGAGCGCGGATGGTTGTTCGTCTCTGTGTGCGCTGTGATTGGCTGCCAACCGGTGCAGGGTGTCAGGATAAGCACACCAGCACATCGGCGACCCTTGTGAGAATAATGGATGAATGGATAAAATGATTCGCAAATGTGGCAATGACTGGAGAGAGAGAGAGAGAGAGAGAGAGAGAGAGAGAGAGAGAGAGAGAGAGAGAGAGAGAGAGAGTGCACGTCCATACAGTGTGTGCTTTGTGAAAGATGTTACAATGTATTGTTTTCAAAATCTCATCTACTACATCTAGGCACAACACCTCGATGTAACAGACATCCAATTATGGAAAAATACTGGTTGCTGATGGTGTAATGCTACACTCACCTGACTTGTGAGCGGGCAGCGTGGGATCGGTTCCCACTCAGTGATGGTGTGGATGTGGGTGTGACTGGTTTGTCTCTAGAAGTGCCCTGTGACTGACTGGTGATGACATATCCAGTCAGTGTGTAGCTGGTGGTGCTGGGGGCTGGGGGGAGTGGGAGTAAATTTGAAATGCCTCCCTGTATAACCGCCTGTGGACGCAGCATAATTTCTTGCAAATTATTTGGCAGAGTCTCAAGCAATGGCTTGCAGAAAACCCTGGGGCCTATGATTTAAGTTTGACAAATCACTTCTTTCTGGTAGAGATTGTATAAAACGGGTTGAACAAATTAGAAGAAAGCTTTGCTAGTTTGGATCGTTCAGAGAAAAAAAAAACAATCCCATCCAAGATGGATAAAATGTAAAACAATATTTCATTCTCAGGGAGTTCAATCAATCGCAAATTGTTGGTTCTGATTGGTTTAGAAGACAACAATGTCAGTCTGTATTTATTAGGTCTATCTGAGAAGAAGATCGGAAGGGCTTCAACCAACACTGCACACTTCAAATCTAATAACACCTGACAACTAAGTGCAGTCAAACTGTGCGCATGGGTGGAATTTTCATTGTTTCTGTATTTTGGCAGATGGGCACAGGCAGAAACAGACGTTTGCATCATTGCGGGAGTGAACACAGCTGACTTATTTCCTGAACAATGAAAGCGGCTTCACTCATGTCCTTTAAATTTAGCGCATGAGAGGCGTGCACGCAGTCTTTGAAATTTGACACAAATGGACTGGCTGGAGTCCATGCAGAAGATTGACGTAAAGCTGACCAGGGCGATCGCCAATCACTGTTGTGAAGCGGGCATTTGGAGACCACCTTCCATTGCAATGGTTTGTGTCTACATGCATGAATCGCAGCATCCCCAATAGCTGTGCCATTGCCCAGGAGGGTGTGTTAAAAAAAATATACAATCAAGAAGATGACAACATTAACGTGTTCAATGAAGTTAATTCTATTAGGATTAAAAGGGCCGATGCATGTTGTGGTCATATTTAGAAATGAAATAGGATGACATCCACCATATATACCAGTGCCGAATCCGTCTGCCGGGGCTCCAATCAAATCCACCAAACTCATGTTACACCACTGCCGCCACAACTTACCTACTTTTAGCTGGTCTAAGATCCAGATCATACTTGGCACCAAATTGTCAGGTGCACCACAGGCGTGGAAAAGAAAATGCCTTCCTTCTACCAGAACGCCCAGCATGCTGCAGTGCGGTCTGCCAGATTCCCCAGAATGGAAAACTAGACTTGCCCGAGCACAAAAATGGAGATGTGCCAGGTTTTACGCAGGGTGCACGCGTGCCTGTAGAGACCCTTGAGACAATAACCCAAATCCCGGAAAGACACCCCATAACCAGAAAAGCAATCCGGTGTATGTGGTCACTTGCAGTGAGCATCGCATGATGATATTTTGGGAAAACAAGCAACCACTGAGCAGGCACCTGGCACAGCATTGACAGACTAACTCTTCAGCTCAAGGCTCAGCTTTCTACCTGCGCCTCAAAGAGACACAGCACTCTTTGGAGGACAAAAATATGCATGCTCTGGACAGAGAAGCAAGGTGGTTTGAAAGTGAAGTGAAAGAGCCACTGAGCAAGAAAGACACCTTCTCATTAAGGCCACTCCTATCCTGTCTGGAAGAAATCAAAACCTGGATGGCACAAAATTTCTTGAAATTCAATGAAAAGAAGACAGAGGTGATATTGTTTGGTCCCAGTGGCCCTTGAACATTCCAACCTGTAGACTTGTTTTTGTTTGTTTGTTTATTGAACATAAAACATATACAGTAATAATTTGACAGAAAATAAGGTACCGGTAGATAAAAAAGTAAAAAGAAAGAAATCAGTCTTCATTCAACAGTTATTATGTTCAAGGGAGTAGGATGAAGTAAAAAACGTATCTAGTCCTACCCCGTTATATGTTTATATCTACTAAATCATTTTTATATTAATCAGAAAAGAAAAAGTAAGAAGAAGTCTCCATTAAGGCTCATACTTTACCCTTAACTGTGATATTTTTACAATTTTTGGTTTGTATCGGGATTATATACATCCTCACCCTGGCACTCTTGTGTCAATTTTCTCTTGTATTCATAATGGATATTTCAATACCTTTCTCTATTTATCAACTTAGTTCTGATTTATCATTATATTTAATGTTTAGAATTTATCATTTTAACTCTGATTGATGTAGGTTGTTTGTACTATTCTTTTGAATTTGTTTTTGAACTCAGCAAGCGATTTACTCATTTTTAGGTCCGTTTTGAGATTATTCCACAGATTAACACCTTTGCTAGATACACTTCTTTGCTTGATGTTTGTTCTTGTTTTGAGTTTTTTGAATAAGTTGGTACCTCTTAATTCATAGTTGCTTTCTCGAATTTCGAAAAACTTCTGAATGTTTTGGCAGAGCAGGTTATTGTGTGCTTTGTACATTAATTGGGCGATTTTAAAGTCAACCAGGTCATAAAATTTCATCGTATTTAATTTGATAAATAGTGGATTTGTGGGTTCCGTATATTTTGATCTATTAATAATTTGAATTGCTTTTTTTTACCACTGAAGCGGCAGAAAGAGCCTCAAGATGGCTGTGGCTCAAAAGAGGAGATCCATGGAGTCATGGTAGCTAGCTAGTTGTCTGGACACAAGCCGGGACTTGATCAACCCCGGCTGGGTCACCTGGAGGAAGGCGTCTGATAGTTGAAAGACCCGAAACGTCCAGTGAATCCAGGAACATCACTGATGATGTGTCCAGACTAGGCATCAGTAGATGTATGTACACAGCGAATACCCTGAGAGATCAGTGACAGCCAGGAAAGACTGGATGACAACCATGAAGAGCGTGGTGACGACTGGAGAGTCAGTGACAGCCCGGAGAAACGGCAACCGGGGCAGAACGGGTCAGCAACCCAATCTGCATCCTCTGAGAGGAGGGACCCAACCAAGCTACGATGAACTCAATGGAAAAATACCCCCAGGGGTGCCCGAGAAGGGGGGGAGGATGAGCACCCCAGTCGGACGGACACAACGGCTACAGACCCAGGCAACGGACAATCGACTTTGAGTAAAACGTGTACATGCGGCAAAGTCTGCAAGAACATCCATGGCTTGAAGATCCACCGAGCGAGGATGAAGTGCCCGTTGGGAGCAGAAACAACACAACGCACAGGTGTCACACCTGGTGAGACGCAGGAGGTGCCAGGCCCGGAGTCACCCCACAGTGCCCAGAACCTCCACGTGTTGCAAACTAATCCCTCGAGCATCAAGTCTGAAACGAGGCGGATCAAATGGCCTGCAGCTAGCATGACCTCTCTCTGGAAGCAATTCGACGACGATGTCGACCAAATTCTGGAGGCTATGGCGAAGGGACACGCCGACGGGAAGCTACAAGCTATGACAGCAGTCATTGTCAGCTTCGCAGCAGAAAGGTTTGGCGAGGAGGAGAAGAAAAGCCCAGGAACAACGTACGCAAAGAATCAAAGAGCGGTAAGGATCCACAACATCAGGCAGGAGATGAAAACGCTGAAGTCCCAGTACAAGGCGGCAGGACAAGAGGAACGCACTGGCCTGGCCCAGCTAATGTGCATCCTACGGAAAAAGATTAGTTCTCCGCCGTGCAGAGTGGCACCGGAGGCGGCGACGCGAGAGGGCACGGAAGCGTGCTGCTTTCATCGCTAACCCCTTCAAGTTCACGAAGGATATGCTGGGGTGGAAGCGGAGTGGCAATCTGGTCTCCTCGCAGGAAATCATAAACCAACATCTGAAGCAGACGTACAGCGACCCCGCAAGAGAGCAGGAGCTGGGAGAATGCAACATCCTCATAGACCCCCCTAAACCTGAAGAGCAGTTCGACATGTCGGAGCTGCAGCTAAAGGAAGTCAGGGAGGTTGTCCGCAGAGCAAGGGCGAGCTCTGCTCCAGGACCGAGTGGCACTTCATACAAAGTGTACAAGAACTGTCCCAAACTCCTGCTGCGTCTGTGGACAATCCTGCGAGTCTTCTGGAGAAGGGGAAGGATCCCTGAACAATGGAGAATGGCTGAAGGGGTATGGATCCCGAAGGAGGAAAACTCCACTCAGCTAGACCAGTTCCGCATCATCTCCCTGCTGTGTGTTGAGGCAAAGGTTTTCTTCAGTGCTGTTTCCAAGCGGCTGTGTACCTACCTGGCAAAGAACTCCTACATCGATACATCTGTCCAGAAAGGTGGCATCTCAGGAATTTCAGGATGTTTGGAACATACCGGTGTGGTCACACAGCTTATTCGGGAGGCCAGAGAGAACAAAGGTAACCTATCAGTGCTGTGGCTTGACCTGGCAAATGCATTCGGCTCCATTCCACACAAGCTCGTCCAGCTCACTCTGACAAAGCATCATGTACCCAGCAGATGCAGAGATCTCATCGCTGATTATTACAGCAATTTCAGGATGAGGATCTCTTCAGGAGCAATGACATCCAGTTGGCACAAGGTGGAGATCGGCATCATCACAGGGTGTACTATCTCTGTGACACTGTTCTCGCTAGCCATGAACATGCTCACAAAATCTGCTGAGCCAGAGTGCAGAGGGCCCCGCACGAACTCCGGACAACGGCAACCACCCATCAGGGCATTCATGGATGACCTCACAGTCACGACAGAATCAGTCCCAGGCTGCCGGTGGATTCTGAAGGGTCTTGAAAAGCTGGTGGCGTGGGCCCGGATGCGTTTCAAACCCGCCAAATCAAGATCTATGGTGCTAAGGAAAGGGAAGGTGGAAAACAAGTTCCAGTTCACCATCTCAGGCACAGCCATTCCATCAATCTCAGAGAAGCCGGTCAAGAGCCTAGGGAAGGTTTTCGACTGCTCTCTGAGAGACACAAAATCTATCCAGGCGACATGCACGGAGTTGGATGGCTGGCTGAAATCAGTGGACAAGTCAGGCCTACCGGGGAAGTTTAAAGCCTGGGTATACCAGCACGGCATTCTTCCCAGGATCCTGTGGCCCCTCCTGGTCTACTCCGTCCCCATCTCGACAGTTGAGACCTTAGAGAGGAAGGTCAGCAGCCACCTCCGGAGATGGCTAGGACTTTCAAAGAGCCTGAGCAGCATCGCTCTCTACGGAAACAAATCACTTTCCCCTCAAATAAAACCATCGCCTTTGTCAGAGCTGGGGACAAGCCTACCGCGGCCAGCAGAACATCATCTGCAGGCATCCTGACATCTGCAAGAGACTGGCAGTTGTTGGTGGATCTTGAAAAAAAGCTGAAGTTCCCCAGCCATATTGCAGTTACCACCCTACGACCTGACATTGTCCTCGTATCGGAGTCCACCAAACAAGCAGTGCTGCTGGAGCTGACAGTGCCGTGGGAAGATCGCTTGGAAGAAGCCTTTGAGAGGAAGCTCTCCAAGTACGCAGGACTGGTCAGCGACTGCCAGCTGGCTGGTTGGAGAGCAAGGTGTTTCCCTGTGGAGGTTGGTTGCAGAGGATTTGCAGCCCGTTCCTTGGCCAGAGCCTATTGTAGTTTAGGCATCGATGGAGAGAGGGAAAGGAGAGCCATCCGCAATACCACTGAAGCGGCAGAAAGAGCCTCAAGATGGCTGTGGCTCAAAAGAGGAGATCCATTGAGTCATGGTAGCTAGCTAGCTGTCTGGACACAAGCCGGGACTTGATCAACCCCGGCTGGGTCACCTGGAGGAGGGCGTCTGATAGTTGAAAGACCCGAAACGTCCAGTGAATCCAGGAACATCACTGATGATGTGTCCAGACTAGGCATCAGTAGATGTATGTACACAGTGTAGTTTGAAAATAGGGAGTTTGTTTTGCAGGCATTTCCCCATATTTCCACACAGTAGGTCATATATGGTAATAATAATGAAGTGTATAATGTGTACAAAGATCTCTTATTTAGCACTTCCTTGGTTTTGTAGAGGAACCCTACGGTCTTGGCTATTTTTCTTTTTACGTTATCGATATGTGGTTTCCAACATAGTTTTGATTCTATTACTAATCCGAGAAATTTGGTTTCATACGCTCTTTCTATTTCAATTGAGTTTACCATAATTTTAGCTTGGTGTTTGATTGGTCTTGTGCCAAAAACAATTAACTTCGATTTTTTCAGTGACAATTTATTTCTGTCAAACAAGTTTTTTAATTTGTTTAATTCGTTTTCTACGGTTGTCAGGAGCTGTTTCAGATTTATTCCAGAACAGTAGAAAGTTGTATCATCAACAAATAGGACACATTTAAATAGTTTTGAGACCTTGCAGATATCATTTATATATAAGATGACTTGGGCCCCCTTTCTCCTTATCTTAAGTCAACAGTCTCAAACTTGGCCCATAAACTGTACAAATATTTCAAACTCGAGCGGCAAATTGGTGCCGTTGTTAAATCCAGCTTCTTTCACCTTAGACAGCTGGCCAAAATAAAACCTCTCCTCAGCATGACTTAGATTTGTTCTTGGTTTTACTGTTTGGTGCTTTCTACCGCCTTTATTGACGATTTGTCTTACTGTTTATTGTGCATGTTAAATTGCTCCATGTACAGCACTTTGTATGCAGCGATGGCTGTTTGAAAGTGCTCTATAAATACTGTTGACTTGACTTGACTTGAAAGAGGCCACATAGAATGCTCTTCAAATCAATCCATTTAGGTGATCGTTTCAAATGACGATTTCCAGACTACCGTGATACTTCTGTGTTCCTCATCCAAGGGTAGGCACTGGAATTATACTGTTCATCACAACATTCTCTCCTCGTCCAGGATGCTGTTCCAGATTGCTCTTGTAGCGAGTGATTCATCATTTTCTGGTTGTTATTACAACCGCCAGGAGTATAACAACTTCACAAGCTATGCAAGTCATGTTGAAATGCTACTGGTACTTGTGATCATTAGAAAAGGAAACAAAAGGTGTTCAAAATAGCCCACTTCTGCAAATGAAAACTGCTGCCACAAATGGCACTCTACTATTTCCGGTTTCGACCAGGAAGTCGAGCCTGTAATTGTTTCTACATAAGGGCCCTCAGCAACAAGGCGGATAATTCAGCCTCTAACTACCAACACAGCCTGTATTGGCCTTGAGGTGGCTACACATGTTTTTTTGCTTCTGAATGTAACATTGACGAGGCGGTTTCCACCCAACAACTGCTGCTGATCGGCTGAGGTCTTTCTACAAGTCATCTTAACGACTGCCAATTCCAATCCCAATAGAGTGATACTATTGATGATGATTTGGGGTGTGGTTCAAACTTGGGGGATAAATAGTTAGGTTTCTACACCAGTACCCAAGCCAACTACTGTCCGAACTAGCCTTGTGCATGAACTGAAGAAGCCTGCTCAGATAGGAGGGGAAACGTCATTTAAGATAATCAGAACAGTTCGGTTGCTATAAGCTCAATAGCCATTTATCCATCCATTTTCTTTAACACTATAAAGTAAAATATGTCACAATGTCCAGTTGGGTGTGCCTGAGTTCATCATCTATACTTGTCGTCTTTACCGCTCTCTCTCTCCCCCCCCCTCTTTCTCTCTTGTTTCAATATTTAACAGTTTTATTGGAGGCTAGACTCCTGTGTGCTAAGGCGCTCTCATTAATTTTCCAAGAAAGTGCTTCAATCCATCAACAGAGCCAACATGTGGCCTTTGGAGCTATACATCATCTAAGCCACGAAAGGGGGTGGAGAGCTTGGCTACTCTACCCCCTCTTGGCCCCCTCCATCCTACGCTTCTTTCTCCCTCTTTCCCACCTTTATTTCCCACAAGAGATTCCAACCTGGGACGGAGACCACATTTTCCCCACAGTCAAGTCCTGGCTCTCCAAGATTCCTTCATTTGCAAATGAAGAGTGAGGTATGAGTCAGGCTGGGAGTGAGGGGGTGTCGGTGTGTGTGTATGTGAGTGTGTGTGTGTGGGAAGTGGGGGGTTTCAGTGGGGTTGTTGAAGGGAGTCTGCAATGTAGGACAGTAAGCAAAGAGAGAGAGCAAATATAAAAGAGATGGAGATAGGCGAGAGTGAACGAATTGTGTGAGGCTAAGAGAGAGACAGCGAGGGAGAAATAGATAAGAAAAATGGAGAAAAGCTCAATGGAATGAATTAAATTGGGTGACGAAAGTCGGCGAGAGGAAGATCACGTGTGAATGTGTGCACATCCTTCATTCATAAGCTACACGTGTGCATCTTGCACGAGGAAACAGAAATGGACATAGAGGTCTGTGAGGGGGCAGCCAAATGAGCTGCATTTCCCAGCATGCATCTGGTGCGGGGTTGTCCTCCCTGCCGCCCCTGGCCTGCACCTTCCTTAATTTCACTGCCTCTGCTCTTTGTGCTGAGGAGTCAGACTGAACTCTGGGCTCTCTCCCTAATGGACTGGACCCATGATCAACCATTAGAGGATTGGCGTCCCTTTATGTGCCCCTGGGCGCCAGTGCACTGCTTTTTTCATTTCACGCATGCGCACACATTTACCCTATATAGAGGTATGTACACGCGCAATGGTCATGAGAGGTTGGTGTCATCCCACAGACGTAAGGCTTAAAATACGTTAGCATCTGACCAAGGCTTTTTTCAATAGAAGTAGAATTTTCAAAAAGCATTTTCGGTGGATGAGGTTTCAGAGAAGAAGCTGTCTGAGTCTCCTCGACAGCAAACCGATCTGAACGTTTGTGTGATTTCATTTAGCTGGTAAATCCAGAACTCTACCTCAATTACATTTGCTTTACTCGGAAGGGAAACACACCTCTCGTGTACTGTACATACAAAGGAAATGGGAAGGGAGGGGATGTCGTGGGTTTACTCGCACGGAGCGGATTGGAGATTGGATCTCTCGATGAGCTGATAGTGAGACACGAGCAAAGCTGTGCTGAAGTAATGTAATGCTAATGATATGGTAATGATATGGTAATCTGCTGGCAGTATTCCTCCTCACAGGAGAGTAGGGGGAACCTGAGAGACCTTTCACCATTGGTTGAAGACCATGGACTACGTGATGTCAGAGTTCAAGACCAAACAAACCTACACGCACAACCGCATGCACACTCACAAATACAGAGACTTTAGCAAACACTTCTAGAATACTCTGAGAATTATACATACAGTGCAACATCTTATTTGATTAAGGGAATAAAATCCGAGAGGTGAGCAACCAAAAACTGGATGGTTATTTCCGAGAGTTAATATCGGAACTTCTTTCTTTGTTTTTTGTTTGTTGTGTTTTTTAATGCGTGTCAAAAGGTCATTGTTTTTCTCTGCCGAGAAACCAAAACAGAAATTGATTCATTTTATATCACCACCAAAGTGTTGTTTTTCTTGTCATTGTCTGTGACACCCAGCACCTATGATGGCTGCCATTATCGGCAACATATTCTCTGTGCCTCTTTCTGATTGCACATACAGTCCACTCCAGCCCTGGTTGGGTGATGAGAGCCATCACTATATGGGCGGTCTTACTTTAGTGACGTCTTAGCCGTCACAGTTACAAGTTGTGTTTGTTTATTAGGAGCTCTGCATTTGCTGTTTCCTTCCATATTTAGCCGACAACAATGACTTGTTTGATTGAAAGATTGGCACTGTGAAGCCAAGTAAACATGACACGCTGGGAAATAAATTCAGTCCATCGTACAGTAAATAACTACCGGTAATGGTATTTTGTCGGATATTCCTACAAAATGCATCTGTAGTACATAACAGTAGTGTATATACAGTGGAACATGATGGCCACTTTGTTGTCTTCCCTTTGTGTCTTACATTCACATGAGGGATATACTCTGCCTGAGATGCACAGTGACATTTTCCAGAGTGATGCACACTAAATCAAAGAGACCAACAATATGCTGAGCATCATCATGGAGACATTTGATTCTCATTCCACTCATGCAGCATTACCACTGGAAAGCCAACAGACATCAAAATCCCCGGAAGCAGGTGTTGTGCTTGTCAGGCGTCTCATTTCACTTCAGTGTTTTAAATAAATAAATCACAGCAAATTGTGAGGTGCCTGTTCTCTCTTGATTTATGCGGTATTCACTGTAGATGCTAGGCGCAAATCACAGACGCAATTAAAATAGCTTTGGATAACTAAGGCAATTTAGTGTCAGTGATATTCGCCCGTTTGCTGACAGAAAAGAGGTTGGTCAGCAGAATGGAAGTACAGGTTAAGGTGGGGCTTTGCTGGATGATGCCCTAATTAATTCACTTATTAACTGTCCCTGAAAATTACACACGAATGCTGCTTACAAACTGGAACAGAAACTAAGATTGCCAGTGCATTTTGGGGGTGAGGGGAGCAGCACTATATCTGTGACCATGAATAAATATCGTTTTGGTGAATGTGTTTAGTTTGTTAACAAAAAGCAGTCTTTATATACAAGGGGATTTCAGTGGTGTGGTAAAGGCACAAAGAATATTTGTGTGCATACATTAGGAACAATGTGAAAGGACAACAGAGACAGGGATGCACTGTCCAATACCCCCGGTAAAGGTCAAAGCGATGTTTTATTCATGATTCAGGCGGCAAAGGCAGAGGCAGCAGCAGCACCAGGGCCACGGTTAAAATGAGCTTGCATCCTGATTCCCCAGAGCCAGTGCTGCACACCACTTCACACACAATGCCAGCACACACTAGCACATACTTATCAACAATGACAACACGTTCACCCGCAACCAGTAATCATGAATAGGTTTAAAAGACAACTTTAGGTGGTTTGCCAGAAGAAATACCCTTGTAAGAATAACCCCTGCCTACATGGATCTCACCGTGAATGGACATTTCAAATTTTGCCAGACATATATTTGCACAACAACATTTGGCAAACTCACACCCATTAAAAATGTTCTCAATTAGTAGCGTGACAAAAAAATAAATTGATTCAGAAAATGTGTTTTGATTCAAAAGATGTGAGCCTCATTTATAGTCCTGACAAGTTCATAAATGTTGTAAAATGACAATAAAAGCACTCGTTGCATCACACCCTCTCGAACTGACCTTTACCTCTCTAGTCAAATTGTAATCCCACTGAATCAACCTGAATCGAATCACTCCACTTGAATCGTATTGCACCCCATGTATCGACGTATGGTCTCAAACTTGGTCTTCCACTGGAGAGATACACACCCCTCATCTATATGTTTTATTGCTTCAGTTCTCTGTTGGAAGTGCTTTTTCGATTTCCTTCCACTTCTAATGAACAATAAATTACTTAATTGGGCTATGGCTTCAGAGCGAGAAGCAGATTTGAAAGAAAAATGACCTACAAGGTCGTGATTGCATTGTTTTTTTAAAAAACAGATTTAATCATATATATGTGAGTGTGAGCGTGGGTGGATGTTCGTCCCTGCGATTGGCTGGCAACCGATTCAGGGTGTCCCCCGCCTACTGCCCGAAGACGGCTGGGATAGGCTCCAGCACCCCCCGCGACCCTAGTGAGGATCAAGCGGTTCAGAAAATGGATGGATATATATATATATATATATATATATATATACACACACACACACACACACACACACACACACACATCATCATCATCATCTTTCCATTCTTTTTTTAGAAAGCACAATTTCCATTGATGAAAACTGCTGGTTTAATTTATAATCCATTTACCTCCTCTATTTTTCTCCATTCGTTGTCTTAGAAAATAGCTAAAAAAATCACCTGACCAAGAGTTACTTAAAACAACTGTACTTTTTTAGGCAAAGTCGTTGACATGCATACAAACACCACTTATGTTTACTTCAAAGTGCTGAGTCCAAATCACAGGCATTAACCTGACAAATGAGAACATTTCATCAGAAAAATAAACACCACTCGGCTCTCTCTGATCATCCATTCGGTATCTTTATCATGTCATGTTCAAGAGGCATTTAAAAAAAAACCCTCTTCCAACAGTGTAAATTCCTGGGGCATATGTCACTGATGCTTTTTAAACATGCAAACATGCAGTGATCTCTTGTCAACACTGATGTAAGCCATGTCGGTTGGTCCCATGATGCCTCTCTGTGGCCAAGCGATTACACTGCAGGAGGCAGCCAAGTATCAGAATCAAGTACAGTAAAAGTAAACTTCCATTCGTTCATTTTCTAGACTGCTTCAATCATTTCGGGTAACGGGCAGTGGGAGCCTGTCAGATCTGACTTCAGGCCAAAGGCATACTTCACTCTGTGTCAGTCGCCAGACTATCACAGATTACATCGAGAGAAGGACAATATTTCACAATGACATCGAGTGGGAGCCAAAGCCACTTTCTCGCACAGAAGTATGGTGAGTGAACCACGATACCATTCGTGACTGAAAAAGAACACATGAATTCTGTTTGAAAATACAACTTCAACTAAAATAGCCATCATTATGCTGAAGTACAATACAATACAATACAATACATGTTGATTTATATAGCGCTTTCACAACAGCGGCAGCTGTAACAAAGCGCTTTACAAAACAGTTAACATAAAGTAAAATAATAAACACAACACATAACATAAAACACGGACAGTCGTGCAGTCCTAACCACTTTTCCGTCACACGCTATAAAAATGAAGTCATTTTTATTGGCTTTCAATGTTGCATTTGCTTTGCTTGGTTATTCAAACATCAGTCCTTGTGTCATTGATCATTTTAAGCATACAGATGAAGCTTCAACATATTTTACAGTATTTTTTAAAAGTATGTCCAGTTTTGATTGCATTACCGGTGATTCGAAGTTATTGCAGTATAAAGTTGTACTTTTGATGCACCGCTGCCTCTTAGAGGGTTGGCATTGGATTGTGGGAAGAAGCTTCCTATGGAGAAGACACAAAGAAGCAAAAAAAGGCAACCTGCATGGAGCGGTTTGGACCAGCAAAGATTCAAACCCACAACCTTCCTGCCGTTCGTTGACAGTGCTAACAACTTAACCATAGTGACCACTGCTGATAAATAGTTCTTTTTGTCCACTTAAGACGAGGAATCTGATGTAAATATTAAACATCCAAAATGATGTGTAAATTTGAAATACAAGACAAGTGGTACCTCGATATCCTTTATAAATTCCTACATAGTACAGGTGAAACGAATAAATGACAAATAACATCTTATTTTATGCACAGGCAAAGTGAAATGAGAAATAAACCCTTAGGTTTACACACAGGGTTGTCTCTCTATATTGTTTTAGATTTAAGCTTCAAGTTGGTCCGATTCATAAATACTGCTTTACTATACATTAACAACAGATCGCACCCAAAAAGAAAAGAAAAATCTGACTGAAGTGAATGTTTTCCTACTGAAAATCAAAATTATCACGGTGCAGTCGTGCCTTACACAGAACAACCTGGAACTCTTTGGCCAGCTGAAAATAACTTGTAGCGAGTAGTAACTTGTAGGATGAATGCTTTGCCCGTGAGGTCCTTCTCTCTTTCCCTGTCAGACTTCATCAATTTTCATCAAATAGGCATAAAATGCGAGCTGTTTCAATGTCTTGAGCAGCCAAGGTAATCAGAGCTACACTCAACCTATGACTGCAAAGTCATTGTCCTGTCCACTGCCTTCATTTTCAGGTTGTGACACAACATCAGCATTCCGTGGAAAAAGTAAGAAGTCAGCTTGGCGGGCCTGGCAAGCCTCTTAAGATGCAACAGAAACATTTGTTTATCTGGCAGAACATCCGTTCCAGCTTTTAGGGGTTGGCTGTCAGTCAAGCCAAGTCAAATTTGTTTTTATTGCCCGGCTCTTATTCACAAAAGTGTCTCAAATGGGTTCAAATGCCCACAGTTGGTAAATCTTAATGGCATTCCGTCTCCATAGGGCTGCAGATGGTTCAGGGAATCAAGGTCACCGTGCCGGTTCAGTTGACCCTTCTTCAGATCACAAAAGCATGCAAGAGAACTACCTGTAATCAAATGCTCTGCAATGCAAATTTGGATTGCTCAACAAACAACAGTCAACTCTGCATCTACCATATTTAACCGGAAAAATCCAAATGGCCAAAATTTCACACAAATGAGTTTCTCGAATGTGGTACTGACACTGGGAATTGGTAAAAAATAAATAAAATGCTTGTGAGCATCACAGACACATCCGCTATACTTCCGCATGAAATAATCAGCACGAGAACTGGCCATCTGCAGCCAGAGAGGGTGAAACTCCCAGAATAAATCTTCCATCCAGTCTCATGAATTCTGGAACGTTGACATCAAGGGCCCCTATCCTTGATGCAGGTGCTTCTGAGAGCAACAACATCAATTGTCTTGTTGTGTGAACTCACTCCCCTCCTCCCGGGACAGCAAAAACTTGTATCAATTGTTCTCTACCTCAGCTTTCTGTTGTGATGATGGGCCAAAATTTCACTTTTCATAAAATGGGAATTTCCATTGTGCATTATGGTAATGCTCACAAATTGCTCAAATACAATGCATTCTTGTCCCATTCGTTTTTCTCACTTCAAGTAAAAATCAACAGCAGCCCACCTGCACTGTCTTAAAAGAGCTGACGGATGTTTTACGTCTGCAACACCTTTCAGCTCCAATCTGTCAAGCCTCTGATTGAAATCGATTCCCTAACTTGGTGCTCGAGCCCCAGCCAATCCCACCGAGGTGAAGGCCCAGCAGCGTACACCCGCCCCGCAAGGAGCACACCACGGGCAGAGACAAAGTAGACAGCAAAGGTGGGGGGGAGGGGGGGGGACCGTGAGGGTACATTGAACATTGCTCGTGCCTCAGGGGCCCCAGAGATGCTGATAAAGTACCTGGACATTTTTATAGACAAACTACTTATTTCGGTCCTCATATCGCTTGGGAAGACTGATAACTTTATATTCCTCTCAGGCAGAAGAATGAGGGGTGGGGAGTTTTCAAGAGTTTAATTGATCAAGCTGTAGCCGCAAGCGTTTTTTTTCTTTTTCTTTTTCTGGAGATAAAAGGCACTGCCACTTTCGCCTGTACAATATATGAAGATCTTTTAGAATGCAGACTCAATGAAAAAGAAAAAAAAAGTAACTCATTATGCAAAGTCATTACTGGCCTCTGACTACTCTGCTTAAAGAGAGGGAGTTAATAGTAAAATTGTATGGTAAGGATTTCTAGAGGTCAAACGACCAGTCTTATGATAACAGTGCTTAAAAAGATTATTGCTCTAAAATAAAAAGATAACCATGTTGAGGTCAAACTGAAATACAGGGCTTATTAAAAAGGTGGAGCAACATATTGGCTTATTATCTTTTGGACAATGCCCTTTTGAGATCAAAACAAAATATTACATGGTGCCATTCATTCATTCATCTTCCTAACCGCTTGATCCTTACTAGGGTCGCGGGGGGTGCTGGAGCCTATCCCAGCTGTCTCCGGGCAGTAGGCGGGGGACACCCTGAATCGGTTGCCAACCAATCGCAGGGCACACAGAGACGAACAACCATTCGCACTCACACTCACACCTATGGACAATTTAGAGTGTTCAATCAGCCTGCCATGCATAGTTTTGGAATATGGGAGGAAACCGCAGCACCCGGAGAAAACCCACGCAGGCCCCGGGAGAACATGCAAACTCCACACAGGGAGGCCGGAGCTGGAATCGAACCCGGTACCTCTGCACTGTGAAGCCCACGTGCTAACCACTCGACTACCGGGCCGCCCTACATGGTGCCATGTGTCTTGCAAATGCCCTTCACCTGGCGTTTTCAGTTGCTCTGGCTGACAACTGCAATCCAATACAGGCGACGTTGTGTTGTTACGAACAGCGCCTAGAGAACAAGATATGCGGCCCTTCCGGTGCACAAACCAATTAGTCGCTCCACTTTACTGCTATGCACCGTAGGTACTGTTCTGTGTCATGTATATTTTGTGTAAAGAGTAAAAAGGTTGACAGGGAGTCTTCAATGACAACTAAGTTGGTAGATTTTTCACATTGCAACTTTTGTGGCAAAAATAGCTGCTACTAGTGTCTGAGTACTTGCTAAATGTGGTGACAAAGCTTCCAATTTTGCAAGGCTGAGAAGAATTTATTTTCGATGTATCTCTGACTGCGTCAAATCTCTGACACAACCTCACAATGTGTTCAACATTGTTCGGTCTGCTGAGATAGTATGTGGGCTTTTTTTGTTTTTTCGAAACTTCTTTTACTTTCTGTGTCATTTTTTTATGTTAGGTTATGTCATTAAAATATGGTTGCGCTTCCCGTTCTCACCCGCAGTACAGTACATCGGTTGTATTGTGAAATGGTATTTAGATATGTACTCCAAATGAAGATTAGAAAAAAAGAAGAAAGAAACCCTGATAGTGTTTCATCATTATTGCTTATAAAATAGGGACTTAATAAAATCAGGTCACTACACATGATTAATTTGCTCTTGTCTTTAAAATACAATTTCACCCAATAAATCCTCTTTAGCTCTCAGCCTGAATGGGGTGCAGCACTTTGGCATTTCAATGTCATCAATTGAACAAGTAAGTCAACAACACTTAATTGTATGAGAAAAGAGCAAGTAACAAAAGGTTCAGTTTAACCGATTTATTTAGCAATCAAACAGAAAAACTACCCTACTGTCAACCTGACCTTTCCTTTGCAATCAACAATGTCGTTTTCCCACTCCATGCTGTGTCTGCCACCGGTCACTGCCAAATCTGAGTAAAAGTGACTCTCACATGTACATGCAGGTACAGCCTCAAACCATGATGATGTGAAAGGAGATCAAATGTCACATTCAAATCCATAAATCCTTTGCTCAAATATAATGTATGGACATTTCTTTTTTTCCAACCTTGAAGAATTTCAGTTTGGATCTTGACCACATTTAAAAAAATCAATTAATTATTCTACCTGTCCCTGTTTATAACTGGCAGAGATATCTGAACTATGAAATATTTGTAATCAATAACGAATCCTTCTCGGACAAGATGAATGAAATTGAATGCATTCTTATGACCAATGTTTTGGCTCAAACTTTATGCTATAAAACAAATATCCCCATTGTTTTGGTAACATTGTGAACAAATTAACATTAATATCTTGCTTCTCCATTTTTTTTCAGCAGAGGACAGGTAGAAATGTATCACGATGTTTCGCCGTGACGACCCTGAATGGTGTTCGGGCAAGCGGGAAAGGATTCAAGGATACGATTGCTGGTGTCAAGCAGCGCGACTACAGCTAGGCTTTGTGGTCTTCACTCTTCAATTTGTAATTTCAGTGGAAGGATACGTGTCCAGAGCCGGAATTGCTGTTTAACTTCGGATTGTAGTAAACCTTCGAAGAGCGACTCCTCCAGTTACCGCTGTGTTTTTACAAAACCACGCCCATTGCTGAACTTTGGGCCAATCAAAACGTTTTGTGTTGGCTTCGCACATGCGCAGTGCAAACGCGCGGGACATTGCCGGAACACAAACAGTCGGGCGACATTTGGAAAAGCTGCGATCATTGACACGAATATACGGAATATTACCTCACATAAACAACAATAAAGGTTCGTTAATGTTATAGTGTAGTATAATAACATCAGGATCATTCGGGTATGTTTGTGTGCATGTGAGTGTGTGTAAGATCTTGTGGTGATATATAGATGTGTGTATATGTTGAAGGGGAGCGGGTCCTCTTTATCTTGTAAGATTGACATGTTTTAACTGTACAGCACTTCGAGTTGCATTTTTATGTCTGAAAAGTTATTTATCAATAAAATTTGATTGATTGATTGATTGATACAGTACAGTTTAATTGTCTTGATTCTAGTTTTGCCCTGATCGGAATCAAGTAAATAAACACTGAATGGCACTGTAAACATTGCTAACATATCTTGAACCTATAAATGTTTCGATCTCGAAAGCGTGGGCACGTTATATTTTGAATCTCAGGTTGAACTGCAAACGCATAACATTAGTCTTATGACAATTAACCCACAACATTAGTATAAGGACGATTGCTGATTGAACCTGAAATTATTTCAATGCTTTTTGTGGCATTTTGTGTGTTCTTCGTTGATTTGTTTATTTGTTTTTTCTAATGACTACAGGTGACAATGAGTAGCAGCATGGCAGACGACTTCAACCAATCCCTCACCCCTCCAGTCTCCCCAACAGTTGGTCTGTGTGAGCTTTCCCCAGCCAAACCACCTTGGTTCTGTTGCTCTGAAGCAAAGGAGAATCCAACTGGATCTCTCTCAGATGAGGGATACACAGCTAGTGGTTCACTGAAAAGGTAAACCAGTTTTTTATGTTATTGAACGGCGTTTTACTGAGTTAATGTACAAAATAAAAACTAACAGGATATGAAACCATACTGACCTGAAATGGACCCACTACGCAGGCTGCTGTTGTGTCTCGATCCAGCCCCTGCAGACTACGAGAGTGACACAGTAGAGATCTTTGGTTTAACCTGGGTTACAGAGACAGCACTGGTTGAATCAACAAAGCTACTCTTTGGTCTACTGAGGTAAACTAAGACACAAAGCTCAATTAATTTTGCACATTCCAAGAAACAGCTGTGCGTCAATGCCTTTACTATACTGCTTAAGCAAATTACTTTTGTAGGTGAGCTTGAACACCATAGCCTGGTTGCCAGTCACTTGCACAACGCATATAAATAAACAACAATTTGCTTGCATTCACACCTATTGACAATTTTGAGTTTTCAATGAATTTAACCTTTGTGATTTTGGAATTACTGTATGTGAGTACAGAAGCCTAAAAAAAACCCCACACAACCATCATACGTAAAGAAACTAATTTCATTTAATCTTTTTGTGTATGCGTGACAATGGTAAATAAGTAAACAGTTTTTGTCTACATAAAACTCTCAATCAAGTTTCACTAATGTACTTTTTTCTGCTTGGTGTTAAATTTCAGGCAAAAGATCTACATGCTTGAGACTATGGCACAGCACATCTCACCTGACTTTGGTAAGCATGGTTCTATATCTTCGAAGAGCGACTCCTTATAACTGGCGTTATCTATCCCACAATATGTCTAATGGTTTGGCTATCAGCATTTATGGCAAAAAAAAAAATCTCCACAATAGGCTATTAATACAGCCTTACTGTGAATAACTAAATCCAGTTGTGATCCTTAATTCACATAAAGTCATTGCAACACATTAACATCAATCAAAATATATTGAGATTTGGTTTCAAGGTGACCGTGGAGAAATCATTTGGATATTGAACTAAAATTGACAGCTCAAGTTTCTATTCTGTTCATTATATATTGGTTACATAAAGACGACGTAGTCTGTGTCGCAACATGTCTTTTATGTTTTAGGTCAAAGATCCAACCTTCACTATGAAGCTTCTGAGCTCAGACAGCAGTGTGTATTATTTCTTCAATATGTTAAAGTCTTCCTACACAGGTAATCTCCATACCAAAATGATCATATCCTTGTCTGGGTTTCTGTACACTGTTTCTGTGATCCATTTCACTTTAATTTTTGGGTTCAGATACCTCAGGGTTTCCTGCAGCCTTGATGTACATCCAACCCACCCTTTTGAGGAGTTGGAGGGTCAACTTCCCTCTGTTCTAGTCGAGGAGTTGTTCGGCATCATTCTGCTCATTGGCCGTCTTAAAGACCTGCCTGGCAACATTCAGAATGCTTTCACTATACAGAACCCTGGAAAGGTACTCCTCCTGGTTAGGTATTATGTAATTGAAACTTGGGGCTTCCGTTTGTTCCAGCGCGCTTCTGTGAAGAAATACATTGTATAGTGGCTCTTAACCTTTCAGGGGTTCGACGGAGCCTCTGCCATGGAGGTTAAGACACACCCAACCCAAGATGTCAATTAGTTATGACACGCCCACTTGGCCGTCACTGCCTGGAGATGATCACATGACATTGCTTGTCCAATCAGTGCTGCGGGAAATTTAGTTCACTCAGCAGTCAACGTGTGAATGCCGTGATAGTATGTCATATAATTTAAAAAAAAAACATACAGTGTATGTATTGACATTTTATTTACTTTTTTCTGATTCTCATAAATGTTTTTCGTGTTTTGAATTTGTAGAATGTCATTTTTGTTTTTGAACAAATGCTATGAACTGGTTCGGTACCTCTAACAATGTTAAGAACCACTGACATGGGATAAGCTTGAAGTTGCTGCAGAGTAGTGATTCACAACCTTTATGAAGCCAAGGCACATTTTTTAAGTGTGAAAAATCGCACGGTAGACCACCAAACAAAATTGTCACAAAAAGAGCATATATACCGGTATGTCAATTACATAATTTTTCCATCTAGTAGAAGATCATTTAAGTGCAATTTCAGTCACTGTAAGTTACTGGCATAAATAGCTGGACAAAGATCAATTATTGTCTAACAAATAAAGTGAAATTTGATAAATTCACACGGCACACCAATCGTGCTCTCACGGCGCACTGGTTGTGAATCATAGCTGACGAAAAGGAATTAAATATGAAATACAAAATTCATCACTTGTTGAGGGCCGGCACTGTGACTTCGTGGTTAGCACGTCGGCCTCACAGTGCAGAGATACAGGGTTCAATTCCAGCTTCCTGTGTGGGTGTTATCATGTTCTCCCCGTGCTTGTGTGGGTTTTCTCCGGGTACTACAGTTTCCTCCCACATTCTAAAAACATTCATAGCAGGTTAATGGGACATTCTCAATTGTCCCTCGGTGTGACTGTGAGTGCGAATGGTTGTTTCTTGTTATGTGTGCCCTGCAATTGGCTGGCAACCAGTTCACGGTGTCCCTCGCCTAATGCCCGATGACGGCAGCGATAGGCTTGCGCTGGAATATTGTGTGGTGTTTCATTGTGCCAGTGGGATATTCTGTGTTGTGTCCACAGATTTTTCCTCCATCTTGGCATTTGTTACACCTTCACCTTGACATCCATTGGTCAGTCTTGGAGATCCTCCACCTGTTGGGCCACAAGATGCATGGTACTGTGCAGTATTTTTGCATTCTCTGAAATACAGTAAGCTTACCCTGGCGTAGTAAAAGATGTGAAAGATTTTAAATGATGTCATTGTCACACATGAACAACATATCGGAAGAAGACTGTTAAACGAAAGGAAAATGTCAGAGTGATTAACAGGGACAGAAGAAGCAAATACTGTATTTTCTGGACAGTGCAGTTTCCCCTCTTCTACTGTAGGTGATTTGCATTGAGGTTGGTGTTGATGTGTAGTGCAGCTAGCAGAGCAGGCTACCTCTTTCTGACCTTTAGATGTTGTCCTCACTGTTTTAGCTCCTCTTCTGCCCAGGCCGGGTGGTGTACGCACACCAGTTCATGAACCTGACGGGAGAGAACTTGACTGATACCAGTCTGTTTGAGGAGCACCTGTGCAGCCTCCTGTGTGACCTTACTGGCCTGGCCATGGGGAAATACAGCAAGGTGGGCATGAAGCATTGAGGTACCACACCTTAGTTTTGAGATATGCCCTTGATATCTGTAGCTTGTATCGATTAAAATGTATTTTTCGAACAGAAAAGAGATCTAAGCAAGCACTGTGATTCAAATTCAATCCATCATGATGACGGTCGAGAAGGCTGATGCTGATGCTGTCGTTTCATATTTTTTCAGTA
This sequence comes from Hippocampus zosterae, assembly GCF_025434085.1. Classification (NCBI taxonomy): domain Eukaryota; kingdom Metazoa; phylum Chordata; class Actinopteri; order Syngnathiformes; family Syngnathidae; genus Hippocampus; species Hippocampus zosterae. Next base: position 19,752,240 of record NC_067455.1, on the reverse strand, counting down.
CAGTTCTATCCATCCATCCATCCATGATCTGATCCGCTTATCCTCACGAGGGTCACGGCCATGTTGAAGCCTAGCCCAGCTTTCTTCGGGCGGCTAGTTTTAAAATTTCACAGGCTTTCCAACTATCTATATTCACTGACAATGGACAGCTTGGAAAATCAAATTTACACAGTGAATACATGTTTGAGAACAAGAGTGTCAACGTGATGCCCGCTTTTACGTGATCTTATTTTCAGCCAGAGGAAAATTATTTTGCTCGGCGTGCTTGCTGCTAGACTAACGATGTAATGTTTGAACAACTTGGCCTAGCTCCAGTCCTTGTTCTGGGCGGAGAATAATCACTGAACTGGTCGCGATGCAATCACAAGGCAAATTATTACAATTAATATAATTGTAATGAAGTGTACTATTTTATTTATGTATTTATTTATTTGTTTTTTTGTTTGTTTTTTGAGGTGAGGCCAACAGAAGTTCTCAGCAGTCACCATTACCTCTGCTCCTGCACCAAAGAGCTGTGGATCCTTGTCATTCACCTTTTGCATTATAGGAATAAAAGGCGACACTCACAGGTGATGTAGATGCCAATTAGGGATGTAACAATATGCAAACGCCACAAAATGATATTATCATGATATGAACCTCGCAATACAATAATTATCACGATATTGTGGGGAAGTTGGCAAAATTAAAAAAAATCTCACGATACTGTATAAAAACTCACAATATTGTTAAAAAAGAGAAATAATCATAATAATTGGAAAATAAAAGTATAATATTGTATTTTTGTATTGGACTCGTGAGCCATTTTATTGCCAAGTGCTCCTCCTGGCACAGCGGCATAAAGTATGATGGTCTATGTACCGGTAATTTGTAATGTTGTCTTCAGCTAACACTTAAAATTGAAGCATTTACTTGCACATTTGCACCAACGAAATATATATTGTCTCTCTCCTCCTTTTAGTCTTTTTGGAGCTATCTCAACTCGTTACTGAGGCCTCTAGTGTCAGGTAAACCTGCAGCAGAACAGTTCAGTAGCCTCCCGACACACTGCAAGGACCCCCAAGGATTCACATGGTGGCTGCTCACTCATCTAGCAATATTAGGCCAGTACAGTCAAAATGGCATAATTCAAGATGAGGTAAGGGGCACATTTACATAACTTGACTCACTGGCAGTTAGTTGCATACACCCACACAATTCGGTATGATTCAATGCAACAAAGATTGTAATCCTCAGCTTTCACTCACACGATTAAAATTATTCGTTTAAAAGCAAAACAAACCCCCCCAAAAAATGATACATGTGTATTGCTGTTTTTGTTGACGTTTGTGGTTGTTTAGAGTTTGACTTTATCATCATGTCTGTGGTATGGAAGTATTTTTGGTGTCCTTGTATCATGTTTGATAGAGAGAGATATAAATAACACAATTTGAAATGTATTGTCTATATCATTGATTCTCAAATTGGGGTATGACAATTAAAGGTGGTATTAGTACTTTGTCTGATGGCTCACTCTAGTGGTATGCGAGAATCGCTGCTTTAAATGTTTAATTGTTCACAAAGTTACATTGACTTTTTAAAGCAAGTGCAGCACATTTCTTGAGTACGGTTCTTTATCTGTTGGTTACGGAAAAAACATTTGCATTTTACATTATCAAGCTGTTTTTTTTCTTTTCTGTGCAATACATCTTAATTGAATCATCTTTTAAGTACAAGTACTTAAACATCCGTGCTTATTACAGTGGCTTACAATAATATCAAGTATGTTGTTTTGGAATAAAACCTCTTCCTCATTTTTGCTGAACATTATTTTTTGAAGTGGTATTTGGTGTAAAAGGTTTGAGAACATTTGGTCTATATTAATAATTGTATGTTAATAAGTGTTGTTTTGATTTTTTTTTGTTTTCTGTCTCATACTCTTTCGCCCATCCCTGCAGAAATTCCAAGATGACAATTGGACGTTTGTGGAGGAGTTGCTGAAGTTGACTTGCAAGGCACAGGTCAACATCTTCAACTAACTTGTCAAACTTAATGAAAACCAGTCTTTTTTATTTGTTCAGTTTTGATGACTACACCACTCTGCATGAACGTATACGTGTCTGTATAATCTGTATAATCATAGGGGGGGCTTGCAGAGGAGCAGGTCAGAATGCATGTGCACTGTTGTCTATCTCTGTGTCTGCTGTGGAAACCCAGTACCAGCGCCGTCTCGATCCTCTGGGACTACTACAGCAAAAACCTGGTGAGGCGTAATACTTTGTTCAAAATAGTGATTTACAGCCAAAGTGATATTAAATCCCGTCGTAATCTACTGTATTTCCTCCTATAGTGTCTGTGTTGTTGGGCTCCTTTAAGGCTTTGGTGTCTGTTAGAGTGGAGGGCTTAAGTTGTTTATTGTTGTAATGTTGTTGTCATTTTAGCATGTTTTGCTGTGGAAAGTTTGTCAAGTCAAGTCAACAGTATTTATAGAGCACTTTCAAACAGCCATCGCTGCATACAAAGTGCTGTACATGGAGCGATTTAACATACACAATAAACAGTAAGACGAATCGGTAATAAAGGCGGTAGAAAGCACCAAGCAGTAAAATCAAGAACAAATCTAAGTCATGCTGAGTCGAACGCCAAAGAATACAAGTGAGTTTTGAGGAGGGCTTTAAAGATGGGCAGCGAGGAGGCTTACCGGATGTTCAGTGGGATGTCATTCCAGAGAGAGGGACCAGCAACAGAAAAGGCTCGATCCCCTCTGAGCCTCAGTTTACGTAGTTTTTGGTACTTCTAACAAAGGCTGGTCCATAGACATGTGGCTCCGGGCAGGTGTGTAGGGGCGGATGAGCTCAGAGAGGTAAGGTGGCGCGAGATTATTCAGAGATTTGAAAACAAAGAGGAGGATCTTGAAAATAACTCTAAAATGAATGGGGAGCCAGTGAAGGGATGCCAGAGTAGGAGTTATGTGCTCCCTCTTACGAGTACCAGTCAAGAGGCGAGCAGCGGCATTCTGGACCAACTTGTTTGTCATAACTTTCTCTTTGAAACTCCTAAATAAATTGGTTCTCACTTAATGAGGTCTATGCTACCCAATCTATAAGAGCCATCCTTTGAGAAAATGTGGTACATGAGAGATGTTTCTCCAGGTCCTCGTGTGGCTGCTTTTCAGACCCATGGGGAACATGTAAAATACTTTGACTGACTTGCAAGACACCTACAAATGGCATATTTAAAAGGAATGTTCCCCGCGTATTCATGATCAATTCGTGAATTCACCTACTGGCTGATTGTTTCGGAACCTAGCCAGCATTGTTCACTGAAAACCCCACATATTCACACTTTTGGTGGTCAGGCCAAAGCCTCGTCTAATACACAAGTAATACGTTGCTGCCATCTGGTGGTATTGATTTTAAAGTGAGGGAGGAACTTCCATCATAAAGGCCAGAACCGTTTCTAATAGAAAAGTGCTTTGACATAATCTTGCGGCAGCGATAAAGTCAGATTTTTGGTCCCTGTCTGTTTTTCTTTCTGTACATTCTTTGCCCCGCTAAGATGCTTATTGTCAATTTGACATAATTTCCATAGTCAATTGTAGTTTGCCTGCTCTGCTGTGTCTCTCCCATCCCCAGGGTGCCTCATTCAGTGTGCCGTGGCTTGGAATGAGCGGCCTGGGCACTTTGTGCAAGACGCCCCTGTCTCTTTTGCAGCAGGCACGCAACTGCTGTGAGCCGTCTCCCCTCCTCTCCCCAGGACACACCCAACTGTACCGTTCGGCCAGTTCTTTCCACATCTTTCTGCGAGTGCTGGCCTTATGCCTGTCTCAGGACAGCGTAGGGGGAGTACCACAGAGACAGATCAAAGGAAGGTAAAGCTCGACTGGTGACACAAAACCAAATCTCAACGTGTTAAATGTGGATACCCGCAACACACACCCAACATACAGCTTCAGACAGTAATTGCACTTAACCATGCTTTTCACTCTTATTGAGAAGATCTCATCTTGCAAGAAGCTTTTGAAATGTATGTCTCCAAGTGCAGCCGGTGTCTCAGGAGTCAACCACCTGCTCTTCGTCACAGAAAAACAACATAATATGCACCTGCTCTTTCTAGAATTGCGGTGTTTTCAGAGAGCGTGTCCTCTTTTCGGTCAGTGATTCTCGGCACCCTGGTTGTGCCATGAGAAATCATCACAGGTGTTGTGGGAAATGATTCAACTGACTTCATTTGTCCAAGAATCATTTATTTACTTATTACAAATACATTAATCCCTCGTTTATCGCGGTTAATGGGGACCAAAACCACCCACGATAAACGAAAATCCGTGAAGTAGCGACCCCCTCCCCTCCATTCGGTACAGGCCGAATTTAACGGTATACATGCTTGTAGAAGTCAGTTTGAAGTAATTAACATGACTTAAAGCTGTACACGAATAGATTTAAACAAGAATAACAAAATACAGTAAACATATAATTATTTTAATTAAGTCCGCAAACGTTCAGCGAGAAGCTGCGAAAGTCAAAACAAAAGGGAGTCACATAGAGCAACATAAATAGTACTCTACTACGTGTGCAGTGATCCCTCGCTATTTTGCGGTTCGTTTATTGCGGATTCGGTGCATCGCGGATTTTTTCAAACATATTCATTAAAAAAAAATATATATATTTTTTTTCATATACATGGAACACAGTACTGTATATGTTGTTCTCTGTGACCCGCTGTTGTTTTGCAGCTTCTCACGGTCTGTTTGTGAACTTTTTGCGGACTTAAAAAAATAATTATATATAGCTCAGTTGGTATATAGCTGGATAGCTCAGTTGGTAAGGCATCGGTTTGGCATACGGGAGACGGTGGTTCGAATCCCGCTTGGGGCAAAAATTGGCACATAACACCATCCAGTGTGGGTCCTTGGGCAAGATCCTTCACGCTAATGCCTACCTCATACAATGATGAGAGACAATAAAACGAATGACATGCCGGCTCAGACGTCGCCCAGCCAAACAAGGTCTGCGTCAGGTGGGGAACCAGAGCACCTTGATGAAAAATGAGCTACTGGAACAAAGCGGAGATGGGCGAGATGCGACAACATGGCTCTGTTGGAATGCTACGACTCGAGCAACCCTAGTCAGAGGGGTTACATGCAGAGAATGTGGGCTAAATGGTTACTTTGAAACCCACAGTCACAGTTGACAACGAAACAACTAGTAGCTTAGTGTTCCAACATCCACAAATGGCAACTGCTGTCACAACTTGAGATTGATGAGGTACAACGCAGGTTCCATGGTGAAGGGCCCCAGGCTGCCAGATCAGAGGAGGAGGTCATACCAGAGATTGGGAGGCAAGCCCCAATGAATGCAGATGATGAGATTGGGAGGCCAGCCCCAATGAATGAAATGCTGAGCGAGGCAGCAACTGACCTGAAAGCTAAGATCATGGCGAGAATGAAAGCTGGGCAACCAGAAACCGATTACAACGGCTATGTGAAGTACCATCTGAAAGTCTCATAGAAAGTGTGAATGCAGCACTGAGGGCGATCCCTACCGTAACGATTACAGAAACCAATGAGCTGATATACGCTTCAGCATCAGTGATCCTAGAGACTCTTGGTATAAGAGCAACCATGGAAGCCATGAGATACGTTACCCACCATGGAAAAGACGGTTGGAGGCTAAGATTAAGGCAGCCCGGAAAGATGTGAGTCAATTGACGGAGGCCCAGAGAGGTGTGATGAAAAGGCCGATACCCGAGAGGTACATCCAGATGACCATACCTGAAGCACTCGAAACTGCCAAACAAAGGCTCCAAGCCTTGTCCAGCCGCCTAAAGCGGTAAACGAAAGAGAATGAGACCAGACAGGCTGTTCGCAACACAACCTGCGAAAGTGTACGCTCAGTGGCAGGGTCCTAACAACAGAGCTGACCCACCAAGACTGGAAACTGAAAGGTACTGGAAAGGCATGTGGGAGAAGGAGGTTGCACATAACAGCAGTGCACAATGGCTGGTGAGCCTGAGAGAGGAGCTCAGCAACCTCCCTGAACAGAACCCAGTTACCATAACAGTGGCAGACATACAGGAAAGAGTCTCAGATATGAAGAACCAGGCCCGGACATGGTCCGCACCTACTGGCTAAAGAAACTCACAGCACTCCATGAGCGCCTAGCAGTACAAATGAACCAGCTGCTGAGGGATGGGACTCACCCAGAATGGCTAACGAAGGGCGAACGATCCTGATCATGCAGGATCCCTCGAAGGGTGCAACCCCATCCAACTATCGGCCAATAACCTGTCTCTCCACAACATGGAAGCTCATGTCAGGCATCATTGCGGTTAAGATAAGTGAACACATGGATCAATACATGAACGAAGCACAGAAGGGCATTGGTAGAGATACCAGAGGAGCTAAACATCAGCTCCTGGTTGACAGAACAGTCGGACAAGACTGCAGGTCCCGACGTACCAACCTGTGCACAGCTTGGATTGATTACAAGAAAGCCTATGACTCGATGCCACATACATGGTTCACTGAATGCTTGGAGTTGTATAAGGTGAACAGGACCCTAAGAGCCTTTGTTGCGAACTCGATGAGGATGTGGAAAACCACACTTGAAGCCAATGGCAAGCCACTTACCCAAGTGTCCATCAAATGTGGCATATACCAAGGTGATGCACTGTCCCCACTGCTGTTCTGCATAGGACTGAACCCCCTAAGCCAAGTAATCACCAAGAGAGGCTATGGATACCGCCTCAGAAATGGAGCTACAATCAGTCACCTCCTCTACATGGATGACATAAAGCTGTATGCTAAGAGCGAAAGGGACATAGATTCCCTGATCCACACAACCAGGATCTACAGCAGCGACATCGGGATGTCATTCGGGCTTGAGAAATGTAGTCGGATGGTGAGTAAGAGAGGAAAGGTAGTCTGCACTGAAGGGGTCTCACTCCCTGAAGGAACAATAGCAGACATTGAGGACAGCTACAAGTACCTCGGTATACCACAAGCCAATGGCAACCTCGAACTGGCAACAAGGAAAGCGGCTACGGCCAAATACCTCCAGCGAGTGAGGCAAGTCCTAAGAAGCCAGCTCAATGGCAAGAATAAGACCCGGGCAATGAACAGCTATGCCCTGCCAGTGGCAGGAATAATAAGGTGGCCAAAGGAAGAGATTCAGACCACGGACGTTAAGACCCGAAAGCTCCTAACCATGCATGGAGGGTTCCATCCCAAATCCAGCACCCTGAGACTGTACGCAAGCCGAAAGGAAGGAGGCCGGGGACTGGTGAGTGTGAGAGCCACTGTCCAGGATGAAACTTCCAAGCTCCATGAATACATCAAGGAGAAGGCTCCAACGGATGACGTACTCAGAGAATGTCTCAGACAATGGGGAACAGAAGATGAGGCGCTGGAAGAGGGACCATCATGGGAGGACAAGCCCCTACACGGGATGTACCACCGGACCATAACTGAAGTGACTGATCTCAAGAAGTCCTATCAGTGGCTAGAGAGGGCTGGCCTGAAGGACAGCACAGAGGCACTCATCCTGGCTGCTCAGGAGCAGGCCTTGAGCACCAGAGCCATCGAGGCCCAGATATACCACACCAGACAAGACCCAAGGTGTAGGTTGTGCAAAGAGGCACCTGAGACGATCCAACACATAACTGCAGGGTGTAAGATGCTGGCAGGGAAAGCCTACATGGAACGCCATAACCAGGTGGCTGGCATAGTCTACCAAAACATCTGTGCGGAGTATGGACTGGAAACCCCAAGGTCAAAATGGGAAACACCTCCGAAGGGGGTGGAGAATGACAGAGCGAAGATCCTGTGGGACTTCCAGATCCAGACTGACAAGATGGTAATGGCGAACCAACCAGATATCGTGATCATAGATAAAGGGCAGAGGAAAGCCGTTGTAGTGGATGTAGCGGTCCCTAGTGATGGAAACATCAGGAAGAAGGAACATGAGAAACTCGAGAAATACCAAGGGCTCAGAGAGGAGTGGTAGAGAGCCTGGAAGATAAAGGTGACAGTCGTGCCTGTGGTGGTCGGAGCACTCGGGGCAGTGACCCCCAAACTAGATGAGTGGCTGCAACAGATCTCGGGAACAACATCGGACATCTCAGTCCAGAAATGTGCAGTGCTGGGAACAGCAAGGATACTGCGCAGAACCCTCAAGCTTCCTGGCCTCTGGTAGAGGACCCGAGCTGAATGAGGGACGGACACCACCCGAGGGGTGAGATGAGGATTTTTTTTTTTTATACACATTCACACACACACACACGCACACGCACACACGCACGCACACACACACACACACACACACACACACACATTCCTGTAAGACTATATTTGTGAGGTCCGGGTAACTCCAGATAGGGAGTGAGGACCACCCTTTCTGATAGGTTTAGAGAGGAACTAGTCTTAGATTTGTACACTAGATGTCACCCCAACTACTTTCCCCACTTCAACTTCTTTAAAAAACAGAGCAATAAAAAGTAGACTTGAAACTGAAATCATAGCAGGAGTGAGGACTCTGAATGGGCACATTCAAAGTCCTCACTCCTGTTGTGACTTTGGTTAAAATATCTTATCTTTTTTGGTTTTGTTGCAGTTAAGCATACAAATCAACTTTTGGTATGGCCTTCAGAGTTTTTCCTCTCTTATTAACCTGCAATTACACAGCAGACATTTTGTATTTTAATTTTAAAAAGTGTGAGTAGTCTGTTTTATGAATAATTTGATAGTTTCAACTTAAGATAAGCAGAGTTCCTCATTTATACATTATATATCAATCACAACTTGAACCGATTGATTGCTGTACAATTACTACTACAATAAAAGTGACCTATGCTTTGGCCAATTAATTTACGGAACTAAATCAAATATATTGTAAAACTTTATAAGTACATGTCAACATTAAATCTCACCTCAAGTAGAACATTTTTAACAACACTGCTCAGGAAGAGTAGAAAAGAATTGAAAAAAAAAATACTCCAGCAAGAAATTTTAAATTTAAAAATGAAGAACTCGAGAAGCAGATCTTTTCTTGAAGTTCTTTACGTCTTTACAGGTTCTTTGACCCAAGGCCTGCGGGCTCTTTCATTTTGCAGTCAGTGCCTTGTTCTTGCTTGACACCCTTTTATAAGTCTCCCCAGGTGTTTTTCCACAGCAGCCTTTTCTTCTTCATTCCATGGTCTCCTCAAATTTGCTCTGGGAGACCCTAAATATGATGACAATTGCAATTTAATGATACTCACAAAGACCACCTTGTGATAGCTTTACAATGTGGATTTTATACGTAAAAAAAATAAAAGTACTTGTCTTTTTCTCCAATTTAGATTTTGCCTGCTCTTTGGGTGTAAGGTTTTTTCCATCCATCCATCATCTACCGCTTATCCGGGGCCGGGTCGCGGGGGCAACAGCTTTAGCAGGGAAGCCCAGACTTCCCTCTCCCTAGCTACTTCTTCCAGCTCTCCCCGGGGGATCCCGAGTCGTTCCCAGGCAAGCTGGGTGACATAGTCTCTCCAGCGTGTCCTGGGTCTCCTCCCGGTGGGATATGACCGGTACACCTCACCGGGGAGGCGCTCAGGAGGCATCCGAATCAGATGCCCAAGCCACCTCATCTGGCTCCTCTCGATGTGGAGGAGAAGCGGCTCGACTCTGAGCCCCTCCCGGATGACTGAGCTTCTCACCTTATCTCTAAGGGAGAGCCCGGACACCCTGCGGAGAAAACTCATTTCAGCCGCTTGTATCCGGGATCTCGTTCTTTCGGTCACGACCCATAGCTCGTGACCATAGGTGAGGGTTGGGACGTAGATCGACCGGTAAATTGAGAGCTTCGTCCTTTGGCTCAGCTCCTTCTTCACCACGACAGACCGATACAACGTCCGCATCACAGCAGACGCTGCACCGATCCGCCTGTCGATCTCCCGCTCCCTCCTACCCCCACTCGTGAACAAGACCTCAAGATACTTGAACTCCTCCACTTGGGGTAAGATCTCCTCCCCGACCCGTAGGGGGCACTCCACCCTTTTCCGACCGAGGACCATGGTTTCAGATTTGGAGGTGCTGATTTCCATCCCAACCGCTTCACACTCGGCTGCGAAACGCTCCAGTGAGAGTTGGAGAGCCCCGTTTGAAGGAGCCAACAGCACCACATCATCTGCAAAAAGCAGGGATGTAATACTGAGGCCCCCAAAACTGACCCCCTCAACGCTTCGGCTGCGCCTAGAAATTCTGTCCATAAAGGTTATGAACAGAATCTGCGACAAAGGGCAGCCTTGGCTGAGTCCTACCCCCACTGGAAACGATTCTGACTTACTGCTGGCAATGCGAACCAAACTCTGACATCGGTGGTATAGTGACCGAACAGCCCGTATCAGGGGGTTCGGTACCCCATACCCACGAAGCACCCCCCACAGAACTCCCCGAGGGACACGGTCAAACGCCTTCTCCAAGTCCACAAAACACATGTAGACTGGTTGGGCGAATTCCCACATACCCTCAAGGACCCTGCTAAGGGTGTAGAGCTGGTCCACTGTTCCACGGCCGGGACGAAAACCACACTGCTCCTCCTCAATTGGAGGCTCGACTTCCTGACGGACCCTCCTCTCCAGCGCCCCTGAATAGACCTTACCAGGGAGGCTGAGGAGTGTGATCCCTCTGTAGTTGGAACACACCCTCCGGTCCCCCTTTTTAAAAAGAGGGACTACCACCCCGGTCTGCCAATCCAGAGGCACTCTCCCTGTTGACCACGCGATGTTGCAGAGGCGTGTCAACCAGGACAGCCCAACAACATCCAGAGCCTTGAGGAACTCCGGGCGGATCTCATCCACCCCTGGGGCCCTACCACCGAGGAGCTTTTTAACCACATCGGTGACTTCAACCACAGAGATAGGAGAGCCCACCTCAGAGTCCCCAGGCTCTGCTTCCTCCAAGGAAGGCGTGTTGGTGGAGTTGAGGAGGTCTTCGAAGTACTCTGCCCACCGGTTCACAACGTCCCGAGTCGAAGTCAGCAGCGCCCCATCCCCACTGTACACAGCGTTAGTGGTGCACTGCTTCCCCCTCCTGAGACGTCGGATGGTGGACCAGAATTTCCTCGAAGCCGTCCGGAAGTCCGCTTCCATGGCCTCACCGAACTCTTCCCACGCTCGGGTTTTTGCCTCGGCGACCACCGAAGCCGCGGTCCGCTTGGCCAGTCGATACCCGTCAGCTGCCTCTGGGGTCCCACAGGCCATAAAGGCTCGATAGGACTCCTTCTTCAGCTTGACGGCATCCCTTACTGCTGGTGTCCACCAGCGAGTACGAGGATTGCCGCCATGACAGGCACCAACCACCTTACGGCCACAACTCAGATTGGCCGCCTCAACAATAGAGGCACGGAACATGGTCCACTCGGACTCAATGTCCCCCGTCTCCCCCGGAACATGGGAAAAGCTCTGTCGGAGGTGGGAGTTGAAACTCCTTCTGACAGGGGATTCCACCAGACGCTCCCAACAAACCCTCACTATACGTTTGGGTCTGCCAGGACGGACCGGCATCTTCCCCCACCATTGGAGCCTACTCACCACCACGTGGTGATCAGTTGACAGCTCCGCCCCTCTCTTCACCCGAGTGTCCAGAACATGCGGCCGCAAATCCGATGATACAACTACAAAGTCGATCATCGAATTGCGGCCTAGGGTGTCCTGGTGCCAAGTGCACATATGGACACCCTTATGTTTGAACAAGGTGTTCGTTATGGACAATCCGTGACGAGCACAGAAGTCCAATAACAAAACACCACTCGGGTTTTGATCGGGGGGGCCGTTCCTCCCAATCACGCCCCTCCAGGTATCACCGTCATTGCCCACGTGAGCATTGAAGTCCCCCAGCAGAACAATGGAGTCCCCAGCAGGAGTACTCTCCAGCACACCCTCCAAGGACTCCAAAAAGGGTGGGTATGCGGAGCTGCTGTTTGGTGCATATGCACAAACAACAGTCAGGACCCGTCCACCCACCCGAAGGCGGAGGGAGGCAACCCTCTCGTCTACCGGTGTGAACCCCAATGTACAGGCACTGAGGCGGGGGGCAATGAGTATGCCCACACCTGCTCTGCGCCTCTCACCGTGAGCAACTCCAGAGTGGAAGAGAGTCCAACCCCTCTCGAGAGAACTGGTACCAGAACCCAGGCTGTGTGTGGAGGCAAGTCCGACTATATCCAGTCGGAAATTCTCTGCCTCACACACCAGCTCGGGCTCCTTCCCTGCCAGAGAGGTGACATTCCATGTCCCAAGAGCTAGCTTCTGCAGCCAAGGATCGGACCGCCAGGGTCCCCGCCTGGACTCGAATCTGCAATGAAATGGGACATCCCTGATTTGACACTCATTGTCAAATACGTTGCATGCATTTTAACTGGTTAAATTATGAAAAAAGAGATATAGTTCCTCATCCAAAGCTTACCATCCAATTCAGTCTTCCCTCTTTTGGAGAGATGCTTTTCCCTTTTTGGGGCTAAAGGTCGATACCACCACATGAAAAGGAGAACAAAGTGACACATTTTACTAAATCAGTGTTGAACAAAAATATGCTATCAAGGCATTCATTTAGTAACCCAATTCCAGTGAAATTGGGACATTATGCTCATCAATCAAAACAGAATACAATGATTTGCAAATCATGTCCAACCTATATTTAAGTGAAGCATTACAAAGACAAGACAACATTCAATGTTCAAATTGGTACATTTAATTTTTTCCAATAATATTTAACTTAGAATTTAATGGCTGTAATGCGTTCCATAAAAGATGGAACAGCTAGCAAAAAAAATAATGTTGAGAAATGCTCATCAAACCCCTGTTTGTCACATCCCACCGGTGAACAGGCTAACTGTGAATGGGTGGGTGCCATGATTGGGTCAAAAAGTAGCTATCCTGAATTCACAAGCAAAGATTGGGTGAGGGTCACCACAAGTTGAATCGTTGAAGGACAGAGTTTCACAACGTATAATTGCAAGGAATTGAGGGATTACGTCATCTTTGGTCCATAATATCAAAAGGTTCAGAGAATCTGGACCAATCAGTGCATGTAAGCGGCAAGGCCAAAAACAGATAACATTCAAAGGCCATGACCTTCGACCTATCAGAGAGCACTGCATCCAAAACCACCTTGTCCCAGCTTGTTTGGAACGTGTTGCAGCCATCAATTCCAACATAGTAGTGTAGCCAATTACCGTATTTTCACGACTATAAGGCGCCATTAAAAATTTTCTCCAAAATGGACAGGACGCCTTATGGTGCGGAGCGTCCTTTATATGCGCTGAGTTCCAAAATCTGACTGACAGCCAACACGCTGTTTATATAGAGAAAAGGCGGAAGTGACTGTGAAAGAAGTCGGCCAATCAGAGAAGGGTGGGCGTGCGTGTATATATACATATATGGAGAGGGAGAGAGAGAGAGAGAGAGGGAGAGAGAGGACAGACAAGCTAGTCCGCCAATGGTGAAGGGTGGGCGTGTAAGTGGACGCCTCAAGCCAGTACCAACACTTGTACAGCGTGTGGCAATGTGCATTGTTGCAAAACAACTCCGGTTTTGGTTTCTAAGAACCCCTGAAAATAAATTCGACAAAGAGACATGCCTACGAAGCTCAGTTAAAACTTAAAGCCACCGGTTATGCTTTTGGCATGCGTGACCATCTCACAGCAGCGGTGAAAAATCAAGTCAAGCAAATGAACTCTGAGCTTGCCGTTATTCCCGGAGGCTTGACTAAAGAACTCCAACCGCTGGACATTGGCATCAACCGGGCGTTCAAAGTAAAGTTGCGAACAGCATGGGAACAATGATCGATGGCAAACACAACTTTACAAAGAGTGAGAGGCAGCGCTGGGCGAGTTACGCCACAATACGCAACAACGAGAGGGAACGCGGCGTTTTTGATGGATTACGGTACTTGCACAATTGTTCAATTCTTTCTACACACACACGCGCTGCCACCATGTTTCGCTCTGTTCTTTACTTTCAAATGTGGGAAAGCTTCACACGAGAGAAATGTTGACTTTGCTGTTGCTACTCCTTCTTTCCGCTCGGCAATGCGTAGCAACTCACACTAGCATGTGATGCATTCAATGACAACTGAGATGTGCAGTCCTCTGCTTCTGATACAGAGGATGAGGACTTTGATGGATTTCTGGGTGATGATTGATCGAAAACGTGAGAACATTGTACGATGGCTAAATAAAATACACCCGAACTCAGTTCTGCTTTCTTTGCCTTTTTAAAAACTTGTTTTTATCTTATCTGTATGTCTTGGCATGCTACCGTATGCTTCAAGCTAACGTGTTAGAGTGCGCGCATGCATGCCGTATGTTTAAGCTGGCGTATGTTTTACCACTGTAAAACTGCGGCTATTCATACGATGCGTCCTGTGTATGTGTAAAATACAGAAATGTCACGCATTAATGAGACTGCGGCCATTAGTACGATGCGTCGAATAGTCGTGAAAATACGGTAAATAGAGGTTGAACATGACATGCAAATCATTGTATTATGTATTAAATACAAGTTCGTGCTTCCATTAAGAATAGAGAAGATTTACTGGGCAACATATAACATTTGAAAGGTATGTTACAAGAACATGTTGTATGATTTCATGCTAGTCAGTGTGAACCAACCGACATAATTACATTTTGTTAGACCAATGCAAATATTTGGCAGAAATAAAATACTGATTCCTGATTCAAAATAACTATCATCCATAAATTATCTTCCCCCTTCAAGTGCATTCCAGTGGCAGCCAGTGAACGAGCCTGGTCTCTATTGAACGCGAATAGCAGGGGTTTCGAAAAACATCTTTTATATTGATAGATTACATTGTCCAGTGTGGGCAATGCATTTGATAAATGAAATGGTAAGAACATGAATCTAAATACAAAAATACCCAAAACAATGCTGTAATCGATCGTGTAATATTGTACAGTAGAAATTTTTGTTGTATGTCATTTCATAGTGCTTTAGGTGCTAGAGTGAATTTACGCCGCATTATTTCCCCCAAGAAACATTTGATTTATAACGGCTAAAAATACACAAGGATTAAATATAATTTATATATGTTCCTCATACTGCGTGACAACTGACCGGAACAAAATATGGAGAAATTAAAACTCTTGACATGTCCATTCATCCGTTCTGCTCCCCCCCCCACCCCAAAAGCCGACTGCCCCCATGTCGAGCGTTGCCACGTACAAAGTTACACCAGTGTAGCCCCTGAAAACAGCTTAAAACGGAGCAAATGTAACCCTGCTCAGGAGGTGGTTTAAACATTTACTCTGGAGTAAATGCTAGTATGCGGGGCAGCACCGATATAAAATGGGACGTGTGAACGCTACAGGAGTAGACTTGCTACGCGTGAAAAGAGTTGATTACATACGGGTAGAATGTGTTGCTTTCGTGCTCGTTTGTACTTCTGTCATCTTTCCTTTTGTAGGAGACTGCACCGTCTCAGAGTTGATTGTGTAGTTTGTTCCTTTATGTGTTCACAAACCCCCCCACAGAATTTATTTTGTGATGCCTTATGTTTCCTTTCCAATTGCCTTGCCATCTTTAAATTTGATTGGCCACAGTAGAAGCAATAATGACTCTTGTGCCAAACTCATTTGCCTTCCCTTTTTGTAAATGCTTTTATGGTTAAAGAAGGATCTTCTTTGCTCATCTTTTGTTTTTACATAGGTTAATGGGTTACCTTCTTTACGAATTGCAGACATGACTGTGCTCCTCTGCTTCATATGTCTGATGACTTGTAGAGTCTTCACTGGATGTATCATAAGAACAATTTTTCTACCTTTGGATGGAATATCTCCTCGTCATCACTCGACTCAGAGGATGTCTTAGTTGGTTTGTATTCCTCATCTGATCCAAAAAGACTTGAGTCAGAATAATCACCATCTTCAGTGGGATTGTCCATCTGTTATTTAAAAAAAAAAAAAGATCAGAAAATACCATTGCAATTAATGATGTTAGAGAATAGTACTGATAATTCAGGCTTACATGACAAGATAGTTCTGTGGGATAAAATATTAATCGAACACATTAACATGGCAAAACAGAAATACCTTATAGAAACTTATTTTGTTTAATATGGGCAAATACAGCATTTGAAACTGACCGGGTAATCAATTAAAAGTCGACTTATTATAATTTTTAAAAATGTCTATATCACTCATTTCCAGTGCTTGGCAAAGATAGGCAAGTGCCGAAACCAAATAATGGTATCAGGCTGATACTGGCATTATTTTAAGGTTATCGTGGAGGCTGCCAATACCAGCAATCGATATTTCAGAAAATCAACATCAACATTCATCCACTAATTTGCCGATTAACGTCTAATCACTAAGTTGATATGAGTATGATAAGGTTAAGATTCATGCTGAGAATGCATCACTAGTGTGTTTTTATAAGCCTGGGCCAATAACTGGTTTGACGTTTGAAAAGTCAAAGTTTCAATCACCACTAATTCGGCTTTGCCAATAAGGATATTTGGGATCAATAAACGATGAGCGAGTGTGGTTACAAATCGCAAAGGTTGATGACAGTGACAATGTATGTTGCCACAAAAAAAATCATCAAAATGTCCCCATAAAATAGTAGAAAGCTTAACAAACATAGAAAATATGCATCTCTCCTCATATAAGTGGGGGGGTTTTCAGCCCAAAATGCATAGGTTTTGGTGATCCACACATTTAACCTTTATTATTGTTTTTTATTCATTTATTATTTAATTTTAACTTTTGTGTTGATAATGGTTCACAGTATAATATTTCGTTCAACCCACTTTATCTATAAATTGCTTGGTATTTTACATCGTCTTTTTGCAGTTACTTTCTGTATATGGAAAGACACTGGTTCCATTTGCAACTAATTCTCTGCTCAACTAAGATGGCGGCGGCGGCGAAAGACGCTGGGTCATTTGCAACTAATTTTCTGCTCAACTAAAATGGCGACGACGACGGCGAGACGACGGCGGCGGGGGGGGGGGGGGGTGTTAAAACTTCATTTTACCACACCAACGGCCTATTCTGTGGCGCTGTATTGTGTGTCTGACGGCCTATTGAAAGTTTATTGTTTGAGAGGAAACTTTCTATCTTGGTGACAACTCCTTAGGTACAGCATAGTAGAGTTATTCATATAGTTGGTTTCACTCTAATGCTGATATAACACGAACCTTTGAGCCTGCCCGAATTACTTAGAATAACTAACTTGTAAGAAAATATTCAAAACTTGAGTGTCTTACCTGCTTTAATTCTGAAGTATTTGTCACTTTCTGGGGTTTTCTCGATGATGCTGACTCGTACGCTCACTCTTCTCAACGCCTTCCTTTTGTGCAGGTAGCAAAGCGCGCGTTTCCTAATTGATGGTCAGCGAGTGTGATGTGGGGGAGGGTAGCTGTAGAAACTCGTTTCCTGCAACGTAACTGTGACGTTTTGGGGTGTGAAAACAGCCCCGCCCCTTCATAACCAAAACTCCTTCACTTTTCCTCTGAGGTCCGTTTTGAAGTGGGGCATAGTAAATGTCAAGCAATATCAACATATTTTATGAACTCTTGTTTACACCAATGTCATGTACTCCTAAAATGAGCACAGCATATATACATGTGTGTGTATATACATACTGTATATATATATACAGTATATACACACACACACACATTTTAAAAACGACTTAAAATATTGTAATTGTTCTGAAAGCAACATTATTCCCAAATGCTAATATGGAATTGTGATGAAACATCATTATTATTTACTTATTGGATGCAATTCGTATTATACAGTTTCGATGTCCAAAGCAGAATAAAACGAATTAGATTTTCTGGGGACACGACTGCAACACTCAACTCTTCTTGCAAAGCTTTGTTGCTGCTGTATGAACCGCGCTCCTAGTTGATCACGTGCTCAAACTAGTGTGGGGGAGGGGAGCTGAATAAACTAGGTTCAAACAGTGCAACTGCGAGGGTTTGGAGCTGGGAACAGCCCCTCCCCCCTTCATGGCCAACGATAAACTAAAATTGCTCAGCCTTTAACTTTTATTTTACTCTGCGGTCTGTTTTGAGGGGAGCATGATAAATTTCAAGCAACATCTATATGTTTCAGCAACTGTAATAACACAAATGTATATACCTGTTCATATTTTTTAAACCAGACTTAAATATTATAATTGTTCAATGAAACATATTGACTTCTGTCAAACGAAAATTCCCTCACCCAGAATAAAAATCTATGCATTACACATTTGAGTACGATATTACATTATATGATTGCTTCAGGAGTATGAGGTACCGAGTCCCCTGATGCGGGCACTTTGGTCCCTCCACCACAGATGTCAGAATTTGGTTCACATTACAGGCAGTAAGTCAGAATCGTTTCCAGTGAGGGTTGGACTCCGCCAAGGCTGCCCTTTGTCATCGATTCTGTTCATAAACATTACGGACATTGGCAATTTCTAGGCGCAGTGTAAGTGTTGATGGGGGTCCATTTTGGTGGCCTCAGTATTACATCTCTGCTTATTGCAGATGATGTGGGACTGTTGGCTCTTTCAAGCAGGGCCCTTCAACTCTCACTTGAGCGTTTCGCAGCTGAGTATGAAGTGGTTGGGATGAAAATCAGTCGGAAAAGGGTGGAGTTCTCTCTCCGGGTCGGGGAGGAGATCTTGTCCCAAGTGGAGGAGTTTAAGTATTTTGGGGTCTTGTTTGCAAGTGAGGGCAGGAGGGAATGAGAGATCGACAGGCGCAGCGGTGAAGCGGCTGCTGCTTGCTCTGCGCGCTTTGTATCGGTCAGTCGTGGTGAAGAAGGAGCTGAGCCAAAGGGCGAAGCTCTCAATTTACCGGTTGATCTACGTTCCAACCCTCATCTACTGTCATGAGCAATGAGTCGTGACCGAAAGAATGAGATCCCAGATACAAGCGGCCGAAATGAGTTTTAAAGGTGTTCCGGGCATGTCCCACCGGCAGGAGGCCCCGGGGACAACCCAAGACACGCTGGAGAGACTGTGTCACTCAGCTGGCCTGGGAACGTTTCAGAATCCCCGGGAAGAGCTAGGAGAAGTGGCTGGGGAGAGGGAAGTCTGGGCTTCCCTGCTAAAGCTGCTGCCCCTGTTACCCGACCTTGGATAAGCGGTGGAATATGGATGGATGGATATTACATTAGTGATCGATTCATAACAACGGACGAACGTTCCGATACCTGGAACCTGGAAGCCATACGGAAGCTCGAATTAGAGCAAACTCAAGCAAGTCCCGTTCGATACCGCGGAATAACTGTCTGCACCACTTTTTACTCTCTTTGGCACAAAAACAGCAGAATCTCTCTATTAGCATGAGTTTACTGGAATCGTGAACGACTTTCTATTCCATTCATTTACATTTACGTCCTGTCGATCGTTGCATCCAAACAAAGGAATGGTAATGACTGTGGAAGGGAACATGGAATGCATCCGATTAGATGCTCAAAGCAAGTTGCTTGTGGCTCGACGGACTGTAGAGTAAATGAACGTTTCCTGGAATGCTTGACCTGCTATCATGCTAACTCAACTCAACATTATTTATAGAGCACTTTCAAACAGCCATCGCTGCATACAAAGTGCTTTACATGGAGCAATTTAACATATACAACAAACAGTAACGCAGTCTGTAATAAATACGGTAGAAAGCACCGAACAGCAAAACCAAGAACAAATCTAAGTCATGGTGAGTCAAATGCCAAAGAATACAAGTGAGTTTTGAGGCGCGTTTTGAAGATGGGCAGCGAGGAGGCTTGCCGAATGTTCAGTGGGAGGTCATTCCAGAGAGAGGGACCAGCAACAGAAAAGGCTCCATCCCCTCTGAGCCTCAGTTTAGTTCTTGGTCCTTCTAATAATGTCTGGTCCGCAGACCAGATGAGGTCAGCGAGGTAAGGTGGCACGAGGTAATTTAGAGATTTGAAAAGGTCATTTAGAGATTTGAAAACAATTTGCGCTAACTGGAGCGCTAATCAGAGAGAAGGCGAGTTCCATCGCGCTATGGGCATGGAGGACTTTGAAGGGTCCCGTGGATGCCTTCAGACATTTGTTGCACAACATCAGCTGAGCAACGCTGTCTTGGGTGGTGATCGAGGGGAGGTCAAGTTCGAGATAGTGAGTGATTGGAAAGAAAAGCCACCAGCTGTTATAGGTCTCATTTTGGAGCAAAGAGCCCTCATTTTGTGACTACTCTTGTTATAATGTATTTTGTTCATATACCTGTACTGTATACTGCCGTTTTTGTGTTATTTGTGTTGTTGGAGCATATATTTTTGCATTTTACTGCTTGTGTTCTTACACATGTATTTTGTTAACACACTTGCATGTTCATAAAGGACGTGTACCGTAGTCATGTCCCACATAAGGAAATTCTGTTATCAAGACTGATTGAGCAACGCAAACATGATTTCTTACTAAAGAATACTTACTGTTGTTACTTATTGGATGCAAATCATAATGATCCAGTTGAAATGTCCAAAGCAGAATGAAACAAATTGGATATGCTGGGGACACTTCTGCAATACAGTACCTAATTCATTTTTTCTTGCAAAGCGTTGTGGCTGGCTTCTGCGCAGCTCTGCTAATTGAAATGTAAACAAACTCATGTCTGGGGGGAGGGGTGCAGCAAAAACTTCGTTTTGGAGCAGGTAACAGCCGCTCCTCTTCATGGCCAATGACTAAGTCAATATCAAAATTGCCATAGCCTTTTTGAACTTTGAGGTCTGCTGTGAAGGCGAGCATGATAAATTTTGAGCAACATCTACATACAGTATTTGAGTAACTAGGCTCACCAATGTCACATACTCCGCGCACACACAGTATATTTAAACTGACTTACAATTTTACAATTGTTTTTAAAGCAACATAATTCCAAACTCTAATATGGAATTTAGATGAAACAATTATTTACTTATTGAATGCAAGTCATATTTTCCAGTTTCAATGTCCAAAGCTGAATGAAATAAATTGGATATGCTGGGGACACTTCTGCAATACAGTACCTAACTCATTTTTTTCTTGCAAAGCGTTGTGGCTGGCTTCTGCGCAGCTCTGCTAAATGAAATGTAAACAAACTCATGTCTGGGGGGAGGGGTGCTGCAAAAACTTCGTTTTGGAGCAGGTAACAGCCGCTCCTCTTCTTGGCCAATGATTAAGTCAATTATCAAAGTTCCCACAGCCTTTGTGAACTTTGAGGTCTGATGTGAAGGAGAGCATGATAAATTTTGAGCAACATCTACATACAGTATTTGAGTAACGAGGATCACCAATGTCACATACTCCTAAAATAATTACAGCAAATAAAATTATATATATGTTCACAAACACAACCGCACACACAGTATATTTAAACTGACTTAAAAATTTACAATTGTTTTTAAAGCAACATAATTCCAAACTCTAATATGGAATTTAATCATTTCTTGGTTTCTTGGAATTGGAATTCTTTACTTATTGAATGCAAGTCATATTTTCCAGTTTCAATGTCCAAAGCAGAATAAAATGAATTGGATTTTCTGGGGCCCTCCGTGAGTCGTCACCTTACCGTGGTGGAGGGGTTTGTGTGTCCCAATGATCCTAGAAGCTAAGTTGTCTGGGGCTTTATGCCCCTGGCAGGGTCACCCATGGCAAACAGGTTCGAGGTGAGGGGCCAGACAAAGCACGGCTCAAAGACCCCAATGATGAATACAATAAATGGATCTAGGTTTCCCTTGCCCGGACGCGGGTCACCGGGGCCCCCTTCTGGAGCCAGGCCTGGAGGTGGGGCTCGTTGGCAGGCGCCTGGTGGGCGGGCCTACACCCATGGGGCCCGGCCGGGCACAGCCCGAAGAGGCAATGTGGGTCGCCCTTCCCATGGGCTCACCGCCAATGAGAGGGGCCAAATGGGTCGGGTGCAATGTGAGCTGGGCGGCAGCCAAAGGCGGGGACCCTGGCGGTCCGATCCTCGGCTGCAGAAGCTAGCTCCTGGGACATGGAATGTCACCTCTCTGGCAGGGAAGGAGCCCGAGCTGGTGTGTGAGGCAGAAAATTTCCGACTGGATATAGTCGGACTTGCCTCCACACACAGCCTGGGTTCTGGTGCCAGTTCTCTCGAGAGGGGTTGGACTCTCTTCCACTCTGGAGTTGCTCACGGTGAGAGGCGCAGAGCAGGTGTGGGCATACTCATTGCCCCCCGGCTCAGTGCCTGTACATTGGGGTTCACACCGGTAGACGAGAGGGTCGCCTCCCTCCGCCTTCGGGTGGCTGGACGGGTCCTGACTGTTGTTTGTGCATATGCACCAAACAGCAGCTCAGCATACCCACCCTTTTTGGAGTCCTTGGAGGGTGTGCTGGAGAGTACTCCTGCTGGGGACTCCCTTGTTCTGCTGGGGGACTTCAATGCTCACGTGGGGAATGACAGTGATACCTGGAGGGGCGTGATTGGGAGGAACGGCCCCCCGATCAAAACCCGAGTGGTGTTTTGTTATTGGACTTCTGTGCTCGTCACGGATTGTCCATAACGAACACCTTGTTCAAACATAAGGGTGTCCATATGTGCACTTGGCACCAGGACACCCTAGGCCGCAGTTCGATGATCGACTTTGTAGTTGTATCATCGGATTTGCGGCCGCATGTTCTGGACACTCGGGTGAAGAGAGGGGCGGAGCTGTCAACTGATCACCACGTGGTGGTGAGTAGGCTCCAATGGTGGGGGAAGATGCCGGTCCGTCCTGGCAGACCCAAACGTATAGTGAGGGTTTGTTGGGAGCGTCTGGTGGAATCCCCTGTCAGAAGGAGTTTCAACTCCCACCTCCGACAGAGCTTTTCCCATGTTCCGGGGGAGACGGGGGACATTGAGTCCGAGTGGACCATGTTCCGTGCCTCTATTGTTGAGGCGGCCAATCTGAGTTGTGGCCGTAAGGTGGTTGGTGCCTGTCGTGGCGGCAATCCCCGTACTCGCTGGTGGACACCAGCAGTAAGGGATGCCGTCAAGCTGAAGGAGTCCTATCGAGCCTTTATGGCCTGTGGGACCCCAGAGGCAGCTGACGGGTATCGACTGGCCAAGCGGACCGCGGCTTCGGTGTTCGCCGAGGCAAAAACCCGAGCGTGGGAAGAGTTCGGTGAGGCCATGGAAGCGGACTTCCGGACGGCTTCGAGGAAATTCTGGTCCACCATCCGACGTCTCAGGAGGGGGAAGCAGTGCACCACTAACGCTGTGTACAGTGGGGATGGGGCGCTGCTGACTTCGACTCGGGACGTTGTGAACCGGTGGGCAGAGTACTTCGAAGACCTCCTCAACTCCACCAACACGCCTTCCTTGGAGGAAGCAGAGCCTGGGGACTCTGAGGTGGGCTCTCCTATCTCTGTGGTTGAAGTCACCGATGTGGTTAAAAAGCTCCTCGGTGGTAGGGCCCCAGGGGTGGATGAGATCCGCCCCGGAGTTCCTCAAGGCTCTGGATGTTGTTGGGCTGTCCTGGTTGACACGCCTCTGCAACATCGCGTGGTCAACAGGGAGAGTGCCTCTGGATTGCCAGACCGGGGTGGTAGTCCCTCTTTTTAAAAAGGGGGACCGGAGGGTGTGTTCCAACTATAGAGGGATCACACTCCTCAGTCTCCCTGGTAAGGTCTATTCAGGGGTGCTGGAGAGGAGGGTCCGTCAGGAAGTCGAGCCGCCAATTGAGGAGGAGCAGTGTGGTTTTCGTCCCGGCCGTGGAACAGTGGACCAGCTCTACACCCTTAGCAGGGTCCTTGAGGGTATGTGGGAATTCGCCCAACCAGTCTACATGTGTTTTGTGGACTTGGAGAAGGCGTTTGACCGTGTCCCTCGGGGAGTTCTGTTGGGGGTGCTTCGTGGTTATGGGGTACCGAACCCCCTGATACGGGCTGTTCGGTCACTATACCACCGATGTCAGAGTTTGGTTCGCATTGCCAGCAGTAAGTCGGAATCGTTTCCAGTGGGGGTAGGACTCCGCCAAGGCTGCCGTTTGTCGCTGATTCTGTTCATAACCTTTATGGACAGAATTTCTAGGTGCAGCCGAAGCGTTGAGGGGGTCCGTTTTGGGGGCCTCAGTATTGCATCCCTGCTTTTTGCAGATGATGTGGTGCTGTTGGCTCCTTCAAACGGGGCTCTCCAACTCTCACTGGAGCGTTTCGCAGCCGAGTGTGAAGCGGTTGGGATGAGAATCAGCACCTCCAAATCTGAAACCATGGTCCTCAGTCGGAAAAGGGTGGAGTGCCCCCTCCGGGTCGGGGAAGAGATCTTACCCCAAGTGGAGGAGTTCAAGTATCTTGGGGTCTTGTTCACGAGTGGGGGTAGGAGGGAGCGGGAGATCGACAGGCGGATCGGTGCAGCGTCTGCTGTGATGCGGACGTTGTATCGGTCTGTCGTGGTGAAGAAGGAGCTGAGCCAAAGGGCGAAGCTCTCAATTTACCGGTCGATCTACGTCCCAACCCTCACCTATGGTCACGAGCTATGGGTCGTGACCGAAAGAACAAGATCCCGGATACAAGCGGCCGAAATGAGTTTTCTCCGGAGGGTGTCCGGGCTCTCCCTTAGAGATAAGGTGAGAAGCTCAGTCATCCGGGAGGGGTTCAGAGTCGAGCCGCTTCTCCTCCACATCGAGAGGAGCCAGATGAGGTGGCTTGGGCATCTGATTCGGATGCCTCTTGAGCGCCTCACCGGTGAGGTGTTCCGGTCATGTCCCACCGGGAGGAGACCCAGAGGAAGACCCAGGACACGCTGGAGAGACTATGTCACCCAGCTTGCCTGGGAACGGCTCGGGATCCCCCGGAGAGAGCTGGAAGAAGTAGCTAGGGAGAGAGAAGTCTGGGCTTCCCTGCTAAAGCTGTTGCCCCCGCGACCCGGCCCCGGATAAGCGGTAGATGATGGATGGATGGATGGATTTTCTGGGGAGCGGCCTGGTGAACTAGTGGTCCGCGTGATGACCTCATAGCGCAGAGGTACCAGGTTCAATTTCAGCTCCGGCCACCCTGTGTGAAGTTTGCATGTTCTCCCCAGGTCTGTGTGGGTTCTCTCCAGATCCCACATTCCAAAAACATGCATGGCAGGCTAATTGAACAATCCAAATTGTCCCTCGGTGGTGAGTGTGAGCGCGGATGGTTGTTTGTCTGTGTGTGCCCTGCGATTGGCTGGCAACCGGTTCAGGGTGTCCCCTGCCTACTGACCGAAGACGGCTGGGATAGGCTCCAGCACCCCCCGTGACCCTTGTGAGGATAAAACGGATCTGAAAATGACTGAATGTATGTTACAATGAGAACTCCGACATGCCTGAGGGCGTAAATATGCTTACAGCTTTAACTTTTTTAATTTAATTGCACTTTCCTATTTCTATTTAATGTGGTAGTTTGAAAATATAAATAAGAAGTTCCTCACCAATTACTCAGTACTTGTGATTCTTTCACTACGTACATTCATTCATCTTTCGAGCCGCTTGATCCTCACTAGGGTCGCGGGGGTGCTGGAGCCTATCCCAGCTGTCTTCGGGCAGTAGGCGGGGGACACCCTGAATCGGTTGCCAGCCAATCGCAGGGCACACAGAAACGTTCAACCATTCGCACTCACACTCACACCCAGGGACAATTTAGAGTGTTCAATCAGCCTGCTACACATGTTTTTGGAATGTGGGAGGGAACCGGAGCACCCGGAGAAAACCCACGCCCGGGAGAACATGCAAACTCCACACAGGGAGGCTGGAGCTGGAATCGAACCCGGTACCTCTGCACTGTGAAGCCGACGTGGTAACCACTGGACTACCGGGCTGCCCCACTACGTACATATTTACTCTTATTCAAGGACTCTTTTTTTTTAAATGTCATATTTTTCAAAAGTAACACTAATACAATTGAGTGCACATTTATTCTGCCACCTCTGTCCTTGTGTCCTTATGGAAAAGATGAGACTGATGCCCTAAATATAATAGTAAATAATAGTTCCATCAGTAGTATACAATAGAATATAAAACATTACTCAGTAAAAATACTCAGAGAGCTTTGCTTAATGTTAGAAATGTGCACTTCAAATTACAAATGTGGAGCTATGAAATGACAACTAAAACCTCAATATGTCACAAATGGAATAAGTGTGTACTTCACTAAATTATTTTAGGTTTTTTATTTAGTGGTTTGATTTAAGGTGTAATTTCGTGTGGGTCTGAGGCCATATTCCAGATTTGGGTTTGCATAACAAGTTCTATTTCATAACAAGATGTTTGTTAAAAAAGTTAAACTTAGACAAATATTAGATATAATAAAAATACATCATTGTTTTACTTTCTAATAAGCCCATGAGACTGTTTTCTATAGTTTCAGTTTTGTTGGAACAAAAATATTTCAGAAATCAATAGGTGGCGGTAGTGAGTAAAAAGTGTGTGTATTGAATTTAAATGAAAATACACACAAAAAATCATTTTTGGTATATTTGTGAGGACCTCTCTGAAACTTTGAGAGATGCCTATATAAACCCTCTAGAGGCCTTTAGAATGAAAAACTTGTGAGGACTGGCCTAAATGTCCTCACTTGTCAAAAATGTCCTCACTACGTTGGTCTTATAATCACAGTGGTCCTCACAAGTATAGCCGTACAAACACACACACACACACACACACACACACACACACACACAGTGTCGGGGCTGCCTCGCTCAGCAGCTTTGTACGTGTGAACGCTCCACACAATTTGCTGCGGTGCAAAATATCCCGCAACAAAATATCTCGGTGCAGCACCGGAGCAAATGTGTGCCGTGTGAACGGCCCTTAAGTGATCACCTGTTGTCATTCAAACTAGAGAATAAGTTATGGCTTCCTGCTAGTGAATCAGCTTTTTGTGATTTAAACAGGCCCAGATTATGCACTCAGTATGCACATTTGTGAGTAAATTGAAGCAAGATCGCCATTATTTCAGTATTCATATTTTTTTTTTTAAGTTTTCTTAATGCCTTGGCTGGACCAAGGTTGGAAGACACTGTTTTGTGTTTTGTTCATGCATGTGTAATAGCAGCATCACCTAGTGCGGTATCCTCATATATCACATACAGGCTGGCCACCCAAATGAGGCAACCATAGATAAGTCTGCCTAATGTCTTCCCTCTGTCTGGAATATTCTCAGCATCATTGCAGACATGGGGGCTAATTAGTTAACGAGCGTGGCGGTTAATGCGCCTTAGCAAAGCTTTGGTGTTTTCCAACACGGATAGAAAGGGGGCTTGTCTGGTGGGGGTTGGTGGATGTGTGTACTCAGCCAGACTAGGCTGGAACATGTCCAGATCTCTCCCCCTACCCTCCAGCCACACCCCGCGCCTCCTCTTACTGTTACCTCAATGAATGCTATCGCTCCTTCCTCCTCAGGAGGCTCGACTGTTTGTGTAAGCCAAGGGAGTCATCAATGATGGCCAGGTTAATGCGTGACACATTGGCCAGGTTGATATCCAGAACCAGGAATTTAGAACATCTGCTTGGCTGCAGAGAAAACACTCAAATAAACAAACAGAACAGAACAGTGGGGAGAACATCTACTCATGGTGGCATCTTTTTTTATATGCCACATGCATTTCGTTGGTCAGATGGCTTTATATACAGTCTAAGTGTGTGTGTGTGTGTGTGTGTAATTATGTCTTGTATGAAAATATAAATATATCGATTATAAATTTGTTTAAAAAACATGATAAACGGACCTTTAAAAATAATATCCCAATATTAAATTTACAATCACAAAGAGAGGGAAAATAAGCAATGTTTGCTTATTTTTCAAATTGCTACAGCCCTACACTTTTGATGTAAGTTTATCTTGGGATTTGGCACTATTGGTGTTTTGACCCACGCAGCATCACAACTCACCTGAGATGGGGAATATGGGCTCAGTATACCGGTATATATATTTTTTGTTTAACCAGGTGAGCAGAATGTGAACAGGAAGCATGACTCTGTGTGTGTGTGTGTGTGTGTGCGTGTGTGTGTGTGTGTATGTGTGTGTGTGTGTGCGTGTGTGTGTGTGTGTGTGTGCGCGCGTGTGTGCGCGTGTGCGTGTGCATCTGTGTGTGTTTTTATTGATCCTTCTCTGGTGTTGCAGTAAATTGGTTTGGCTGTAGAGAGGGACCAAGCGCCTACTGCTGTGTGTCTGAGTGTCTCTGACATTTAACATGATCTTTAAAGGCATTTCTCCACAGTGCCTTCAGGATCTAACAGAATGCTGGGTGTTTCGCTTTTCTTATTCCCTCTCCCACTTTATGCACCCAACCTCCAAACCCACAAACACGTACACACACACTCTCAAGGCCGGCCAGACAGTGCATATTTACCCCTTGGTGCAGTGAGGGGGATGGAGGCAGGCGGTAGAGAGCATCGCGAGAGTGGGAAGTTTAGTCATCGCGGACTGAAAAAGGACACGTTACTTCTGAAGTGATTTGATAGACATTTTACGTTTTGCCAAATTTGCGCTTCATAGTTGCACTCGTTCCGATCTTATAAACGACTACACTATCAACCAAAGTGTTCATTGTTTTTGTCCTTTCTCAGGATTTGCTCAAAGTTCTCCTCAAAGAAGATGAAGGAGCTGACGGAGGCCGGGCTCATGAATTTCTTGCTCCTGTTTCTGGTGGTTGCCAGGAAGGTGGAACTGGAGGATGTTGCCAGTAAAACCTGTGAGCTGCTGGGCTTCCTGCCATCTGACTGCCCTCCAGGACACCGCACACTGGTGTGGAGGGGACAGCTGGCACTGGTGTTGTTATTTCAGGTATGTTCAATCTTTAAAAAAAAGTAGAGCTGCTGAATAATTCCGAAGCATGGTCCAGTCCAGTCCGTTTGATTTATCGGTGCAAGCGCTTTTGACATTTGTGTTCTTTGATCTAGGAGAGGGGCTTGGATCTCGGCCCACTTGCTAGTGGGCTAGCCACATCTTTCAATGATATCGCTAAGGAGTTCTACAATAAAACTACCGAGATGTCTCGTAAGATTGCCCTCTGGGGGCCTCTTGGATCATACCTGGAGGGGGTGGCTGAAGTGTTCGAAACAAGCACCAGGCTCAACCTATCAGAGGAAAAACTTCTCAATGAAGGCTTTGTGTGGTTGCTGCCAGCCTGCCGCCAGTCTGAACTCAACTCTGTTCTTGGCTTTCTGCTGACTGTCCTCGCCCAGCTCAGGTGAGAGTAATCACCACCCAGGCTTTTCAGCCATTCTCATTATTCTTTTTTTCTCCCACTGAATTACTCTCTCTCTCTCACATAAGCCCCTTTTACACTGACCACCTGTGAAAGTTGCAGGGTTGAAGCCTACCTGCAAAATTGCCAGGTTTTGAAATAGTATCAGAGGCATGTCAGACGGAATGCCACCAGGAAGTTTTGCGACAAAGACTCACCACTCTTGGCCATTTGTGTTGAAAGCAGTCCCTGTCTCCGATACTGGCACTAATGTCACTACGCGTTATTGTATTTATCTGCTCTATTGGCCACAATTTATGGATTTTGTCTGAAAAAGACTGGTGAATACATTCCTATCTACCCGACATTGGTGTGCGCCCAATAGAACCCGGTGGACTGAGATTTTTGGGGCAGACACCGATAAGGTCGGCTAAAAAAAATTGTGTCAAATATAGATTGGAAGATATCTGAAACATCAGCCATTTGTATGAAATAAAAGAACATTGATACACGCAGGATATATACTGTAAATAAACACACATTCTTTACTTTTTGGAGGCCGGACGGTGTTGGAACTGTTCTTCCTCTTCCAACCTGGTTCGGGAAAGCAGGCTGAGGAAGGCCCTGATGCCACTGACATCTGATTGGCTGACAGTTCTCTGCATTTTTTTAAGTGATGCCAGAAGGAACTTTGCTGCACACGACCATTTCCTGGTTTTAAGTGAGCGAGACAGAGCCTGCCGCCGCAAAGTCATAAAAATAAAATCTATTGCGAGCATCAACCCGAAACCTCAAAATTTGGTAGATTTTTTTATTTCTTTGCTTACACAATTTTTACAATTTATTCATCATAGTGTTGAAAAATGGCTTTCTCTCTTTTGGCTTTCTCGCTTTGGCGAAGCAATATTTACAGTTGACATTTTGGGGGTCTACTGAAAAGTGATTATTTAGGAGGTACAAGGATTTGACTCGATACGAGTAAACAGTGCACTTGAGTTTTATCAATATTTACAATTTCATATGTACCCATGCGCCGATATAATAGCCAAAGTATGATTCATAACAAAGAAGCAGAACAATATATGACTAATTCATGAGAAAAAATGTTCCATATCTATTGAAAAGTTCTATCTGCATCTTATCGGGTTTTTGCAACAACTCAAAGCTAAAGGCTGAAGCAAACATTTTAAAGTGTAAAGAGCAAACCTTTTCTACAATCAAAACTTGAAATAATCAATACATGCATACGAGACTTACTACAAAGGACGACCGCTCAACTACATATTACCGACTGATGTTTGCTCTCAAAACATCCATCCATCCATCCATTTTCCAGGCTGCTAATCCTCACAAGAGTCGCGGGGCGTGCTGGAGGCGATCCCAGCTGTCTTCGGGCAGTAGGCGGGGGACACCCTGAATTGGTTTCCAGCCAATCGTAGGGCACACATAGAGAAACAGCCTCTCGCGCGCACTCACACCGAAGGCCATTTTAGTGAGTTCCATTAACCTGCCATGCTTGTTTTTGGAATGTGGGAGGAAATCGGAGGAAACCGGACAAACCCCAGGCAGGCACGGGGAGAACATGCAAACTCCACACAGGAAGGCCGGAGCCGGAATCAAGCCCTGCACCACTGCACTGTGAAGCAGACATGCTAACCAGTCCCCCATCGTGCCTCCCCGCTTTACAAACATGCAATACATAAAATATAAGATATGGCAGTTCAGGAATAATTGTGGTCATAATGTTCATAAAACAAGTATTTTTTGGGATGAATATTTGTTCACAGACACACTACAAACTTTATTTTTACAAGGTTACCACCAAATTGGGTGTTTTATTGTCTTCTATTGATATTTCCGAATTGTAACTAGAGTTGAATGTAACTCAAGTGGAACCGCCGTGAATTAGGAAGAGCCATAGTCAGCGCATAAATATGTTTTATGGACTTTCAAACTAAAGCTGATGTCAAAGGGCAACTTTGCAGTCATTTCTGCTTACTAATTTCAACAGTTAAGTTGCATTAGTCTTCCTTTATTTTCAATAAGCTACAACTCTCACTTGCTGTACAATGCAGTAGTCTTAATTTAGACATGGGATAATAGTTCCATCTGTCTTTATTTCCCAGCGATGAAACTTCCACAATGTTAAAAGACTGCTTCAAACCTCGTGTGAAAAATAACCAACTTGGATGCGCAGTAAGTTCATAGTAGTTTATCTGTGAGTACATTATCGACTTTGGCCACCAAATTGTACTGTTATTGTTTTACACAGCAGTCAAATCTTAAAATAGAACAAGCCAAATGCTGTTTTTGCTGTTGTATACGCACAGAATTGATACCGTAATTTTAAGCGCCTTCAAACCGAAAACAGAGACTAAAGTATAAAGCTTTGTTGCTTTTTTGTTGCAGTTATTAATTGTGGTCATTTTGTTTGATTGGCAAAAAAAAACAAAAGCAGGTGCATCATTACACCGATTAAGAGCCACGTGGAATCTGCACACATTAAGGTGATTATTGTGCCAATGGCTGAGAAAATGGAGCGTCCGAGTGTTCACCCTTGATGGCACTTATACAAGAAGTCAGTCCCAAGCCTAATTCCTCAGCTTTAGTCCTTCCCATGTCTCTCGGCTGTGGTAAGGTGGGGGTGCCGCCGGCTGATGAGGTGATCCGGCAACCTGTTGGATCTGTTTTCAGCAGAACCAATTAACTCCAGTCGCCCTGGCTTAATAGAAGGCAGGCCTTCCTTTGAGATCATTACAACCTCTCACTTGATATCTAGCCTTTTGTTTTTGCCAGGTGAATGTGGGGCACATCTCAAGTCAAATCAAAAACACTCGTTGGTGTCTGTAGAGTGTGT
Source organism: Hippocampus zosterae (assembly GCF_025434085.1). Taxonomy (NCBI): domain Eukaryota; kingdom Metazoa; phylum Chordata; class Actinopteri; order Syngnathiformes; family Syngnathidae; genus Hippocampus; species Hippocampus zosterae. The sequence goes on along the minus strand of NC_067455.1, from coordinate 19,720,255 downwards.
GTGTGTGTGGGGGGGGGGGTAGTTTGAGGGACGGGTGAAAGGTGGTTGTGACTCACCTTCGGAGTTTGCAAAGTGCATGGGGGGAAGAGAGGATCCAAATGGTGTCTTTTTGTTGGGTTGGCACCGGGTTGAATGTATTTGTATGTTTGCGGGTACACCTTGTAAGGAATGTCAGTTAGCAGGATTAAGTAGGGTCTCTGATGATGCCTTGTACAATGAGGGCCGATGGGTGTGAAAGGCCCATTCCGCAGTAGTAACGAGGCTAATGAATTCAGAGTCTAATCGATTGTCTCAGCTCTCTCTGGATTAGATGCAACCTTGCTGGAAGGGAAGAAGTGAATTGTGTGTGTCTGTGTGTACAGATGGGGATGGGATAGTGTGTGTATGAGGGAGGGAAGGGGGGGGGGGGGTCCTAGCCTGTGCTCGCTGTACACCTCGAACCCCTACTTCCCCGCACCCCCATCTGGGTAGTCGAAGGGGGACAGAAGGATCACCTCCAGTCTAAATGAGATTACAGCTTCTTCAGCTGCTTATCTGGGCTAATGCCAGCCACTGTGGAGCTGCTCGTGAGGCTGCGGCTAGGGCCAGGGATGAGCCAGAAGAGCCAAAGTACATTGTGTGTACAGAGGATCAGCAACTAGGCTCCCCCTCTGTACCCATAATATCCTCTTCTCCTTCCCGATCTCATCGTACACTCTGCTGCTCCACACCGCAGCACACCACAGCCGCCAGTAATCCCCCAGGAGGGAAGAAAGAAAACACTTAAGAAGCAGTGAGGGAGGAACAGTGGAGAAGCGGGATGAATAATAAAAAGAGAGGAAAAAAAAGAGGTGGGGTTTTGGCGGGGGTTGTAATCTTGCACACTAGGTTTGACTTTTGCATTGGACAGATTTGTTTATCTGTGTTTTTCCAGACGGGCACATCAACAGCGTGTCCAGTCAGAACCCGCCTTGACCCGGATGACTACCAACCCCGTTGTGAAAGAGCCCCACCTAGCGTTAGCAGTGGCACTTTGGGCCCACTTCTTCCCCTTCCTCCGCAATTTACGCCTCTCTCAGACCCCTCCGGCTCAGTTGGCAGATGCGGCCGCAGGTCAGTATCAGTGGGATCCTCATCAGGGGAGAAAAGGTGACTAACAGTCTGAAAAACAATCAGAGAGAAGAGTTGAGGCCAAATTCAATTTTGTTGCCTTTTGAATCGATTGAAGAATTTTTCATAAATGAAGGATGAGGAAGGTCAATTTGGAACTGTGACAGTCGATGACAGAAACAGAAGACGACGCATGGATCTTGCATGTACGAGCTGACACATGGGCATCTTTATTATTCTGAATGACTCTGGAATGCCCTCAGGCTTCACTCTTCTGGCATTCGAGCTGCCCGCCTCTGCCCCCCAAGACCTTCAACCCACTCCCGTGCAGTCCATCATGCAATACTTTGGTTGGGATGACATGGTTCATCCACTTCTTGTCACGCGCTACCTTCCGCATCTACTCCAAAACAGGTACTGCCCACTGCGACCATACCAAAGCTTGTTTGATGAAAATCCCCTCCAGTGTGCTCTGTCACGTACTAATTAATGAGTGTTCACGCAAAAGAATCAGGTAGTGGCCATTTGTTCTTCCCGGCTTCACTGTGTGGCACCAAGTAATGGTTGCTTTTAAACCTTTGACCATCTGTCTTTTTCAGAGAGCTGTTGGAGTCACTCACCGGCGATCGTGGCGTCATTCTGTCAGCGTCGTCACAAAGTCTGTCAGTCAGGGCCTGGTTCCGATGTATTCTACAGCAACACCTTGGTGGATCTGAAAGCAGAGCAGGTAAAAGCAATTTTTTCTCCCAAGGTTTCCTGTCTTCTCCAATTCTGCTGTGTGTTCTTGAGTAATTTATCACTCCTTTTTGTGTGTTCCACTTCATAAAGCACAAAGCTACTGACTGTCGTGACTGTTTTTTGCAGCTGATGTGGTATTCATTCCCACCCATTCGTAAAGGTCTTGTTGGCGACTCGTGATCAATCCGGCCGGGGTTTAAGTCCGCTTTTTGCCCGAAGTCATCAATTAGAAAATGGATGGATGTCATGCTACTGTTACATACTGTAGAAGTGGCAAAATTGAGAGCTAAAATGTATTTGTACAACAGTTTAACTAAGCAGAATTCAATCTCACGTGTAAAAACAACAAAAGGCTTTGACGACCATGTGAGCATATGTCAATTCACCATGGCAACAGAGAGAAAAAAAATTCAACTTAATTTATTGAATTCCCCCTTGTAATTGGAGGTTTTAGGGCACAGTGACAATGAAAATATATTCTGTTTGGAGAAAAAAAACAGCAAAGCCTTGACAGCGAAGGGCAACAACATAGGCTTGGATAAGCTTTTATGTCATACACCTACTTAATATTTAGTCGCACTTGAGATCAGAGCTGCAAGGCACTGCCGAATAAAATCTCACATTCATGTCGATGCAGTTCTGCATTGGAGTAGCCTCCTCGGAAGCAGCTTCAAATGAGACATCAAATTCAGACGGGCAAGGCATCCCTGAAATTGTATTCATACTAATTGACATTGGACAATCCATTCGATAAATATTAAGATGAGATCTTTTTTTGAACACGATTTTATCTCCACATGCAACTCACTGCTTCGTAGACCAAGATGGCCATATTCTCCCATGTGCTTAGGTCAGAAAAGTGTGCAGCTTTTCTGGCTGCTGCCACCCAACTCAAATCTGTCATTTACGCTCAAGCCAAATACATGCTGTGGGTGGCGCAACCTTAAAATGTGGGCATTTCTGGCACACCTTCTCCTCGTGCACTCTTCTGTGTTCCAGAGTTATTGATGGACCACCAAAAATGCTTTGTCATATATCATTTTAGATTTAGTGGGCAGGTCAGGTTCACAGAATATGTTACTATGGTGACTGACCTGGAAATTTCTCTTTCCCATCTTGGACTGAATAATTCAGTTGGCCGCATCTCAGGATTAAACTTTCGAACGACTTTTCACATAAGATGATTCTGGAATACAACCTTCCAGTCCAAGCTCAACTGAATAAGTCGTAGGAATGTAACGACAGTGGCATTATCGTGATTGTTTAGTTAGGCAGCTGGCTAAAGTGAAACCTCTCCTTTCTCATGAGCACTTTGAGACAGTAATTTGTGCCTTCGTCACATCCCGGCTCGATAACTACAATGCACTTTACTTTCGAGTCAGCCAATCCTCCATTAAGTGTCTCCAGCTGGTCCAGAATGCCGCTGCTTGCCTCTTGACTGGTACTCGTAAGAGGGAGCACATAACTCCTACTCTGGCTTCACGGGCTCCCTATACATTTTAGAGTTCTTTGTCCTATTATTTGTTTTCAAATCTTTAAATTACCTCGCGCCACCTTACCTCACTGAGCTCATCCGCCCCTACACACCTGCCCGGCGCCTCAGGTCTGCAGACCTGTCATTAGTAGAACTACCAAGAACTAAGTGGAGGCTCAGAGGGGATCAAACCTTTACCGTTGCTGGCCCCTCTCTCTGGAATGCCCATCTTTAAAACCCGCCTCAAAACTCACTTGTATTATTTGGCATTTGACTCAACTGGTTGGTGCTTTCTACCGTCCTTGTTTCTGATTTCTTGCTTTATTGTTGTACATATGATAGTTGCTCCATGTACAGCATTTTGTCTGCAGCGATGGCTGCTTTAAAGTGCTCTCTAAATACAGTTGAGTTGAGTTTTGTTTTAGATCTGATTTTGAAACCCTGGTGGTGTTTGTGCCTGACTTCCGATACAGGCCTCGCTATGGAGGAGCAGCTGTGTGAACTGACGCGCCTAGTGCTGATGCTTCCCGAGGTGGAGAGTCTTCTGCGGAAAGCGAACCTCTCTCTCCCAGCCACCATGACGACGCCCACTTCAGCCTTGGAGTTGTTTGTTGAGGTAACGTACACTCATCATTGATAGATGTGCTCTACTGTAGCTAAAGCCACCAAGCATGCGTTTGGATTTCAGGGGACGGGTTTTGTTTGTTTGTTTGTTTTTTAACCTCCTGCTGAGAACTGCAAATCTCACACAAATAAGGCCGATACATTCGTCGAAATTCAAACTGGACCTTTTATGTACAATAATGATACATGAGAGATGTATTCCGCATATGTCCCTGTGTATTTTTGCCCGACAGTCTGTATGTAAAGTTTTCCAAACTCGCTTATCTGCTTCTCGCTTGTGTCAGGCTGTAGGCAGAGTCTTCGGCACACTGCAGGTTTCTTCCGAGCGTTCAGCCATGGTGACCAGAGCTCTGGACTACCTAGGAGACGTCCTTAAATATATTAAACCCTCATTGGTCAGCAAGAATCAGAAAGGAATTCAGCTGGCGTATTGGGCACTCGGTAAGAGTCACATGATACAATTCAGGAGTATGTGTGTATGGCGATTTCTTGACCTGCAGGGTCAGGAAACTGTCACTCGTTTGTTTGCCTGTCTTTCTTGGACCTCGTGAGCCAGGCTGCGTCGTGAAGCACTGGAGCCCCCTGCTGGTCACATCCAAGGCGCAGCAGTTGCTCTTCCGCATTGTGGATCGGCTGCTCCTCCCTCAGAACCTCACTCAGCAAGACACAGCTCTCAGAAACAGCCTGCCACTCTATCTACAGGTTTGGGTCCAACGTGCACGAACCAAATCGCTATTTAATCTGAAAAAAACAACATCAGAAGAAAAGTTGGCCTCTATGTTCAGACATACTGTATATGCCTAAAGCTAAATGCATCAGAAAACTCTCACCGTCTTACTGTAACATTCAAGATATTTTTTGGGACCAGAGAAAATGATGCCTGCACTAAAATCCCTGCAGGGTCTGTCGGTGGCTTCTAGTGTAGCCCCGTCGCAAGGAGTGTACCTGAAGCAGCAGCTCCACTCCATCATCCGGAGATATCTTGACCATTTCCTTCCCGCCTCAACTTCGCTGGGCAGCATCGCCAATCATCCCGTGCTTCTCGGTGCATGCGAGCCCATCCCAAGCGGCACCGGAGCTTCGCTGAGGAGGACCATCCTGCAGGTCCTCTGGTCGGTTGACATGAAATCTGCTCTGTTTGAATTTCAACTCCCACGTCAGTTTGGCACGGGTTGCCCAAATCTGCTCTAATTTACGTATAAACGGGTTTTTTTCTGCTATCAGCGGGAGCTTCCTTCAGTTCCAAGGTCATTGTCCTCCACCTCGCCTCGCATCAGTCCTGTTTTTCCTGTTGGAACTTCTGAGACGCAACAGCGACTCAGACCCCGACCTGCTCGCTCTGCCGCTTCCTGCTTTACTGCGCTGCTTGATGCTGGTCAATGACCCTCAGGGTGAGCTTCAGTTGGTTAGGGCTTGTTGACTGCTTCCAATTTTTACGCTATCGGAGCCTGCTAATCAATTAGATTATTGAGAGAAACAGCGTGGGGGTTCTCCCTCTGTGCTTGTGCGGGTTCTATTTGGGTCAATTTTGTTTATGTATGAGGTGATTTTACATTTGATGATTTTTACGGTCATAACAGTTCTCTGGCGGACACCGTAATTTCCATGTGGTAGGTGACAGAAAGGACTTTTGACACTTCTAGACGAATTATGCATTGATGTGATTAAATGTGAATGGTTGTTTGCCTGCGTGCCATGTGATTGGCTGGAAATCAGTGCGGGCTGTGCCGCGCCTCTCGCCCAAAGTTATCCGGATTGGCTCCAGCTCGGCAAAAACCATCAGGACAAGCGCCACAGAAAATGAATGGATGGATGGACATTATGTTCATTTGAGTCATTCAACTCAGAGCGCCGCTCTCGTTATGTTGATTCACTACACACAAAGTGAAATATTTCATGATTTTATTTTTATAATATTGGGGAAGATGGTTTACGGCGAATGAAGACTACATATTCATCTCAAGAAATGACAATGTTGCATCAACAATCAGAATGCTTTTATTGGCAGATATTGGCAGCAATTGGCCTCTCAAAAAAGTATACATTCTAAATGAAAAACAATGGCTTTCACTTTTTGAATTAAACTCTTGAAACATGAACTTCACTCTATGTTTAATCTATCCATTTGCTGTCAAGATGTCTTCATTTCTCACTCAACTGGAATTAATTTTTCAGTGACATCCCATGCTTGATATTTTTGTGCAGTGAGGAAGACAAGCACAAATGCAGTACAACTTGTGGTCGAGCGATGTGCTGCAGTGTGTGTAAAAGGACCGTGTGAGCAGCTGTTGTCGGTCTTAAGGTAACCGTTATTAATGTGTTGCAGTCAGTAGGCTTGGCTTACACTTCATGATTTTACCGTTTTTCTCTTTTATGTTCCAAGGTCATTTGTGGCCGAGAATGAGAGAGTGTATGACAGGCAGATTTACACCGTTCTCGAGACGGTGGCTGTTTTAGATCCCCCTGTTGTTGAAGCCCTTATTCCTACCCTGTCTCTTGCTCTGAGAAACAACGAACACAAGAAAGGACTGGGCAAGAACGCCACCTTAAGGTGAGCAAGCGCACAAATCCACTGCATTGTTGTTGCTTGATTTGACAAGTTCACCTTTTTGTTTCAACAGAAGTGCATACAAGAAACTGCTGTGTCTTCTTGGGGAGAGTGGGCAGGCAGAAATCTCAAGTTTGGAAGCAGATGAAAGTGCCAAGACCTAAAATCAGCTCATAGCATCTTCTACTGTCATATTCTTTGTTGCCAAATATTTTTCTATTACCAACACAAATGTTCACCTTAAAAAAAAAACAACTTCCATGCAATTGTATTTTGTTTGGCACAAACATTGAGTCAATGCTGGATTAACTAAAATTTGACTCGAATGTTTTTTTTTTTCAACCAGGTCGACACAGTAGCATGACGTACGTACCCTTCCATGATTGATGTCCAATACATCAGCTGTTAAAAAAAATACTAATAATTTTGATTGATCATGTTAGATAAGTATTTTAAAAAAGAAATATGCAATTGTGTAATCACTGTAGTACCGAAGACTACAGCATCGATACTGGTTGTTTATGCATGTTGTATAGTGTACTTTACTGTATATATTGTAAAGAAGGTATTGACTTGAATTTGTACAAGCATATCATTTGCAATTAAATATGCAATTCAGATTTTGGATGTATTCTACTCGGATTATGTGAAGTGATCACAGTTAGGTGCTGGATCTCTCTAGTGGGTCGCAAGCTTAGAGTTCCCAATTGTGAGGGAAAATGATGTGTAAAGGCTCAAATATTTTATAGTTTGTCCTATTGCAAGCCATTTCTTGAAGTGTGACTTAAGTTTGCTCCAAATCACAAAGGCAATCACCAAGCCTCTGTTTCGGTCATTTTCCTGCTTCACTGTATTGTTTTTCCTTCTCACATCGGTGACATTATGTTGGGCAACTTCAACCTTCACTCTCAGTGGTGGCTGTAGAATTCATGCATTGCCTCAATTTTCTGTTCACTTACCTCTTGCTGCTCAATGATCAGGGAGCTTAATCCCTCGTTTTCTATGAATGCTCCAGCTCGGACAATAATACAGTAGATAAATCACACCTAATACACAAGTCATTTATTTTGGAAAGTCGATATACACTATTCACTCAAAGACTGACGAGGGAATTGCAACACGACACTGAATTATTTTGGTAGAAACTGCTTTGAAAATCAGCATGACAAATAGTCATCTATGTACCGAGAATGACAAGCAAACATTTTATTTCACAATAAACATGTCTTGAACATGTTATGGATCTCTGTCATGACAGAGGGTGATATGTATGTACACTGCCAAAGTGTGTTTCATTCAAGGTTTGGGAAAAAAAAATCTTGCCGTTAAAGATAACTGACATGATACAGAGTGAATAATGAAATGAGTTAAAGTATTTACGTTCCAGGGTTTGCATTTATTGTCTGCATATAATGATTTACATATGAACTATTATTATTATTTTAATGACTAGACACCAGGATGGCTAGTTTGCATTTCAGGGAAACTGGGTTTGGGATAGGACAGCAGCAATTCTTGTTAGGAGAGTTAGTCTCGTGTGAATACGAGTAAATACTATCTTTTTTTTTTTTTTCAAATCACATTTGCAAATACTGACTGTCAAATGTATGGTTGTTCTTCAGTCCTGCATTTGCTGTGGTTCAAACGGAAGCAATCCTGTGTTGGGGTACTTGGAGTGTCTGAAGGTTAGGGCATGTGAAATATGGAGCAGGGAGGAAACAAGTTGCTATCCCATTTGAGCCAAATGGCAACGTTGGCCCATAGAAAACTTCCTCTTTTCCCACCCGACTCAGATCCAGCACCTGAAACAGGACATAAAAAGGTTGTTGGTCCTGGGTCTTAAAACCTCAAACTCTTGTATTGTCAATGTGTAAAGATGTCAATGTCATAATGTCCCCCCACCCACAAAAATACACACACACACACACACACACACACACTTTTATCTCTCTCTCTCTCTTTTTTTTTTTTCTCTCTGCCAGACACCATGCACATGCCATCTTGCACCTTAGTGGCTATGTCAAGGAAAAGGGATGAAAAGTTTCAAATCTTAGAAATCCTCCCTCACCTGAATGCATGCCAAAGGCTCATTGGTCCAAATCGAGTACCCTCCAACCACATAGATCCTGTCATCATGGACCGCTACGCCAGACTCATTCTGACCTGAGAAGGAGAAGAGCTTCAAATAGCCAAGCTGAGGACACTGCGAAAGTTTTAACTCCCACACATGGTATCAGCCAAAGTTAAACAGAAGACAGGGCACACATTAGCGGAGGTGTTTGTAAAACCCAAACCCACACGTTGCCAGACATGACATTGAGGACACCTGCCATGTACTACACTGTTACAGCTCAGGAAAAAAGAAAATGCGGGGGCAGAGAAAGGGAATGAACCAATCTAAACTTTCAAGCATTGGAAAAGACAACGAAATAAAGTAGAAAGCATGTTTTATACTGTATTGTATGACATTCAAGCTGTTGCTGGATTAACTGCTCTTGATAAATATCAATTTGTTGCCATCTAAACATGACTGAGGTATATTTCACTCTCAATCGTAACAAAAAGACAGTGCCACAGTAGATGTTGACAAGAGAATTATTATCCAATGAGTTTCAAATTCAAGTGAGCTAAGGGTGCCAACTGTATGCTTACAGCAGATACAGTAAGTCAGGGGTCATTGCTATTGTGATATTGCTTGGTCGTGTGTAAAACAAACAAACAAACAAAAATAATAATGATTTCTTTTAATTACATTGAAAGTGTACAAAACAAAAAGCAAAGAGCTTGTTACTCTTGGGCATGGGCGTCACCAGCGATGAGCTGTGCCCAAGAATCAGGCACGGACTGGCTGGTATGGCCCGAGTGTGGGAAAAAAATAAAACATATTTGCTGGGCAGTTGTTAATATGTCGAAGCAACCACCCACTGTGTTTTCCTCTAATGAATAATTTGCGACCTCCTCTCAATAGACATTCACTTCCTTTCACCTCACCTGCCGGGTTGGTTGTATGTCCAGTGACGTTGGGAGATGGCCCCCACCGCTGACAGACGGCTTAAATTGGTCTATATCGACATCACAACTCCCATTGCGAAGAGATTGGGAATCTGAGAGCCCGCCTACTAGCCGGCTTGTTGAAAGTACGTGAAGCAAACTTAGCAATAAGGGCATGCAAAAAGAACACGAAAACCCCCAAGAGGATGAACAAAAGAACAACGCAATGGTGGCGAGTGTTTTATATGCAATATAAAAAGTAGTACTATATGAGTTTGTCTAAGTCTCACAATGTTGACTGCACATTATTAGTTCACATAAAACATTGCAAAACCTGATCACAACCCCATTTTTTTTTCTGTCAGCTTGGTCTGTCCAAAGTGGTGTTATCGGTAATTTGTGTTTGAAACGAAAGATGTACAAACCTCCTGGAATGTTCTGGTCAAGGCTAATATTACATTAAAAAAATGTTAATGTAAAGATTTGGAACCGCATTCGGGACAATTCAGACTGTTCAATCAGCCTACAATGCATGTTTTTTGGGGGGAATGTGGGAGGAAACTGGAGTACCGGGAGAAAACCCACACAGGCCCGGGGAGAACATACAAACACAGGGAGGCTGGAGCTGGAATCAAACCCGGTACCTCTGGACTGTGAGGTCGACACACTAACCACTGGACCGCTGCACCGGGCTGCACGTATATTGTCCATTACAGAATTCTTTTTATGATTTGAAAAATATATATATCGCTGTGTCACAATACCGAGTGGCCTGCAGACCACTGGAGTAGGGCCTTAGTCGAGCATTATGCCGAGCAACGCCATTGCTCTTGGCTCAGGTCTCACACTGATAATGAGTCGTGTTTATTTTTGTGTCGGATGTGTTTTGTTCAGTATTCTAGGCAGAATTTTTAGATAATATTGCATAGAAACATGCATTCAGATGCAAAACAAAAGATGGTGCCTCCCCATTAAATGTACATATGAGATATTGAAATATCTGTTGATGATTGTGGCTTTCAGTGGTGGAAAGCTGCACACATATTATTTGCATCTCACGCTAAAAAATGAGGTAATCCAATTAGTGTATTCATAATTATTTTGTATTACTGCACACCACATTCAGAGTATTATTAAATTAGTACAATTACTCATTGACCATTTTACATAATTAAAGCAGAGGTGGCGAGTTTCACACAGCTCTTGTGTGGGAGGTGAACACTAATTTGAGTAAGGACTGACACAGGCCTTGTCCAACATCCGCAGTAAATGCTGTGCATTCCGTTCCACTCCTTGTGTCTGTTATTGTGGGCGTTCTCCACTTTCCCCACCTGTGAGGAGGCTGAAGGAGCAGCGGGTCCACTGGTCCATGTCCAGGTTGTAGGAGTCGATGTGGCGCACCAGAACTCGGTCGTTATTGTAGTCCAGGTCATTCCCACCAAGCACGTAAAGCTTCCTTCTCACCGCAGCCATCACGTGGTAGACACGCCTCTGCAACATTGGACTGCGTGCTAACCACTGGTCCTAAAGAAGAGGAGGATGTGGAGAGTGAATAAAGGGAAGTGAGGAGAAGGAAAGTGATGGGAAGGAGGCACGGTGGATGAATAAAATTAATATATGCTTAAATCATGTCTGCTTGTTTTTAAGTGCACGTTTTAATCCTGTGTTTTAAGCTCTTGTAAAGTGTCTGAGTATGATGACAAGCACTTTCAACAATAAAGTTAATAATTATTATTATTAATATACAGGAATACAATCCTGTGAAATTGTCCCCGTCTTGATTTTTGTGTTCTTTGCATATTTATCACACACAAAGATTTCAGTTCATTAATCCAATTTTAATATCACACAAAGTCAACCCAAAGAAATACAAAATGCAGTTTCTAAATGCCAATTTAATGTATAATGTAAAATCCAAACCTACCTATCCCTATGCGTAAAAGTAATAGCCCCCTGAACCTAATAATGGGTTGTGCCACCCTGGCAGCAATAAGTGAAATCAAGATTTAGGGATAGTTGGTGATGAGTATTTCACATTGCTGTGGAGGAATTTTGGCCCACTCTTCTTTGGAGAATTGCTTCAAATCTGCCATATTGAAGGGTTTTATAGCATGAACTTCCCATTCAAGGTCACACCAGCATTTCAACTGGATTCACATTCGTACTTTGACTTGACCACTCCAAAACCGTATATATTTTTTAATTTTTATTAGCCATTCAAATGGTGTGTTTCGGATTGTGGTCCCGCTGCATGATCGAAGACCATTTGAGTTTGAGGGCACAAACTTATTGTCAGACGTTCTCCCTCAGCACTTTGGCAGAAAGCAGAATTCATTGTCCCATCAATTACAGGAAGTTGTCCTGGTCCTGAGTGAGCAAAGCAGCCACAGACACTGCCATTATCAAGCTTCGCTGTTGGCATAACTTTTTTTTGTTTTTTTTTTATCATATGCTAAGCCATTTTTACCTCAGATGTAACAGGCCAGACATCTTCCAAGAAGATCAATTTTTGTCTCATCAGTCCACAGAATGTTTTTCCAAAACTCTTGAGGATGTCACGTCGCGTGCTCGCCAGCAGGTGGCGGGTTCCCCCCGCCGCCTGTTCGGCACACCTGCCCGTTATTTCGGGCTGATTACGTGCCTTTATTAGGCGACTCCGGCAGTCATCTCACTGCCGGAGAATTCCTTACCGTGCCATTGCTCTCTATTTGCTATTCTCGTCGTTTGACAATTTCTCGCTGCCCTATTGCCTTACGGCCTCAATCTTCGCATACTTCATATTGTGATCAAATTGTTATCTCGGTAGTTCCTCGCCCTTTATCGTTTCGCGAGCGTTTTCGGTTGTCTTCCTTATTTTTTCCTGGTCCTTATTTGACCAGCGCTTTCTGTTACCGTTTTCCCTGTTCGGGCTCCTTTTGTTCTTTATTAAAACCCCTTTGTTCTCACAAGATCTTTTCGTTGTCTGCTTCTCCGGGGATCCACCTCGTTTTTTCTGTTGTGCACGAGGCGATTTCTCATCGCCTCGGGCTCAACGTGACAGAGGATAATCAAGATGTCATTTTGCAAATGTGGGATGATCCTTTGCGTTCTTTTTGGACAGTAGTAGTTTTTGGCTGGGAAATTTCCCATTGGATGCCATTTTTGGCCAGTGTCTTTCTTATGCTAGTCGTGAACACTGACCTGAACTGAGGCCTTTGTGTGTTGTTATCGGTTCTGGGTGCTTTTGCAACCTCCTGGATGAGTCGCCGTCGCACACTTGGAGTAATTTTTGCTTGTCGACTTCTCCTGGGACTTTTTTTCGAATTTCTTCTCCAATTTCTTTGGATGGTGGCAATATGTGTTTGTTTATTGAGATCTTATAGCCTACTTCACTTTGTCTGACAGATTCTATTTGTGTGATTTCTTGATTCAACAACTGTTTGAGTGTTGCATGTGAAAATGAACTCAGCTGAGTAGTTAGTCATACTTACTTTGTGATTCAACAACGAGTAGGGGGGCAATTACTTTTTCACACAAGGACAGGAAGTTTTGGACTTTTTTTGTGCCTTAAATTAAATTGGCATTTAGAAACTGTGTTTTGTATTTCCTTGGGTAGCCTCTGTTGATATTAAAAATGGTTTGATGAACTGTAACCTTTGTACTTAATAAATATGCAAAGAACAAAGAAATCAGGAAGGGGCAAATACTATTTCACAGCACAATACTGTACAGTTTGAATTGGGGATGATGTATGCTCAGGTTACTAAATAAATAATGTGGCACTGAAGGTCCGCTTTATACTAATCACTTCCCTCCGTATTTCTAATCGTATGTTTTAGCTATTCCATTTTGGACAGTCCTTGCTCATTTTACTAAGTGTATTGAAGCTGATTTTGTGAGAGAGGGAGTGAGCGAGAGAAAGAGAGAGGGCTTGATTGAGGCAAAAAAAAGTGTGTGCGCCTGTGTGTGTGTGTGTGTTGACATGTGGCCATCTGTTGTGGGTACAGTGGGGGGCGGGGGCTGCTGTCGCTCTGGCAGGTGAATGTAGATTGGTGGTGAATACAAATGAGCCTCTCTTGTGCCTCCCTCCCTTGCTTCCCGGCCAACATGAACAAACATAGACCCATATGGATGTGTGCCTCACTTGTAAACATGGCGCATACCACCACATTATGTGCAGCCTTAGAAAGATGCAGAGGCCTTGTTAACAGCTGGCTCATATGCATACACAAACACACACTGGATCGCACTACATTCCATTGTAATTGGCTGCGTATGACAATTGGACGTAAAATTATTTTTGACTGGAGTTTTATTTCATAGGACAATCATTTTCAACCACTGTGCTATGAGAGATCACCAGTTGCGCTACTACTGCGATTACTACTACCTGCACTACTATTATGACTATTACTATAACAACTACTACTAATAATAATAATATTAGAAAAAAATCTCAGTATGATGTATGCACTCCACAGCCAATGACAATCACAAGAATAATCAAATACTGTAATATCAAATGAATACTTCTCTGACAAAATTGAGCATTATTGTCTTAATATTGGCAACATTTTTTATACACCTCTTGTCAAAATAGGATCATAGCCCATAAAGAGAGGCAGAACAAATTGAGTCTTTTTTTGGCATCAAGTTAACTGTAAATTTTGTGAATCGGGTTAAATGTGCTCTGTCTCCTGCGAGCATGATATTTTCCTTTTCGTCATATAAAAGGGAAATTGCGTGAGAAACATTGCTTGTTGTAGCATTGCTTCTTGGCCAGTCTGTCTAAGTCTGTTTATTTACCTTTTAAATGTTGGCACATTTGGAAATAATAAGCATTTGTGGGATCTGGTGTGCGCCCATGAAAAATTTTACAAATGTTCTCAAACAGCTTGTTTTGCTATAGGCAGTGAGGCTTCTATTGTGCTTTTGCTCGTGTCGCCAACATGTGCACTGAAACCTGAATGTCAACAAATGTTATGTTCAGCAGTGAGTTCAAACCCTGCCTACGGCAGTTGGATCATGGGGGTCAAAGTGTAGAGAAGACTTAGAGAACTGATTGCTGCACCGACTGAATAACATCTTTCGGTGAAGGCAGTGTGATGGTGTGAAACGGAATCTCCCTCACTGGAAAAAACAACGCTCGCCATCATTGGAGGCTATCTCAATGCAGAGATATCAGATGAGTTTTTTCAGCTGGCGTGCAATTCCACAGTATGGAACCATATTCAATCCTCCAATAGGATAATGCTCGTCCCACAGAACAGGGTTTATCAAACACGACCACCAGAATTTGGGAGGGAGAGGATGGAATGGCCTCCCAGCGGTCCTAACGTCAACCCCTTTGAACCTTTGTGGAATCAGCCAGGGTGTGCTGTTTGTGCATGAATGGCAACCACAACCACGTTGACGTTGAGTTACTAGAAATGCAGGTTGAAGAAAGGCACGCCAACCAACAGCAGTGTTTAACCAACATGATGAGCAGGTGTCAGTCTGGCTGTGTATGGTTCTTACATATGCTACGGAGGATACTGATTGTTGCGATGAATGAATGGTTAAATTGCCAATGTTTTTTTTTAATGTACTGTATTTTTTTCATTCAATCCATCAACAAAAGTCAATGGCAACAACAAACTACCGGTAAGCTGTTTGGCATTGTCAGAGAAGATTTGGTAGGATTTTCCTGGGTGAAAGCCTCATCTCACAAATGCATTTTTCATACAAATATGGCACCATTTGAAAGTGCAATAAACAGGTTTTCCAACATTATAGGATTTGCCAAGAAGCATTATTACAACAAAGAAACTATCTACCAAACATGAGTGTATTTGCGCTCTGTTCATATTGATAATACGGGCAAAATACTTTTATGTACGTTTAATTGATCGCTGGCTAATTTAGCTTTTGAATGAGTAAAGCGGCACAGTGCTGTAAACTTCACAAACGCAGTTATTTACAAGGTTGGAGCCATTCCCGTCTAAGGGGCAACATTAATGAGATTATATGAAGTTGCTGTTTTGCAACTGTTTGGATTGAAATGAGCAAGAAAAACTGTACCACACAAGCCATTTCTTCTACCATTGTGACAGTAGCAAACGGATACCTTTTCAGGCTCATATACCATCAGTCGATTCTGGTACTGAGCTGTGTTTGTCACCCCACCTAGGAAAGAAAATAAGTAACACTTTTATCAATAGCAAATGATACAAGGGACAGTGTTTTCACATGCACTGTACTGTATCTGTACTAAAGTAAAAGGGCATGTGAATCGTCCACTTTAAAGGGGCCATATCATACTGAACAACGTTGTTTTTTATATTTTGGCTACCATTATTTAAAAATGCTAATCCCTCACCAAAAACACCCGCAAATTGGTGTTTTCCTCTATTCACCCATTTCGGAGCATTCCTGCTTATTCCTGCTCTCAAAACCACCAGCCCCTAGCAATCAAAGAAAACGAGTGGCTCCTCACTTTTCTACATTACAAAGTGAGGAGCCAACCCCAATACCACCCCCTGCAGACCAAACACACAGCCACTCTCTCCAAAGAGGCACCCGTGAAACACTTTCATTTTTGCACTGGAGCCGGTGAGCAGGTCCTTTCACACAACAGGCCCCCTTTCAATTAAGTGAGAAGTCTCCAGCCGCCCGAGCGGAGCATCATTACCTCGCCAGCCCAACGGTGGTGGCTTCGGACACCACACAGTGACTCGGAGGGGCGACCAAATGCGTGACAGCGAGCTCGAAGTGGTGTGGGGTGTGTGGGGCACTTTGGGACTTATGGAAAAGCAGCACTAGTCTGCCTGATGAGAGATAACAAAGGGTCATTACAGTTTTGTGGGGGATGTGCACAGCAGCCAGCTTTAGGACAATCTCAAGAAAAGGGTGCGACAGCCACAAGGGCAGAGGTGTGGTTTTAGTGACCAAGACGTCTTACTTACGGATTAGAAAGATAACCACCAAAATACTGTCACTCAATATTAAATTGCCATTGTGCCAAAGCTAATATATAATCATGCATATGCTATAGTTATAGAAATATAGTTTTGGAAAGCTTAACAATAGCATGATATGGCACCTTTAAATTCCCAAGCAAACATGGAGGGAAAACACTTGATCGGCTCTACTAACTTCATAATGTGATGGGATTGTATGAAATTTTAGAGTATGTCAAAGGGATTCTTACTGCACATTTATCCAGAGGCTTATCATGAACTCACCAAACTGTACCTTGATTGACTTTACTTGTATCACCGTGGTACAAAACTGAGCTTTCCATTGGTCTTGTCATAAAAGTGTTGGTAATATTAGGATTATTTTTGGATCAATTGTTTGACTGGGACACTGTGTCTTAATACTTTTGTCAACAAATCATAATATACATGTAATGTTGTGTGTCGCCATTGGTATTTACCTGAGACCCAGAGCAGGTTTTCAGCCACACAGCCTGCGTGGCATGAAAGTGAACGGTCGAAAGGCTGCACATACATCCACTTATTCTTCTTCGGACAGTAGCGCTCTACTGAGGGAAGCACCTGCCTCAGCTCGTTCCTGCCACCCACTGCGTAAAGGTACTGACCCAAAGCTCCCAGTACAAAATGTTCTCTACAAGCCTTCATGGAGGCTATCTCAGTCCAGCGGTTTGTCCTGGGGTCATATCGACAGGCGGTTCTAACTGCACATGTCCTCCCACTGGTGTGCTCCATCTCCCCACCCACAACAAAGAGAAAGTTCCCCATGACAGACACACAGTGGTGGCTGCGCCCAGTAGGCATGGGTGCCAACTCGCTCCAATTCGAGCCCCCTGCCACACGAACGTGCTCCCGCGCAGCTGGATTGAAATAACGTAGCTCCCGGACTCTGCACACCTCACGCTTTCTTCCCCCGGCTATGTAGAGGGTGAGTGACTGGAAACGAGGCCTGGTGCGGGCTGACTGGTGAAGGGGCTGTGCAAAGGTGCTATGATGATAGTCCAGGGCTTCATCTATCAGAGCAGCAACAGTGGAACTGGACTGCACCAGCGGATGGCTACAGGCTAGGTGGTGCAGAGTTGAGACATCCATCAGGCCATAGCGGATATGTTGCAGAAGATCCTCAGTGTACTGGTACCGGCAGTCGTGTTCCAACCACATGACAACAAACTAAAAAGGATAACACAAAAAGCGTGATGAAGTCTCTAATGATATGTAACAATTTAGACACAATTGTGAAGCAAAAACCAAAGTAAAATGTAACTCATCTATTTTTTAATTAACATTAGGATCAGCTATATTGCCATTTGTTGCTGGCCATTGTATAAAGTATAAAAATAGTACAATACATAGAGAAGAGGCGCACAACTGCATGAGCATAACGGGCGACAACAATGGATGTCCATGCAAACACAATAAATCCTCAGCAGCTTGTACAAAACCTCACTCAGTCACTTGATATCTCCCTGCAACAGGCTGCTTGACTACCTCACAGGAAGACCACAAAACAGGCGAGTTGGCAGGAACTTCTCTTGACCCCTCCCATAGAGCACAGTGCTCCCACAAGGGTGTGTGCTCAGCCCACTGCTCTTTATGCTACCAACCCATGATTGTGTTTCAACCTACTGCACCAATCAGAAATGTTTGCTGACGGCATGATGTGGTGAGCCTCATTACCAATAATGATGAGGTCAACTACATGAAGGAGATGAGCCAACTGTTCCCAGTGGTGCAAAAACAAAAACCTCTTCCTTAATATAGGGACAACTTGTAGACTTCAGGGGACGTCATTCACAGCAGCTCAACCATCCTGACCATTGCTGATGTTGCTATTGAGAGAGTGAGCAGCACCAAGTTCCTGGGAGATGGCCTGGGGGGATAACAGCCGTCCCATGTCGCCCTCTCTCCCCCCCAGGCAGTGCACGTCATGCGACCATCCCATGTTCCCCATCACACCAAGCCCCGTCCATGTGAGGCCGAGCCACGTCCACATCAGGCCCAGCCATTGGGTGAATGTTGGGACTTCAGGGATCAGTCCCTCGAGGGTGGGGTACTGTCATGGATGTGTTTGTGACCTACAGGTGGCACTGTAGGACTCCTCCTGCACACCTGCTGGTCATTGTGTCATTAGTTTTCTGTTAAAAGGACTCCCTGTCCGACCAGTCAGTGTCGGGTCATTGCTTGTGTGTTGGTGTGTATGTCACTGTCATGGATTTGTGTTTGTATTTCTGTCACGACATGTTTTTTGCTTATGCCATGGGTTTTTGTTTGTCTTGGATTTAATTTTTTGAGTGTTTTTTTTTTTTTTTTTTACATTTTGTTGAGTCCACACTTCCTCTCCTGGGTACTCTATCACCACTATCTATCACCACCTCTATCACGAATCAATAGCAATCAGATTGGATACAATCTACATACAGTATAATAGCCATGACATGGGTGTAATCTTGCTTTTTTAAATATTTTACTATGTATACAGATGTATTGTATTGAATAGTAAAGAAACAAATATTTTGGTACAAATACGTATTAAAAAATACTCTTCCGGTTCAAGCAAAATGTACTGCACAATTTGGTCTCAGTTGATATCCATTGCAAAATTATTGCAATTGATACGCTAGAACATCAGTGTGAATGACTCTCGCGCCCACGAAATACAGATACAGTAATTAATTATTACCGGTTGTCCTTTAGTGAGGAACTTCAAAACAGCATCAAGGCATAAACAAAAACAGTAAAAGAAGGCGAACACACCGATTGCAAAATAAGAAAGTGCAGTGGGGGATTCTCAGGGAAGAAACAATGGAGGACTTCTAATCCTAATTATTTTTTAGGATACCTACAGGATATTATGAAAACCTCAGTCAAACCAACACAACATCCCAAAGTCAAGACTGTAAACATCCACGGGCACCCTCGTTTGTTTCATGCGGGTAAACTGGGTAATTGAACTTAAGAGCTGTGGAAGGTTATTTAGTTGCTGTGAGGTATGGATGTGGGCAAGACGTCTGGGGATTACTGATTTCATTTTCACGTAATACAAAGTGATTTTACTATGAAGACAACTCAGTAGACTATTGTTATATGCAATATAAGTCACAATTGTGTCGCTCTGGAGAAGAAATGGGAAACCTTGTGCTGGGTGCGGGCATAAATCACAGTTATCTTAGTCTTAGCTTTGCTCTCCTTTCAAACATCACTTAAAAGTGGAAAAGTGAAACAAAACACTCTAGTGAGGATTCCATCATTTTGTGGTGACTGTATTGTCTTTGCCGTCGCTCACTCTGCTTTTCTCCTCTTCACAGCGCTGAAGTGACATCATGTGTGCTGGTGTGTGTGTGTGTGTGTGTGTGTGTGTTTGGATGGCGGCAGCTTACTGTGAAGGTCACGCTGCATCACACAACTTCCTCGGGGCACAGAATAAATCAACTCCTTCCGCTCCATGCTGAAAGAGCAAGTGCAAGTGTGTTTGTGTGTGCGCATGTGCGTGCGTGTGTGTGTATGTGTGTGTGTGTGTGTGGGGGGGGGTGTATAAAAAGGGTAAAGTGAGGGACAGAGATAGTGAGGGAGAAAGGGGAGGGATGGGGGTTAGCTACATGAAGGCAGAGCAAAGGATGGCAAGACAGAAGAGGGGGGAACAAAGGCAGAGAAAATGTGATTTTCCGAGCGTGAGACTCTCTGAGAAAACACACGTTGACAATGATTGACAGCTGAGCTATATCGGTCCGATATTGGTGTGCACAGTCCCCCTACAATTTCGGACGATGGCCCTCTCTTCCTGTCCGCTTCCGTCTGATGCTCAAATTAACCTTCTGGGCGCAGTGAAGGAGGCCTAAAGCAGCCTAATCAGAGACTGATTATGGCAGCGGCGGCTGGTTAAGGGGTCAGCGTAATTGTGCCATCAGAGGCCTGATTGTTTTCAATCAGACGAGCGCGCGACTGACAGCTAGGGGATTGGGGCCCTGATGGAGGCGGAGGGCCTAATCAGAAAAGAGAAGGGGAGAAAGAGAGAAAGGGAGTGAGAGCAGAGGAAGGCGGGAGGGCACAGGGGGGGGGGCTGATTGGCGCAAATGAACAGTCAAAATGGCAAGTCCTCACACCGCACAACCGCCTCACGCCACCGTCTACGCACACACCTTGACACTTCATCAGACAGGCACACAAGCCAAGCTCGCTTGCTTCCACGCGCGCATGAATGAATGGCAATCAATCACATACACATTCAGAGGAAATACCACTGTGATTGCAGGTCAACACAAACAAACATTAAATGAGATGCAGATGGAAGTGTTTAATTTGTTCCGTTAGCAGTGCGTTTTTCCTTCTATTGTATCCCTCAATTCCAGTTGTGTATTTTATAGTTGTGTGCCAAGATACAATTCACTTTAAGTTAAAGACTGTGACATTGGTATACATTTTTATGCGTCATTGGTGCAGCTTCATCAAGTGAATGAGAATGTGACCAGGTGATTCCCTTCAACGTCATTGTGGTATTGGGAGTGAAGGAGTTTAATCCTTCATTTCTATTGTCAATCACCGTACATCATCTTTGGTACTTCATCGGTAGACTCTTATACACCCCATCCAAATGTATTACAACAGGAAGGCCAACACCTTTATCTTTGCGGTCAATCAAAAATATTTTGGAACAAAAATGTAGATGAGAAAAGAGTTTGAAAATTGAGTTTCATTTCCATGTGTTTCTATCTGAATCTGATTCACAGCTTAGAAGACCACCTTTTCAGGTGTACAAAATGACTGCAAAAGATAATTAAATTAGTCTGAAGTCAATAAATTTGGCGCGGAGCGAGCAGTTAGCACATCCGCCTCACAATTCTGAGGGTGGGGATCCAAATCTGGGCAGGAGGAAGCATGCTCTCCCCATTCTTGCGATATCTTCAGCTTCTCCATCTTACGCTCACATTCCACCTCCTTTGGTTAATTGAAGACTATATTGTCCTCCAGCGTGAATGTGAAGGTTTGTTTCTGTATATGTGCCCTGTGACTGACTGGCGACCAGTCCAAGGTTTACCCCGCCTAGGGATGGTAATTGTTGAGATTTTTACAGTTCTGATTCCAGTATTGATTCTGTTCATTGATTCAATATTTTAGCGATTCTCTGAAAGATATTTCTTGGAGGAAAAAAGAGACTGAATAAGTAGATTAGCATCCACTTATATCTTAATTAAAAGAAATACTAAAAAAGTAACATGACCTTCCAAACCCAACGGTGTGGTCTGAAGAGGTCCACACCCAAGGACTCTTGGATGGGGTGCTCTGGGGGCCCAAGAAAAAAAAAAGTTCATGTATATTTTTCTGTAGAAATTGACAAAATATAACCACACTTATTCTTTGGCAATTACATAATAATGTCCAGAAAGATTTCAACACTCATATGATATGAATATAACTCGGGCAGCCGGTGACAAATATAATCGACTCAAATCCAACTGTGGTATGGGAGCTCTCACTGCCCCGTCCTCGGTGAAAGGTGAAGCGAGCGGTAGACTGGACCGAGAACTGCCAGCCTCTGAGCCAATAGGACTCTGTCTCTCGTCACGCAGCAGGTACTACAATAAGGTCAAAATGGCACTATCTGAGTTATCTGGAGTAGTGACAGCAGAGGAGGTGGTTAGAAGAAATATTAATACAATTTGCAAGCTGTCCTGCAGTTATCCTTCCTTGTAAAACCTAAACAATCTTACGTACGTTTGGTGCCATGTTTATGACTAGCCACATTAATAAATTACGTTGTTACACAACGTGCATGGCTCTCAACAAGAACTGGTTTTCGATTCTCATCCCTAAACCAGCCAAGGCAGCCTGGATAGGTTCAAGATCACCTGCGACACTGGTGAGGAAAAATGGATGGGTAATGGATGTATTGAACAAGTCTTTAATATTTATATGAAAATCCATTTGCTTGAAATATTTTGCAAACATCTGCATTTCTCACCATTTGTTTTGTTAGGGTTTATTCCATTCCTTCTCTTTTTGCAGGTAAAATGCATGCTTTGTATGGTTTAACTTTGGA
The DNA here is from genome assembly GCF_025434085.1 of Hippocampus zosterae. NCBI lineage: Eukaryota > Metazoa > Chordata > Actinopteri > Syngnathiformes > Syngnathidae > Hippocampus > Hippocampus zosterae. Next base: position 19,697,804 of record NC_067455.1, on the reverse strand, counting down.
GATTGACTGTCTAGAACTTTCCAGTTCCTCCTCCTAATTAACAAACTCCTTTGTTGTTTTGGAGTATAATCGTGCTGCATGGTGAAATCTTTCTTTAAATTGGCAGATGTTTTTAACCCCATTTATTTTGCTTGTGTCATCATCTGTTCGATCACCCCAGCAGAAGCCACTCAAGACAAAGCCTTAATATCAGGTCCACTTTTTTTTTTGTTGTTGTACAGATTGGACATCTGAGCAGATCAAGGTTTTAGTGTTTCCATGGCTTTGAAAATATTTCATCTTTGTCTCATGAAATCTTGTCTTAGATTTTTGACAAATTCCAGTCAAGCCCTAATATTCTTCTTGCTAATAAGTTGTTTGCATCATCAAGTGAAGCATCTGTTCCATTGGTCAAGAAGTCTTCTGCGAACAGTATGAGTAGGTTACCCATTAGTGCTCTGGAGGTTGTTGCTGATGTAACTGACCGTTGTTTGACACAACGGATGTGTATGTTATAAAGATAGTTCGTTGTAGCCATTTCCAATAAAATGGCCACTATGTATGTTACAGAATGAACATTCGTAGATGTAATACAGTATAAACATGTCAAATACAAATAAGTGTACACAGTATGGAGAAAAGAAAAAAAAATTATAAGATATGAAACAAGCAACTTTAGAGTTCCTAATTCATCTCGGAAAACATTCAGTCAGCAAATTAAATCTGAAGTTCAGGATATGCTGCGCCCCAAAGCCATTTACGATCATCTTTCAATCTGTTGGCCTCAAACTCTGCCATGATGTTCTTGCCATGATTGTCGAAATCATTGATTTTGCCAATTCGTAGCCTCAGCTGAGCATTGTCGGGGAGACTCCTTTTTGAAAGTGAGAGACAATGTCAGCCTTCACAGACAGCAGGATTTGCTTCCAATTACCAGACAAGCTTTCAGACCATGAGCTCAGGACCGCGCCTTGCTTTCGCAAGTACAGTCAAACCATGGTTCATTGTAAAGTAGGCCTTTTCACCTTTTAGTGGGAAAATATGGCTGTTATATTGAATTTTATATCATAAACATGTTTGTTGTAAGCAAAATTGGCAAATGGAACTTTGAAATGTGAACGTCAGAGGGGTGAAAAGGTAAACGCAGTACGCTGAAAAGAGGTTCAACCATATCTTCAACCGTATCTTCGTGTTTGTGTTTTGGATTCAAATGAAAATACACGAAAAAACAATCTGAGCTGTTGTCTCATCTTCATATTTTAAAGTCAAACTCAAATGTTTTCTACAGTAAAAATACGTGACAGGAGACACGATTGGGCCTCCAGATTTTCTTATTCATCTCATTTCCTTACATATCCTGCAATTTGAAAAATCACAACTTCAGTCTCCCATCACTCCCGGATGGGAATGTCGGGGAGAGCTCCCGCTGATTCTGCAAAATGTTTAGTTGAAGGTTCTATTACTAATGACAGAAACTCGGAGTGTTATTCAAAAATTATACGCAAGAACGGTATCTCAAACAAATTTAGGACACGTTTCTATACCTTCCATATCTCTTCTTCACTCAGCGAGGTGAGACGGTCGCTCTTGAGGACCTCCTTGAGAAGGCGGAACGGCAGCTGCAGGACGTCCTCCTGCCGTGTCTGGCTCAGCTCAGACAGGTGACCAACCAAGAAGCCCACCACAGCCTCCTCCAAGGAAGGAAGGTGAAAGAGATCGGCCACACGGTACAGCTCCAAGTAGTTAACACTGTTCAATTCCTGCAGACACGCAGAGACACAGAGTTTATATTCCGGGAGTGGGGCAATTAATGCCTATGCAAAGAAAAACGGACTCAACTTCAATAAAGAATAGTTTAAATTCTTTTGTATGATAGAAGGTAAGCACTTGATGAACGGCCATCTTTTACTTGGCTAAAACATTCTATTAGTATCCAGTCAGTACAGCACGCGCCAATATTACAGTCACAACTAAGTTCTAGTTAACAAATGCCACACATTCCCATTTGCCAAACATTTATGATAGAGCGCATGTGCTTTATCAGACAAGCCACAAATGTGCAGTTTTTACATTAAGCGTAAGCTGATTTCAATCTCACAGTGTAATGAAAAAGCAGTGAGGGAGAAAGGCAATAAATGTGAGAGGAAGGGGGTGGGATGGGGAAATCCAAGTCGTTTGAAAATGTGGAATACGACTGCCACCTTCTGGCATTGGTGAATACAACTGCGCATAGCCTGAATGTTCGACAGGTCTGTGTAGTCCCTCGAACGACACAAATCACGTACATATTCTGCACAGGATACATTACATACACACGCATTTCAATTAAGATTATTTCATTTCATTTTAATCAAACAATTAAATGAGAGTTATGATGATTGGTGTATTTTTAAATGAAAGTACTGTACGCACCAAGAATGGTTTGGATCAATTAAGTATTCGCTGCGCATCATTATTCACAATTATCGGTGGAGGTCATCGTGACACGCCACTCAATCTGAATTTTAATGCCATGGCAGGTAATCAATAGTAGTCATTTGACCTCAACTTCTACCAATATATCTAATTCAGCATCTGGTACAACTTTTGTCATGTAAATAAACAGACGTGGGTTTACTGTTCCTAACATTAATAAACAATCACTTACGCTCATCTGTTTACAATGTCAATGGTTGGTCATCTGTTGCTCCATAACGTTGTAAAACCACCAGATGGCTCACGAGAGCAACGTTTGCCATTGAGAGTTAAACATGCTAAACTAGTTATATATTTTAACCTCGTGACCGGCGTTTTTGGATAAAATGACCTTGTACTCACACGCAAATATTTAATGTGGGAATTTAAAATGGATGTTGTGTAATCGAGAGGCCATTATGATCCCTACAGAAATGGTTCAAGGATTTGGAAAATAACAGTGTTTGAACAAGTCCTGAATAAGTACCCACACTCAAAGTGAACCTCTAGTGGACCATTTTGAGGTATTGATGGGTATATAAAGTTTAATACATATCTGGTGGGGTTTTTTTCTGTTTTCATTTTTGTGTAGACCAGTTCTGTCTGATGTTTCCCTCCTCCAACACTCCTGATTCAAATGATCAAGGATCATTATCAGGCTTCTCCCACTTTGCTGATGAGCTGATCATTTGATTTCATGCATATTTGTGTTATGTTTTGGTTAAGATGACATTTGGTTTTGTTCCCTGGTGCCCTTTTTGTTTTCCGCTGTTCTCGTCATCTGGGTACCTTGAGTTTAAGCAATCAGCTCCCTCAGACCTTCGTGTCTTGTCCAGGTGTTTCTCGTCATCTCGTCACTTTGCTTGTATTTAGTTCCCTGGGTTCTGTCAATCGTGGTTGGATCGTTGTGTGTGTCTGTGTGCTCCTGTCATATTTTGTTCCGGTCAGAGTTTGTTTGTTTATTACTATGGCTTCTTGTGGTTTTCAGGACTTTGTATTTGTTAATGTAGTTTTTTCCAGTGTACCCCTGCAAATGTTTTTGTTAATACATATTGTTCAGCGCAGCCTGCTACTCCTGCCTCCCCACTTTTTGGGGTCCTCTACCTACCACGGACAAACATGACAATTTGTGAAAGCCATTGACGAAGCCAACCTCCACAAAATGTGCCTGAAAAGTGGAGCTGAAATTTATCGAAAAATAATTTAATTTCTCATCTTCAAAGAATTCAAAATGAAATGCATCCTCCTCCTCTAAAAAGTCAACAGGTATATCGAGATGAGTTTCATCACTCGCACGTATTTAGAAACTGCCATTCTAGTTTGTATCCGTAATTATCAAATACATGCTGAGTTGTCAACATCGGTTATTTTGATTAGTTTCTGGAGAAGTACAAATAAATGCAGCATCCAGCGAAACAAAACCAGCAGAAGCAGTTCGGACCAGGGTTCCTCCTGTGGACAGTGACGTCTCGGTGATAGTCGGGACAGTGATGAGGAATACGTTTGTTGACTAGTTGAAAAAAAAGTTAGTCAAGTGTTAGCTTGTTTGTGACATTTATGGATGTAACTATACAAAGCCACTCAATAAATATAAACGGCTGCTCAATCCTAAAGTGATTTCTTCTTTCTCCATCTTTGACCACTTGTTAGGGAAAGACTGTACAAATGGGTGAAATGCAACGTTCTTCTGTGCCTCAACAGCTGCTTTTGTGAGAATCCACAAATGATCTGAAGTGACATGCTCATGCTCCACACTGAATGTTCATTTATATGTATTGGGAGTAAAGGGAAGTGAACTTGTGTTTTGTGTTTATCATGTGTGTGTTTTATTGTTTGTAACAGTGTTTTATAATAGTATAGAATAGGTAATAGTTGTAACTCCTGAAAACAACACCAATAAAAAATCTCCATATGTGAGATGGGACCAAGTACTTGTTTACGCTATTGTTAATAAGATGCATTTTATCTACATTTATATGTATTTTATGTACGATACACACATTTACTTTGTCAACTTCACTTCTCATCTGTTTGAAACCAAAAAAAAATACACCCAATGCTTTTTAATCATTAGAAATAAATTCAGGGGTCAGGGGATTATAGAACGAATGTTTTTTTTTTTAATTGTGTGAATAGTTTGCCGCTGGATGCTGTTATTTACTTTCTTTTATTTTGCTTTTGCACTTGCACCCAAAATTGTCAGTGTGTGCCTGCACAGAAGAGTGGATATATTGTATCTAATCCGTAGTGTGTGCGTGTGTGTGTGTGTGTGCGTGTGTGTGTGTGTGTGTGTGCGTGTGTGTGCTTGAAGCTGCTTTTGGCTTTTGGCTTCCAGTGGCTTAAGGCTTCATTGCCAGTATTTGCAAAACAGTCTCTGTTGGAATCAGTTGCATTGTGGGAAATGCGCTACATATTGACAATGAATAAAGAATGTAAGGGCGGCACGGTAGATATAAAACAAAACGTGGTTATTTTGAGTAGTTGAGCAGTGCATTTTCTATATGCATTTGAAAATTAAAACCCGATGAGAATACTCTTCTGCACACTGGGTCAATAATAAAACAGACAGAAACACGTATTTTGCCTCCAAGTAGATTAAAAAATGTGGCCCAGGACATGATTTAAATTGTGTGTGTGTGTGTGTGTGTGTGTGTGTGTGTGTGCGTGTGTGTGCTTGAAGCTGCTTTTGGCTTTTGGCTTCCAGTGGCTTAAGGCTTCATTGCCAGTATTTGCAAAACAGTCTCTGTTGGAATCAGTTGCATTGTGGGAAATGCGCTACATATTGACAATGAATAAAGAATGTAAGGGCGGCACGGTAGATATAAAACAAAACGTGGTTATTTTGAGTAGTTGAGCAGTGCATTTTCTATATGCATTTGAAAATTAAAACCCGATGAGAATACTCTTCTGCACACTGGGTCAATAATAAAACAGACAGAAACACGTATTTTGCCTCCAAGTAGATTAAAAAATGTGGCCCAGGACATGATTTAAATTGTGTGTGTGTGTGTGTGTGTGTGTGTGTGTGTGTGTGTGTGTGTGTGTGTGTGTGTGTGTGTGTGTGTGAGAGAAGGTTTGGTACCTGGATGAGGTAGTGGGAGCAGATGCTGAGAAGTTCCAGCAGCTGAAGGTGGCTTCCAGCAGACAACACATCCTGGATCACTGTTGGCTCCAGTACAATCTGCCCACAGGAAAACACAACCTTTGCCATATATGTCAATGATGTCATAATAACCCCTAAACCAGAGGTTGTGAACCCGGGTTCGATTGAAACCGGGTTCGATCGAACCCTCGGGGTTCGGTAAATCGGTCTCAGGTATTCGACGGAGCCTCTGCCATGGAGGGTAAGACATATGCGACTCAAGATGTCAATTAGTTATGACACACCCACTTGGCCATCACTGCCTGCAGATGATCACGTGACATGGCTTGTCCAATCAGTGCTGTGGGAAATTTAGTTTGCTTAGTATTCAACGTGTGACTGTTTGTATAGTACAATTAAAACAAATGAAAAAAATATATCTATCGATCGATCGATAGGTATACTTAGCGCTTGAAATGTTATTTACTTTTTTCTGTTTTTAATAAATGTTTTTGTAAACATCTTCAATTTGTAAAAAAATAAAATTAAATAAAAAAAGTATATTTCTTTTTTGCTAATGAAGGGTTCGGTGCATGTGCATATTAACTGGTCGGGTTCGGTACCTCTAAGAAAGTTAAGATCCATTGTCCTAAACCATTAACACCTTTTTACTGTATGTCAATTTCGGAGGGAAAAAAGTACAAAATGGATGCTTTAACCCGAAGTATTATATAGAATGCTGTGAACAATGCAAATGTTACAGATTGATGTGAAGTGACTCAGCTCCCAGACACAGGCAGTAATCTCCCTTTGCACGTGTATTACTTTTTGAATTGTTACATTTTATTGTACTGTGGTCTATTTATATCTATACATACATGTATATGATGGTTACAATGTCTTACTTGGAGAGAATATGGTGTGCAAGAAGCCGCCTGACTTCACGAATCAGGTTTTCTTATGGAGGAGTTTATTTTACTGTAACTCAAACTCTGTAACTCTTAACATGAAGTGGTTCAAGGTTTTTTGACACTTCAATGACCTTTATGTTGAAATGTTACTGAAACTCTACAGCAGTGGTTCGACGGAGCCTCCACCTTGGAGAAGAAACACCCGACTCCACATTTCAATTAGTTATGACACGCCGCCTGCAGATGATTACATTACATCATTTGTCAAATCAGTGCTGCGAAAAATGCAGTTTGCTTCGTCGTCAATGTGTGACTGTCGTGATAATACGTCGTGATTTTTTTGGGGAGAATTAAAAAAAAAATAAACCAAGCCAAAAAAAAAGAACGCGGTCAGACGAATATGTACAACATGGATTCACATGCATCACGGAAAGTGATGGGACTCAATGGCCTATCTGCATCATTTGAGCAACTCAAAACTGAATGAACACTTCTTAAATCATATTTTTATTTTTCCCTAGTGAAGGGTTTGGTGAATGTGCACATGAACTGGTTGGGTTCGGTCCTTTTAACAAGGTTAAGAATCACTGCTCTATAGTAAAAAAACAAAACAACCAAAACAAATAAATTTATTGTGATGTAGTCAGATGCACCCTAGAAGAAATTAAGATCTGAATTGGATATGATTTTGAAATTGGGGTGGAAAAAACAATTAGATGGAACAGATTAAGGTGGGCAGGCGACCCGGTAGTCCAGTGGTTAGCATGCTTCACAGTTTGATTCCAGCTCCGGCCTCCCTGTATGGAGTATGCATGTTCTCCCCTGGGCCTGCGTGAGTTTTCTCTGGGTACTCCGGTTTCCTCCCACATTCTCCTAAAAAAACATCCATGGTAGGCTGATTGAACACTCTAAATTGTTCCTAGGCATGAGCGTGGGCGTGGATGGTTGTTCGTCTCTTATGTGCTCTGCGATTGTCTGGCAACCGATTCAGGGTGTCCCCGCCTACTGCCCAAAGACAGCTGGGATAGGCTCCAGCGCCCCCCACGACCCTAGTGAGGATAAAGCGGTTCGGAAAATTAATGAATGAATGAAAAGATTAAGGTGGACTTTGGGGTTTCTGCCTCTGTACTTCTCCAAAGAAAGATTTTAGTCAGTCATCATCAAGATTAACGATGAGTTCTTGTTTGTTTGTTTTTAGCCATTTTTTACACTTGCAATTTAGTTAAGTGTGTTCAAATGTTGACCACTGACCTGGACTGTTCCCTATAAAACAATTATTCATTGCTTTCAGTGTTTGGATTTGAGGTTTAAATGTTTAAAATAAAAGCAAAACACACAGCAATGGAAAGTGTGTGTTTTTTTTTTCTTTTTCTCAGTAATAGCAAAACGATCCAATGGCGGCGTGTGCCATTAATTTGCAGGCCTGTATGACGTGTGAGTGAATGATTTTAGTGGGTTGTTATTTACGGTGTGGGGATAAGCATATTGTCCTCATCTCATCCGCTATCATCTTCTCTGGGCAGACGGATGGCTGAGCCAACTGATGCAGGCGGCTTGCAAGCCTGCTGTTGACCTACTTACACTCCCAAACCAACTACCACTTGCTCATTTCCACTGTAGAAATAAAATTAGGGCATTAGTTACAATTTGAGTTTGCAGCCTCTCGCTATCCAGTATAAACCTTGGATGCTTCTGGGACTGAATATTGCTGATGGAGCAAGGGTAAAGGAAGGTCGTATAACATGGTCAGACACTTGTTGGGGCTGGTGAGAGTACACGAATGGCTGAAAACCAATACAATTCCCCCCACAGATCCACAGTCACGCTGCTGATTACGTTAATGCGGGTGCGATTAAAAGGCTAATCGGCAAAAACCTTGTATCATGTTCGATATTTAGAAGACGTATTTGACTGCATGAAAAACCACAAGGAGGAAGGTCCATTTGAAAAGTCTCGTCTAACGCGAAATCATTTTCACTGTCTTTGTGTTGAAGTGTAATTTGCAAATACATTTGTAACAGCATTAAAATGATTAAAGGATTAACAAATGCAGTATTCAATCATAAAATGGGCAAAGTGAATAGTGAAAGGGGCATAAATGAAAAATGAGAGGAAAGCTTCAACACTGTACTGTATTGGGTACTCAAATACTTCTATCCATGTACACTAAAACATCAGAATTAAACATAATATCTTGTGTTTATTAAAACAAGAACACTTAAAAAACAAACAAATTGCAAACCCCAAAAGACACGCTCATGAAAAAACAATTATTAACCCAAAAAATATTTACATCATGGGAGACAGCAAATTGTGGAGGCGATGACAATGTGTCATGAAACTGAAAAATGAATTGTTATATTGACATATTCCCAATTGAATGTATGATAATCTATTAATGAATCATTTCTATCGAACCTCTCACCTGTCCAGTGTAGGCAAAGTCCAAGGCGTGCTTCAACCCGACACTGGTCACTCCTTGCAGAGTCACTTCATCAGCCACACTCTCCACCATGCACAAGCTGAACATGGCCTGATGACAAAACCAAATACGGAAGTCATTAGAGGGACTTTACATTTTGGTTTATCATTTAAGAGATTTTTGTTTTCCCCCCAGACTCTTGTCTCCCTTACGTTTTAGTATTTTATGTGTGAATTGGAGCTGCACTGCAAAATGAGTTGTGGATCTTCAGAAAACACAACAAGACAGTTTAATCCGAACCTGCCAGACACAACAGCCAAGAAACCTTCGGTATTTATTGCTTTCCTCAGCTCCAAAACTCAATATAGGACATTCAGTACTTTGTGATACACAGTACACCTCTTGCCTTAAGTACCGCCTGGTGCTTTCTACCGCCTTTATTACCATTTCGTCTTACTGTTTATTCTGTATGTTAAATCGCTCCATGTACAGCACTTTGTATGCAGCGATGGCTGTTTGAAAGGGCTCTATAAATACTGTTGACTTGACTTGACTTGACTTGACTTGACTTAAGTTGGGCGCACACAGACATCTGGGCAAAATCAAAGCAGGGGCCACAGTGTCTGTAGTCTGACACTGATGAGTGGAGCTTTGGTCATCAAAGCTATTGATTGCTGTCATGCCATGATGGGATGTCACCCACTGATCAGGGGACCAGTGCAGCAGTGTGATAGTAAAGCACAAAAGGGTGATGTTCCAAACAAGGAAACGAGATATCTATTCCGCCTACATTCACATCTTCACATTCACTCTTTTTCCTCTGACGTATTCCATCTGATCGACCAAACGTTCCAATTTAATTTAATCAAAACAAACTACATGAATAAAAAATAGAGATGTCAGTTTATTTATTTATTTTTGGGGACAGTAATTTGCAGAAGAGTAGCGCTGCATTACTGATGGGTGATTCTAATAATTCGTTTGTTCCGATTTGGCTCAATGATAATTGCACAATTCTTATGATAAATATTTTTTGAGGATTCAAGGTTTAGAGTGGAGCAGTATTGCCTGACATGTTGTGGTTATTCTATGAAACAAAACATTTTTTTAATTACCGGTACTCAGACTGAATGGTAGACTTAACATGTTAACATATCATTTGACTTGCCCTTGTAAAGGAATAACTTTTAGCTTAGCTTTTTGTACTTCATGTCACTCGACTGTGGAAGTGTAAAGCCCTATCTAATGAAAAGTTCAGTGTGTGTCTAATCTCCTTATACGTGTCGAGGACCCAGAAGCAAGGCAGTTAAAGCATCTCTTTCTGTCATGAAAACAAAGTGCATTCCTCCCAAAATTCCAATCGAGTTTTTGATGATTCATGGCGCACATGAACTTTAACTCGGTAATGGGAGCGCCCCGCTCTCCTCAGGCAAATGGCCACGTAAGAATTGGAACAACTTGAATTTGAGCGGAATTTTGTCCAGTGCTTACACAGCCGAGTTGATTTTCCACGCAGCCAATTAAAAATACACCGGTTCATTAGGCACAGGGAGTGCGGTGGTACAACCAGAGAGTAATGGTGGTGGCGCTGTGGTGTGCCTACACAGATGAGTGTCAGTGAAAAAGTCGTTGCGTATCCAAGCTTTTGTGTCATTACTGTGGAGTGTTTTTAGAGCTGTCTGTCCCTCGCATGACTGTTCCTGACCTTGGTGTCGGTGCTAAGGGACAGTTGATGATGGATAGCTCTGCTGACTTGGAATATAGATCCCTGAGTCCTGCTCACTGCAGTCTTTTCTGCATGATGCTGCAGGAGGAGTGCAATGCTGCACTTAGCCTGACCTTCTGGAAAAATAAGTATGACTGCACTTTGATTTATGAATCCGTTATTCCATTTGGAGTAGGCATTCACAAAAAGGTGTGCACGTGAACTTACGCAATGTCACTTAATTGGTTTGGAAATTATTGTATGTCTTTCTTTGATTCCTGTTACAGTAAATCAGCCCTGCATTCAACAAAACAGGCCCATATATATATATATATATATATATATATATATATACTAGCTGGTTCGCCGCCCTCCGGGCGGCTCATTAGCTAGTTCCTGCGGAAGGCTGGTAAGGTGGGCCTTTGGCCCACAAAAGTGTTGTTGCTTGGTTCAACTTTTTGTTCATCTTCATTGCTTATCGCGAAAATAAAGAGATGTTTAGCTCTACTAAATAACTAACAATTTCATTGCAATGCTTGTGGGTAGACAACATTTTTTCGCTAAGATGCCCGAGCGATCGTAGTGAGCCACTGCCTGAGCGGCGCAGTGGCGGCGCGCAGCGGCGCGGTGAAGTAGGTGCGTTTTGAAAAGGGAAAGACGGAAGGACAGACCGCGTGCGGGACGACGCGCAATATATATATATGATAGATATACATATATACAGTATATATACATATATATATATATACAGTATATATATATACTGTATATATAAGATAAGATAAGATATCCTTTATTCGTCCCACACTGGGGAAATTTACAGCCTCCAGCAGCAAGAATGTATGTAGAAAGAAGAAAGGAGAAAGAGAAAAAAACCCAACAAACATCTTTCAATTAAATACAACATGAACACAATGGATAAATCGCAGTACTATTTACAATTTTACTTCACATATACACACACACACACACACACACACACACACACACACCTCACAAATGTTTTTTCTGGATGAATGGATGAAAAAAAATCACAAACATAACGCAACATTTTGAAGAAACATATAAATGTTTTTATTTAATTTAATACTGCATGTGTTTTTGTAGGCGGCACAGTGGTCGACTGGTTAGCACGTCGGCCTCAAAGTGCAGACAGGTGCAGGGTTCGATTCCGGCTCCGGCCTTCTTGTGTGGACTTTGCATGTTCTCCACGTGCCAGCTTGGGTTTTCTCCGGGTACTCCGGTTTCCTCCAAACACATGCATTGCAGGTTAACGGAAGGTGTGTTTGTGAGCGTGAATGGTTGTTCATCTATGTGTGTCCTGCAATTAGCCAGCAACCAGTTAGGGCGTACCCAGCCTACTGCCCGAAGACTGCTGGCTGGGATCGTCTCCAAACCTTGTGAGGATAAGGGTTTAGATTATGGATTACAAAATGGATCGATGGATATACAGTGGTGGGTACCTTATTAACTGGTTTATAAATAAACAATCCATATGAAAGTACCCGTACACTCTCCAGAATACTATTTACAGCTAATTTTATTGTTTGTAATGTATATTCTTTCAGTCAAGGAAAATAACTGTCTCGTTGTGTCCAACGGTGAAACCAAAGTTTGTTTTGAACACATCATTACATCTTGTTTGCCTAACCTGGACACAAAAAAACCCTAGTCATGATTTCAGCAGTATTTCCAAGCCAATCAGCTTGTTGCCAGGCAACCTTGCTGTTCCAGGGCCTAAGACAGAGTTGTTTTCCTTCCTTTTGTAACCATGTGTTTTACTATGCTAATGTACTTATCTAATGCTCTAAGATAACATCAGAGTTTGAAAAACACTCAATAAATTTGGCCTCTCTTTCAAACAGTCTGAGGAGGACAAATGGGGCATCCGTGTGTATGTGATGCTGGCGTGACTGATTTACTTTCCAAATGTCTTAGTAATGTGACAAAATTGGAGGAGACAGGTGACACATTGAAATAACTCACGCTTGGTCAGGTATTTCATTACACCCACTCACTAGTGAGTCGAATTTTGTGTTCACACAACTCCGATGTGGACTGTGTGTGTGTGTGTGTGTGTGTGTGTGTGTGTGTGTGTGTGTGTGTGTGTGTGTGTGTGTGTGTGTGTGTGTGTGTGTGGGTGTGGGTGTGCGTGTGTGTGGTGGTGTGTGTGTGTGTGTGGTGGTGTGAGGGGAGGGGGGGTGACTGGTGACAGAAAGTGGGTGAAAGTAAAGAGGGTGAATACCGGTACATGGTCACTATTGATTTCATCAGGTTTATTTCATAATCCAAGTCCTGACCAGTACAATGACTTGGCCCTGATAGTACTGATCATGGTGTTAGAAGGCAGAAAAGTCTGACTCAATTGGCCACTCTTTGTGCAAGGAGAAGCAAAAATAACCTGCACTCACACAGAAGGAGAAATTCTGCAGGCCAATTTGGATGATTATAATCTGCCTTTCATTTTCAAGAGGGATTCATTGTGATTTCCTAATCTGCTTTGTGTCTCTAAAGCAGTGGTTCTTAACCTTGTTAGAGGTGCCGAACCCAACCAGTTTATATCCGCATCCACCGAACCCTTAGTGAAAACTAAAAATATGAATCGAGAAGTGTTCCTTTAGTTTTGCCGGCGAGATGAGAGTTGCTCAACGCTGAGTCCCATCATGTTCCGTGATGCATGTTGTAGATATTCGTCTGACCACTTTCTTTTTTTGCTTGACAAAGCATGTGTTTAAAAGGGTTTTTTTGTTTTTTTTAATCACACGACGTACGATCACGACAGTCACACGCTGACTACTGAGGGAATTCAATTTCCCGCAGCACTGACTGGACAAGCAATGCAATGTGATCATCCGCAGCCAGTGATGGCCAAGTGGGCGTGCCATAACTAATTAACATGTTTAGTCGCGTGCGTCTTACCCTCCCTGGCAGAGGCTCCGTCGATCCCCTGAAACCAATTCACCGAACCCATGGTTAAGAACCACTGCTCTAAAGCAAATATCATTGCTGCACTTTTCTCTTATTGGCCATCTCCAAATAAAGCTTAATTTGACTGTAACAAGAAATAGCGGGGATCCAATCAGCTGTAGCAACCTTTTTATTTGCAAATACATTTTCTTCCTTAAATACTGCAAGTGAAAACTTGAGCAAGTGGGTAGAGTGGTCGTCCCCCAACCCAAAGGTTGGGGTTCAATCCCATGCCATTTCAACCTTGTTGAAGTGCCCTTGAGCATGATACCCTGCCTACTGCCTGAAGACGGCTGGGATAGGCTCCAGCATACCCACTACCCCCGTGAGGATACACAGATTGGAAAACGGATGCATGGATGCATGTAAAGTTACCATTTAGCGAATGAAGTGTCAGGGAAGTGTACTTTGATACCTTTCCCTTGATCTTACGTAGGTGGAAATATGCGTACCGAGTTATGTTATTTGATGTGGGAGTGGAAAGACAGTGAGTATAATTAGGTTCTACACTAACCCGCAATTAACTACTGATTATGTTTGACTGCACCAACCAAAATATGATCATTTGCATCTCGTGCATTGGCGACAAAGGCAATTTGGGCTGCCAGAACTCAAGTGAATTGCAAGACACATGACAAACAACACTTGCTACGTGCATCGTTTTAATATGCTTCAATTGTGCAGATCGAGACACACTGAACATCGGGGCACCTTCCCTTGATTGATTGGTTATGAGTGGATTGTTGAGGTGATGAGTGGGCAGGGCAATCGCTATAAAACGCAGTGTCTGATCATAAGGCTGGCTTCAGCACAAAACAATTTTCGTGTGTGACAGAGATTACACGGCATCATGTGCACTCGCCTTGCATTTCTTTCTGCCCCCTCCGTGCATGCGCCTTTGGCGCAATGCGTAGAGAAAGCGGACTTTGCTGCTATCTTTAAACCCAGAGCCCTCACCAATTTCTTCCGTTCACTTGTTCCGAAGTAACTGTGATTGGCTCCAGTAATTGAATCCTAACTTGTCAAATTATTTCCTAATTCTGACACGATTGGTTTGTCTCCAACATTAGACGTGTATGGTACTTTATAATCGGGGCCTTCAGAGTATAATAAGTAAAAGGTAAGACCAAATGTTTGATTTCTTTATATATAAAAGCATTGAAAGAGAATGAAGAGCGAAACAACAATGAACTTGAACTCATATTAAATATTATTTTGTATTAAATATTCTTTTTTTTTCTTGCCATCATGTTGTTGAACAGCATGACATTTTTGAAATATAATTAAAAGCTTTGAAAACAAATATTCAACTATTCAATTTAGGGTTCATATTTTTACATTCAACTCGAGAAAAGTCAGTGCCAGTCAGTGTGTGTGTGTATACTACTTGTAACAGAAAATGACAGATCTTTTGATGAACAGGCAGATTAGAAAAAAAAAACACAGATTAAAAACTTTTCCCCAGGATTGGACCCTAAAAAGATGAACATGTTAAAGGTTCTCTCTCAAATAGACATAATGCCCCAAGAAGTGATGCCCAACACGTCTTTCCTTTGGCATTGATTACGTACTGTCTCAGACAGAAGTGGGAATGTGTTTTTTTGAAAGATTGCCAAAAATTCATTCATTCATCTTCCGAGCCGCTTGATCCTCACTAGGGTCGCGGGGGGTGCTGGAGCCTATCCCAGCTGTCTCCGGGCAGTAGGCGGGGGGCACCCTGAATCGGTTGCCAGCCAATCGCAGGGCACACAGAAACGGACAACCATTCGCACTCACACTCACACCTAGGGACAATTCAGAGTGTTCAATCAGCCTGCCACGCATGTTTTTGGAATGTGGGAGGAAACCGGAGCACCCGGAGAAAACCCACACAGGCCCGGGAAGAACATGCAAACTCCACACAGGGAGGCCGGAGCTGGAATCGAACCCGGTACCTGTGCACTGTGAAAACGACGTGCTAACCACTGGACTACCGAGCTGCCTGCCAAAAATTCATTTACCGGTATTTTAACATTATAAAGTATAATAAGGTTCTACACTCACCCGGAAATAATCACTGCATGCTGCCAGAATGGCTTTGTGAGCATGGAACTTTTGCTCCCCGGCCACCAGAGTGACGTCACACAGGAGTCCATCTTTCCTCTGCTGGTTGAGGGCAGACAGGACGGAGTCCTGATGCGACTTGGATTGACAGAGTCTCTGTCCTGTCAGCATCTCCCTGCTAACGGACACACACAAATTATACAGTTAAACCCAACACAAAGTCCCTTGAGTTTTCAAACTACTGAGACTGAAGTGCTTGCATTTTTGATTTCACCTTTCTATTTGGTGTTATTTAGACTTGATGAATACAATACATGTTAACATGTCATCAAACATGATTCTACAATTATCATCAACTTAAGACAATTCAAGCAGCAACTAACCAGCATTGAATCGTGTCATCCCTTTTTGACTGCGGTATTTGACCCACAATACCGACCACATTTCACCGTTAAACTATTTAATGAAGGCTGGAAACGTATATACACTTCATTGGGGAATCCAATGTGTCAAAATGACTGAGTGTGGTTGACAGGCAGTGCGATGGGCTTAGGTGACCAGGTCATATTTTTGAAAAAAAAAATCAGCCTCTCTCCTCTTGTATGCCTCCTCATTAAATGCCACACTGTCCATCCAGATCCGTCTCTGTCCATTTAGTGTTGGCCATCCGTGTGAATGCATCAGCCTGCCAGGGCAACACACTCTGTCGTGTTGGGGTGTAAGAGAAAGAACATAATGGGTGCGTGTGGGTTTAAATGCATTGGTGGGGCCAGAAGTGAGACGACTGATGAGTCAGGGTGTTTGTTTGGAACTGGGGCACCATTGAAGTGAAAAGAAATGACTGCATTTAAAACCTCAAAGTGTATTCTGTGGGATTTGTGGATGGACTGAAAACTTCAGGATTCGACAATGACGTATGTTTGCTCCTAAATAATGGTGATTTTCTTGAATCGTTACTCCAACTAAGATTACAATGGACAAAACAATTAAATCAATATATAAGCAGGGGTGCACCTACATTTTTGGAAGTGGTTCTCAAATAGAGCAAAAGAGGTTTTGGGGTTTTTTTTCTTTACCCACTGACCTTATGGATTAACTTAAAGACTTATGGTCCATCTGGACGAGGTTTATAGTCATTTTAATATAAGTGAACACATTTTCAGTTTTTATTTCTTAATTACCAGAGCCACACAATGACAGTTTATTGAAACAATACAAATAATTAACATTCATATTTAACATGATTGAGTTGCATGGCCCATTCAAAAAATTAATTTCCCACCTCTGACACTATGATCAGCTAGCTTGGCAGGGTTCTCGAGTTGCTCACTCTTGTTTTGAACCACGGACCGCTTTCGTGTAAGAACATATTTTGATGGGTCGTTGAAACCGTGGCACAGCGACCGGGAGCTGGTGGCCCTCCTGCAACACGTTAGGCCACGTCTCCCTATGAATGTTAGCAGGTAGCCGGCTTGAGTCAAGCCAGCCCCCGCTATGATGTTTCATAGCCTCCTATCATGCAACGCGCCGCGAGCTTCAATTTCCCAAATAGAAACAAACCAAGTATTAGTGTACATTAGGCGTCACCAATATAGCTTGCAGGCCTGTTGCAAAAATAGCTTACCAGTGATGGGACTTTGTGACTTTCTTGGCCTGTTATATACGTCATATAAGGCATCATTTGAAAATGCAAGCATCGACAAAAATATATAGAAATTAAGTGTTGCGTATTGATATTTATCTCTTTCCTAATTGTGAGATATAATTGAAATGATCAATATCTTCACATAAATTATGAACAATAAGATGATTAAATATAGTTTGAGCAAACATGTTTCAGATTGGTGCAGCAAAATAGTATCTTGGGCTGTCACTATTTAATATTTGTAGAATCGATTAATGCATCAATGATTCCATTGATTAATCAAATCATCAGAGACAAATTGATTTTGCACTACGATAGGTAATGTTTAATGTCAATTAAATGTCAATCAATCAATAAAAGGTCATTCCTAGAATAGCTGCACATTATTGCTTTTGGAATAGATGAATCTTAATCGTCTTTCATAAATTGATTATGATTCCGTTATTGTAACCCTGTACCGCTTACCTCATGTAATAGGTAAAATAGTTGTTTTCCGAAGAAAATGTAGATTAGAAAATGTTTGCAAATGTCTTATTTTACAATACAATACATCTTTATTTAAATAGCACTTTCACAACAGCTGCAGCTGGAACAAAGCACTTTACAGAGCATTTAACATAAAATAACAAGAATACAACAGGACGCATAACATAAAACATCTACAAATATACAATTGTAACTGATCAAAAACAAGTCAGTCTGCTTTAGTGAGGCTGAAAGAGGATATTGACAAATTTAAGGTAAAAAAAATGCTCTCAGCATTGAATTATCTGAACCAATAATCGATGAATTTGATGATCAATGAAATGATTCATTTTTAAACCTCTATTGGTAACAATTTGCATTGATCGGTAACCAAGAGGCTTTGCATTTCAAGAAGATTGGTGACCCCTGCTGTATATGAATATCAATGCCTTACTTAATTTTGATTTTTAAGTTGAGGCAATTGTTGTGATGGCTGACTTGACTTCGAAGTGAGGCTGTCCTTAAATATTGCAAGTGCACAAAAGCGCACTGACAGCCTTGAACTGGAGGACAGTATTCAATTTCCACTGCTTGTGTGCACTGCAAAAATAATTCCAGAATTCTCTATCATCACAGAGATGATTTTATTTTGGGCCTACCATCTCCTTCGCCAATATTCCAGCTCAACATTTTAGACCGCCGGCACCTTGCTGGCGTTGCAACCATGTTGGGACATGGTCCATCCATCTTTTGTGATCATCCAAATAAACATGGCTTTCATTGGTGAACAAATCAGTTTGAAACTTGGTCTTCTGGTACTCCAGACAGTTTTCCTTGAGACATTGGTTAGGGTGGAAAATATACTAAATGGGCTGACTTACATTGATTTTACTTCAGCCCCAATGTGATTATAGTATCTGAAGTTCCCCTAAGAAGGCTATCTACGTTTAATCCATTGATTGGTTGTATTAAATTATAATGTAACGTGATTAAATGAATACAAGGTGACAACTGCTAATTACTTGTTCACGCAGTCAATACCATACACCATATACGGTACCATCCATTGAGATAGCTTTTGCATGTACAGTAAAGATTTAGTGTTCAATATGTATGGACTAAGCATGTCATTTACCTGAGGCCGCGTTCCGGAGGCATGCCCCTGGATGCAGGGTGAAGGGACTTTTGTGGGGGTCGAGTGGAGGTGCTATACGTCTCCTGAGGACTGAAGTCTCCTCGCTGGCAACATACATCAATCAGCCTGATGGGACAGAGCAGAGAGTCAGCTTTCATCAATCCGTGCAATCTACTCAAATTCAGTGTGGCAACCTTCTGTGTGATGCGTGAAAAAATACAACTGCCCATCAAGCATGGTGCCACACTCACACACTGGCCATTATCATTCTTACAGTTTCCTGGAGGTGTGTGGGGGTGATAATCGTGAAAAGCCGCACTGTAACGGTGACAGGCAATTTGATGTCTGAAAATGGAATAATAAGCACTATGAAAAATTGGGAGCCAAATTTATACCAAAAACTAGATTCTCTCACTACAACTTCAGAGGTGTTGCATTACACATCTGTATTGCGTTGTGGTCCACAGTAAACTAAACAACAAAGAATATATCGGCACTAAGGTCAGCAGCATTCTGACCGGAACAATTCAAAACTATATGTCTCCTCATATGGCTATTCAAAAGCTGTTTATATATGCAAACATGTGTATGGTTCATCCCATCTTCCTGGAGAGATTAGTTCCCAGCAAGATGCAGTTATCGATCCATTCATGAGTGACCTTCAAATCCATGGGCACAGACAAATGCATCTGATAGATGAAGTCCACAAGGAGCCATTTTGCATCTACCATAAAACAACAATAAATGATTGTCACAATAAATAGTTTGTTATATAACAAGAAATAGGTGGGGGGGGGGGCATGTCAGTCCAATATTACACCCCCCTCCCCAAAAAAAACAAACAAACAGGTTTTCAGATCGTGATCATGGCATGTCTGTCTATGTCCTGTCTTTGTGTAAATATATACAGATACGGTACTTCACTCATAGTCATACGGTGGAAAATATGATGGTCAGATGATCACAAGAAGTAGGCCATTTTATGCAAACAATAATTGTCCCGAGATTGAGAACAACTCCAAATACTAGGCTAGGTGTTACAACAAATCAGACACAATACGGATTTAGACTCGAGCACAACATCAAAAGGTGAATGATGGTGCAGGAGGGTTGCGTTGGCAGATAAATAGACACCATTGTAGCACTGACCATCACTTTCCCAAAGCTTCCAGCTGTCAAAGCGTTTCCTAGCAACAGGCCAGCGCCTTTCTCCGCGGAATAAAGCCTCTTACTTCCATCACACACACCATACACCGTAGACACTCACATTCGGGAATGCATGTTACGGTTGTCACTCTGTGTGCTACACATCTCACGCACCTCATATGTCAGTGTCCTGTCCTCGTCCGTCTCCTCTTTGACAATGAAATTGTCCGAAGCCGCCACTATTGAAGCACATCTGCAGGCAAAAGAACCAAGCACGACGACGATGAAAAAGGAGTCCAATGTCAACAGCACTTTATTTGTGTAGTGACAGTGTAGCACTATAATGTGACAACCAAACTCCGCCTCCCGCGGTGGTCACATGAATGTGGACAAATACAGTCGGGGGACGCAGCGTCTCCAAGTGGATAATGTGGGAATAGCGTCGTATGGAGGTGTAATCGATGGCCGGACACCAGGGGTCGTCGTGGGGTGTCGAAAAGAAGCCAAGCTTGGAATTTCAGACGCCAGGCTTCACACGAGTCCATCCATATTCGCTGGTTCATTCTCTGCTGGTGAGAAAAAAAGTTCATGTGGACCAATATCGTTTGGGCCTCACGAAGCAGCTGAGGTCCCTGGAAATTTTACATATCAGGCTGATGTAACTTAATTTACTCCTGGAAACACCTTAAAACTGTAATCATACATATTTGGTTGTTGTACTCTTGCTCCCTTAAAAAGAAAATTCATGGTAAAATTGAAAGGCACCTATAAATATTATATTGTTTTAATTAAATAATGTATACCCAAAATTCAATTCATGAAACCGTTCAAGCATCTTTTCTCAGCAGGGCAACTTCTGTCAACATGTCTTATATGGTCACCACTATTGGAAGAGATCAAGAACTTGAAATGTGGATGCTTTCCTCGAGCGAAAATTTACAAATACACGCAAGCACATAGGCGCGCGCACACACAGGCACACGCACACTCACACGCACACAATGAAAAATACAATTTTCGCAGGAACGCAAAGGCAGCACGAGATTGGATTGACCAACGGGAGTTTGTTCGATTTTTTTTTCAGGAAACGCACGATCAAATTTCAGTCCAAAAGTGTACACCAAAGTTTATCCATGCAGTGTGTCCCAGCTCGAACTCGCTTCATAACAGTTGTTGGTATGTTTTTTTTTCTTTATTCTTCCTTGGTTAGCCTTTCAAACGTTTGTGTTGCTACTAATGTTGTTTTGTGCCACATTTCCATGGTTAGCAGCGGAGGTGACGATGTTTACTGCGAACTCGCAGAAATTGCTTTTTTGACGGGAGACCATATATTCAAACTTAAATCGATACATATTTACGTGTGTTTACTTCCTCTTTTTTCGGGTATGTTATTGTCTCACTCCCTGCTCGAATGCAGTCGTTAAAATCATGTTGTTGTAATACGGTGCACGTTCGCTATTTTTTTAATAGAAATCGAAAATTACATCACTGAAATCTAAATTACCAACGTAACCAGAAAATGATTTGAAGTTGTAGTATGCAATGACGCAGCTATAACGTGTGGTTAAAAGCAAATCCTGTTGCTGCTGTATGTTCGAATGAATTTCCATCTTCATAAATATACTTTATTCGACCACTTCTGTAAATATAACTCAAAGAAGCCCAATACATCAAATACTATTCTACACTGTCATGATGTAGTTATAGTAGTAATTAATTTATAAATCACCCAAATAAAAATGTATTTGTCATGTTACCTTTTAAACAATAACTAACGGCTGGCGTATTATGTTCATAAACTTACGAGAGTACTATTTACGTAGGTCTCACTCATTCAAGTTTCCAGGTTAATTTTGCAAATATAGTTGTGCATCCATTCCGAAAAGTCACGTTGAATGTGTCCAAACAAGTTGAGACTTATTCGACTGAATCAACACGGATTTTTAAAATTCCCACGTGCTATTCCATCTCATCGATGACTTGTTGGATGCCAAGAGCTCTCTACGGGTAAAAAATTAGGAGTTGCATTGTGTCAGTTTTATGGTAGCACAATAAGTGTATGTGGTGATTGGTGCAACAACAGTCTTAACCTCTACATATGCCTCAGCCCTGATGGAGTGCTTGCATGAATTTGACGAACAGCAACAATAATGGCTGTAAGATGCTGGATGTGTAACCTGTGCACAATTTCCTTCTAATTTCAGTGATGTTGGATATCTTTTCCTAAGTAAGAGCACATGCACCGCGTTAATGCGGAAGCTACACCCTCTGCTCATGCCATCGCCTCCACTGAGATGACACCAGGATAGGTGGAACAGTCAGAGTCGGGGGAAGTCACTATTTGCGTCCTCAAAGTGATCCTGAAAGGGAAAAACACATTCACGCTGGAAAACAAAATATCCTAAAATTTCCAGTGAGCCATCAAAATGAGCGTGTTGGTGTGGTTGGGTCTGCTTTGGCTGCAATGTTGCAGTGCTCACAGCCTCTTCACCTGCGAGCCAATTCAGGTTCATCGATGCATGGGGTTGTCCTACAACATGACTTTCTTTCCCAACATGATGGAGCACTATGATCAGGATGTTGCAGCCAATAAAATGGAGGTGAGTCTTTTATAAAAAAAAAAAAAAAACACACAATCAAACATGATGTCTTTAGTAACAAATGGCAAAAGCATCAAGCAAAAACAAAATTGGATGGCCAATGCACCTCATTCAATTTATTTTTAAAATCCTTAACGGTCTCACAAATTTAAGTAGAGTAACCACGGTAAAATATTAAAATGTAGCTCTCTACTTTAACTTTAATAACATGTTATTACATTATTACAACATTATTATTATTACTTTGGCTGGCAGTCCATGTAACTTGCATTCTGTTAATTTTCTCTTCTCACATTCTACTCCTCACACCCCTTGTTGAGGCTGGTCTCCTTTTTAGAAAAAGTGTCACAAATACCAAAAGAATAAAGCAAGAGGCAAGCACAGTTAATCCTTTTATGCTCTGGTCTCGCTAGATTTGCTGTAGTCGTGTGTGACACTCTGGTGTCTTGTGATACATGTAACGGTAGTCTGAAGCTTAGTGTGAGTTTAAGTGACATACACTGGTGGAATTCCCAATTTTACAGTCTTAGGTTCTTCATTTTTTTAAGGGTTCACTTGTTTTCACTAAAACAGTCATTGGTTTTGTTCACACTCATTCCAAGTTTACAACTGTAGATCAGGGGCAAGCCACTCTTTCCTTGGTGCCTGCAGATCATCTCCTGAAAACCAATGCATGTAGTATAAAGTTGGATCGCGAAGCAACAAGCTATAGCCATGATAGTCAGGTAGCATGCAAGAGTGGAGTAGTCGAGGCAGAATGGTGGAAAAACGAAAGAAATAAAGAAAATGAACAGTAGGTTTGAGCTTGTAACAAGCTTGATTTAAGTGAACATGCTAGATTTGAACCTCTCCTTTCATAAAGCAGATGTTGTTGTTGTTGTTGTTTTGTTTTTTGATCATCATTATATAATGGTCGACAGCGGGAACACTCAGAGGTTTGTCCATGCATTGTAATTAAGAACTTTTTAACTCAAATATTGAACGACTCAATTTTCATAGGTTAGCAGAATTGCTGTCTGCCAAGAATTTTTTCAGTTTGAGAGGCTTAATGGCCGCCACACCGCTCCAACTTGTAGCAGGATGGGATGATTAATCAACCTGTAATCAGATTTCGATTTTTGCCTCTCTCAATATTTAAAACATTAAAATACAAGAAAAACAATGTGAACGGCGGTGCGGTGCCTTTACAAATTCCCAACATTTTGAAAGTTCCCGAAATGCATAGCAAGCATGTAGTGTATGTGATTCTGCTGTTGTTGTTTAATGACAACCAGTTGGAGTTTACTGCAAAACTAAATGCACAACAAAAATAATTACAGCCCATTGTATATTTAAATTCAAACCATGCTTTGTTTTTAAAACATCTCTTGCGTGAATGCTAAAGTCAATGTAATTGCTCATTGACATGCTAAGTGCAAATTAGCATCAACTTCAGAAGTGATATTCCTTTCAATTATGAATATTCACGAACAAATTATGTGGAAACTCATACACATAGGTAACGTAACACTAAGACATTTTTTTCCCCAATCAGTGAATAGAGCTCAATGTCAACTCACCTCATTGTTGTACTCCATCCATACACCACATTGCCAACACACAAAGGGACTTCCGGTATTTGTCTTGTTTTTTTTTTCTTTCTAATTGGTATAATTTTAGTGTAGAATTACTTTCGCACTAATTTTATTCTTTCATTGTCCTTTCAAGCTATATCTAAAGTTAAGTTTTAAAGGATCCAAGGAATATTCCATCCATTAAGATAAGAAAACCTCTATTGTCTCACAATGGAGAAATTCACACGTATAACAGCAAAATGTGGAGGGAAGAAAGTGGAAAACAAGTATTTACTGTACATGCACCAAAAAAAAAAAAAAAAAAAAGCTTTTATCCTCACGTGGGTCGTGGGCATGCTGGAAACTGTCCCAGCTGTCTTTGGGCAGTATGCAGGGTGCACCTCGAAATAGTTGCCAGCCAATCACAGTCAATGAATTTCCCTTTCAATAATACAAAGATCCAATCCTTGTCTTTCTTTTTATACCAACACATTTCCACTTGACATGGCACAAAATACAATCCCTGAGGTCCCAGGTTAGCCCAATAAGTCCCAAGAGTTGTGAAAATAAAATTTGGTAAAATAAATATGATAGAGATGAGGCCCAAGGGTAGTGCTTATTTATGTCTTCAATGTGTGCAAAGATGCAGGCAATACAAGGTACGACTCTAGGAGAATGAAAATGTAAGAGCCTTGAATTTCACATATTTACATGTACTTGACAAAAATATTTTTTTAAAGTGTTCAATATGCAGGGTTGAATAGGCTTTGATGGTGGTTTTGAGTAGTTGAGGTCTAGTAGTTGAATAAATAGTTCATTGAAAAATCAATACCTACTCATTTTTTTAACCGTTATTTCAATCTCAGTCAAAATAATTACGATTGTAATAATCATCCATCCTTAACGTGTAGTACAGTTTGCACTCTGTGTGACAAGTTTCCCGAAGGAGGATCTGTTCTTGATTAAACCATGAATGGGCAGGCTAGTCCTTTACGCAAAGCCAGGCTCATCCTCCTTTATTACAGCTGCACTGGAACTCGGCTTAAGAAAAGCGTGATTCAGAGGATGCTTCAAAAGGTAATAAAACTTCACCAATCACAGCTTCTGTTTATTCGAAGGATTCAAGATGAAGATTATGACGCTCACTGGAAGGTGGAAGGGGTAAATATGTCACTCCAAATTATCTGCTCCATCGAGAGTTTATCAATGCTGAGTTCCAGTGCAGCGCCCCAATCGATCCCCCCCCCCCCCCCCCCGCCCTCCCGGCCCTCCCCTTTTGCGTGAATGTCTGTTTTAGGTGTGCGGTGTTATCATTACTTGTGGTAGTAGCAAGTCCAAAGCTGCATGTTTTGTTAAGAACAGATCCTGTTTCAAGAAGATTTCCATGGATCGCATAAATTGTACTCTGCATGAGAGCAGCCTGACGACCAGAAAACTTCTTAAACTGTTGCTAAAAAGCAGTCAGGGACAGAAACAATGTTTGGCCAAGGGAATCATTAAACTGAGAGGAAAAATATTAGTGAGGTGTCCCACAGAGCTTTCCAGTGTGTTCGCTCAAGACTCTTTTATTCAAAGATTCTCCAATACTGACGTTAAGTTAATTTAGTCAACATGCTTTTTTGTGTTGCATGTTCACATTAAATTTATAATGCCTGGCAAAATGTTGTCAACATGTCAAGTTGATGCTACTTCGCTATACAAGTTACATACAGTAAGTACCATGTTTTTTGGACTGCAAGCCGATCCGGAGTATAAATTGCACTCATCAAAAAATGCATCATAAAGAGGAAAAAAGAAACGTTGGGTAATGTGAATTTTTGGTGCGAATCCAATCGCTAATTGGAATATATACAACTATACTTTGGTGTAAGTCGGAGAAGCATCCAAACTATCAAAAAATCAATTTATGGTCCAAAAAATATGGTTAGTGTAATTACAGGAAAGGAGGCATATGTTTCTGTTTTCTTTTTTTAAGTGCATGATTCATTGGTGGTCAACGGGGGCACAGTGTCTGTTCAAGTGGAGGGCATCTCATTGAAGAAATACAGGACAAACATTTCTGCACTCGTGTCCGATGTCGCTGTGTAATTACAACGTGGATTGCATTTTACAATATGTGAGTGATGTTGCTGATATATTGTTGTTTTATTGGCGAACATATATGATAGTTGCATCATGTCACATTCTTAAAGGCAATCGGTTTGGGTTGTACATGTTAGAAGCGCAACCATGAATGGTTACGTGCTGAGGGAATCTCGAGTGTATCATCTGGCAAAGTTAAAGGCTTCTGATTACACATCAGCTTTAGCCACAGGCAACTAATCATCGGCTTTGTTGTATGGAGCCCTTTGATTTGTTCAGGAAGGGGATGGACACGCCCAGAGTCACACAAAGCCTGTGCTGCATACCACATTGAAAGCACTCTCTCTGTTAATCACTCACTAGTTTCATCTACTGCGCACATTCATACCTCCTCTAAGAAGGTATGCAGTGTCTTATCAAATTCTGGCCCTGTAATCAACCAGGAGTCAGATTCAGTTTGAGCCCAGCTCAGCCTACCACAGAGGATTTTCTGGAGTAGAGCTTCCCTTGTATCGCCCATGGCCCAACATTCCACGAGCATTCACCTGTATATGAAAGTGATAAGTGTGAGAATGCAAAAGACAGTGAGAAGCAGCCAATGACATACTGTTAACAAAGCAGGATCATTTGAGAAACCTCAAGTTGTAGGAATGCTCGAGGTGAGGATGTTGACTTTTGAGTCGAAAATTCAACCAACTGCTGACCACAAATGGATAGTTTCACCCTCTTAACTTTGCAAGAGGAACTCGCTGACAAGGATTCCTCAACCCCCAACTGGGGAGAAACAAGGACACTTACTGTGAGAACGACACATAGCTCGCAGAAATGTGGACTACCTGCCAGACTGGATTTCAGAAAAGAGGGGGGCGGGAGGAGATTCAATAGCAGTCTGTGTTGATGGTGCTTACAAATATTACTGGACTGGCAGTGGTTTATGAGTTCCCAATTATTCTAAATAATCCACACACTGTATGCTATGATATGATAGTATTGCAGTTGATGTGCAGTGCATAATGTCAGGCACATAACAAGTGCTGCGCTTGCCAAGAATCTCTTAAGTTCTCAAATTAATTTCCTGCCACCCATTTGGTAACAGAATATACACCCGAAGCAGTAAATGGCTCCTAGTGTGATGATGTTGAGAACTGTAGCTTATCGAAACAATTCCAGAGTAAATACTTTACTCTGGAATTGCCCTCCAACCTTTAGCCTCATTTCATGGTATACAGTAAACCCTCATTTTGTTCAACAAAATTATGATTTTGTCTAACTCCACAGACGGGCTAAAGGAAATTTGCTTAAAAGTTATGGTAATTCTAACCCTTCAAACAACTGCTTCTTTGACACATACAACAATGCTGTATTGTCTCTTCTGTGTGGGAACATTAACCAGCTTCTGTAAATTGGGGACCTCTTCTTATTGCTCTGAATTATGCTGCATCTCTTCCAGTAGGCCTCAGGGCTGCCGAGCATGTTGTGACACAACATGGTACTACGCTGAAGGCATGCAACTCTAAATTCAGACATGCGGAAGTACTGTATTTAAAAAAACAAAACAAAAAAAACTAATATAATCTCAATAATTACTGTAAGTGAATACAGAAGTGTTTATTGGTCCGACATGTTCACAAGTTCTATCAAAAAAAAAAAAAACTACGTTACACAGGGGGGTCCTGTAACATTGCATAAGAATGAGTGATAATGAAATGCGGAATGACTTTGAAAAGTTATTATTGTGGAGAATATCTGTTCACCTCAATGATTTGACATCTTTAAATCTGTATTGCTGATTATGTACCGGTACACATCGGTTAATATGCCCTGGCCTGCTGTTCAATATAATCTTTGAGCAGCTCTTGTCATAATAACCATAATGGAGTTATAGCAATGGATGAAAAGTAATCATACACATTTTCAGAAAGCTAAACATGAAATTTAAAAAGAAAAACTTTATGAAATTTCTGAGAGGTGTTTGTTTTATATATATATATATATATATATATATATATATATATATATATTTATTTATTTATTGAACACTCTAAATTGTCCCTAGGTGTGAGTGTGAGTGCGAATGGTTGTTTGTTTCTGTGTGCCCTGCGATTGGCTGGCAACCGATTCAGGGTGTCCCCCGCCTACTGCCCGAAGACAGCTGGGATAGGCTCCAGCACCCCCCGCGACCCTAGTGAGGATCAAGCGGAAGATGAATGAATGAATGTTTTTTATAGATATATCATTGTTAGAATTGGGCACCAGGGCAGGGAGCAGCATAGTGGTGATATCAGATCAATCGAAGCACATGTCTTGGTCATGAAAACAGTCTGGAATTTGACTTTGCCAACATTGAAACCTTTATTATTGTAAATATAAGACTTGATTGATAAATATGCCTTTCAAAACTCTCAGAAATGCCACTGGCACAATCAACGGTTTTGGAAATCTTTTTTAATCAATTTATAATTTGCTGGCAGTCACTACAAAAATGTTTCGTGATTATAATTTGGTGCAAAGGGTTTTCGGCATTGTTGTGTGAATCGCGGGGTGTTGAGTTCCCCGATGTATTTTTATAAAGTTTCCCCTGTTCCCTTCAAAGGCACGACAGGTGGGTGCCAAAAGAATTTGAATAATGAGGGCAAAGTCCATTTATTTTAAGAATCTGTTTCAAAAAGTGAAACTTGTATGTTTTATGAGTTCAACACACACAGTGAAATATTTCAAGCCTTTATTTACCCGGTACTTAAATACATGGACTTTCCATCACTAATCTAATTTTCAGGCACCCACATATATATAAATGTACAATATTATTTGTATTGTTTATTGATGTTAGAGGTGATTAAAAATGTCTGGTTCTTCTTGTCAATCTTGCTCAGCAATAGAGGCACACATTATTATTATTATTTTTTTTAATCCCTTTTCATACATTTTAGAAATTTGCATTCTTTACGCTGCCCAGTAGTGTTCCAACTTTTGCCACTATGCCATTTACAGAGTAACTGGTCCAAAAAGAGCCAGTGTGAACCAAGACCAAATTTGTCATGAAACACAAGGTGTATCTTTGCTTTGGTCTTAACCAGTTACCTCTGCAGTTATTCTGAACATTGTTTCATTCATGTCATTGCAGCCATTTATGCCATTGGCAAGGCTGAGCTGTTCCCCAAATGTTCACCACTTCCTGTGCCAGGCTTTTTTCCCGGTATGCACTGAGGAGAATACAGTGCTTCAGCCTTGCCGAGAAGACTGTGAGGCTGTAATATCCGATTGTCGGGAGAACATTCATATTTTTGGAATTATCTGGCCTCCTGAGCTACAGTGTGACAAGTAAGTAAGACCCATCCATAGGAGTCATGCAAAATAAGTCCATTGGGGAAATAAATACATAAATACATTCTTGCCATTTATTTTGTTCTAGACTTGACTCATGTGGCTTTGGAGATGACTCCAAGCTTCCTGCAACCACCCCAATGAGCTCAACATTTGCGAGGAGGGACTTGGGCTTTTGGTGCCCACTGCAGTTAAAATCCAAAGCTGGCCAAGGCGCATCATTCCTTGGAACTCAGGACTGTGCTCCACCTTGTTCCAATATGTATTTTAAACCCCACGACATTGAATTTGCCAAGACTTTCATTGGCGTTTGCTCCATCATTTGCTTGGGCGCCACTCTCTTTACCTTCCTTACTTTCCTCATCGATGTCAAACGCTTTCGCTATCCCGAGCGTCCCATCATCTTCTATGCAGTTTGCTACAGCTTTGTTTCACTCATATACTTCATTGGCTTCCTGCTGGGCAACAGCGCAGCGTGTAACAAGGCAGTCCATCCCAGCAGTGTGGACACAGTTGTCTTGGGCTCTCAGAGCAAAGGCTGCACTCTGCTTTTTATGCTGCTCTACTTCTTCTCAATCGCTGGAATCATCTGGTGGGTCATACTCACTATCACCTGGTTCCTGGCAGCTGGACCCAAGTGGAGCTGTGAAGCCATAGAGAAGAAAGCGGTAAGATTAAAAGAGGATGTCTAAAAGTGAGCAGATGAAAAGATTTGGCCCTGTTCTGACAAGACTGAAATTAACTTGAGGCTTCAAATATGATCAGAAGTGACAGACTTTAATGTGCATCAAGGCAGGGTAATGTCGCATGCTGTTCAAAGGTCTCTTGTGTATTTTCCCTTTAGGTGTGGTTCCACTCTGTCGCCTGGGGAATCCCCGGAGCGCTAACTGTCATGCTGCTAGCTCTGAACAAGGTTGAAGGGGACAATATCAGCGGAGTTTGCTTCGTGGGACTTTACGATCTGGAGGCCCTGCGCTTCTTTGTTATCGCTCCGCTGTGTGTGGGCGTCATCGTTGGTCTCTTCCTCATCCTTGCGGGCATCATTTCTCTGAACCACGTGCGGCAGGTTATCCAGCATGACGAGCGCAACCAGGGGAAACTCAAGAAGTTCATGATCCGAATCGGTGTCTTCAGCTGCCTCTACCTGGTCCCACTGGTCACCCTGTTAGCATGCTACACTTACGAACAAAGTCAACGCAGCACCTGGGAGAACACATGGATCAATGACCACTGCCAAGAATACAGCATCCCCTGCTCATATAAGGTAAGTGTACCTCTGCAACACTTCCAGGTGGCACAGTAGAGGAACAAGCTAAGGATAAAGAGGGGAATGGAGTATTTTTTTTCTAAATCGCTTGGTGGAGTTGAGAAAAGCTGCAGTGCCTTTTAAAGTCACACGTCTTCAGTCACAGATGGGCACAGATACTACAGTAGTGTCGAAGCCGAGGATGGCGAGCTCAAGTGAACAGAAATAATACCTGCACCTCACTTGCATATATTTGGTATTTTATGCATGAACATTGATGATAAATGCGAATTGCATGTAAATGAATGCAAAGTACATTTATCGCAAAACATTCATATTTATCTGCAAAACAGAGTTGAGTTAGTATGATAAAATATTACAAAAAGAGAAAATCTGTATTATAATTCAACCAATAGATTAATTTACTGTATCATTATCAGAACTAAAGGAATGTGGCTGACCCAACTCAAGATTAATTCTATGACTTCTTTTAAAGGCATTCTCTTGAGATTTACCGTAGAATATTGTAACAGTAACGCAATATCCATCACCCCATTAAAATTTTTTTTTTTTTTGTTCTGCTGAGTCTTTTCTCGGGTCACAGGTGAACTGGAGCCTATCCCAGATTACTTTGGGCATGTGTTGAGGTACACCCTGAGCTGGTTGCCAGCAAGTCGCAGCACATATATTGACAATTCACTCTCACACCTAAGGACAATTTAGAGTTTGCAATTAAATTCCAGTAAGAAGCATGATTTTGCAATGAGGGTGGAAGCCATAGTACTGTACCTGGAAAAAATTCACACAGGTTCGGGGTGAACATGCAAAGTCCACTCAGGGAGGCCAGAGCCCAGATTCAAACCCCCAATCTGAGAACTATGATGTGGATGTGCCAAAGAAATAATATGGATGGAAAAAAAGTTTTAGCCAAGTACCTAAGACTTTATTTCATAAATGTAAAATGTTCCCCTGCTTATTTAATACATATTTTGTTTAATTTTCCATGTCAGGCAACCGAGCATGAGCGACCGGACCTCTCACTGTTCCTTGTAAAGTATTTGATGACCCTGGTTGTTGGAATATCTGCAGTGTTCTGGGTCAGCAGCAAAAAGACTTGCTCTGAGTGGGCCTACTTTTTCAACAGGACCCGCAAAAGAGAGTAAGGACGTTTTGTCAATGTTGGCATCGATGACAGACATTTGTAGTTTTTGGCCACTCTTCTCAATGTTTTCATGATCCACAGTCCCATCGGCGAGAGCCGCCGGGTACTCCAGGAGTCCTGCGAGTTCTTTCTCAAGCATAACAGCCGCGTCCAGCACAAGAAGAACCACGACAAGTCAACCTCGCACAAGCTGAAGGTCATCTCAAAGTCTATGGGCACAAGCACGGGCGCCACGCCAACCGATGGCTCCATTGGTGCAGGAGCGTCACCTCTGGGAAATCATGAGCTCCATACCCAGGCCAAGGGCACTTCGAGCCGTAGCGCCAGGCGTGATGACAAGGAGCGGGAGCGAGAAGGGGGAGGGAGACGTAGCAAAGGGGGGAGCTCCGGTAAATTGAGCTGCCAGTCGGGGAGTTTACACAGCAGAGTACCGGATGCAAGGTAAGTCGATTTGTTATTGCATACATTTTCTCTTCCAGTGAGTGCACTTTTTTTTAAAGCCACAATCGTAACAAAATTGTATTTGTTGAAAGACCATGACTGTCTTCTCTGGATTCCCACAATCAGTTCTGGGATGCTAGTCCTCCACTGTTTCAAAAATGTTTCCTCATGCAACTCATGGAAAATGAAGTAATCCATTCCATGATGCTGAAAGCTTCGTTTGTGTCCTAGGATGACACCAAAGAGTGAGCAGTCAGAGGTCAGACCAGTTCCGATCATACAGCAGGATTCAGCTTTGAGTCCATGTTCCAGCATCGAGGACTCCACCCACCAGTTGGTGCCCAAGGTGTCCGGGGAGGAAAAGGACAAAAATGACAGCAACTGCTGAGACACTCGGTGAACAAAATGTCACCGTACACTGACGGCAGGTTTCTATGGTTCACTTGAACTTGATTGTATCAGTTAGTTAAGGAAATGTTACTGATTGTGCACACCCAAAATGTAATATTTACATCCACAATTTCTAAAGTATTTGTTCATCTATCTGCATTCTGGGAGGATTTAAACGATGTGGTAATGTAGTCACATTTTTACCTGTACAGCTCTATGCCAACTACTATATTACCTGTGGATCGATTTGAAACATTAAGTCTTTTGCTCAATGGAAGTCTTAATGCAGAATGATCTTTTTCCCCTCCCCCTCCATTCAACGAATTAGTCACTACACTGGGTATTTTAATGTGAGGTCATGATGTTTCCAAACCTTCAATGTGAGGGAAGTGCCCCCGTGTGTTTTTTTTATGTATTCCTTTAAAGAGAGTTTGTCTCTCTCGTCCAGTTCCTGCTTTAAAAATAAGTCGTGATAGAAGGTGTTAAGATGTTTGTCATTCTATGTTTTTTAGATATATAGTATATTTCCTCTTTCTGTTTCAGTTATTCAGCTCTTAACTGTGTTTGTTGGTCAAGTGAATGTTGGTTTTAAATGTGTTTTTAATTTGAGAAGTTGCTCTTAATTTGAAAGGTAAAAGCAGATGTTGAACATGTCAGCGTTGGCATCCCAGTTGAAAAATCAATCAATCATTCATTCATCTTCCGTACCGCTTGATCCTCACTAGGGTCGCGGGGGGTGCTGGAGCCCATCCCAGCCGTCTCCGGGCAGTAGGCTGGGGACACCCTGAATCGGTTGCCAGCCAATCGCAGGGCACACATAGACAAACAACCATCCACGCTCACACTCACACCTAGGGACAATTTAGAGCGTTCAATCAGCCTGCCACGCATGTTTTTGGAATGTGGGAGGAAACAGTGGAAACAAAATTTGATAATGTGACGATGTAATGGCTACTTATTTTAAAAAGGAATTGAAAAATGGTCATGTGCAAATTTGTGACGGGTTTATTTTTTAAAATATATAACATATAACTACTTGATTCATTATCTAATTTACTGTGCAATGAATGTAATTGTTTTTCCTTAAAATATTGTCGTCCGTTTCCGTTGAAGTGTCAACGTCGTCTAAATTTGGCCAATTCAAAGGGAGCATTTGTGGAACTTTCATCTGTTACCTATGCGGATAATGAACTACAGATTTTTATTGTATTTACTCTTATGACATTTTTTGCTGCTGCTGCTTTCCTAACTTTTTTTAATCGTACCTTTTCTAATTTCGTGTCTTTTTTATACAAAAAAGTAAGATTTAAACGTAAATAAAAGATTGGATTTCGTGCATTGATGTCCTGCTCCCCTCCACTCATGCCATTATCGCCAGGCATGCATGTCGCAGTGCAGACATTTGGTCATAATGTGGGACATGCTCTCATGTGTGTGTTGCTGGGCTGTTTGCTTTGGAACGGTTTTCTTCAGGAGCGTTGGCTGGCCCCTTCCCGCTGGTCCTGCCCTCCTCCTGCATTCAAAGAGTGCAAACTTGGATGCGAGTTGACTCTTCAAAAGCTCTCAGCGAGATGCAACGTATGATGTCTCCTCTAGCTCGGCGCCTTTTGCTGCTGCTCGTCTGCTTGACTTTGTCCGTGTTTGGCGTGGAAAAGGAGAGAATTAGAGGATACCGAAAGGACCCTGACGCTGATAAGGTAAGACACATTGCCAATAACTCGGTCGACATCACGATAAAGCGATGTGACGTTTTCCATGGAAGGGGGAACCTTGTGGACGACCGTGCTGCGTCCCGGATGAGTGCCACTTTTTATTTATAGTTAATAAGCGCACGTTGATGTTTGAGATAACTGAATTGATAGTACATATCAAATCCACAGGCTACAGTAAAAAATGGCCAAAACGTGAGTCCGCGCTGAATTATCTTTATTTTGGCCCCTTGAATTATGTGCTACAGTTTTGGAAATGTGGCGGGGTCAGCTGGTTTTTCTATTATTTCAGCTATGGTTTGGTGACAGAAATTAGGCCAAACGGGAAACACACGACCTCCGTCTTTATCTATTTATACTTTATCTGTTTAAACATCTGTTTCAATGCCATCAAAATGGAACCCATATAAAGATATACTTTATATTCTCATCACTTTCTTTTTTTTTCATGCACTTTTACTAATCAGGCTAAATCTTTGCATGAATAGGATTCATAAGTAGCCTAGTGGGTGGCCAGCGGTGGGAAGAATACACACACATTCTCTGTCTGCTCTTGGGCATTTATCAAATGAAAGAAACTGTTTATTTGGCCAAGACTTTCCAGACCTCCCATTAAAAGTCTATACATCACACTTTGAGAAGCCTTGAGGCACCATTTTTGCTCTCATAATCTTCCCAAAGATCTTTAGTACTTATGAGTTGCACTTTTCTCACCGCAGTGATAGGAAATGATGAACAGCATGTTGTCCTACAACGTAATCTTGTGGCATTGGGAACTCAAATTACACTTGGCTATCTGGGTGAGGTCAATATTTCTGTTCAAACAGCATTATATTGATTATCATAAAATGCCCTCCACCCCCTTTTTTTGTATTCACCGTGGAGTGCTGCGGTCCTCAATACAGTCTGTCCCAGCCGAAGCATTAAATTCATCTGAGTTCTTAAACCGTTGGGCCAAATACAGCCTTCATGCGTGGACAGTAACGGGCTGTGCGTTTGGAATATTCAGTATTATTCATACAAGCAGCACCAAACTTTCAGCTGGAAGGTGGTATAAAAGTCTGCAGTGTGGCAGAGTGGACAGTGGATCCATTCATTAGTTTGCTGTGAATATCAAACTAAAATTCAGCACTGAGATGTTTTCTTCATTTTCATGTAAATCAAAGCACCACTGAAATATCTTGTAGAGCTCATACTTGGTCAATTAGTGGGGCCAAATTTCAATGATATATTCCAGAAAATACATCGTCAGCTGTTTTTGACCACACACTTCCCAGTTTCCTTCAGAACTGATGTAACGTCAACAGATCGATCCTGCAAAACCACTCATGGCTAAAACAGACCCTTAGCCATCTGTTTCCCCAGCTAATGTTAGCACACCACAAATCCCTTTAATGGAGGCATTTTTTTTCCAGATGCTCATCTTCTAAAGTATAAATTTAGATTCCACCCGAGGGATTCAAACGGAGATGTGAAGTAAAGGCTCTTTGTTCTCATCTCATGGCATTTTTTTCAACGTAATGTCTCTTTGTCATGCAAACACTGCTCGTTCAGCAAAATGCATTAACAGTTCGTCAGACATTCATTTATGGATATGGGCCAGTTTGTGTTTCTTGTCCTTATGGATGGGAATCATGCATAAAATCTGAATATATTTAAATAAAGATTTCAGGTTCAGCTAAAAATGGAACAACTGTATAAACTATTGTCCATGCATTTTATGATTGACAAAGGGAACTTAGGCAGAGTTATGCAGGGCAAGGTCTTCATTTTGAATGGGTCTTTTTTTAGCAGCCCTGTGTCTGTATTTGAGTCGAGTTGAGTAAGATGTAACATTTCTTTAAATATGGCGGAGAGACCATGAATACAACAGAGATGCGTGCTCAGACAAAGTAATATTGTAGCTAGCCTTTCAAATCCTATTGTCAACACGGCAATATGTAATTCAGATGCGTCATGGTTGTTCCTGGTCCCATTGCATCTTATTTTCATTTTTGCTTACACACCAATGTCAACCCAGTAGTCGTTTGTAATTTTCTAGGACTTTCAAATATTCTAGCTGGCAAATTTAAGGTGTTCACTTTGCAGGGACTTTAGCTCTCAGGAAGCACCAAATTAAAATTCTAAACATCCACTTTCGACCCCGATTTGCTTGTTCCGGTAGTATGGCAGCTGCATGCAGGGTCCAGCAGGAACCCCCGGCAGAGACGGAAACCCTGGCGCCAACGGCATCCCGGGAACGCCAGGCATCCCTGGACGTGATGGTCTCAAAGGGGAGAAGGGCGAATGCATCAATGAGCTCTTCGAGGAGCCCTGGAGGCCCAACTACAAGCAGTGTGCCTGGAACTCCTTGAATTATGGGATTGACCTCGGAAAAATAGCTGTAAGTACAATTTGCATGCCAGACAGAATGCAAATGGGAAATGCATTTATAAAAATAAGTCTTAAAAGATATTGTAACCACGATTACATAAACGTACATTATTTGCCACATATTATGGAGCTGGAAAATGTTACAGATGGGAAACGAGTATCAGTCTAAGCAGCTACTTGGTCAGACCAGAGCAGGAACACCCAATTTCTGTGAATGGTTTAAATCGTCACGCCTCCCTGTGAGTCATATTCAAGCTATTGATTTAGTCTGTGTTAGTTGCTCATACATACAAGCCCGGTAGCCCAGTGGTTAGCACGTCGGCTTCACAGTGCAGAGGTACCGGGTTCGATTCCAGCTCTGGCCTCCCTGTGTGGAGTTTGCTTGTTCTCCCCGGGCCTGCGTGGGTTTTCTCCGGGTGCTCCGGTTTCCTCCCACATTCCAAAAACATGCGTGGCAGGCTGATTGGACGCTCTAAATTGTCCCTAGGTGTGAATGTGAGCGTGGATGCTTGTTCGTCTCTGTGTGCCCTGTGATTGGCTGGCAACCGATTCAGGGTGTCCCCCGCCTACTGCCCGAAGACAGCTGGGATAGGCTCCAGCACCCCCCGCGACCCTAGTGAGGATCAAGCGGCTTGGAAGATGAATGAATGAATGAATGAGTTGCTCATACATTGCACCCCACTCCACACCGAAATAAGCAAAGTCTTAAAGCATAGTTTTTTTTATATTTCATGCAACTGTGGTATGGAAGGGTGGTCTGCACTTCACTTCATCAATAAATAGTTAATACAGAAATACATTAAAAAAGCCCACTGAGGTTTAGATTTTTCCAAATGAAAATAGCATTCTACTACATTGCGGTGGCGATTTGACCTTTTTTTCCCCCCAGCCCCGAGTAGATCATGACATCAAACGTTGCATTCTCCTGCGCTGTGTCTTGTAGGACTGTACGTTTACCAAGCTGCGCTCAGACAGCACCCTCAGAGTCCTCTTCAGTGGCTCCCTCAGGCTCAAGTGCAAGAACGCATGTTGCCAAAGGTGGTACTTCACATTCAATGGAGCAGAGTGTGCTGCCCCACTGCCCATAGAGTCCATCATATACCTGGACCAAGGCAGTCCAGAGCTCAACTCAACCATCAATATCCATAGAACATCCTCAGGTATGATTACTGTCCAAAAGTTCAAT
This sequence comes from Hippocampus zosterae, assembly GCF_025434085.1. Lineage (NCBI taxonomy): Eukaryota > Metazoa > Chordata > Actinopteri > Syngnathiformes > Syngnathidae > Hippocampus > Hippocampus zosterae. Next base: position 19,659,784 of record NC_067455.1, on the reverse strand, counting down.
TGCCTCTTGCACAACTCACTTGGAGTAGGTTCCAGCTCACCTGTGACCCGAATGAGGACTACCAATTTCGAAAATAGAGAGACAATCTTGAAAGAAGGAAAACAACCGTCCTCTTGTGATGGCTGGGGTGACATCTTCCACACTGTGCTCAGTGGGTCTCTTTAACCTTTTCAGGGACAGCGGTTACTACAGTGGGCAGCCGTCAGGTTACAGGTTTTCATATATTTTCAATAGTCCACCTTTTTCAACCCTTTATAAGCATTGTGCTTTTCACTATAAATACAGTTGACTTGACTTTCGGTCATGTGGGAGGGAGCCCAAAAAAACGCACGTGGGTATGCGTAACAGATACATCAATTTTATCGGTACCATCACACACTCTGTCCACCTACAAACAGTATATACTGACTTAAGGCAGATGGCAGACCCACTTCCACGAACAGGTTGCCATTCAATCAGGGCACATAAAGGTAGACATTTTACAAACTCATTCACACCTTTACTCGGTGGAAATGAACTCACATTGCTTATGTGGAAGTCAGCTGAGCAAACACCATTAGTTACTTTTAAACAACAATGACTCGTAGTTTGGAGATGCAGTACTACCATACACATGCTAATAGTGAGGTCTATAAAGTTACAGTCCTATATATGACATTAGGGATGGGCGACTGGTTAGCAAGTCCGCCTCATATTACAGAGGTACAGGGTTTGATTCCGGGCCCTGGCTTTCCTCTGTGGAGTTTGCATGTTCTCCTCGTGCCTGTGTGGGTTTTCTCCGGGTACTCCGGTTTCCTCCCACATTCTAAAAACATGCACACTAGGTTAATTGAACACTTTTGTCACATCATGTGATTGTGAATACTTGTTCGTGTATGTGTGCGATTGGCTGGCAACTAGTTCAGGGTGTCGCATGCCTACTAGAAGTAGCGATAGGATAGAAGCTGGGATAGGCTCCAACACGCCCGCGACTCTTGTAAGGATAAAGCCCTTCAGATAATGAATGGATGGATGGATTGATATTTCGGATGTACTGATCCGAATCACGTGATCAGAAATAGGGCCAAATGACAATTTTCAGATGAGAGATCAGGCATTTAAAAATATCTTTTGATTTATTAAAAATGTTGAAAAAATATATTTTTAAAGACCTCTTAAGCAACAAAGGAATCCAGATGTACACATATATTGGCAAAAGAAAAAAATATATATATACATTTTCCACTATAGCTTTTTTTTAGCCGCCACTGTGGATAATTCCTGAGCAGTCACATTGTTCACCTAATTTAGCCAGAATTAAAAGGGAAAAACACATTTCATGTGGCGCCATTAAGTTCTATGGTTCAAGGGAAGTCAACATTGGGAGAGGTCACATCACAATACACCAGTTTTGTGGTCATGCATTTTGGGTGTTCCCTACAATTTACATGTGCTGTCTTTGTCTCTGTTCTTTTTCTGTGTCAGTGGAAGGACTCTGTGAGGGTGTCAAAGCAGGCTTGGTGGACGTGGCTGTATGGGTGGGGACCTGCGCTGACTATCCCCGTGGTGATGCATCCACGGGGTGGAATTCGGTTTCCAGGATTATCATTGAAGAGCTTCCCAAATAAAAACCGTTACATAAGAGGAATGGGGTCAGCCCCGGTTCACATGAGAGTATGTTATATCGTCTTCCAAAATGCGCAGTTACGGTTTGCTGACGCCTCACAACCACACTGATGGGAACTTCATGTTTTGTGGACAGAATTTACGATTTGAAAGGCCATTCACTTTGCCAGGAATAACAAACTGTATTGTAGTGTAATTTTTCTGTTTGCTGGTGCTCTCGGCAGTAATTGCCAATTGGTTAACGTACTCATTTGACTTTTTTTTTTACATTGCACTTTCAGTGTTAATAAAATAATTTTTTAAAGCTTTTTCTAAACGTCAACATGCATACTTTCAATTATATTTCTGCATTTAGTTAAGCTGTATTTGTTAACACACACACGGGTAAGTCAAAAACGATCTGCACTTTGTGCTGCAGTGTGCGCTTGTGTCTAAGTTCGATTCAATTTTCCCTGCAGGCTGGAACTTGCGTGTTGTGTGATTGCGATCAGAGAATGTTTTGATCAATTGTTCCACGTGTTTTATATACACATACATGGGACAGACATGGGTTAAACTAGATGCAAATTCAAATGTAACTATAGAAAATAGATACTCAATGACAAAGCAAAGCAGGCTGAATCGAAACAAGATGTTGCTCCAAACAAAAAATAAATCACAGGAAGAATTTTGAGGGTGCATATTTGTTTCTCCAAAGCAGAACTGAGGAATTATAACCTTCTTACGTTGTTCTTTTCTTCTGTGAATCAACAAGACAATTCAGGCAAGAGTGCAGGTCTAGGTTTATAGCAATAAAAAAAAAGTGCCAGGCATAGAACTGTTACATATACTCCATAAATAGAAATGTGTTTGAACAACATATACTTTTTTAAATTTTATTTTTACATAAAGTTAATTCTTAAAAATGGATAACAAAGTTGTATTGATTATCCACAGCGCATCTCATTCTTCAGACAAAATCGTACAAAAATCTAACTTTGACATTTCAATTTTGTGAAGTCCTTTGCAGACATTTTCACATCTGTGTAAAGACAAAAAAACAAAACAAAAAAAAAAACATTACATCCTCAAGGGTGCAGCACAAATGTAGAGTACTAGCCAGAAATCAATCAACCGCACTGAGAGGTTCAGCAAGGACACTTGAAGCCTTCCTTTTCAGTGTAATATGCACTGAGGTTCATTTTACGGGTACCGATATTCTGACTGGCCATTCAGTCACTGTTGCTGTGTTTGGCACCTACGCAATTGTGTATCCTGTTTACTGTTGGACCTCGCTAACTTGGGCCAAGGAGGAAGCGGGAGACATTTTCAAAAACTACAAATGTAACGCAGCAGGCTGGAGTGACACGAATCAGGTTTGGGATGATGCCTTTGTAGAATCCAGGGGCGCCTTCATTCCTGCAGTGGGATCAGTGAGAGTTACACATGCCATCTTTCTCATCCACTCAGCGCTAGGACAGACTTGTAGAAGGCATCACTGGTATACCGTTCTGACCAAGCCACGCTAGCATACCTCCAGGTCCGTCTGATGACATCCACAACACCGTCATATCTGTTGTGCTGGTCTTGCAGTCGAGCTCGCACCACTTGATATGGGTACGTCGTAGCCACAGCAAATAATTTGGACAGTGCCGCCATCGTGATGTATTCCAATGCATTCTATCGAATGGGACGGAGTGATCGAAGAAGCAAGAAAAGTCTCAGCGAGTGAGTCATACGACATACTATAAGTCCATCAACTGTGGTCTGCCTCTTGAGTCAGCTGAAAGGTGTGGAGTGCTATTAAACTCAGTTGAGACTGTCTGCGGCTCACGGGGTTACCGTAAATGACTCACCAGCTTTGCATCTGAGTGAATTTTCTTGTATTTACTGTAGTCTCTCTTGAGCTGCTCGTAGGCCATGAACTGCAGCGCACCATGGGATGTTCCAAAGAGACCGGGAACGTAACCCTTTAAGATAATGCCTTGTAAGTAATTTGATTACGGTAACTTTCTCAAATGTCATCTCACAGCAAAACACAACATGCAATACTTGCTGTCATAGGGGAATTTGAAGTAATTACCAAAACGCAGAGGATATAAAACAGTGAATACACTGACTGATATGATGACCAATTGCACATCTAATATGTTTGGTTCCTGACTCGTCTAGCTCGACAGTGGAGTTAAGATACTGTATGATTCATCGTCTGATTCAATACAGTTTTGCACCACTGAACAATGTACGTTAATTCAATGCAAAGTGAAAACAGATTTGTTTCTAAAAACATCCTTCATGTTTGAAGATAATGTATTGACTGCACGAAACACTGATTATAATACACAGAAACAAATACATTTTGAAGGTTAGCCTCCTTGGAAGTTACCATCGTTTTCATGGCGTATGTATACACAGCAACGGCATGATTTTTTCACAATTTTGAAGCCTCATTTTTTATCCTTGGCACCATTGGTATGGAACTTATTACAATTTGAAATGGTCAAAATTACGGCATATTTTGGTGTATTTAACTGTGTAGATCTGTTTCTAATCAATCATGATAAATCAATAATTGGTCTGTATAGACAAATAAAAAAGATAATTTCTTCATTTGTTGTTTTTTAATTGGCTTTATTGCGTATTGACTAATGTGGTAGGCCACATTTATGTTATTCATGGTTGTTATTACTTGTATTATTAGCACTTAGTGAAGGGTGATTTCAAAATTTTGCATTTGGCCAATTCAAAAGCAAATGATGCGGTGATGTACATAAAATTGTTTTTCATTATAATTTAACTAAAGTACAGTACAACAAAACATCTATTGAGTGGCCTGGTTCTCACAACGTTCAGTGGAGCGAACGTTTGATTACGTTTCAGATTATCAGAAAAAAAAACAAAGTGCACCACAAAAGTGTAGTAGTGTTGTCCTCTAGTGGTGACGACAGAAATAGCGGTCAAATGTACTGAAGTAGTCACATCCGTTCTGGGTTTGCTTGGAAATACAATGACTTGTGGCAGAGTTGATGACTGACCTTGTAGAGACCAGACACCCCTTCCGTGCGGTAGATCTTGAACAAGGCATCCAGCATCCCCTTGTATTGTTTACTAGTTGAGTCAGAACTGTACTGCAATATAAGCCTGGTCTTGGTCACCCAAATGGGGTTTGTTATGGTGAGCGTTAGAATGCCTGAAGTGACAGGGAAACAGATGACATCGTATTTGTAATTATGACATGCTTTTCAGCTGTTCAACTTCACAGAAGGACGTTTTGAGATGTCAAACTTAATTTGGACAGGGTGAGAGAAGTTTCTGTTCATGTGGAGCAAAACAAAGTCAATTTGGATCAGCATTATCAGTGATTCCTGTTCAAGCAAAGAGGTAGTGTGTGAACAAACAGGGTATAGTTTAAACTAACCTGCTTCGGCCGCAGACACCAAATGTTCGGTAGCACTCAGTTCCGTATGGCGGCCTTCCTTTACGTAAGCTTTGATTGCATTGTAGCTGTGGATGAAGCAGTGTGTCATGGTACAAAAAAAGGTCGTGTAAACAAACAAGTAAACAAACAGACTTACAAGAAAAAGTAGAGACCCCAAGAGGCACCAGCACCCCACACATTGGGTGTTACTCCTTGGTAGAGTCCTCTCAGTCCTTCATGGTGCCACACACTCTTCATGCAATGCAGTATGCCATTATACTTGGGTCTCAATTCCAAACCATCACTCACTGCAGCAAAAATATATGAAAGTGTATTTAGTCTTTGCAAGTGACGAATCAATCACAACACTCAAACATTTGTTTTAATGTTTTACGCTGATAGTCGCCAAATAATTTTGAGCACGGGTTTAACAGTTTAACCTTGACTACATTAATGATAACACGGTGGCTTTACTTAAAGCTACATGAATTCTATTGAATTAACGACTGTCAGAGCATTGATTAAATATTTGACATCCAGCTTCAGGTCATTTACCTCACATGCTCTTTTTGTTCATTTCAGTGCACTAGTACGGTGATTCTCAACCTTTTGTTCAGTGATGTACATCCTGTGATTTTTTTTCTTCCCCAAATACACACTAATCAATGCAAAGCATTTTTTGGTTGAGAGAGAGAAAGAGAGACTTAAAACAGCCTGCTGTGCTGTCATGGTTCGATTTATACCAGAGACCAGATTTGGAAGCCTCAGAAATGTGAGGCAGATGTGCCAATGGCCCACCGTTCCGCTTTCTTAAAACTCACTTTCAATTGTTGCTGACGTTTGATTGATCACTCTAGGTTTTTAGGATAATGCAATTAAATAGTCCAATGAATACAACGTTTATTTTATGAGGTTATATTTTTCTGAAATACTGTATATTCATAGTCTAACAATTATTTTTGAAGGATTTTTTTTCATGGATTCTAGGTTTTAAATAGATTTGAAAATGTCACGTACCTCCACGGGATACTGCCATTTGAGAACCCTTGCACTAGTAGAACCACAACTAAACATTAGTAGAATGACTGCCTTACTAGGAACATGTTTTTTCCACTGCTAGTGCCATTTTTGGCCTGCCGATATCACGGTAAGATGATCAATGATATTAAATAAAAACGCAATGATTTTGATGTCCTTGATATTAAATAGGTGCGCAAACAGCTTTTAATAAATACATTCAGTACTCATTATATTGCTTTATACATTAAAATGAGTATATTTTTAAGTGAAATAGAAAACTATATAATAAAAAAATGCTGATAATTTTATTGTAATACAGTATTGACAGTATCTAATAGTTTAGAGCAGTGGTTGCTAACCTTGTTCGAAGTACCAAACCCAACCAGTTCATATGCACATTCACCGAACCCTTCATTAGTTAAAAATATGATTTTTTTTTAATTTTAAAAAATTCAAGACATTAAAAACGCATTTATGAAAAAAGTAAACACAATAAGTATAAAGTATACGTTTTGAACAAAATGAACCAGCCAGTGATGGCCAAACAGGCGTGTCATAACTAATAGTCATGTTGAGTCAGCAACCTCCGTGGCAGAGGCTCGGTCGAACCCCTGAGACTGATTCACCAAACCCCGAGTGTTCGATCGAACCCAGGTTAAGGACCACTGGTTTAGAGTACGTTGATATAAGCACCTCACCTGCAAACCTGATTTTGACCAGGTCGAGAGGGTGAAGCACCAGCGTTGATACAACTCCTCCGCTTAATCCTGCCACCAAGTTTTCTACCTTCACACGTTTGAAAACCTGCAGGACATGTCCGGCGAATGACACAGAAGGGCCTGGTTTGCCATCACTAACGCCGACGGTGCCGTGATCTGGGCCAGCGCTCATGTTTACCTATTTTTGCCGTAGCTCGCAAAAGCTAACTGCGTTTAAACCACGTGATCACAAGTCTCCAACGAGTCTATGAGGTAAATCATAGTCTTAGCTCTATTGTCGTCACGGTGTTGCTGCGATGTAACTTCTTTGAATGTCTCATTATGAATCCATGCTAAGTCGTGACCCACGTTTTTGGCATGTGGCGTCAAATTAGTGATGTGTCGTTCGCGAACGAGCCGGCTCTTAGAACCGGCTCTTTGAAGTGAACGATAGGAGCCGGAAGGGGAGGGTTACACACACACGCGCGCGCGCGCGCGCGCGAACAAACACACTCGCGCGCGCCCTGCAGTTTAGAGAAGGGGGAGGGGTAAGAGAAGAGACACAGCAGCACACTGAGCAGCACGCGAACAAGACAGACGAGTAGACGAGAGAGCTAATTCGTGAAAAAAACAACACGGTGGAAAGTGGAAAGGTGTGAAAATGGATAGGAAACGCAGTGAAATATGGACTCATTTCAATTTAATTGATAGTTCAAAGGCAGCGTGTAGACTGTGCAAGGTTAAAATATCCCATAGATCAGGCTCCACAAATAACCTGCACAGGCACATCAGAAATATCCACCCATCAGTACAATTTGAAGAGAAAAAACAAGCAAGGGAACCAGCTATTAATGAAGGTGCTAGTGTGTCTGCAACTGTTGCTGCTGCTGCAATGTCACAACTGCCTAGATGTACAACCCAGAGCGCTATGAGCCACTTTATACAAAATGCTATAAAACCAGCAAAACAGAACACAATTGATGAGGAACTGGGTAAAATGATTGCAAGGGATTTTCATCCATTTTGTGTTGGCTGTGTGTTGTCGCAACATCTGTCCCCTCAGAGAGAATCTTCTCCAAAACAGGGCAAATATTAACAGAGAGGAGAAAGAGGATCAACCTCTCAAAGCTGAGGCACTTGTTTTTTCTTCATGCCAATCTTTGCTAAAGACAAGCTAAAACCTTTACCTGGATGCTGCTTTCTTTTCTTTTTGTTTTACAAATTTTAATTTATAATTTGTTGTGTGGTAGTCAAAGCCTACTTATGTTGTTTTACTGTAAATAGTTAAAAGCTTATAAATATACACATTCAGAGATTGGAACTTTTTGACGACCTTGTTTTGAGATGGGTCTTTGTACTTTGTTTTTATTTTTGTAGGGCTCCATGTTGAGTATGTTCAGAAGAATATAAATAAAGCCATATAATTAATAAATATTTGATATAATGTCTATTTTTTGCATTAGTACTTCATTTTACACATAACATTACGTTATTTTTGGTATTAAATTAATTTAAGCAACAATGAGCCATTTGGGAGCAGAAAGAGCCGGCTTTTTTTAGGGAGCCGATCTAAAAGAGCCGCCTCTCTAAAAGGAGCCGGAATTCCCATCACTAATGTCAAGTAGCCGCCACTGGTCGACCTTGGTAGGAGGTTCAAATGAGCTGACGTGATATTGTAGTACTTCCGATTGTTGAATTTCAACTTAAAACAGTTTTTGAAAACACAACGTAAACAATGGGCAGCAAGGTTATTTAAATTCCCTTCGTCGACATAGACATTATTCTTTTTAATGACATTTTATAAAACCGTGGTCTTAGCGGTCTATAAACGTGCCATTTGAAAATCACATTGCTTAATTTTGACTTGAAATTGGTAACCTGATGCAGGTTTTTAATTCTTCTAATTCTTCTAATTCTCGCATACCTTTCTCACAATTGCTGAATTTCAGCGGTGGGTTATGTACAAGCATACTAGACGCCGTTTAGGAAACAGATGCGACGGAGGAATACGAGGTAATGTGTTCACTTTACGGATATGTCGACTACAACTCTAGTACACGCCTTCTCTGACGTAACCACAGGACAGGAATTGTCATCCCATAATGCACCGCCGTTTTCATAAACGGATGTTTCCAAACCGACACATGGGTTGTAGTTTTAGTGATTGTTTGAATGATTCATTCCCTAACCAAACGCAAGTGTGTTTTAACATTATTTTTTTCACATTAAGATGAAAGTAAAAGTACTTTCGAGGAACCCGGACGACTACGTCCGGGAGACCAAATTGGATATTCAGCGTGGTAAGTAAAGTAAACCTGGCTTGGCTAGCTCCTAATACTAGCAATTTTTGGTAAGCATAATGCTGTTCTTAAGTCCAATTTTTATAAGAAGTCATTGGATTTTGCAGCACTTGTTTAATAAAATGCATCAACAATAGATTTTTTTTTTACCGCATGTGAATTGCATGATAGAAATTTGCTGTTTAACCTGAAGTGTAATTTGCTAATCACTAAGGCGTGCATGTGTCGGGTGGGCACCAAAAAGATTTGATGCACCGTGTATATAGCTTGACATGTCAATCGTTGTTGCCAGTTCCCAGAAACTATGACCCTACACTTCATCCATTTGAGGTGTGCAGAGAATACACCCGGGCCCTTAATGCCACGAAACTGGATAGGGTGTTTGCAAAGCCTTTCCTGACCGCATTGGATGGACACAGAGATGGTGTGAACTGCATGGCCAAGCACACCACGAGCCTATCCACATTGTTGTCTGGCTCTTGTGATGGGGAGGTAATTACTCATTATATAAATATATTTTTTAATTATTGTGTGTGTTGAAATGTGTGTGTTGTTTGCACAGCTGTGTGGCAACACTCAAAAGTCTGTTTAATTTCATCCCCAGGTTAAAGTGTGGGATCTCTCCAAACGTGAATGCCTCCGCACGATCCAAGCCCATGAAGGATTTGTCCGCGGAATGGTTGTTCGCTTCTGTGGAACTTCGTTCTTCACGGTGACTGGTACTTTTATCATGCGAGAGATGTGCTATTTACTTCTTCCCCATCAGTCTTTGTATTTCAGTGCTAACAGAAATGTTCTATTTACCAGGTTGGGGATGACAAAACAATCAAACAGTGGAAAATGGAGGCCCCAGGTTATGGTGAGGCTGTGGAGCCACTTAACACAATTCTGGGCAAGGTATGTAGAGCAGGAACCTCTTGGTTATTTTTAATAATGGACCATTGTGCTCTTAATGGTGTATGGATATACAAATAGACAAATTCAGGAAAATTGTCAAGTGAAAAGAGTATTCGTCCATTGCAGACAGTCTACACAGGGCTTGCCCATCATCAGAAAGAAGGTGTGTTTGCAACATGTGGCCAGCAGGTGGACATCTGGGATGAGCAAAGAACCAGCCCCATCCGTTCTTTCACCTGGGGTGTGGACAGCTTCAGCTCTGTCCATTTTAACCCAGTGGAGGTGAGCCGATGCATCAACGAGCACATCAATTTATTTTAATTCTGTCACAGAGGGAAAAATGATTTCCAGTAATGGGTGCATACATGCTAGCCAGGGAAGTTGGATCGTTGAGAAAGCAGTATTTAGTATTCATACCCTTTTGACTTTTCCACATTTCGTGATGTTACAACTACAGACAAATGTATTTCGTTGTGACATTGTGATAAACCAACACAAAGTGGTACACAGTCATGAAGCGGTAAGAAAAATGATCCATGGTTTCCATTTTTATTTTTTACTCATTTAATCCCACCCATTTCCACTGGAGCAACCCCCTCAATCCCAGCCATTTTACTGCATTTTGACTGATTTGCAAGACCCACAAATTATTGTGTTCTGTTGCGATATAAACATGCAGGCAACCAAAAGACAGATGAGACTCTCTTCTTTCAGCCGAAAAAAGTATGCTTCTATCTTTTTCTGTTCTCCAGCAATCAGTATTAGAAAATAGCTCAATTTCATCAGATTTCCATTTTACTTTACACATTCTAATTCATGATTTTTTTGAAGGGGAAGTCAACCCAAAGAGTTTCTTTACAAGAATATGTTATATGCAGCCCGACTTGTAGAAACATGGCATTCTGATTCATATTTTGGTTGTGGAATATGAGCTAATGCATATTCCACAAACGCTATGTGAATCAGAATGCAGTCTTGAGACTAGTGGAGGCGCATAGAACAAAGACCGTAAAGAACATTTTTCCGGGTGACTTTCCCTTTAAGGAGGAAAAAAAATAACGGATCCATTGTGGAAAGTCATTGCTAAGTAAAATCTAATAACTGGTTGTGCCACCATTCACAGCAATAACTGAAATCAGCTGTTTGCGATAAAGTGTTGAACAGCATTTTGCATTGCAACAAGTATATATTATAGATTTATGAAAAAAAATGTGACATAAGTGGTTCTGGACCAACATCAGCGATATGCTTTTTTTCAATTTGACCGTGACTTTTTGAAAACCATTATAAGATAAAGGTACATGGGTTCGCAAACTTAGAAAGGCATTCAAAAGGCGGTGTTTTGGCATGAAACCATTTCAAAAAATTCTTGCAGGTATGTATCGGGGTTGCCTGGCCTTCCTGGCCGTCAACTTACTTGCTAGTATTCGGTTGGGACTTTTGGTTTGTTCTTCAGGGTGAGGCTATATATAAGGATAAAGGATATCTTATCTTATATATTTGTTCTCTAAGTACAAATGATTTTGATTTGTGTCCCGTGTAGGTATGATGGTTGGATTGCACACTAAACAAAGTGTCAGAATGGTATATGCTTGTACGAGATCGTCTCGATACCGTTGTGTTGACCATATCTTATTGTTTTTTTTTCCCTTCAGACTGAACTTCTTGCGAGCTGTGCCTCTGACAGAAGTATCATACTGTATGACATGAGAGAGGCTGCTCCGCTAAAAAAAGTACAGTGACGCCACACCCTAACTACAGTTTTCAACCCATTTTACTCTTTGCAAGAATATATTATCTTTGTTTCTGTCTTTAGGTTATTATGACAATGAGGAGCAACACCTTGTGCTGGAATCCGATGGAGGCCTATTATTTTACATCTTGCAATGAAGACTATAAGTGAGTGAACCCGTGAGACCTTCAGATAATTCCGATTGTACAAACCCAATTCTCATGAAGTTCGGACGTTGTGTTAAACATACATAAAAACAGAATATGGTGATTCATATTTAATTGAAGACAATAGAAAAACAAGATGCTTCATGTTCAAATTTATAAACGTTATTGTTTTTAGAAAATAATCATTAACTTAAAGACTTTTCTGGCTGCAACACATTGCAAAAAAGCTGTGCTAGGGTCATGTTTACCACTGTGTTACATCCCCTTTTCTTTCAACAACATTCAAAGCATTAATGGGGCCTTCACAGATGTGTAAGTTACCCATGCCAGTAGCACAAACCCAGCCCCCATAGATGCTAGATTTTGAACTTTGTGCTCGTAATAGTCGGGAGGGTTATTTTCCTTTTTGGCACGGAGTCCATAATGTCCACAATTTCCCAAAGACGGACTCGGAACACTTTTCCAATTCGCATCCATCCATCTGTGATTAGCTTGAACTCGGAGAAGCCGGCAGCGTTTCAGGATGTTTTTGATAAATGTCTTTTGCTTTGCATAGGAGAGTCTTAAGTTGCACTTATGGATGCAGCGCTGAACCATATTTTCTGACATTGGTTTTCTGAAGTGTGCTTGAGCCCATGTGGTGACATCCTTTACACCAGGGGTGCCCATTAGGTAGATCCTGATCTACCGGTAGAGCTAAGACAGATTGCAAGTAGATCCGAGGAGTCTCGAGAAGGAAAAAAAACAAACAACCATTTTTGTGTCTTTGTATATCTTGGTAATATATTTTTTGTGTTAATATACACTGCACACTAATCATCTTATCAGTCTCATTTTCACAAAAAAAAAATAATTACCGTATTTTCACGACTATAAGGCGCCATTAAATGTCTTAAATTTTCTCCAAAATGGACAGGACGCCTTATGGTGCGGAGCGTCCTTTATATGCGCTGAGTTCCAAAATCTGACTGACAGCCGACACGCTGTTTATATAGAGAAAAGGCGGAAGTGACTGTGGCCAGGCATGCGGGAAAGAAGTCGGCCAATCAGGGAAGGGTGGGCGTGTATATATACATATATGGAGAGAGAGAGAGAGAGAGAGAGAGAGAGAGAGAGGACAGGCAAGCTAGTCCGCCAACGGTGAAGGGTGGGCGTGTAAGTGGACGCTAAAGGGACGCCGCAAGCCAGTACCAACACTTGTATAGTGTGGCAATGTGCATTGTTGCAAAACAACTCCGGTTTTGGTTTCTAAGAACCCCTCAAAATAAATTTGACAAATAGACACGCCTGCGAAGCTCAGTTCAAACTTGAAGCCACCGGTTATGCTTTTGGCATGCGTGCCCATCTCACAGCAGCGGTGAAAAACCAAGTCAAGCAAATGAACTCTGAGCTCGCCGTTATTCCCGGAGGCTTGACTAAAGAACTCCAACCGCTGGACATTGGCATCAACCGGGCGTTCAAAGTAAAGTTGCGAACGGCATGGGAACAATGGATGATCGGTGGCAAACACAACTTTACAAAGAGTGAGAGGCAGCGCTTGGCGAGTTCCGCCACAATACGCAACAACGAGAGGGAACGCGGCGTTTTTGATGGATTACGGTACTTCCACAATTGTTCAATTCTTTCTACACACACACGCGCTGCCACCATGTTTCGCTCTGTTCTTTACTTTCAAATGTGGGAAAGCTTCACACGAGAGAAATGTTGACTTTGCTGTTGCTGCTCCTTCTTTCCGCTCGGCAATGCGTAGCAACTCACACTAGCATGTGATGTGTTCAATGACAACTGGGATGTGCAGTCCTCTGCTTCTGATACAGAGGATGAGGACTTTGATGGATTTCTGGGTGATGATTGATCGAAAAACGTGAGAACATTGTACGATGGCTAAATAAAATACACCCGAACTCAGTTCGGCTTTCGTTGCCTTTTTAAAAACGTGTTTTTAGCTTGTATCTGTATGTCTTGGCATGCTACCGTATGCTTCAAGCTAACGTGTTAGCGTGCGCGCATGCATGCCGTATGTTTAAGCTGGCGTATGTTTTACCACTGTAAAACTGCGCCCATTGGTACAGTGCGGTCTGTATATGTAAAATACAGAAATGTCACCCATTAATGAGACTGCGCCCAACCGTACGGTGCGTCGAATAGTCGTGAAAATACGGTAATCAAATAAAGCAGGTAAATCTTCAATTTACGGTGGCGAGTGATTACGTCACCGGAAGTTGTTACCGCTCAGCAGTTTGCAATTGCAACTTCTGATCAGAGCTGTTGCGCTGTATCTTTTATCGTCATGATTCTCATTCAGAGTTTGCTTCGTGTACAATTCACCGAGGGCACGAGCAAAGAATTGGTATCTAGGAAGGCCCAGGGAAGCACTTTAAAACGGTACGAGTGAGCTACGATAGTTAACAGGCTGCAAAAGTGTGTTGCATGCCTCCGTTTCATGCTGTTTCTCATCATGGCGTGCGCGCGCGCGCGTGTGTGTGTGTGCGTGCAGTAAGGGTAGATCCCGGGAGGTTAGTCGATTGAATAGTAGATCTTCGATCGAAAAAGTTTGGGCATCCCTGCTTTACACGCTGATGCCGGTTTTTGATGCAGTGCCACCTGAGGGATCGAAGGTCACATGCATTCAAAGTTGTTTTTTGGACTTGCTTCTTGATTTCGCCAGATTCGCTTCACCTTTTGATCGTATTATGGACCGCAGATTATGGAATTCCTAAATTCCTTGCAATTGTATGTTGTGGAACATTGACCTTAAACCGTTGGACTATTTTTTTCTTGCAATTGAGGTGAAACTCGCCCTACCTTTGCCTGTGAATGCCTGAGCAATTCAGGGAAACTTCTTATATACCAAATCATGGCACCCGCCTATTCCCAGTGAACCTGTGGGATGTTTCAAAACAGGTGTTTGAAGAGCATTCCTCAACTTGAGAACATGTTGCAGCCATAAAATTCTAAGTTAATGATTATTTGTTAAAAACTGTCAAGATGATCAGTTTGAACATGAAATATAATGTTTTTGTAGTATTCAATTAAATATAGGTTGAACACAATTTGCAAATCACTATTTTGTTTTTACTTAGGCTAAACACTAGGTCCCAATTTCATTGGAATTGAGTTTATATTATAAAATGACACTTTTTTTTTTTGACACACTGTTCTTTGACAGCAATTTTTTGACAAGCTTCTTAACGTCTCTGTGTCTGTCTCTGCAGTCTTTACACGTATGATATGAGATACCTAAACAAGCCGGTCATCGTACACGTAGATCACGTGTCTGCAGTGCTGGATGTTGACTATTCCCCTACTGGCAAAGAGTTTGTGTCTGCCAGTTTTGACAAGACGATCCGCATCTTCCCCAAGGATGCTGGCCATAGTAGGTCAGTACCAGCCTGTAATTTGTTTCATGTAATGGCACCTCAGATGATGAAATATCAAAAAATGGATGTGTGGGTGATAAATGTGCATCTGAGATCAAACTGTTGAGAAGTGGATGTCAAAATAACGTAATTTGATGAAAATTGTATGCATGTTTGACTGTTTCATTTGCTCATTTACTTTGCACCTCAACTATTTCACACCTTTTCTTCAACATGTCTTTCTCCAACCAGGGAGGTCTACCATACCAAACGCATGCAGCATGTCATCTGCGTAAAGTGGTCGGCCGATAACCGTTACATTTTGAGTGGATCGGATGAAATGAATATCCGTCTGTGGAAAGCTTCCGCATCTGAGAAATTGGGAGTTGTAAGTACCATGTTTTATCCTTTTCCACAGTAACAATGAGAACACCACCAGTAAGACTTTTTTGGGGGATTTAAGTTGGCATGCACTCCAGAAAGCACACTATACACCTTAACACTCACCACTTAAATCTTCCTCAATTGTAAAGAGATGTGCCAAGACCCTCCGATTTATTACCTGACTCATTAGATGGTTGCTTTTGACAGCACACCCACCTTGGCTTTGTCAGGAGATGCCAAACGTTCAGATTTAGGGCAGGCTCTCTCTCATTAAGCGAAATCTACCAGGAGGAGTACATTGAAAATGAATACCTGTGTAGTTTTTTTGACAAAACACTCAAGAATTGTATGACTTCGACACTCACATTTTTTCCAATACATTGACCCAGTCAGACAGTGCAGTCTGTGGTCAAAGAAGCAGGCGCCACAGTTTTGTTGCGCTCATTTGTTGAATGAAGCTCCTTTATCAGCCGTTGACATGTTGTAATGTTTCAAATACAGTTACGGCTTCATAATAATGATTGATGGTGTGCTGCTGTCATTTCCAGCAGCCATCTCTCATTTGAAATCGGTCACTTCTGCTTATTCTCCTAATGCTGCTTCCGTTTGGAAAATTGACTTACTTGGTAGTTGCTATGCTGTCGCTGCGTAAGAGATTTATTCACGCCTATTGCACTTAAGAGATCAAACAGGGTCTGCTCCGATCAGCAGTTTAAATCGGCCAATCACTTAGAGCCGACCGCTCGCAACATAATGAACCATTAACAATTAAGCTGGACCGAGAGTGTCATTCATTATCAAGAAATACTGAAATGCTGAATCAAGGCATCACAGGCAACTTCTGTTTTAGTTGCTGGATTTCACTTTTTTGTTGACATTCGATTGTATGCTGTTTAAGTATTCCCTACAACAAATAAGTCATTTTATTATATTAATATTAATGGGTAGAATGAATTTCCTTCGGATCAAGTATTTGACTATAAATAATAAAGCCACTAATCATCTTTGAATAGTTATGACTGACAACTGACAATATGGAAGGTGGGTTGTTGATGCTACATTAATTTGATAATCCAAATGATTGTAGTCCATTCCAGCGTGTAAATCCATTTCTGGTTTCTTTATAATTAAAAAAAACGATTAATAGTCACATATGTAGCATACAGCGTGTGATACACTTAAGTCTCAACTTTGACAGTGATGAAGTAACACAACAGTGATTTTGATCATTTTCTAATCTTGTTTAATGTTTGTTGGCTAACATCCTTCCTGATTTGGCCTCTCACCGTCTGAAATGGAGTCAGTCGGCAAATTCAGCGTTAACATAAATGGCTTTCAAATTGTATTCTTTGATTAATGTTGAAACCGATCATTGCAAATGTTTCTTTTTTTCCTCATCGGATGCATGCTTTTTAACATTTCTGTTTGGACTACATCTCAGTATCTTGTGAGCTTATTGGTGAAAGAGACCAAATTTGACTTTCCGCCTGTGCCCGCCTTTCAGTTGTCGTGATCGGGCATTTGCCGTATTGTTGTCATAGTTCACCTCCTTGGTTGCGGTTTTCCTCCCTTGATCCAAACCCTGTATTTCTCTGCTGTGTCTCAAATTCTGCTCAAGTCTCCCACAATGTCTTGTAGCTCGCACCCCGTGAGAAGAATGCCGCCAACTACCGCGCTAAGTTGAGAGAGAAGTTTAAGCACTTCCCGCAGATCAGACGCATTGCTCAGCATCGACATCTCCCGAAGGCCATCTACTACCAGGCTAAGGAGCTGAAGGCAATGAAAGACGCTCGCCGCAGAAAGTGAGTTCTTATTTACGTTCCTGTTTCATACTGGTGACTGCTGGACAGCCATGATGTACACGTGCATGGGTTATGGTGTCTTGGACTGCTGGCAGGTTATACCTTTTGTTGTCCCATGCAACCTTGTGGAAAATCCCTCTAATGAGGATCCTCTACCATGATATGTTCTTATCAAGCCTTATACACCCGTTCTCTGTTTCGATGGGGGGATTGATTGTCCCATTTCGCTCTATTGTCACTAAGCCAAAGCGCACTATACTTTTTTTTCCCCCACCATAAGTTTCCACAGAGATCACGTGTGAAGCATAATTGACTTTGTAGAGTTACTGTGGTGTTTTCAGAGTACATTAGTGTAGCTGTTAGTAAATTGTTTGAATCAGTCTTCTCCGGCCTCTTGTTTGATCACCTCTGAATTTTCCAACCCCTATGTGATCACCAGCAGGCTGTTCTCACCATCTTACGTCCTTCTTTTTCAGGGAGAAGAATGTCCGCTCGCACAGCAAACCAGGAAGTGTGCCTGTGTTGTCCGAAAAGGAGAAGCACGTTGTGACTGTGGTCAAATAAATTAAAAAAAACTAATGGACAACATCTGCAGATGCATCACAGATGCCAAGGGCGTGATTAGACTGTTCTCTTTTTGGAATCGTGCAAGCACCCTTTCACCTGATGTTTGTACAAGTCAAAACACCCACATTCTGTCTTTCAAATTCTATTTGATGTTCGTCACTTCCATTGAGAAGTGATTCCCAACCACAGTGCCACAGAGATCATCTGCAGTGCTGTGGGAAATTGTCCGCTTCATTTGTCGGAAAATTATTGTTTATTAATAACATCTGTCTATGCCAACAACATGAAGTGACGGGCGGAACAATTCATTACTTTTTAAGGAACAATAAACGGTGCATCTACCTGTTGCCATTCATACAACGGAATAACTCATGGCTATCTCTGAATATATATTCTTTGTGTTAGAGTCAACAGCCCCAGATTTCATACGGAATAGGTAAATTTGTGAGTAAACTGAGAGGAGGTCGTTATTGCAGTGTTCATACTTTTTGTGACACTTTTGTTTGGTGGTGTGTTGTAAGATTTCTAACATCAAATTGATTGCCTCCACACAAAAAAATGTCAGGAATCACTGCTGTCAAAGCAGTCACGATTCACGTTCATGTGATTCTAACCAATTCAACCACCTTGAGACCTACAGTACATTTATTCATTTCCCACAGTGACTGTCCTCATTTGGGGCAGAGATGTGTGGAATCCATATTTACCCAAATTAAGCAAAAATGAACAAAATACCAGAGTTACTTTGTTTTCCTCAATGAGGTAAATGTTTTCGCAGTTATACGATAGAGACGAGCTCGGCGTCAGTATTTTGTCGAATATGTTCTCTTCAAATGTATAGAAATTCTGACATTGAATAGAGATGTGTTGTGTTGCGTAGTATTGCAATAAATCAATTCCAAATTTGTGCTTTTTCATAATTCACTGGCATGCCTTTGCAAGCTTTCTTCCCAACTTTGATTTGAATGTTGTCACGAGCCAACATGTCAGTGTTTGATTGAAACCGCTTAAGCTACCTGTTGTTTTACTTGGTACTAATTTGCTTACGGGCCTTGTGAGGCTTATCCTTTATCCTCTTAATGCTTTCGTTTAAATCCATCACACACACCTACCTGAGCATGGCAGCATGAGTAATGGTTCTTGAAAATGTGCAGTTTAAAAACACTTTTTCTATAAAACTGGGAATTGCTTGTGTGTGTGTGTGTGTGTGTGTGTGTGTGCGTGTTGCCAATGAGGTAGTAAACAGAAAAGGTAATGTTATGTGATGTGCATTAATGTGTATAAACCTCTATATAGAATATATATATATATATATATTATTACACAATACTGTGCGAAGGTACTAGACGTATCTGGCCCATTGTCTTGAGCTATTATTTCGACACGTCGCATTGCCATGATGCTAAAATAAGGCATTGACATGTTCCAGCTGCACAGTGGCTCCACTTCGTGTTTCCCGTGCTGCTTTACGCCTGCTGTCAATGAACATCCAAGCGTCCTCCTTTGAGTCTGCAACGCGTTTCCGTCGCTCCGCCTCTTATGCCCTCTCCCCCGCCCCCCCCATCTCTTTTTACCCCCTTCATCCTTCTCTCATTGCATCCATTTTTGTGCATTTAAGAACTCTCTAAGTGTTACCAATCTGGATGAAAACAGGCCAAACAGTGACAGAGGGGGCACAAGGACTCCGAAACAAACGCGGACGGACCTAACGTTTTATTCTGACATGCGAGTGAATCCTTTCTGAGGGATGGCAGCGATGGGTTAGACAGGATTTAACATGACTGCAAAATAAAAGGCAAGGCAAGCGTTTATTTTCCCTTTTTTTCTTCTATTCTTGACCCACCCCGTGAACGGGCGAATATTTGCAAAACTACGTGGAGATTTCAGCCTGCAGCGTTCGCTTCAATTCGGGGCATCCATTTCTAATCCCGAGTGCTTTCTCGAGAGCACTAATGTTTGTGTTGATTTCAACCTGCAATAGCCAAGATAGTACCAATCCTCTGCAGCCTCGGCCTACATCCCATAACGTACTCGAAAATCCACCATGAGCTTTTCATAGTAACTATTTTATATTTTTAGACATTGAATTTTGCAGCACATTATTGTGTGCATGAACCGACGTGTCAGCTGTTAGCCTCGACGGGCTGCAACTACTCATTCCGATTTTGTTCAGGACACGAAATATTTTTTGTCATAAAAATGCTTTTATCTAATGCAAATTCTTTTCTGGTGTTTGTAGCCACTGTGAGTAAAAGATGTCCGCTCCACAAGGGCCCATGGGTGGTCATGGCCCTGCTGCCACAGCGGCCGACGCCATGCCGGAGATGCCGGACCTCAGCCACCTCACAGAGGAGGAGAGGAAGATCATCCTCGGTGTCATGGACCGACAAAAGAAGGAGGAGGCAAAGGAACAGTCCATGTTAAAGTAAGGAATTGCTCACTCCTGTCACCTCATTCACACTGGTGCTATGGCTGCTAGCTCGGTTGCTGGTAAGCTCCATGATGTGTCGTGGCTCATGTCGCCTCTTGACATTAAGCCGCTGTTGAAATAGGCGACGTGGGCTCGATACTTTTTCGCTCTTTATGAAAATAAAATTTGAATATGTTTTAATAGAACGGGATTTTCTCCCTGCTACTTTCTTGTACCGCACTGTGGTGGGTTGCGTGAGCGGCGGCTACGGGCGCCATTTTCATGTACAAACACGCTAAGTTATTTCACCTTTATCCACGAAACGTCATCGGCATTACACAATATGTCACTGGAAAGATCATTTAAGGTGTCCTCTGTGGTGGCCAAGTACGCGTGATTGTGTGCACGCCTGCATGAGAGCACACGCAGTCACGTGCGCGCGCCCACACTTCTCCGGTGCACAGATGTCTCTTCGAACCTTTCAGCACCAGGCGCTGTCCATTGAAAGCTAGTATTTTTTTTTCTTTCTTAAAGCGGACCAGGAGGATTTTCGTCACTGATTCCGTTAACCTTTACCGTGTGAGCCTTAACTCTGCTTATTCGTGGGATATTCCACGAGGCTGTCTTGTCCAGGTTATAAACCTCAAGCATCTTATGCATTGTTAAAAAATAATAAAAAAAAATACATATCTACGCTAGGGAATGGTGCGTTTAAATGTTAAACCCCCCCCCCCCACCACCTCCCCAGCCTTGTTTTTTTTTCTTTAATGGAGATAATGTAGTTGCTTCCTTAGTTCAAAATTAGTCCTGGTTTCCATTGTACAAGGTATCAATACAAATGAGTCAAATGTTTCTAAAGTCTGCTTTTACATAGAGCATATTGGCCAGATGTGTTTCGTGCTCAAACGGAATGTTAAATTAGCAAAGTCATGGGATTTCTTTTTTTTGTTTGCACTGCATCATACTGAGATATGTCTCCCTATAGTATAAGGTGATCATAATATAAGAAACAACATTGAGTATGATGCAGTGCAGCTGTGCTCTGACAGGTTCTTGCTATCTGTATAAAGGTGGCTCTTTTACCAGTTTCAGACTGTGCAGGTGTACCAAATGAAATGTTAAGTGAGAGTCAGTAAAACTGTGCATATTGGCTCGCCTGTGCTCTATTCCCATTTGCCTCAAAGCTTGCCCAGGGACTTCAGTGTGAGTCAGATCACTATACGCTTTTATGATGCATTAGAGCTGTTGTTTTCCATCACCGGGTAAATATTTGCACTAAGGCAACATTCCTAATGGAACGAAAGTTAGACAATCCCTACCTAGCGCTACCCAATGAGAAACATGACTCATGTATTCCAAGATCTAGCCACCTAAGCTGCAGTGCTGTGTGCAGTTTGATTCACACAAGCCTTTTTGGCCCACCACTTTTTTGGGGGCCACAGAGCAACATATCCCTACATTCCAGCAAACCCCCTATTGCGAGTGTTTTTCTAGATGTACTGAGATTAACATCTCAGCATAATATTAGGTAACATTAGAATTTTGTGTCTGGTGTAGTGAACTGCTCATTTAGAGTCCTGTTGTTTGTTTTGTGGCAGGATGCATTTTTCATTGTCAAATAACGATGTTTTCATTCAGTGCCATTCAGTCAGCCCATGTTGTCTATTGTATGGTTTAAGTGGACAAGCAGAATCGTCATGAGTCATCAAATAAGTCAATAGCCGCTTTCCTTACCCATGAATCAGACAAGTATGCATGAACGCAGATACTGAGGCAACATTCATATGCTCATGAGTTGTAATGGATTAGCTTGTCTTTGAGTAATTCGTCGCAATGCCAGCGGTTTCAGAATCAATCACAGACGCCGCTCGTGTAGCTGGTCCATCTGCGCAGTCACGGTCGAGTCCCATAGCAGCTTGGATGGCATTTCAAGACCGTGGCAGTTTGAACATCAGAGAGGATCCTGGGAGGATGAAGTGATGCAGGATAGAGAGAGAAGCCTTCACCTGCAGGGCTGACCTGCATGAATCAGCTAGGTTCTTCTTACTTAGCAGACCTGCATATGTCCACATGACCCTGCACATACCTTTTGCACAACGCCATACTCCTACAAATACGAGCAGATTATGAAGCGTGGTTCCA
This sequence comes from Hippocampus zosterae, assembly GCF_025434085.1. Taxonomy (NCBI): domain Eukaryota; kingdom Metazoa; phylum Chordata; class Actinopteri; order Syngnathiformes; family Syngnathidae; genus Hippocampus; species Hippocampus zosterae. The sequence continues at coordinate 19,637,304 of NC_067455.1, read as the reverse complement.
GTAGTATTTGCGCCATTAAATCTTCTGAAGCTATCAGATAGCTCGGCATCCCATGCATCAATGCCTCGCTGAGCCGAACGGTAATGATGGTTATGGAACCCCCATCCCCCACCCATCCAGACATGGGATGCAATTGAAGCAACCATCAGCTGCCTGTAATGGGGTGACCCACAGAATACCCCGAGCGCCACTTTTACTTTCCTCCTCGATCCTGGGGCTACTTCCTGTTTCTGCATAATGGCTAAGAAGCAAATGAGTGTCTGTTGGTCTGGTTTCCCTCTTTCGCCCATGTGATATCAGTCCCTCTATTTCTCTGTCTCTCTACAGTGTTACTTGTGCTGCGATTCAACCAGTGATAAAAAAAGATCACTAATCCAGCACATGTTAAACAGGAATGTATTGTCAAGGTATCATATTGGTATAACCCGAACCCTTTGACACTTTTCATGAGTGCTCCAGTGCATCTGCTTCCTGCTGGTCAAGGATCATAAGGATTCAAATCCTTTGCTGAGGACCTCCTTTGAGGTGTTAAATATTACGTTTGTCTGATAGAAGGGATTCCCTCCGAGTGTAGCTATTGTAGGGCGCTGTAGTGTCGCATGATCTGTGACCGAGTTGCGTGAGACACACGTGATGAGAAGAGTTGTTTTCTATCATGTTTGGAAGAGTCACAGAATTACTGTGTGGAGGTATAAAACACAAATTGTGTAACATTAAAACTTAATATTGACATGAAAGTTTAATGTTTGCCGTCTACCAACAAAGCAAAACTAACAGCAAGTGTATGTGCGTGTGTGCGTGCGTGCGTGCGTTTGTGTGTGTGCGTGTGTGTGTGTGTGCGCAACTGTGTACAACAGCCATGGCTTAACTTTGTGACAATAAATTACAAGTTGACATAGTGCAACACTTCCAATAAGATTATATTGTGTAAAGGAGTGTACACGACATGACTAATCATGTACATTTTGTAAAAGTAACAGAGTGCCCTGTCTTCAAACTATACATGCTCCCTCCGTTTCCGACCTACAATCACCACTCTGAAGTGAGAATCAGATCAGTAATACAATAAAATATGTCCGTTTCCAACAGTGAGGCAGACAACAGGCCCTATTTTTTGTGCACAGCTCAAGTGTACCGTAGCGCTCAGTCTCAACTGTGTGTATGGATGGAATTTTTTTCTTTTGGTTGTTTGGGGGACTGGCACAGCTCGAAAGGGTTGTTTACACCATTTTGTGCCGTTGCGGTAGGGAATGCAGCCAAGTTGTTTGCCATCCAATGGAAAGGGCTCCCCCTTAAATTAAGGGCACGAGAGGGTCTACAACTCTACATGGTGAAAAGAATCGTTGGGGGTGGGGGGTGTCCATCCATGAGATTGGCGCACACAAGTGCCTTTAAAAGGAAGTGCAAGAACATCTCCACTTGCGGGTGATATCTCATCTCACTGACGGCTGTGGAGTGGGCATTTGGAAACTGCCTTCTAACCACAATTGTGCTTCGTTTGCTCAAAAGCAAATAGCCAGTGAAGATTAATGTTTTTTTTTTAATTTTATTTTATTCCAAGTGAATATGTAAATTGTTTTCATTGATATCTGCGCACCAAGTTAGCCGATCAGCAGGGAGCTCAGTAACATGTTTTAAGTACTTGCAGCATCAGACATATGTGTAAATGTATTTTTCATTAGGTTTTCTCATGACAAAGTATAACCCCTACCATTTGAAGAAAAAATCAAAACATTTAAATTCACCGGCCTCCCTGTGTGGAGTTTGCATGTTCTCCCCGGGCCTGCGTGGGTTTTCTCCAGGTACTCCGGTTTCCTCCCACATTCCAAAAACATTCACAGGAGGTTAATTGAACCCTCTAAATTGTCCCATGACCCTTGTGAGGATAAGCCGATTTGAAAATGGATGGATGTATGAATGAGAAGTTTAGACAGCACACTAAACTAAAGCAAAGCACTTATAATATACAGTAGATGTTTATCCATCCATCCATTTTCTGAACGACTTTACTGTTTCTAAAACCAAACAATCTGTGATAATAATGCAAAAAGCCAATGGGTTTTTTTCAGCCCTTTTGGGTTGGCTAGTGGGCCTGTCTACCTCTCCAGTAGTTACACCACGGCACTGAGCAGCAGCAGAATCATCTCCACATTTAAAACCAAAACAAGAGCATTCTGTACTAAGCTGACCTCGGTGTCACTTGTTACCGAATGATGGGTGAAAGCAAGGAAGTGACAGATGAGAAATAACTTATTTTCTCCTGCCTTGCCAGCCAGGGTAGAAAGTTAGTCTTCTGAAAGTTAGTGCTTGATTTGGGATTTGGGCAATCATGAGATTGCATTTCTAGCTATATCGCACTTTTCTTGTGCTCCGTTTCTCTTGCTGTCTGTGTTTGTTGGAGGTCAGTGGGTTTCTCAGTCAATGCTATTCATGACCGTGTTAGTGCTGCTGATGTTGCAATTAAAACATTGCAAGCTGTTGAAATAATTTTCTGAGGTCGAACTGAAATTGGAAAAGCCATACACAATATGTGACGGATTACGAATAAATGTCCAGGGCTTCGAGACTTCAGGCTCTCCTTGATTGCAAAAGATTTGCAACAATGTATTGAAAAGTGACAATCGGATTTAGACTTGTTCATTTGTCCCGGTATTTTTGGTCCCTTAAACAGGTGGAGGCACATATAAAATGCGTTGTAAATTTGAGTTTGGATTTAGGATTTAGTTTGACTCTAAAACAGAGTTTAACCAGATGTATCATACTGATTATGGTTTGTTCCGATTTAGAGCCTGAAGTTCTCGGTGTGTGTGCAAAGGGTTCGAAGAAAAGAAAAGGACAGTAGAGGGAAAGGCAAGTGGAAAGTTTGACAGTGTAGCAGCGAGTAGAGGAAATGAGAAGAGAAAACAAGAGGAGCGACATTGACGTCCGAGATGCTATCAGGTCTCGTTGCTGATATGACAGCCTCAGTCCCCACTGACAAGCATCAGCCATCTCCCATAGCATGCTTGGCACATCAGACTTCATTGTCTTGCAGGCTTTGTTCTAAGTAACATCTGCACTCGTCAGCATATAATTTATTCTCATCTAGGCTGTTATCCCTGGAACAAAGTTTGAAGGGATTTTCCTGCCCCACGGTGCTGCAGTTCGAAATGTCCTTGGCGAAACATGACTGTCAAAAAATCTTTTGCACTGACAATAAGTACATGGACAATGTTATATTACTGTATATGTGGTTCTGTATGATACTATGAAAGCCATGACGGTTTTCCTTTGTACCGCTTGTGAGTTGATTGACAGAATCTCAAGTCACTGATTGGTAAGCGGTTCACTCGTCTGTATCCCACGTAGGTGGAGAGGGTTCAGTCCCCATTTAGTGGTGCTGCTGCGAATGCGGGTTACAATTGTTGCCCGTGTCAAATTGTTCTCTGTGATTGACTGGCGATGATCAATGTGTCTTCCCTATTTATTAGGAGGGTATTTATGAGTTTACAGGTCCTGAGTATTGAGCTTTTTCTCTTTCTAGAGCTGGCTTGTTGCATGCGAGTGTGATACTCTGCACACAGCATGCATTTTTCACTCATCATTGAGATAAGCATCGCCACATTCAGTTCACAAAGCAGCTTTCGTTTTGTTTCTTGAACATAAAACATGTACAGTCATAATTTGACAGAAAGTAACGTAAGTAAAATAGTAAAAAGGAAATAAAATCAGTCATCATTCAACACAATTATTATGTTCAAGAGAGTAGGAAGACGTAAAATACGTATCTAGTCCTACCCCGTGTTATGTGTTTATATATATATATATATATATATATATTATTTTATATATAATATAGTGTTTGTATGTGTTTATGTAGAATTAGATCATAGCTAAGCGGGTTTTGGAGAATGAACTTGCTTTGAACTTGCTAACTTGCTTTATGGTGAACATTAATGTGAAAATTAAATCAATATTTTACTGTCATGATAAACTGTCTGTTTATTATCAGAATACGAACCAGAACACACAGTGAAATGTTAACATTTTTCGAGTGGAACAGACGCATCGAACTGTACTTTCGACACTAAATAAGAAAAGAAATCCTTTTGATTTACTGAAAAAAAAACAGGTTGCACTTCATGAAACATTGACGTTGATTAACATTGCTCATTGGATTAATTTGGGAGGAAAAGAAGGGACACTTGTCGTAGGTGTAACTACAATTAAATGCAGTGTTTTGTCTGTGTCTGTTCTGGTCCTGCAACTTTTTTTGTCTAAGATGAGCGTAAACTAAAGTGACAGTTTTTAGAGCTTTATCATGGTGACCGGTCATTTCAAGCGTCATGTGCTTATTTCTATGTGAACTAGGACAGGATTTAGGGGGTATAAAATGAATGAATGCATGAAGGAAGGAATGACAGCGAAAGTTCATGTTTTACATGTGCTCATCAGAATTTATGAGTACAGCTCATCCCAGCTAACACTGAGAATACTATTAGCTAATCTGTGCTTCCAACAACACTCACCCTCAGCACAGCGGCACTGGCTTTGACATCATAGCCCTCGATTTTAGTAGTCGGTGTAGTTGCTCTCCCCCAACGCCCTGCTGATCATCTCTGGGAACTTCAACCATGTCTCTCTGTCGTCCTCCCTTTCAACCTTCACGCAATATGTAACCTGTGCCACCAGAGACAATAATATTTTGGACTTACAGGATATACAGGATGAAATTGGAGGACCAGTTACAGGCCAGCAATGTCACTGGTGTCTGGAGGGGCCTGAAAACCATCTCAGGCCATGACAGCCCAAAGACATTGACTGAGAAGGACAAGGACTGGGCAGATAGACTGAACCGTTTTTTTCAACCGTTTCGACCAGTCGTCTGTCCCTTCCCCCAACCACCAAATGCAACCACTCTCACTGAGGACTTATTCTCCTCCCCCTCCTCTTTCGACCAGCTCTCATCAACACAGCCTGTCACTTGGTTCCTGCCTGTCCATCACAACAGAGCAGGTGAGGAACCAACTGAGGAAGATGAATTTGAGGAAGGCAGCAGGTCCAGACAAGATCAGTTCCCGGCTCCTCAGGACCTGCTCTGACCAGCTGTGTGACATTGTCCAGCACATGTTCAACCTGAGCCTGAAGCTGGGCAGAGCTCCACAGCTGTGGAAAACTTTGTGCCTGGTCCCAGTGCCCAAGACTCCCCACCCTAAGGAGCTGAACAGCTACAGACCAGTGGCGCTGACGTCTCACCTGATGAAGACACTGGAGAGACTCGTCCTCGCCCACCTTCGACCGCTGGTGACCACTGGACCCGCTGCAGTTTGCCTATCAGCCTGGCATCGCCATTATCTACCTCCTCCACTCAGTGCTGTCACACTTGGAGAAGGCTGGGAGCACTGTGAGAATCATGTTCTTTGATTTCTCCAGTACCTTCAACACCATCCAGCCCAACTTACTGGGAGGCAAACGGCAGAACGCCGGAGTGGACCACCATCTTACAGCATGGATCATAGACTACCTCAAAATCGGCCGCAGTACGTGAGGTTGCAGAGCTGTGAGTCGGACAGGCTTCTCCTCAGCACTGGAGCGCCGCAGGGGACCGTTCTGGCTCCATTCCTGTTGCAACACATCTGATTCAAATGATCAGATCATTTACAAGCTCTGCGCAAGCCTGACATTGAACCTGTTCATTTGAATCAGGTGTGTTGCAACAGGGAGACTTGGAAAACATGCAGGACAGTGGCCCTCCAGGACCGGAGTTTGACACGCCTGGTCTTGGAGTGTTGTATTGCCTTAAAATGAGGATGTGGCATCCATATTTCATTTATCAAATACTGTATACAAAACCCTAAAGGATCCTTGGTTTGTCATTGCAATGCATTTTGACACTTAGAGATTATATATTTTTATGTTTGAGTGTCACAGAGTTCTTTACATTGCATATTGAATAGATGCAAACTACTTGAAGTAAGTGACTTTTGCGTGATTGAGTTGTTATATTGAAATGCTGTGTATCCTGAAATGTTAAGTCCATTTTGTCATCAGTCAAAACATCACCTCCTGGGACCGATCGGCCCATCGTAGTAATTTCTTCAACACAGGAGGCATTTTTTTATCACCTACTTAAGAGCAGATGATATCAATGTCTATTAAGACCTGGGTGAATATGAACACAGAGCATAAGCAATACAATTCCACCAGCACCATTGAATCCCTTCAACAGGCTCCCTAGAGGTAAAAGTGCCTTGTGAGGAATATTTAAAGTCAATTTTGTAGCTAATTGTGGGACATGTGATATGAGGCATGATTGTAGGACAGTCCACCCAGCCGACCTCAGAGGGAGATGAGTGCAGTTCGCAGTCCCAATGTCTAAAAAGGCCCCAAGGCGAATGGGGAGCAACCCCCAATGCCGCAACACAGTAGAAAGAGGAAAGAGGAGGCGGGGGACGAGGAGGGTTCGACGAGCGACAGAAGAGCCCCAAGCAATCTCCATTCATGCCAAAGGCAAGGATCGGCACCTCCGAGGGGCCACCTGGAACCCACAGACTGCACACGAGAAGGGCAACACACAAAATAAATATTGTGTTTAACTTGGAAATTATTTTGCCATGTATGACATGTATAACTTTAACTTATGTGGTTGATGCTGTATGTATGTTTTCATGTCAAAAGACTATACAGTACAGTTTTTTTTTTCAATTTTATTGCCTATTATGGCATATTGTATTGTGTAGAAAAACACACACTGGCGCACAATCAAATGTCTGGCTGTGTGTGTCAGAGAGCTGGTTTATTTACTAGTGGTAGTTTACACAAAGCTCTATGATCTCTTCACGCGTGTCGTGTCGTGTTGTGTGTGTGTGTGTGCGGTTGTGTGTGTGTGTGTGCCCGTGTGTGCCCGTGTGTGTGTGTGTGCCTGTGTGTGCGCGTGTGTGTGTGTGTGCATGGATGCTTGTGTGTATCTCTGTGTTCTGCTCAATGAATCTGTTTGAAGCAGGTGCAAACCAGTGACTCAAACACAGACGCCGGCTACTCAGCTATTCCAATAAGCACATTAACATTTTCCAAAATGTTGTCTCATTGCAGTATTATTAAAATGAAATCACAATTTCTACTTTATATGGATATAAATATTTGATGAGAATGAATGGATATCAATTTTTTTTTATATTACATCACAGCGAGGCATTCAGGGTTCCTTATTAACTTTGAATCAATCTATCCTTCTTGGTCGATAAAGGGTACTATAAACTATATCAGCTGGTGTTAATTCAACACAATATGATGTTAATTTTAATACCGGCAAAGTGTCTCTATAAATCCACACTATACCTGGTGTTACAGTCCCATTTACAAGTGTTAAATATTCAACATCCAATAGTGTGTTACAGCAACAAAATGTATGGTTGATAGTGTAGTAATAATAACATGTATGAGTGTTTGGATGAACACTATTGAGCATTCATGCACAATACAGTGTGTGGGAAATTACCCCTTTGCCTCCCGAATTTAAATAAAACATATTACAATAGTTCAATTGAAAACATTTTTCTTTTATTAAACACATATAAAACAGCAGTATAAGTCACAACTGGTCTTTTTTGAACAATATGTAATGGACAGCTCAAGTGGAAACCAAGTTAAGTTAATCAAATACCATCATGTGAGAGTTTTGCCTATTTTAGGGAAGTCTGATTCTGTCTTGCAAGTGTTGAGGAATTTAGCCTTACTATGAGTACTGTTGGGATCAGTCTCTCACATGAACATCTGTTTGTATCATCTTTTCCATTGAGTGATTAACAGCCCCGTAGTGTGTTCTTTTGCATCCCCCACCTCTGGAGACCGTCACGTTCCCCTGAGGAGGAACTCTTATCTCAAGATTTATGCACAGCAGGAGAGCTCTGTACTTTTCAGTCCTGGACTTCTCATGCCAAGATCGAATTGCAATAACCTTCCTTTTTCTCAGATTTTTACATAAGGGGCAGGACTGACCGCCTCTCATTAACATATTACCCCCCTGTATAAACACGAGTCTGTATTTTTCTTTTGCTTCCTGACGGAATCTGAAACTCTCAGAATCCGGAATCGATTCGTATTGTGTTGTGATAAACTGCAGAAAAGATGACGTGGTGTTGGGTCTTTATTATATACCTTATAGAGAAAGGAAAGAACCTGTGACCAAGAAGGGCCATAAGGAAATGGACAGCTCCTCTCTACACAAGTGAGGGGGAAAATGATGGTGAAGAAAATTGTCTCGAATCTATAACCAGCCAACTTCAGACATTACGTAAGGGCGTGGTTTCTATTTCAAAAATAGACACCAATCAGGGCCAAATCCAGGTGACACTCCGTTTTAACAGTGTATCATTGTTACATCCTAGACTACACTGCCTAATTTATTACTCAGTGGCGTTGATTCAACTATTTCTAACACTGTCCCCAAATTTTTAACACTGGATGATTCATTTTGTACTCTTTGCTGTTTACATCATTTACTCTCCACTTCTCAGGGCTTCAAAACTATGAGTCATTCTTTGGCATCCCAAAGAGTATTTGATGTTGAGTAACTTTGCATTTTTCTTTTTGCATGTAGAGTACATGCAGTAGGTAGATTATCGAAGTGATTGCCATAAAGGGATGATAACTCAAAGCGATTCACATAACATCACAAATGTCGCAGTGGGCCTTATACTGTGTATGGCCATTCTTTGAACACTTCATACAAAAGCACCAGCATGGAACCTACACGAAGACATACTGCACATTGTAGGGGCTGGACTCGTTGTCACCCTGCCTAGGGGTGAACATTGCATTGTTGTTAAATAAAACGCATCATCCCACAGATCCGCAGTCTAGATGCATGTATGCTTAAAATGTGTGCTTTGGTGTATATGATTCACCATGATTATAACCGAGGAGGCCTTTTTGTATCCCCCATCATCTGGCTGGAGGGACATAAGACAAATAGAGCTGATGAAGTGATCTCAGGATCATGCCCTTCGACCAAAGTGTGATGAAGGGTCTCTTGCTAATCCCTTAATATTATTAGACCCACTGTGCTACACATTGCGACGTCTGCTTGTTTAGAAGTGAAATGAGGTCAGGGTGTGGGGTAAGGAGTGGTGCACAACTACAGAAATCCTCAGAATAGTATAATCTATGGAAAATTTCCTGCCATGCTGAACATTGGTAAACAATTTACCAAACAAGCGAAGTGCTTTTAATCGCTGCTGCATCATCTGGTTTACACGGCTTTCCATCTGTGCGATATGACGGGTAACGCAAGAGAATTCTTTAATTTGAGACTTTGCTACAGCAAAGTTCAGCAGACGTTTTGTCTCCAGACAAATGTTCAAAGCATAGTTATTTTCACTTGTGTGGTATTTTTTTTCAGTGTCTGTCCCTAACTCTTAATCTTGCTTTTGAACAGATACTTCAGCCTAAATGTGTAATGCCTGTGGGCCTGTATATGAAAATGTTTAAGTGATTGGTAAAGAATTTCATGAGTTAAGATCAATTTATTGGAGCCAAACACAGTAACGTCAATACAAGTGAATGAAAGATATTGATGGGGGTGCCACGTTAAAGATAGTGGCTGGGTCTGCATGTCCACAACCGTCTACTCCAGTTCTCAACCAGTGTGCTGCAAGTTTTCCATGACTCCCTGCTGCAACACACCTGATTCAAATTATCAGGGTCATGATCAGGCTCCTATAGAGCTTCCTGATGAGCTGATCATTTTGCATCAGGTGCGTTGTAGCCGGGAGAGATGGAAAACATGCAGGACAACGTCGCTCAAGGACCGGATTTTGACACCATGTTAGGAGAACTGCGCTTCAGCTCAGCACTGCCGCCTTTCGGCAGCAGAAGGGGACTTCCCTTGATGCCACTGCACTTTCAATCCTCTTTAGTTTTTAATTATTACTTTTTTTACTCTTCACATGTAGGGAGGGGAGAGGACAGGGAGGCTCTGACTTCCCTGCGTGGCCTGATGTCCCTGTCATACCCTCGCTTGGGGTGCTCAAGCACCGTGTCCTCTTATTTTGATACAACATTGTTTTGTAAACAGTTTGAATTGGCCAGTCATTGTGTCAAATTGTGTTTTAATTACTTGTGTTGTTCCCTACTTCTCAGTTGGCATTTCTGGCACACAACTCTGTGGTTTAATATTTAAGTTTTACATTCAACCATCCATCCATCCATTTTCCAATCCGCTTATCCTCACAAGGTTCGCGGGGGGGGGGGGGGGGGGGTACTGGAGCCTATCACAGCTGTCTTCGGGCAGTCGGCGGGGGACACCCACACAGACGTGCAACCGTCCATGCTCACAATCACACCTAGGGCCAATTTAGAGTGTTCAGTCAGCCTGCCATGCATGTTTTTGGAATGTGGGAGGAAACTGGAGTACCTGGAGAAAACCCACACAGGCTTGAGGAGAACATGCAAACTCTACACAAGGAAGCCGGAGCTGGAATTCAACCTGGTACCCATCCAAGTTTTAACCAGGCCCACCCTGCTTAGCTTCCGAGATCTGACGAGATCAGGCGTACTCAGGGTGTTTTACATTTATTTGTAATCCAAATTGAGTCCGTTAGACACAAAGTGTTAGTTTGGTCAGGGCTTTAATATGACTGCCTTCCTTGCAGGGATCGCTGAATGAGCCGCTCTTTCAAGTTAAGTGATGAGACACCTTTTTTGGCTGAGCAGAGAGGGGAGGGCTGAGCAGTCACACGCAGAAGAGAGGGAGGAATATGTGAGCAGCTGCACGAAACAGGGCATACTTACATGGATATGTTTTTGCTATATCCAGTCATGTGCATTGTCCTAAAAAAATAACATGGTGCAACTGGTACTACTTATCCCCATGGTGATGGGACACTGTGACTTATTAAGAACTTAGATTATAAATAATAATGACGAAATAAAGTAGATTGCGGTCATTGGGAAAATAAGTTTTTTATTTACCGTGATATTTAAAAAATAGGACATTTTAGAGCTCTAATTTTTTATACCATGACACCACAATATTTTTGCTCTCAGCTTTAATACTATTTTACTCTAATATCAGCACATGCCTTAATATAAAACTTTATTTTATTAAGTAAAGTGTTCATCCCTAAGTGGGTGTATTAAAAAAGTCTGCTCTTCGTTTGTTTTTCGAATCATATTCCAATACCGCAACCACAACAAGTACTGTATTCCAAATTAACTCTGATAGAAGTGAAAAACATGTCTGCAATTTGCATGTTCCCCTATTTATACTAATAAAGGTTTTCTTAATCTTAATCTTATAAAACTACTAGCTGGTTCGCCGCCCTACGGGCGGCTCATCAGCTAGTTCCTGCGGAAGGCTGGTAAGGTGGGCCTTCGGCCCACAAAAGTGTTGTTGCTTGGTTCAACTTTTTGTTCATCTTCATTGCTTATCGCGAAAAATAAGAGATGTTTAGCTCTACTAAATAACTAACACTTTCATTGCAATGCTTGTGGGTAGACAACATTTTTTCGCTAAGATGCCCGCGCGATCGTAGTGAGCCACTGCCTGAGCGGCGCAGTGGCGGCGCGCAGCGGCGCGGTGAAGTAGGTACGTTTTGAAAAGGGACAGACGGAAGGACAGACCGCGTGGGGGACGACGCGCAATATATATATAGATTATTTTGGTCCCTAATACACTTTCCAAAAGGTGTTGGATAGATTATGAAGATGCGTTGTATTTGCAAATTAAATTGTGCCTGAAATTTTTGTTAGGGTCCGAGCACTTGAAAGTGCATACCTTAAATTCACCCCTAATGGGCAGTGATAATCAAATGACTGAGGAAGGAGTGGAGAAGGGTATCTATTACAATTCTATTGTTGGACATGCCTCCATCCATCCATCTTCTACCGCTTATCCGGGGCCGGGTCGCGGGGGCAACAGCTTTAGCAGGGAAGCCCAGACTTCCCTCTCCCTAGCTACTTCTTCCAGCTCTCCCCGGGGGATCCTGAGGCGTTCCCAGGCCAGCTGGGTGACATAGTCTCTCCAGCGTGTCCTGGGTCTTCCTCGGGGTCTCCTCCCGGTGGGACATGCCCGGAACACCTCACCAGGGAGGCGTTCAGGTGCGAATCCGAATCAGATGCCCAAGCCACCTCATCTGGCTCCTCTCGATGTGGAGGAGAAGCGGCTCGACTCGGAGCCCCTCCCGGATGACTGAGCTTCTCACCTTATCTCTAAGGGAGAGCCCGGACACCCTGCGGAGAAAACTCATTTCGGCTGCTTGTATCCGGGATCTCGTTCTTTCGGTCACGACCCATAGCTCGTGACCATAGATGAGGGTTGGAACGTAGATCGACCGGTAAATTGAGAGCTTCGCCCTTTGGCTCAGCTCCTTCTTCACCACGACAGACCGATACAACGTCCGCATCACAGCAGACGCTGCACCGATCCGCCTGTCGATCTCCCGCTCCCTCCTGCCCTCACTCGTGAACAAGACCCCAAGATACTTAAACTCCTCCACTTGGGGAAAGATCTCCCCCCCAACCCGGAGGGGGCACTCCACCCTTTTCTGACTGAGGACCATGGTTTCAGATTTGGAGGTGCTGATTTTCATCCCAACCGCTTCACACTCGGCTGCAAAACGCTCCAGTGAGAGTTGGAGACCCCTGTTTGAAGGAGCCAACAGTACCACATCATCTGCAAAAAGCAGGGATGCAATACTGAGGCCACCAAAACGCACCCCCTCAACGCTTCGGCTGCGCCTAGAGATTCTGTCCATAAAGGTTATGAACAGAATCGGTGACAAAGGGCAGCCTTGGCGGAGTCCTACACTCACTGGAAACGATTCCGACTTACTGTCGGCGATGCGAACCAAACCCTGACATCGGTGGTATAGTGACCGAACAGCCCGTATCAGGGGGTTCGGTACTCCATACCCACGAAGCACCCCCCACAGAACTCCCCGAGGGACACGGTCAAACGCCTTCTCCAAGTCCACAAAACACATGTAGACTGGTTGGGCGAATTCCCACATACCCTCGAGAACCCTGCTAAGGGTGTAGAGCTGGTCCACTGTTCCACGGCCGGGACGAAAACCACACTGCTCCTCCTCAATCTGAGGCTCGACTTCCTGACGGACCCTCCTCTCCAGCACCCCTAAATAGACCTTACCATGGAGGCTGAGGAGTGTGATTCCTCTGTAGTTGGAACACAACCTCCGGTCCTCCTTTTTAAAAAGAGGAACTACCACCCCGGTCTGCCAACAAACCCTCACAATACGTTTGGGTCTGCCAGGACGGACCGGCATCTTCCCCCACCATCGGAGCCTACTCACCACCAGGTTGTGATCAGTTGACAGCTCCGCCCCTCTCTTCACCCGAGTGTCCAGAACATGCGGCCGCAAATCCGATGACACGACCACAAGGTCGATCATCGAACTACGGCCTAGGGTGTCCTGGTGCCAAGTGCACATGTGGACACCCTTATGTTTGAACAAGGTGTTCGTTATGGACAGTCCGTGACAAGCACAGAAGTCCAATAACAAAACACCACTCGAGTTCTGATCAGGGGGGCCGTTCCTCCCAATCACGCCCCTCCAGGTCTCACTGTCATTGCCTACGTGAGCATTGAAGTCCCCCAGTAGAACAAGGGAGTCCCCAGCAGGAGTACTCTCCAGCACACCCTCCAAGGACTCCAAAAAGGGTGGGTATGCTGAGCTGCTGTTTGGTGCATATGCACAAACAACAGTCAGGACCCGTCCCCCCACCCGCAGGCGGAGGGATGCAACCCTCTCGTCCACCGGTGTGAACCCCAATGTACAGGCACTGAGCCGGGGGGCAATGAGCATGCCCACACCTGCTCTGCGCCTCTCACCGTGAGCAACTCCAGAGTGAAAGAGAGTCCAATCCCTCTCGAGAGGACTGGTACCGGAACCTAGGCTGTGTGTGGAGGCAAGTCCGACTATATCCAGTCGGAACTTCTCTGCCTCACACACCAGTTCGGGCTCCTTCCCTGCCAGAGAGGTGACATTCCATGTCCCAAGAGCTAACTTCTGCAGCCGAGGATCGGACCGCCAGGGTTCCCGCCTTTGGCTGCCGCCCAGCTCGCATTGCACCCGACCCCTTTGACCCCTCCCACGGGTGGTGAGACCATGAGAAGGGGGAGCCACGTTGCCTCTTCGGGCTGAGCCCGGCCGGGCCCCATGCCTGTGCTGTTATTATAGCCCAGACTGTGTACACTACAGTCCACCTGCTGCACCCAGTTACTCACAACAACCTCATGGAGATTTTGTGGGTGTGTTTTTGTTTAGATGTGGATCACATACGTTGTGAGTAGACAGATGTGTGTAGCCAATGTCAGGTATTTGTAATGGGATGAAGGCAGCTTTTGTTTGTTTTTTTAGTTCCGTTTGTGTCCGAGGAAATTCAATTCCCAGTTGCTCCAGTTATAAGATTGTCTCACCCGGTTAAACGAGCAAGCTAAGACTGGCTGTGAGACAAAAAAATAATTGGTTGATAGCAAGACTGGACAGAACTGGTGCTTATGAAGTCATTTGATGCTGGAATAGCAGCGAGTTCGAGGAGGGCATGATACTAGGTTCAGGAGCCTCTGTCTGATTATTGCAGTTTGATATCTGGCTAAAGTAAAGGGTTATGACCCAAGTGATGGTGCAGCGGGTTAAATTTAAGGCTGGCTCTCTGGACTACTCCCAGAGGTACCATTTAGCTAGAAGCGGGAAGAAGTGTGATGTTAACATGGAACATCGTCATTTGCCAAAAAAGCAACTGATCCAAAGGGATGAAAAAATAAAGACAGAGAAGGCGGCCAAGTATTCACTTCTAAAAGAAGACATAACCAACATGAAAACAAACAAGCAAGATCGTGACCATGACAATACACAATAGAGGCCAAAATATGGGTCTACAGGAAATGCAAAATGTCAGGAAAAAATTCCCATTCGCAGCTTTCCTTCTTCTAAGAAGTCTTACAAGATTTTGGCAATATGTCTGTTGGCATTTTTGTCCATTCGTTCAGGACAGCATTTGTGAGGTCAGATGTCACTGATGTTGGATGCCAGAGCCTGACCTGCAATTTCTGTTCTAGTTCATACCAAAACTACCGGTATTTAATGAGGTTCAGCCAGCGCCAGTTAAGTGCTCAAACTCCTCCACCCATGCATATAGAGCTTTATCTGTCTGTGCACAGGTTTAGGTCATGCTGGAGAACAAATGTTTCCCTAAAGAGCAGAGAGTTCAGATTTGTCCCAAATGTAATGGTAAGGTGAAGAATTAAGTTTCAAGTTGAAGTTCATACCAGCCCAACTCCTGAGCAATGTACTTTATTGATTAAAGTGTGTGTTGAAATTCCGTCATTGCATTTGGCCAAATGTTACTAATATGTGTTTCTATTTTTTGGCCACCTCACATTGCAATACGAGATGGACAAAATACAAAGGACACTCCTCAACATGATACCACAGAAAAGTCAACCATTTACCGATCCATTTGCTACACCATTTTTGTAGCCTATTCCAGTTGACATTGGGTGAAAAGTAGACAGCACGGTGGACTAGTCACCAGTCAGTCATACCTCTCTAAGGATAATGTTTTTGGTTTTGTTGTCCAAATTGGATCTGTAGCTGAAATGAGAAAAATAGGAAATTATTTAATCACATAATTCATTCATTCGTTCATTCGTTCATTCATTTATTTATTGCCTGTTCCATGGTCAATGTTTCCCCAAGTCTTGATTTGGAAATGTATTTGTGAATGTATGAGCTGCTGATCAGCTGACTCTCCATTTGGGAATCGAAGAGGGGAGACATGAATGAGCTTTTTGGAAACCTGGCAAGTAATCTAAGGAAACAGATGGATTTTAGTTATATATGGCAACAGATTAAACACTTCCCTGTTGTGCAGAAAATCCGCAGTCACCAGCTTCTGTTCATCTTTCTGAATGCTAGACTTTGGTCCGGAGGTTTGACTTGTGTACTGTTAAATTACCTGTTCAGATGATTGTGCCCTTTGGATTCAATTCTATCCCGTTTTTAAGGCCAACAACCAACCCACATAGCCTCTTACCTCCCAACACTTTTCCAGCTCCCTTTGCCAGAAGAAGTCAACAGCATTGCCTGTCTAAAGAGGAATCGTAGTGCTTTGGCCTACTACCTGTACATACATTAGAATGAGCAAGTGGCAATGATGTGTCTTTTAATGAGCTACACTCCTACAGTTTTGAAGATGCTCTCCTTTTACATAATGATGTTGATTTCCTGCAAGTGGATGACAGGAAAAAAAATGACGCATTTGTTAGGCAGTGCAGCTGTGCTTGAGTGTAAAATTTGGCACATGTTGATTTTCGTGCCGGCCTATACTGGACGTTCTGATGTCAAGGGCGTTTCTTCATACCCACAATGGCGCAAAACGTCCATTGCACCAAGCTGCATGACTCTCGAAAAACACCACCCAAAACCCAATCCAAACCAGCCGCTGTGCAGATTTAGATTTACACATCTCACTCTAGACCTGTACAAAAATATAGCCCATTTACTGAGGAATTGTTATGCTAATGAAAAAGTTATGGAAAATGAAAGGTGTGTTTTATCTGCTCTGACTTGACTTGAAATGACCTTTGATGGAAATTAACCATTATAATTCACGGTTGGTGACTAAAGCCAAAGTGTACTCATAGCATGTCCATCGATCCATCCATTTTCTGATTCGCTCCTACTCACAAGGGTTGTGGGGCGTCCTTGGGCCTATCCCAGCTGTCTTCGGACAGGAGGCGGGCGATACCCTGAACAGGTTGCCAGCCAATCGCGAGGCACACACACAAATAGCACGTATAATGCTAAATTTGACAAGACTAATACTGCGCATTGAAGCACTTGACATATACGCTGATTTGTAATAATATAAAATGCAGTGATACAAAACCTCTTTACACTTGATAATGCCACTGTGTGTTATATCTGTTGGTGACACAGTAACCTTAAAGTGCAGGCTTTACACACAATAAATAATTCAGTAAAAATGGTTATTGGTCACAATTGATCTTGAGTTTCATAGATATTGTTGTTACCAAGGGGTCAAAGAAATGTACAATAAACCATAAACAACATACCTACATACATACATACATCAGAGTAAAGATTGTGGTGAGACCTTTTTAATTTTCTCAGTTGTGACTTAATTCCTGTAACATGTTGTATATAAAGGGGGTAATTAAAGTTAAGTGGGAGATGCCCTCCTCCCCCTCTGACACACACACACACACACACACACACACACACACACACACACACACACACACACACACACACACACACGCAAGCACACACATAAAAACAAGTCAACCTCACCATGGAACATTAAAACACTACCATTTATAAAAAGGAAAAAAACAGTACAGCAACTAACCAGTTGGTGGTTAGCTCAAATATTTTCACTCTCTGCTCCTTCTGCTCACTCACCCATGAGGCTACTGGCGATCAACTCTGACTGAAAGTCATGTCATCGGGAATGAAACCTGAAAACGCTGGACATGTGTTAGGTTTGAGTGTCAGTCTTTTTTGAGAGTCCGTGTCCCAACTAGCAGCCGAAAGCCAAAGAAGAAGCAAAATGTGCAACTGTAGGACGACGTGAGGTCTAACAGGGCTTGACAGTACGCCCAATATGATGGCAAACGGGGCCAACTTTTCAGTGTGTGCTGGTAAAAATAGCATTCAATTGGAGTCTCTGTATATTGACGACGCATTGATGATTCAAGTCTGTTTTCCAGTAAATCTTGTTTAGGCTCTTGTGCATTACAAAAGTGTGATAGGTCATCCACAGTATTCCCTAACCAGCATCCATATGTCATGTGTATTGATCTCATGCATGTCAGCATAATGTCCATATTCCAGCAGTCACTTTTCCCTGTTGGTCATTTGACTCTGAAGGATTTCAGACTATCATTAACTTCAGCCCGTGCCAGAACTGGCTGGCTGGGTGTGTGTCAATGATATATGTAGTCGGTATTTACCCACTGAGCCAGATGACTCCCTTATGATCCAATTATCACTCAATCCGTGGTGGATGCCGAGGGCCCTCAGGGTTCACTACCTTAAGCATGAGATCTTTTATCAAAGACTGTGTCTGTTGCAGATGCCAAGATGAAGCTGCATCTCAGTATTTGTTTAAAATGTTTCTATAAACAATTAAATGGATAATAAAGACTTTTGTAATATGTAGCTACAGATATTAAGTGATGGTAATGTTCTTTGAGCTTGGACTTTATTCTCATATAAGAAATTATTTGTAATTGCTGTTAATTTTCCCATTTAGTTCAGTGCTGATTTTTGTTGTTTTCTTTTTAACCATGCTCAAATAGTGAACATGGCCCATGTACTGCCAATCAGAAATTGTTGGATCTGTTGAGGTGCATGTGTCATACTGCCGACCTTGTCTCAGCACTGGGAGAAAATGATGATTCATAGCTCTTCGAGCTGTCACATCAATGTTTCTGTGAAGCAGCTGGTTTATAGGTGAGAGGCGGAGAGATTAAACGGGAAAGTAAGGGCTACTCTTTTTCCTCTGCGGTGATTTTTTCCCCCCAAACAAAAATGTATAATTAATAGAGAACCCATATTTTACCAGACAGTTTTTTTGTAAGATTATTCTTCTACTCATGAAAATTACCTTATATTTACAATATCTGCTGAAAATGTCAACGGAATTAGTTTTTGTGGTAGAATTAAGTGTTTTTATCGCAACGCTTCCATGGCTCATTTCACATTTTATCTGCAGTGGGTAGTCATGCCCTGATGCTCATTTTGTTGGATGGTTAAAAGTGTTAACTTTACTCTAAAAATTGCTTTGCACATCTAAGAATTAGAGAACTATTCAGAGTGTCACATTGTAAAAAATCATGGAGTATTTTAGTTGGCCTCTGTCTCATTTTCCGGCCTGCATCAATCCGGTTAGCTTTGGAGCTTTATTACCATTTGAGGTAAACAAACATCTTCAAAAAAATATTGGTGCGTTGTCTACATTTGCAGACAAAATTTTGATTTTAAAAAGCTTGCAATTCTCAATCACAATTTTTAATGATTAAAGAAGGGACAAACTGTAATTGTCTGCCAAGCAGTCCAGGTGGTACGCACCTCTCAGCCAAAGTCAGCTGGAAAAGGCTCCAGCTCACTCACAACATTAATGAAAAAAATACTAATCATAAAACAACAAGATCAACACGCACAAGAGTCCAAAATATGGATGTAAGATTAATAGTAGATGCTAAATTTTCAAAAGCTAAGAATGAGTGGTTGTCTGTCTCTGGATTGGCCTTGAGTAGTGATAAATACTGGATGGGTTCTCAAGGATAAGCCGCATAATTGTGCACATATACCTCACTATTAGTATACACAAACACTTTAACATAGACACATTTTGTTTCATCCATTTCATACTTGCTGTGGGATTGTTAGTTTTGAAGGCCACTTGTCCACTAGAGAGCAGTGTAGCACCAGACATAGTAAGACTGGCTTCACACAAATTGGGGGGGGGGGGAGGGTCAATATTTTCTACTGCCCTCCTCAGATGGTAGGATAGTGACTACATCACTTGTGACATTTCTTACTCGGTCATTTTACTGCCTCATGGCAAATAATACACTGCTCCCACACTAACATGTACGCACATTCAGTCAAGTACAGGAGCACACAACTCACGTGGGATCTGAGTCCACAGAGGCTTGTGCTTCGAGACAGCCCTCATACTTTCTGTCCAGTCGACAAGCTGGCAGGGAGAGTGCTAAGTCGGATAAATATGAGGCTTGTAATGCGGCCACAGAGACAAGACTGATGGGATCAATAAAGAACAACGTTGTAGGTCACTGGGAAAACACAGAGAGAGAGGATAAATATGGACTGGCTCACCCGGAAAGAGAGCAGCAAGACTGATGGGTAAACAGGACTAGAGCTTCTCACTCTCACCATTGTAAAACAATTTGATGCTGTGTGATTTCGATGCTGCTTACTGGAGGCTGTCTTGTTATACTTTTTGACTCAGATTTGTTTTTTGACCTCACTTTATAAGTGCTGTTCAGTTGGTTTTCTTTAATGTCTGAGGAGAGTGGTTTTCGACCCGCTCCATATGCATAACGTGTGCATTTTACAAACCCATTTTATTTGTCTCTTGATAGAGTTAACATTGTTCCACAAAAGTTAAAACAGTAGGCTCGCTCACTTTTGGCAACTTCAAACTATGTCTTCACAGTTTCCGGAACTACCTGTTCTGGTGGAGTCACGATGGCCAACTACCATTCCTAAATTGTGGCTTAGTTTAACATCGTCATGAGATGACATCATTTTTAAACTAATTTAAAGCCAGCGCAGTAATAATTTTATGTTTGATGTATTAGGCATGATGCCAAATGTTCAAGGAGATTCCAATTTGAGGCTCGTACCCTGAACTAGTTATGCATGTAATTCTGTTATCAATATTATTTTTTGTGTAAGCTATTTGTGTTATTGCATGCAATGCATTTTATATCACTAAACTGATACATTGGCTTGTTTTCCCTGAATCAGTGATCTGCCGACATTTGTTGTGAAAGTGAGGAATAAATACAGGGGTGTAAGCATGTGGCATACATCGATAAGTTTGTCCAAATAAACATCTTTTTGGAATGCATCTTTTTCAAAATCCCCCTCATCCCATTATTGTAATCGCCATTATAATCGGCAATCACCATATTGTCTTCCTCTCATCGACATCATACATGTATTCTTTCAGTTCATTTATGTCGCACATTTTCAGACCAGTTTGAGATTTTTATATTTTGTTGCTTGTGTTTTCCTCATCCATTTGTGTTCTGAGTTGTGCACCTTTTTGATTTATGTTTTAGGATCAAAGAAGGACCAAAGCCTCAGTCAGCGCAGTAAGTAAACTGCATTAACCAGAGTGCTTTAGGCTTTGACACTTCTTCCTGTCATTTGGTGTTAAGTGCTTCATCTGGCTCTGTCCCCTGCGTTTAAGACAAGGAGGAAGGAAATGTCACTAAATTCATGGAATGCAGCTGCTTGTTGTCAGAGAGCATCACTTTGTGTGCTAAACAGATGACTTCCATGACATTAATGACAATGCAGTTTCCTTTCGAACATCCTTGTTAAAGTCATACAATGTCCCTATGTCTGTGGCTGTTTTTCTCACCTTGTGTGTTGTATGCACCTGGGCTGGCTTGTGTAGCCTTGAAATAGAATCTCTACTTCTTCCCAAACACTACCTTCCTGTGCTGTGGATGTTCTTAAACCAAATCTACTGTATGGACGAACTTGACCCCTAAAGTGTCTCCTTTCCACAGCTGAGCATTTGAGGCTGCTCTCATTTCCATTGGCTGTAGCGCTTCCTCACTTTAGCATTCCCTCTGTCTCTGGATTTCTATTCAACTATTGCTCGTTTTAGGAAACTAGTTGCTTCTCTGCCGTGCCCTTCTCTCTCTCTATTCTGGTTGTAGTGAATGTACCCAAGTATTGTTCACTTCCTGGAAATCACAGACTGTTTTCCCAAGTGATGACTAGCTGCGTTGTACGTGTCATGCTTATTTGCTTATTTGAACAGGTGGTTTCCCTTTAGTGGGATCACTGAGCTGGTAAATAATGTTCTTCAGCCACAGCAAAAGTCCCAAAATGACACGGAGCCTGAGCCAGACGCGTAAGTAATAGATCAAACACAGTCTCCCTCAGCATACACAGCCATACAACCCGATACAGTACAGTATAGTTCTGGTGTTTTAATCACATGGGATTTATTCATGATAAATACATAAATCTGTCATTGTGTTTTCAAAACACAATGGGTTTCTTAATTGTTACATAAGTCCCGTTCTTAATTTTTTAAAATATAATTTGACTCGCAATTCTGCAGGAATATAAGGTTGATTGGACTGTTAAATTTGAAATTTTACATACAATTAAAATATATAAATTTTAACAATTAAGCCTCAACATTTGTGAGTGTTTCTGATTTCTTCCTGTTTTGTACATTTATCAAACTTAAATAATTCAAATCATTAAACTCATTTTGATTTCTCACAAAAGTAGCCCAAGTAAATATAAAATGCAGTTTCAAAAGATTTTCTAAAGGGAGGCAACCTACCGGTATTTGGACCTTTATACAGAAGCAATTTCCTGAAGCAAATAACCTGTAGTGCCACCCTTTGCAGCATTCACTGAAATCAAGCGTCTTCTTTGAGTCTTGGTACACAGTTATATTAGAGGGGCGAGCATGAACTATCCGTTCAAGGTCATACCACACCATGTCAACCCTTGGAGTAATTTGTTGTTGCCTAATCACTCCTGGGAAGTTTCACCAGCGTTTCCATTTCTTTGTAATATTTTACAGACTGACTGAGTCCAATCCCATTGTTTCTCTCTTCTTTTTTTTGTCAGATTTGTTTTCTTTAATGGATCCTGGCAAACAAAGAAGAAAATATAGTAGTAGTAGTAGGAGGACGAGGAGGAGGAAAAGTAATGATGGTGGTGGTGTTCGTAGTATTATTATTAGTAGGAGGAGGAGTAGCAGCAGCAAATAATAGAACTACTGGTCTAAGTGACAGGCCTAGAAAAATCTATGCTAACTGTTAGCTCATCTGGTAACTAGATTGTGGTTGCAAATGCTTATAATTAGCGTTGTTATTGTAAATCAAACACTCATGGCAACTAGTTGCTTCTCAATTTGAGTCTGGCAACAGCGAAAGCTTTTGGTAGCTTCCGAAGACTTTTTTTTGGGTTGGCTGAATTCAATGTTGACCACATACAAAAATATGATTTAATATAAATATTAAACTGAACACACACCACACCATCCCACAGAAGACAAAACATTGGCAAGTGGGCCTTTGCTTGAATGAAAAATGCTGAATGCGGTGGGTATGTGGAGAGCATGCTTTTCACAAAAGGAATGGTAGCCTTGTGCTTATTAAGTAAGTTTTATTGTGAATGCGATGCTGAGCACGATGCTCCATGGAGCATTTGATCGATTTAAGCAAATCCAATTTATTTTGTATTTCTCATGTCCCATCATGATTACAATAAAGGTTTGGTTTATCTCACTTACATGCTCTCAACATGTTATTGTTATAACCTTATGATTAACTATAAAAAGTACCGTAATAGAGCAGCATGAACATCAGCTTCATGGCAGTGTGTCGTTCACCCTGGCTTTGAACATATTGTGCCATATGTACAAACAAGAGACTCACGTTACTGGCAGCATGTCCCTGCCCGGGCACAGCCCAGAGGTAAGAGAGCTCAAATTAATGTTGCTGGCATGTGTCGGTTCAATGAGCAGCATACAATATGATCACTGATAGGCAGTCTCACTTTTATTTTTTTTTCCCGACTTTGGGCTTTTTCTAGGAAGTAGACTCATTAGGTACACCCGTACAATCTCATGAGATCAAAAAGCCACTCTTTGCAAAGAGAATAGTGGTATTCATTGAAAATGTTTATTATAGTGGTAGTTGTATGCAGTGCACTGGTGAAGAACTATAATGCATGACCAGTATAAAGAGAAGGGTGTGTGAAGGATAGAATCTTAGCATGAAATAGCAGAGGAAGTGTGTTTTGTAGTCTCCGCTCCTCTTTGACACTGACCATTTAACTAGCATAACAGTTTTCGTCACCCTGATATCAGACCTTCTGTCAACAAATGAGATTCAGTGAGATGTGTTGAACAAGGCGACACTCTGATCTAGGCTTGTTTATCACACAATGGCTTTGACACTTCTAATCCAGCAGTGCCACAAGGGTCATGCTGCTGGCACACCTTCATGTCTTGATGCCACATGCTCACAAACAAAAGCGTGCACGCACACAAGTTACTTATCAGGTTGTGTGGATGGCCGCTATACTTAGCCACCAAAGCACTGGCTGAAGGTAAAGGAAGCATGTTTCACTCAAACACAGACCTGTATGTGGTAAAAGGATAGCACTACTCAATAATTCACAAGCACTAATGAATGTTGCAGGGGATATGTGGGGAGAAACCAATTCTATTCGCTATATTATGAAGTCAGCCCAGTGTTTCGTTTCTAAGGAGACACTCCATTGGCATGCGTCATACAAAATGCATGTAGAGGCCCTTGTGTTTTCAGTAGCCTCTCAGGAGTGTCAAGAGTTCAGCATCTTCTGTAAAAGATCACGTGCTGTGTCAGTAGGAGGCCATCTAAAGGACAGAGTTGGTAACGCAATTAGACAGATGTGATATACAGTGTGTATACATATATATATAGATAGATAGATAGATGGATATGTATATATATATATATATATATATATATATATATATATATATATATATATATATATATATATATATATATATATATATATATATATATATATATATATATATATATATAGTGACATCATAATCTGGGAATATATATATATATATATATATATAGAGAGAGAGAGAGAGAGAGAGAGAGTATAATAAAAAAAAATCCTCGTCTCACCCCGCCTCGGGTGGTGTCTGTCCCTCATTCAGCTCGGGTCTATCTATCTATCTATCTATCTATCTATCTATCTATCTATCTATCTATCTATCTATCTATCTATCTATCTATCTATCTATCTATCTATCTATCTATCTATCTATCCATCTATCCATCTATCCATCTATCCATCTATCCATCCATCCATCCATCCACCCACCCACCCACCCATCCATCCATCCATCCACCCACCCACCCCTCGGGTGGTGTCCATCCCTCATTCAGCTCGGGTCCTCTACCAGAGGCCAGGAAGCTTGAGGGTTCTGCGCAGTATCCTTGCTGTTCCCAGCACTGCACATTTCTGGACTGAGATGTCCGATGTTGTTCCCGGGATCTGTTGCAACCACTCATCTAGTTTGGGGGTCACTGCCCCGAGTGCTCCGACCACCACAGGCACGACTGTCACCTTTACCTTCCAGGCTCTCTCCAGTTCCTCTCTGAGCCCTTGGTATTTCTCGAGTTTCTCGTGTTCCTTCTTCCTGATGTTTCCATCACTTGGGACCGCTACATCCACTACAACGGCTTTCCTCTGCCCTTTATCTATGATCACGATATCTGGTTGGTTCGCCATTACTATCTTGTCAGTCTGGATCTGGAAGTCCCACAGGACCTTCGCTCTGTCATTCTCCACCACCTTCGGAGGTGTTTCCCATTTTGACCTTGGGGTTTCCAGTCCATACTCCGCACAGATGTTTCGGTAGACTATGCCAGCCACCTGGTTATGGCGTTCCATGTAGGCTTTCCCTGCCAGCATCTTACACCCTGCAGTTATGTGTTGGATCGTCTCAGGTGCCTCTTTGCACAACCTACACCTTGGGTCTTGTCTGGTGTGGTATATCTGGGCCTCGATGGCTCTGGTGCTCAAGGCCTGCTCCTGAGCAGCCAGGATGAGTGCCTCTGTGCTGTCCTTCAGGCCAGCCCTCTCTAGCCACTGATAGGACTTCTTGAGATCAGCCACTTCAGTTATGGTCCGGTGGTACATCCCGTGTAGGGGCTTGTCCTCCCATGATGGTCCCTCTTCCAGCGCCTCATCTTCTGTTCCCCATTGTCTGAGACATTCTCTGAGGACGTCATCCGTTGGAGCCTTCTCCTTGATGTATTCATGGAGCTTGGATGTTTCATCCTGGACAGTGGCTCTCACACTCACTAGTCCCCGGCCTCCATTCTTTCGGCTTGCGTACAGTCTCAGGGTGCTGGATTTGGGATGGAACCCTCCATGCATGGTTAGGAGCTTTCGGGTCTTAACGTCCGTGGTCTGAATCTCTTCCTTTGGCCACCTTATTATTCCTGCAGGGTATCTGATCACTGGCAGGGCATAGCTGTTTATTGCCCGGGTCTTATTCTTGCCATTGAGCTGGCTTCTTAGGACTTGCCTCACTCGCTGGAGGTATTTGGCCGTAGCCGCTTTCCTTGTTGCCAGTTCGAGGTTGCCATTGGCTTGTGGTATACCAAGGTACTTGTAGTACTGTCCTCAATGTCTGCTATTGTTCCTTCAGGGAGTGAGACCCCTTCAGTGCGGACTACCTTTCCTCTCTTAGTCACCATCCGACTACATTTCTCAAGCCCGAATGACATCCCGATGTCGCTGCTGTAGATCCTGGTCGTGTGGATCAGGGAGTCTATGTCCCTTTCGCTCTTAGCATACAGCTTTATGTCATCCATGTAGAGGAGGTGACTGATTGTAGCTCCATTTCTGAGGCGGTATCCATAGCCTGTCTTGGTGATTACTTGGCTAAGGGGGTTCAATCCTATGCAGAACAGCAGTGGGGAGAGTGCATCACCTTGGTATATGCCACATTTGATGGACACTTGGGTAAGTGGCTTGCCATTGGCTTCAAGTGTGGTTTTCCACATCCTCATTGAGTTCGCAACGAAGGCTCTTAGGGTCCTGTTCACCTTATACAACTCCAAGCATTCAGTGATCCATGTATGTGGCATCGAGTCATAGGCTTTCTTGTAATCAATCCAAGCTGTGCACAGGTTGGTACGTCGGGACCTGCAGTCTTGTGCGACTGTTCTGTCCACCAGGAGCTGATGTTTGGCTCCTCTGGTATCTCTACCAATGCCCTTCTGCGCATATATATATATATATATATATATATATAAAGCAGTTAACACCAAATGAATGTCTGTATGTTAAGCCCTTGGATGTTTTTTTTTCTTTCCACCTTATGTCCACCTTATGTCAGTGCTCTATTGGCATTTTGATGATGCTTCTAATCATTACATTAGGTGTACACAATCCATTTTTCAACAGGAAGCATTATCATTAGATTCGTCAGTTTGATCATTTGAATGCATAACTGAAAGTTTTGCTGTTTATCATAAACACCTTTTTGAATGCAAAACTACATCAGAGAAACAACACTTTTTGAAAGACTCCAACTCGAAACATTGCTGTTAAACTGGGTGTCTCAGTCATCGTTAGACCTTTATAACACATGCCCTCCTATCTGCCCACAGGAAGTTACACCAGCAGTTTGAATCATACAAGGACCAGGTCAAGAAGATGGGCGATGAGACAAAGCAGGCTCAGGAACAGAAGAGCGAAGCCCCAACTTGCGGGATATGCCACAAAACCAAGTTTGCTGACGGCTGTGGCCACCTCTGTTCATATTGCCAAACGAAATTCTGTGCTCGATGCGGAGGACGAGTGTCTCTGCGGTCAAATAAGGTAACACTGGTTTGCATGCCTGAAAATATCCATTAATATGGACACACATGCAGATGTCCTGCCCTCCGGAAAATTTCTCCCTGCGCTACATAGTGACATCATAATCTGGGAATTGAGCCAGTGGTGTCTCTCATTGTAACGCATACTTTTTTCAGTATTTTGCCCTCGAGAAGAGACTGTCGACAACATTTTTGTTGTGATTATGTTCACTGTTAACTCAATGGGCTCTGTTTTTGTACCAAGTGCAAGTCTGGCGCGAGTTGCGGCGTAAATCTCTCTAGGGGTATGATCGAGTTTTGGTATTTTTGCAGACCCGTTCAAGCCACGGCAGTGTGGCACGTTTTAAAAAGGGCATTTTGCGCGGATGTGGGCGTGAACAAAGCTGACTTGTTTCACCACCACTTAGAGCAGCTCCGCTTATTTCTGTTATATTCTGTGCACGAGAGGCACGCTGAAGACACTGATCTGCTTGAGTCCTGATGCAGATAGAGGGGTGCAAAATGTCTTCACAAATATATCATAAAGAGGAAAATAATCATGCGTCCAATTAATTGATCTCTGCCATGATTCCGAGGATTTGATACATCTCAGTGTCATATTTATAAATAAAATACATTGATCCCCAGAGCTCTTAATCTGCATATCAATCAAATTCATCCAAATTGCCCCCAGCGCAAAACTTAGATGTGGTTCTTGTAAGTGTAAAGTTAGGAAAGTAAAGTTTACACACGGCATGAAATTGTCATGTGCGTCGGCCGCATGTCAAAGCCCCTTGGTGTGCCGGAACACCCAACATTGCAGAGAGAGATTAAACAAATTCCCAAACAAACGCGTTGAACTTTGCACTGCCAAGAAAGTCGGCATGATATTTTCCCATTTCGTTACACTTGAGCGCAGCTCTACTTTCTACAAACCCAATTCCAATAAAGTTGGGACATTGTGTTAAAGTGTTGCAGCCATAAAATTCTTAGTTATTAAATGTTGTGTATTCAATGAAATATAGTTTGAACATGATTTGCAAATCATTGTTTCCTGTTTTTATTTATGTTCAACACAACGTCCCAACTTCATTCAAATTGGGTTTGACAACTATAGAGCCCTATGTGTTAATTTCCAGTTGTTGTTGTTGTTGTTTTTTTTTTTACATATTCATGCAGAATTTAACTATGGTTGCTCAACTGTATTTCACCATTGGAGGATACTACCGGTATTCCTTGTTCCACCCCCCTTCTCCCCTACCGGTGAACTACATGAGTGCTTTTTGTGCCTACCTACTATATGTACCCAAAGCGACTCAGTCCAAGATTTTAACATTTGATGGGTTTAAATATTGATCATGAGCTTAAATGTTTCTGTGCAAACTGATCCACTCGAATTGCTGTTCGAGCATGTGACTGTCCTGCCAGCGCCTCTTACTGACACTCACAATCTTTCCCTCTTTCTTCCTCACTTTTATTTTCTTCCTTTCTATCTTTCTACTGCATCCCCACTGTCATGGAATTGCAATAGGAGGACAAAGTGGTTAGCAACATCTTTTTCTGCATTTTCTGGGAGTGTGTCTGACACATTGTTGTTCCGGTGATGTGCAACATACACATCCAGCAGCCAAAAACAGTCCGACACCAACAACAACAATACTGAAAAGCAGTCTCTGTGAGTGCATCACCTAATGCTGGAATAAATACCGCAGCCCAATCAGAAATATCAGTCATGTTTCAATCATTTGATTGGAATTATCTCATCAATGTATCATTCTGGAGAAATACATTGAGGTTTGGAGTAAAAACTTAGCGAACCTATTATGCTTATGAAGTTAAACCATAGATGTGATGAATGAATGCTAACATTGATTAAAATGAAAATATACGACGTGTGTTTGTTTTGTCTGGATGAACAGATTTTGCATCAAGGCGTTGAATGATGTGAGAGATATCGATTTTAATAAAAGTTGTAGTTCTTACATGATTTTGCTTCTATTTGCCTCATGCCTGCAAAGAGTACTCAAAAGGTTTTGACGCCAAAAAATCTGAGCAATACACTCAAAGGTATTTTCTTTTCCTTTTAGGAGATAGTTGGGAGATCTGCACGCCGGTCATGGCATATTTGTGGGGTTGGCAAATAGTCCGATGAAAGTGCCACTTAGTGAAAAGAGGCAATGACACCTGTCGCTCAGTAGTGTTATGGCCTTTTTACCCTCAAGGTCAACCATCAATACACAGTGTGCTGGCGTTAAATATTAATGTGATGTTGTACCAAATAGAATCTCATGAATGGGTTGATGTGTACAGAGACAAGAAGCTACAACTCCTGGGGAATGCATAAACAGTACAAGACTTGACATTTTGCCAGCTTTCAAGCACATTTGTATGATGCACACACGTGCGTACGCATGCGCGCGCACGGATGCGGACACACACGCACACACGCACACGCACACACACACACGCAAACGCACACGCACACACACACACGGCTAGCAGTTTTCCAAGCCTCCTTTTCAGAGGCTAAGTGTTCAAGCTTAATGCTAACATACAATGTGAAACTTCATCGGTGGGTTAATAGAAATTAGCCCGGCTACTGCCGTCATTTACCAACTGCTATTTCAGCATAAACACGACAGTAATACATCGAAGCAGGGATAATTCTTGGAACAGAGGTTTAATGGTGCTCTAGACAGCTCTACTCATGCTACAAAACCTGGAGGAGAGGGGACTGTTCGTGGCAGTGGTGTAGCACTTCACTAAAAAAAAAAAAAAAACAACTAAATTTGCTTCGGAATTCTGCAGGGAAGTTTGTGAATAAAACAAATCTGATCAAGGTTATTTCAATGATGACAGCGCAAAAAAAAAGCATTTGTAAAGTACAAACATGGGGTAAACCCTAATATCTGCGGGAGGACGTCTTTTGATATACACCAGCTCCTCAACAGACACGTTGACAATATGTATATTTCAGAAGTGCCTACCAAGTTGTGTACCACTTTTCTTGAAAGGCAGTCTCTCCCTTTTCTTCATCTCCTCATACAACGCAACCAAGCAAATTTAGTCGTAACACATGATGTAATTAATAGTAATGAAAATGTCCTGTCTAGAAAGACATCCACTGATATATGTTAAGTGTCTTTGTTCTTTTGAATGTGAGGACAGACATAAAAGTGATAAAATAATTTACTGAACACTAATGCAGTACAAGGTCCCTTCGCTGCTCAGTCTCACTCTCTCTGAACCATCAACCAAAAGGCAGGTAACCAAGCTATGCGTTTAATGTCTAGTAAGATATTGAAACTGATACATTGATCCAATGTCCGTCATTAATGCCTTTATTTGACTGAGGTTTGCAAGTTTGTGTGCACTACAGACGGATACCAAAATATCAATATTTTGATCCAGAGTGTTTAAATTTAACCCTATTCGGGACAGCGGTTACTACAATAGACATCTTACCATGTTATCAGGTTACGGGGTGAATGAAAGGGTGAAGTATCAATCCTCAAGCTAAAGTATTGCTATTCCCAATTATTTTCTTCTATTTTCTTTATCTCTGTTTTTAGTCTATTTTTCTGCATACGAACTACAATTTCCTTCCGCCTTCTGCATGCACGTAAGCACAGGCGTCTGCTCCCGCCCTAAAAATGGGCTGGATCCTCCTATGCACAGAGGCATAAAGTAGCTGTACATTAGTGAGACATCATTGACATGGAATAAAAGTTGGCTAAATCAAATATGAGCAGAAAATGACACTGATAGATAGATTAGAAGTATTTCAGGGCACATTCACTCTTTTTGCAAAAAAAAAAGCTTACAAATGAGCTATCAAACAGTGCGACAGTTGTTACTGTGGCCTCTTCCTTCTCAGCTTGAACATTACTCCTATCGGCACTGAGTGGCGAACATTTGCAAGTGGTGCATGCTGTCATGTTTGTCAGGGATCGTTCGTGGTCGCAAATGTTTATCAAACGTATTGCGAATGATTGCACCCTTGAGCGAACCCTGATGTGAACGTGCATTTTGCTACCTTCTCCAACAGTCGCAAATGTTTGCCCTTGATTGGGATAGGGGCTTTAGTGCTGGTTGGAAGTGTCTGTCACTTAGCTACCTTTGGTGCTGCTTATTTGGGATGATCCGAAGATTTTCTTGCTCTGCCCCGCCATATTGTGGGCCGTCCATTCAGTTTGTAATGTGTGTCAGTGAAGGAGCGAGCCGTGGTGAAATTTGCCCTTTTCCCCTCCCTTACCCGTCTGTCGACTCTGTCAAGCTGTGGTGAGTGAGATCTTGTTCTGTGAAACAGCATAGAATGTTTACTAGTAGAAGTTGATGTCTGGAGTCAACAGCAAGCAGAGCCATTGCTCTGTGGAATTCGATACACTGGATCTAAATTTTGAAGGCTCTTTCAGTGAATACTCATCTTATGTTACTTGACTTACTACATTAAAAAAAAAAACACACGGAAGAAGCGAACTTGAAATATTTTATTTGGGGGGGGCATTCGGATTTTTAAAACCTTTGCTGTATCTTATATACAGTACGTGCGAATGTTTTTGAAGTCCTCAGAATGCCTACATGCCCTGGTGGAGTTCACTGCAAGTTCTCTCATGCTTCCTCTAATGCGGCTTCAACAGAGCCCGAGGAACCTACAGTCTCCAGGGAGGAAGTCATTTGTGATTAAAGCAGCTCTTGAAATCCCTAAATGTGCTTCTTGCCACCTATTTTTGTAGGATTATATCTGAAAAGAGCATTTAGTGAACTTAAGTCCTTTGACCCATTAGAACACATTATGTCATATCATATCACCATACAAAATGAAATGCGTTTTGTATGACCCCAGGAATTTGTTTCATATTGTAGCATTTTCTCTTCAAAATCAACCAATATATTTAAAATTAAATGTGTTTGTCGCTTTAACCACATACAGCATAGATTACATCATTGTAAGCAATCAACATACAAATCGTTGTTCCTGCTGTGGTAACCATATGGCCTAGTTTACAGTAGCGGTCTCTAAGTTTGTATGGACCAGGCAGGGCAGAGGTTATCTTGAGTTAACACTGGCAATGGTGCTAACATTGCTGTTCTGAGTTGCGTGCGTGTGGTTGTAAAAACAATGTCGCTCGTGATCTGAAGCAATGCTCATTTTCAAGACCAAATGTTGTTCATTCTGCGAGTGGTCGGCAACCAATTCAGGGTGTACCCCACCTACTGCCCAAAATTCACCTCGGATCAGCTTCAGCGCGCCTGTGATCCTCGTGAAGGTAAAGCAGTTCAGATAATAGATGGATAGATATTGTCCAGTGTTTGTTTCCATTCATTGGCGTCTCTCGATTGTGACTCTTTGTCATTTCCTCGAGCTTAAAGTTTGAACGTTTGGTATTTGGTATATTATTATTCATGAGTGAAATATGAATGATAAACAGAAATAGTATTGTCTTAGTATATCATCCCAATATCAAGTCTAAATATTTTCACCTTTGTCGGCTTGACATAACACCTCATATTCGCTTTATAGGGAGCCTGGTAGCAAATGAATTGTTTCAAAATGCAAAGGAATCTATGGGTACGGGGGTCGGCGGGTGCCCTGACATCACATCTGCATTTGGTTTTATTCTGGGCGTGAAATGGAATTGAACATTCTTATTCTTACTGGATGTGAACGCGGCACCATTCCTGTAACTTCATGTCATATTTTTGTCTCTGTGACTTCATCCTCTTGCAGTTGTTTGAGGACAAACTAGACTGTGAGTGCGCTGCCAACAAGAGTGGTCACAGCACACAGCGAATGACAAAGTGCGGAGCAGAAACCTTTTCCGTCAGTGTGCAGCACTGCCACATTGCTCGGTCTTATTGCTTGATCGTGGGGGTTGCCGCATATAAATGAAGCTCACTGATGTAAACGGCAGGCTGACCGTGTCATGGATGAACTAATGCGGCGGTGGTGGAATGCGTAACCTCATTTGACGGCTTATCGCTTGATTCACATGCTTCTTTACGAGAGTGGTCCTGACAGTACTACAGATCGGCTGGAACTGGAAATCTTTATTTTTAGTCAAGTATTTGGATTGTGACATCACACTGGTGAAAGAAAGTAGGGCAGAGACTGCGGTGTTGGTTTGATCAGAGCGGATGTGGCCGGTCGAGTCTCCGGTGTAACCTTCACGATGAGCTCAGCAGCTGGTGTCTGGACGTGGAGCTGTCCGTGGTCCTGAAGGTCGGAGGAGCGGGTTTGTTTGTTAGGAGAGATGCAGACAGCCAGGCTTCCGGAGTGATTGAATCGAACACTCCGTGTTTTTCTCGGCAGCACAATGGGTAAGCTGGCAAATGACAATTTTAATATTTGATGCTCTGAATTCAGTTTACTGCATACATGCACAGTTGCATTCGGTTATTGGTAGAGGCAGGTTCACGTGTTCATGTCTTATTGTAGCCTTTCAAACTTGTCAACCTTTGCATGTAAAATAGAAAAATTAAAAAACAGATACTGATGATGGTGTGTGTGAGCAAACCACATATTCGCATGTACAATATTGTTGTAAATGTATTCCCAGCTCATTCCCGTGTGTTTGAGCTTCAAACAGGGGACATAAATATTCATG
The DNA here is from genome assembly GCF_025434085.1 of Hippocampus zosterae. Lineage (NCBI taxonomy): Eukaryota > Metazoa > Chordata > Actinopteri > Syngnathiformes > Syngnathidae > Hippocampus > Hippocampus zosterae. Next base: position 19,603,554 of record NC_067455.1, on the reverse strand, counting down.
AAGTCTATTATTATTGCACAGACTAAAATTAGAAGCTCATTAAAATGTAATTCACCACGTGCAGTCACCAGTGGATCATGTGATTGGAGCTGCTTGCCTTGTTTTCATCATCTGCACATGCAGTGCATCACACGACAGCGTTATGGAGACCCTTTTGCTTTTGAAAATACCCCAAAGCCTCATTTTACGGGCAGAAAAAAAGAAAACACAAACAAGAACTAAGTAGGCTTAACACGGAGTATTATTTATATTTAGATAGGTATGCCCTGGAGCAAAGATGCCTGGGGAGTCTGTATACAACGATAGTCTTTTAAATTCATTATTCATTGGCTGAACAACCAGCACAAAGTGACTGCAGCTCGCCAGTTGTGGCGATAATTTTCTCCGGAGTGTATTAGCTCCTATCCTTATTGATGATTGCAGCTCATCTGGGCGCGGTCCAGCCCGGGATGTTCTGAGAAGGGCTCCGCTCCCTGAACAATGAGTCTTTTAATGAGAAGTTCAGCTCACCTCAGTGCAAGTAAAGGAGAGATACGGCAATGCAATATGATACCTCTGACAGCTCATTTAATGCCTCATCAATATTGCATCAGATGGCATCTCCACTCTTAATTATTTTGGGGACTTTTACAAAGATGTCTCTCATCAAATGTGTCTGTCACAACAGTACGTGATACCTGTAAAATACTCGATCTTCCTCGCTTTTGAATTAGATTCACACAGCACTGATGATAACAATGTCTTGGCCTTTTCAGGAAATCTTGCTTGATAGTTACAATTTCATGCATGTCAAAAGACACGCTTTGATCCGGGCTATTGGCATAGTCCCGGGTTACAGTATTTGCAAGTCATTGACAAGTATCAGAATCTGAATAATACACTCAAGAAATGTGTCTCTGGTCGTTTTAGCCACTCCACAATTATAGCAAAGAAACCACTGAAACAAAATACGCATTTAAGGCATAAGCACACAAAGTGCGTAGTCATGAAGCAATTGACCATTAGTGAGGTAGTACTGAACAGTGAGCGTTATGTAAATAATGCAGTTATTAATTTCCTCTGTATGTTAGTAAATCAATCAGAAATGTTTTTTTGTATACAATCATACTTACCATACCTATATTATGTCTCATGAAGAAAACATTCAGTTTTGATAAAGTCTTGCCAAAGGAAAACAAATGAAAAAGACATTGAAGACATAACCTCCCTTCTCGAGATAAATGAATGTGATTGATTTGATTTGACACGGAGACCGGCTCTCAATGTGAGCACCCAGTGAATACCTGCAGCAATAGTGCTGATTCACTCTCGGTTCATGTGAAGTCGGGTTTGCAGTGCCGTTAATTGGCCACAAGGAGCCGCTCACTGCTCTTCGCTCCTGCTCGGCGCTGAAAATGTTTGCCACCCACATGGGAAATGTCAATATTAAAGACAGCAAAAAAAGGGGCTTGGAAATGATCTTTTTTATTTATTCATTTCTTTATTTGTTTTAATGTGATATTGTTATATTACTTATACATATCAGATTACATATTACTGGTTTTAAAAACATCTGTCATTTAGAACACCTCTTTGTGCAGTGACATGCTTTACCAAGTGCAGCCGAAACAACGATGGAGAATGTGTAAGTAATATTTTGGCACCAGATGTGTGGTGTTGTTCTGTGTCTTGGTATATAGGATAGAGCTCATTTGTAGGGTATACACTCTATATTGTTGTGGTTGGTTGTGTGGTTAGTGCGAGAGTTTTTAGCTTTCTATTTTTAGCTGCAGGTTCAATGACTATGAAATGTGCAAACACAAGGAGAAATGGCCCTGCCTGAGGGCTGCAGCCCCCAACCCCCTTCCTGCACTCAGCCATGAAGACTTAATATGAAAGCGGGTTGGAGGCGAGTGTGTGTGTGCGCGTGTGTGTGTGTGTGTGTGCCCGTATGTGTCTGTACTGTATACAGTCAGGTCCATTAGTGTCGGGGCAGTGAATTCATTACCATATGTTTGCTTCCGTGCACCACCACAATGGATATGAACAAAAAGTGTAAGCGTGTGATATTTTACCTTTAATTCACCGTGTGTGTCCCCCCCCCTCCCCCATCCCCACTCCAAATATGAATTGAATAAACAATCGAGAAAATAATTAGCAATTTACATATACACATTGACCGGATTGTAGGCACCCCTCTGTTGATGGAGGAACGCACGGTGTCAAGTCAAGTATATTTGAAGAGCCCTTAATCTCAGAAAAGTCTCAAAGGTCGTCACAAACCCGCAGTTGACTAATATTAACGATGTTCCTTGATCTGGTCACAGGAATAACCTGAATCTGAAAAATATAATGATCAATACAAATATAATTTAATAATATAATTTAAATTCACAGATGAAAATCAGACATTGCTTTTGAATTGCGATTCAACAGAACTATTTAAAATAAACTCGTGAAACGAGCCTGGACAAAAATGAGGACACACTTAATATTTTGTTGCACAACTTTTTGAGGCATTCACTGTAGTCAAACGATTTTTATCATTTTCAGTAAGACCTCTGCACCGCTTAGCAGATATTTTGGCCCACTCTTCACTGGCAAATTGCTCTAGTTGTCCCAGGTTTTTCAGGGCGCGTTCTCCATACAGTATGTTTCAGCACCATCAACAGATGTTCTGTAGGATTTAGGTCAGGGCTCCTAGAAGACCACTTTAGAATTGTCCAGTATTTTGTTCTTAGCTATTGCTGGGTGTGGTGAGCTGTGTGTTTTCTGCCGTTATCTTGTTACAAAAGAGCCACGACCTGTGACCGAGACCAAACTTTCTGACTTTGGGCAGCATATTTCTCTCTCAAATACGTTGATAGTCTTGAGATCTCATTGTACCCTGCAAACATTCAAGACAACCCTGTGCCCGATGAAGCAAGAAAATAAGAGAGCCCCCTCCATGTTTCACTGTTGAGACAGTGGTCTTTTATTAGTATTCTTCATTTTTGCATCTATAAGCATAGAGCTGATTTGCCTTGCCAAAAAGTTCCAGCTTTGTCTCATCTTCCGTCGGAAATTCTCCCAGAAGCTTTGTGGCTTGTCAGCATGCAGTTTGGCAAAGTCCGGTCTTGCTTTTCACCGCCCTTTGCTTGACACATTGACAGATGGTGCAATCTGACACAGATGTACCTTGACCTTGGAGTTCACCTTTAATTTATTTGGAGGTTGTTTTTTTTTTTTTTAAACCATTCTTAGCAGTGGTGCAGTGGGGATTTTTAAAGTGGGTGTACGCGATTCCGGGATGTTCGATATATACATACAGAACATCAATCATAGGCTACAACACCATTTTAACTAACATTAAATTGAATGTTTTACGACTCCAAAACAATCACAGGCCAACGTTATTAAGCATAACTCGCATTAGAACAATGATCAACAAACATTTCAATAAAAATTGAATGTGGCGTCGGGAGAAGTGGGTGGACGGCGTACCCCCGCGTACCACGCCCACTACACCCCTGATTCTTAGTTCCGGTCTCTTAAATTTGTCAGTAATTTTCTACTGTGGCCATGTCCAAGAAGGTCGGCTACCTTCCCATGGATCTTAAACTTCTGAATAATATATGGGACTGCAGTCACAGGAATATTAATCGGTTTGTCGATGGACTTGTAGCCTTTCACATTAACATGCTGGTCTATAATGTTCTTTTTAATCTCCGAGACAACTCTTATCAGTTGTTGTCTTTGTTCTGTTATGTTTCGATCTGGTTACGTTTGGTTTTGATTCCTCATGTGCCCTTTTTTCGCCACCTGTTCTCGTTCCTTGTGTGTAACCAATTAGCCCCCTCAACCCTTTGTGTGTTGTCCAGGTCTTTCTCCTTGTCTCATCACTTAGCTTGTATTTAGTTCCCTGAGTTTCTGTCAGTCTTTGTTGGGTCATGTGAGCTGTGAGTATGTGAGCTGCCATGTTTTGTTTCCTGTTATAGTTTGTTTTGATACTTGTGATTTCCAGGCATTTTTTTGGAGTACTTCGACTTAGTGTTTTTTTTTTCCATTGTACTCCTGTGTGTATTTTTTGTTGAATACATTTTTGTCAATCCAGTCTGCTCCTCCCTGCTTCCATGCTTTTTGGGGTCCTACTGTTCAGTGTATTGTGTGTTACACAACATATCACAAGCGCAATGACTGCATGTCACCCTTTAAGTAGACCGACTGACAGATAACATGTTTGAACACATCTGTGATGCTACTCAACATAAATTGGTTAAACATGGCGCAATGATCAACTGATTTCTTATTTTATATTAACTGTTCATATATTAGCTTTTTTAGAGCCACCACCGTTTTTGTCTATTTATTTAAATGTTTCTAATTTTTCCCCACATGTTTTTTTTTTCCAATCAGAAAGACCAGTGTCACTGAAAAGAACTTGAATAAAGGAACAAAATAGTGTTTAAATGTTGTCAATATGTTAAGAATTAAAGAAGTTGTGTTGCCTTGCCTCCAATTCAAAACAATGGAATGGCCTGAGACCGAGTGTGCGGCTGTGTCGGGACAAGTCGGAGCAAAGGGAAGCATTTTGAGTCATGATGAGCACAGGTATCGACTATGATTGCCATAAAAAAGATTTAAAAGGATCACCACAATATTTTGGATTTTATGGACCAGAAGCATTTTTGTCAGTTTACTGTAGTGAGCGCCAATGGTGAGGAAGACATCATGTTCATAACATTTAAAACATTAGCGCCGTATGCCACATTTGCAGCCGTTGCGGTTGAAGTTGACATCAGTAGAGATGTTGACATAAACTTTGAAGACTGATCGGAGTCGATCGAGTGATGTGATGCTTGTTTAAATTACCGGTAAGCGCCCCAGTCACGTGGTTCCTGTGCAGTGGGAAGTTTTTGATTTGGCTGGCTCGTACGTCTGCTTTAGAGTAAATAGGACTATGTCCAAACTCTGTTAACAAAACGCGACCAAATTTATTACTGTGTAGAGACTGATTTGCCGCAGAGCTTTTGAGATTGGTCATTGCCTCATGTCTGAAGCGACTGAGTTTGGAAAGTAGTTAAATGTGACTGTACATTGTTGCTAGCCTCTTTTTTTTATGTCATCCTCCTACCCTGCTACATGAGTAGGATGAGTAGTATAGCGGGATTGAAGTATTTATCATCTAAGCTGCAACAACTGGCATTCCCACATTCTTGAAGTCTGTAACTATAACAGAAAATGTAGTCTCGCAAACTGTTTCCATGTCTAGAAAATTTTGTTGTACCAGACGTCATGTGCATAATTCAAGCAAAAGTACATGTGGCCTAGGACGAAGGTGCATAGCATGATTCCGACATCACTGTACGTTTGTGCGGAAGTTGATCTTGAACGTATTCATCTGTTTGTTATCTTACCTTTTTTTGTAATATTCTATCCTGTTGTGTGATGGAAATACAACATGGTAGTTTGAGATTTCGCCTAAATGCGAGTGATGTGTCAGTGCTACAGAATTTGCTGAACCACAATTTTAGCTCTTCAATCACTGCAGCCCAACAGATTAAAGTAATCATTTTTAGACACACTGGCTCATTTGAGTTAATGGTCTCACTTATAGTCTCCAATTTTTCGGCATGCTTTGCAAAAAGTTGACTGTGGTTCATCAGTGAGGAAAACTTGCCCCAGTGGCTGGTGGGTGTTCGCCGATGACTAATGTTTGACCTAAGAGCTCTCGCCATGACCTCGGTTAAAGACGCAGTCATGGCCTCGCTGACTCCTCTCCACCGGGACGCATAAAGCACAATTTGTAGCGTCTCATCTTCCATTGTGTCAGGACAGTTACAGCCTATCTGAAACATTGATAGCTAGTCATAAATGCCCCATGTGTCAATAACACATAGGCTAGTACATGATGCCTGCAAGTGCACAAGTGTCTGAATTGAAAATATAAGTGCCTTAGTTTATCATTGCTCGGCTGGTTAGCGCGTCGGGATCACGGTGCAGAGGTACCGGGTTTGATTCCGGCTCTGGCCTTCCTGTGTGGAGTTTGCATGTTCTCACCCTGCCTGAGTGGGTTTTTACCGGGTACTCCAGTTTCCTCCTACATTCCAAAAACATGTGTGGCAGGTTAATGGAACACTCTAAATTGTCCCTTCGTGCAATCATGAGTGTGAATGATTGTGTGTATGTGTGCCCTGCGATTGGCACCCAGTTCAGAGTGTAATCTGTCCACTGCCCGAAGACAGCTGGGATAGGCTCCAGCATGCCCCGCTACCCTTGTGAGGATGGATGGATCATTGTTGATAGCTTCGTTAAACACGTAGCCATATCCAGATCTTCTTTTCAACGAATCAGAAATCAAAACAACTTGCGAATGAAACATGTACCAGATTGAATTGTTGAAATATGCAAGCACACAGAATTTGGACATTACAGGAAATCCTTTGAGAAGACCACAGCACATTACATACTGTACAGATGCTAACTGTATCACTAATGTCAATATAGCTTCAATACATGCTCTGAAAGCGGGAGAGACAGCATTCAAGTCCTGCTTGCGCTAATAACAGTAATGCACTGACTCAGCACCGAGACTTTTAAGAGGGGCGGTTTGGTTGCCAGTGCGTGTGCGAGTGAGGGTGAGTGGTGTAGCTATCGCTGTTGGTTAGTCCTCCGGATGTGTGGCCGGTCAACCATTGGCCTTTCTCCCTGTGTTGACTGACAAACTTTAAAATAAGATATGATCACCTGAACCAGACTTTGACATTACACCACATCAGTGTTTTTTCAATCTTTTTTGATCCATGGCACATTTCTTTCATTGAACAAATCCGGCGGTACACCACTACCTCAAAATGTGAAAAAAAGATTATTTTATGTTATATTGTTACTGTAAGTGTTTTTTTTAACATTGAAAATGAACGCAATATTCTTAACACATTGAATAGGAATTAAATCAACGCCAATCCAATATGTGGCGCATTCGTTTTAATGGCAAGTAAAATATAGTCAATTAGAACTTTAACTTGCTCAGGGTCGTATTTTTTTCTGTGTGACAGCCGATTCTTTTTCTCCCGGTTGTTTGCGCTCTCCCACAGTATTGTACCAATCACTTTTCCCATCTTGAGTCTTTGTATAATTCCAACATCATTCAAATGACTTTTCTGCTGAATGTGTCGTTTGAGGTAGTCCAGCTTCCATTTAGTCCGTATTTTTCCATCGGAAAATTTGCTTCGAGCTTAAGCTTTGCTGCATTGTTTTGCAGAGCAGACTCTTTTTCTCCGTCGAAAAAGAAAACATGTCACCCAGTTTCATTGCCTGTTCTTCTATTGACACATACTCCGACAGCGATTCCAACTTAAAAGAACCGCAGTTCATTCTTATTTTGTTCTGGGGAGTCGACGTACCATGTTCACTGCCCGGTCGTTTAGCCATGATAAAGGAGTAGCATTAAGATAAGATGAGCATTTATTTGTCCCACACACCATGCTGCCTGACCAGCAGACAATGCCATAATGGATGGCCGAAGCCACCACCGAGTTATAGAAAGTCTTAAATAGTGACCCTTGAACCCCAAAAGACCTCAGTTTCCTGCTTAGGAAGAGTCGGCTCTGTCCTTTCCTAATCAGGACGTAGACCAGTCCCGTTTATTGTTTAGAAGAACACCCAGGTACTTGTAGGAGGTCACCCTCTCTATGTCCATACCCTGGATGTTCATCGGTGCAGGTGAGGACTGTTTCCTGCAGAAATCCACAAACCAACTGCTTAGCTTTCCTAGGGTTGATCTGGAGGTGATTCTGCTGGCACAAGTCCATAAAGTCCTTCGTCAGTCCCTTGTACTCCCGACCGTCTCCCTCTGTAATGAGGCCTACACTCGCAGAGTCATCGGAGAACTTCTGAAGGTGGCAGTTTGGAGTGGTGTGTCTGAAGTCCGAGGTGTAGAGGATGAACAGGAATGGAGCCAGAACAGTCCCCTGCGGCGCTCCAGTGCTGCAGAGAAGCCTGTCCAACTCACAGCTCTGTACCCTCACGTACTGCAGCCGGTTTGTGAGGTAGTCTGTAATCCATGCTGTGAGATAGTGGTCCACTCCGGCGTTCTGCAGTTTGTCTCCCAGTAAGTTGGGCTGGATGGTGTTGAAGGCATTAGCGTCACTTATCACTGTTATTGTTATGGAGCAGAGAATATGCGCAAGTACTGTCAATGCCGTGATTGACTGCATAGCGTCATTGCATCGTATCGTGTGATTGGCTGGGCACCTGTCACTCACTGAATTATACAGCAAATTGATACAGAAAAATAAATTATACATCGAATTAATTTACAGTGTGTTCACTGCGCTGGATAGGTTTTCATGTGCGCTGAGAGTGTGTGACAAGTGCGCAGTTGCGTAGCTTAGAGGGAACATTGGTGCCGTTGCATCTCCAGTAAACGTAAATCTAAATGAAAAATACTTTTCATTTTATTGCTTTGCGTAGGAAACTTCGCTTGTCTCGAAGCATCAGGCAATTTCCTAGCTGCTGCTGCTGCTGCTCCCTACTGGTATGGAAGAGTACTACTTGATTACTCTTCCAGGCGATCAACCACACAGGCATACATATTGTATAATTTCCCATGGCACACCTGACAATATCTCAGGGTTTGAAAAACACTGCAGTACACTAACAGGTACTGGGACTGGGACTTAGCCTGTGCGTGTCTGCGCGCGCATGTGTGTGTGTGTGTGTTTGTGCGTGTGTGTGCGCGCATGTGTCGGTGTGGGTGTGCGCACATGCGCTCGCACTCGAGCATAATGATCAAGGCTGCTGTCTGCTCTTCGATGTTTGAAGCTAATGTACTGAGCTTGGTGCTGCAGCCGCAAAGTAGTCCAGATTAAGAGACGGCATCATAGAGCAGTAAAAACTTCATCTCTAGTATTTGGAGCGCTTAACTAAAGAAGTTTGTATCTATAATTTTCCATTCATCATTGTAAAGTACATTAACTGTAATTGCATTATGTGCTACCCTTATATACTGTGCCTTCATTAAGTAATCTCAGCAACAATTAGCGTTCATGCGGGAGCTTTGCTGAGGCAGTACTGTATGTGAATCGGAAAACTAAAGGTAATGGCAACGTGATACAACTTCAAAAATGTGGGTGGGATTGATCACGCCTGGCCAACCCAAGCCGCTTAAAGATCAAGTTTGAGCTATGCTCAGAGATGTATGAAAGACTCACAGACTCAAAATGTGAAAAAACATTGATACAATGAAAACTTTTTTTAATTATGTGAAAGGCTGCTGCATGTGTGAAAAAAAACCATCATCGTTCCCTCATCAACACAGATTGCCAGTTTTTGAAATGTGTTTTGTGGGGTGGAAACCTCGTTTTGATTTTAAAAAGTAGTCACCTGTTGTGACACAGTCGATTATATTTTGGAATCGAAAAGACTTTCATTCATCAACAGTGGTCTGCATTTGTTTTGTGAACAATTTACATCTCATACATTTACAGATAATTCCATTATTACTCATCATTGAAAATTGAACATTTAGCAAATATAAAAAGTCTCCATACCCTTGTTCAAATGCCACATTTTTGTGACACAAAGAAATCAGATCAAGCTAAATAATTTCAACTTTTTCCACCATTAATGTACTCTACAACTTGTACAGCTCAACTAAAACTGTTTTTTTACAAAGCGCAAGTGCATAGAAATTGCTGAGATATTGTAGTTGCACAAGCTTCTACTGTTCTGGAATAAATCTGAAACAGCTTCTGACAACCGTAGAAAACGAATTAAACAAATTAAAAAACTGGTTCGACAGAAATAAATTGTCACTTAACCTGAAAAAAATCGAAGTTAATTGTTTTTGGCACAAGACCAATCAAACACCAAACTAAAATTATGGTAAACTCAATTGAAATAGAAAGAGCGTATGAAACCAAGTTTCTCGGATTAGTAATAGACTCAAAACTATGTTGAAAACCACATATCGATAACGTAAAAAGAAAAATAGCCAAGACCGTAGGGATCCTCTACAAAACCAAGGAAGTGCTAAATAAGAGATCCTTGTACACATTATACACTTCATTATTATTACCATACATGACCTACTGTGTGGAAATATGGGGAAATGCCTGCAAAACAAACACACTCCCTATTCTCAAACTACAAAAAAAAGCAATTCGAATTATTAATAGATCAAAATATACGGAACCCACAAATCCACTATTTATCAAATTAAATACGATGAAATTTTATGACCTGGTTGACTTTAAAATCGCCCAATTAATGTACAAAGCACACAATAACCTGCTCTGCCAAAACATTCAGAAGTTTTTTGAAATTCGAGAAAGCAACTATGAATTAAGAGGTACCAACTTATTCAAAAAACTCAAAACAAGAACAAACATCAAGCAAAGAAGTGTATCTAGCAACAGTATTAATCTGTGGAATAATCTCGAAACGGACCTGAAAATGAGTAAATCGCTTGCTGAGTTCAAAAACAAGTTCAAAAAAATAGTACAAACAACCTACATCAATCAGAGTTAAAATGATAAATTCTAAACATTAAATATAATGATAAAACTAAGAGAACTAGAACTAAGTTGATAAATAGAGAAAGGTATTGAAATATCCATTATGAATACAAGAGAAAATTGACACAAGAGTGCCAGGTGGATGTATATAATCCCGATACAAACCAAAAGTTGTAAAAATATCACGGTTAAGAGTAAAGTATGAGCCTTAATGGAGACTTCTTCTTACTTTTTTCTTTTCTGATTGATATAAAAATGATTTAGTAGATATAAACATAACGGGGTAGGACTAGATAAGTTTTTTACTTCATCCTACTCCCTTGAACATAATAACTGTTGAATGAAGACTGATTTCTTTCTTTTTACTTTTTTATCTACCTTATTGTCTGTCAAATTATTACTGTATATGTTTTATGTTCAATAAACAAAAAAAGTGTGCACACCATCTTATAACTATATACTCATACTGTATATGGTAGTGTCAAGATTAACCAATAACATTCAAACTCACATGAAATTGTGAGTCGGCACCCAACTGTGACCATTTGAAAGTGTTTCTGATTAACCCCAAATAAATTGTAGCTGCTCAAGTGGCCTTTTCTTGACAATATATCGCGCAGTACAAGCCATGGTCCAAAGAGAGCATCCGCAGTATCACAAAGATCTCATTGTTTAAAGGTATCAGTCAGAAGAAGCGTACACGATAATTTCCAAGGCATTAGATGTGCCATGAAATACAACGATGTCATCAAGTTGAGAAAATATGGCACAACAGTGACATTTCCGAGAACTGGACATTCCTCTATAAGTAATGAAAAAAATGAGAACAAAACCGGTTCGTCAAAAATCTGACAGGGATATAGGAGATTCAGGTATTTCTGGCAAGTACTGGCTGTTAAGTACATGTGACAATCTCCCATCTTCTTCGTATGCTGTGCTACAAGGTAGGGTGGCAAGACGGAAGGCTTATTCTTCCGAAGAAAAATATCCAAGCTCTGCTCCATTTTCCCAAAACACACTTGAAATCTACCAAATGCACGTGAGAAAATGTGTTATGATCCGATCAAACCAAGTTGGTAGTTTTTTCTCATAATGACATATTTGGCGTGAACATAGAACACCATACCTACAATGAAGGATTTTCTCGGCAGAATCATGCTTTGCGGCTGGTTTCTAAAGCTGGAACTAGAGCATTGGTCGAAATGAAGGAAATTTCAAATCACAGTGAGTATTAGCAAAAAAAATGCTCAGGTTTTTGCGAGGAAACCCCCCAGAAGCCTACTCTTCTGAACTTCTAACTTGGGGTTAATAAGAGGCAGTTGTGAAGTCATGGCAGGTGTGTGCTGACTCCCATTTAACATGAATTTGCATGTGACTGGTAAATTCCAAACACAATCGGCGACTGTAACAGGGAATGCAACTTGCGTAACCTCACTATCTCAGTTGTTTATTTTTACTCTTGATTTTTTTTTTCACTTAGCGGTAAGTCATCCAAAGAAAAGTTTTGAAATTATTTATTCTGATCTCATTATTTTTATGTCACAAAAATCTGACATTTGAACATGGATATACAGAATTTTTACAGCCACTTTCCATTACACCGCTAACATGTATCTTCTTCCTTCCTATAGGTGATGTGGGTATGCAACTTGTGCCGAAAACAACAAGAAATCCTCACCAAATCGGGGGCATGGTTTTATGGCTCGGTGCCTGGTCAGGCGCGGGCTGTATTTGAAGGCGGGCCACAAGGAAAGAAAGCCAAACTGCAGGACCCTTCGCTATACCCTTACCGGGCAGCGTCAGGGGACTTGACACCAACGTCAGACAGAAGTAGACGTCACGGCGGGCTCCTGCCCAGACAGGCGTCCCTCGACAACGGCTCGCTGAGGTACTCTGGACATGGCGATACACCCATAGACAGGTTAGTTTCCAAAAGTAACGACACGTAAATGATACAATATGCATGGAGGGATCAAAATATTTTTAGATCAGTTACATCGGAGGTCCCCAACCTTTTTTGCCCCACGGACCGGTTTCATGTCAGACAATATTTTCAGGGACCGGCCTTTAAGGCAGGATAAATACAACAATATAATGATATGACCGGCATGAAAAGTGTGGTATTTTCAAAACATAAAAATAAACATTACACGAGGAACACCCTATCTGGCCGCAACATTCTCTGGTCGCTCTGGTAACGTTTAAACGTGCCTTCAAAATAAGATACGTCGCAACTAAAAAGTGCATGAAAAATATGACTCACCATTGCTGCTTGTTATGCAGAGTAGGCTTGGCGCATCCCCTTGAGATAAAGCCATATTTGAAATAGGACTCCTGATCCTGTCTATTAAATGTAGCTTTCTCTTTCTTGAAAGTGGTAGGCTCCTCTTCTGTCTGTCTCCTGGTTGTGCCTTTTCCCCTTCCTGAAGCAAACTTTTCAAAGACGTTTGTTTTTTGTGCGGTAACCTATCACGTGACCGTGAAGCGCGCATTCACCTGCATCAAGAGTGACATACTGTAGACTGATATAACAGAAAATCTGGTATTTTTTCACAATAAAACATCTTTCAGATTCCGAAACGAATAAAACAGAAGTAATTTAAATTATTTATTCTTTCTGTGCAGCCCGGCACCAAATGACCGGTCCGTGGCACGGCGGTTGGGGACCCCTGAGTTAAATGGTTATTTTTTATTTGATGCGTTCAAAATGATGATGATAGACAGTACTATACAGATGCTTCATGGAGGTGTCTGGCTAAAAGAACAGAAGGCTATTCAGAAGAGTGCTTCTCGCGTATGAGGGCAGCTTTGCGGTGTTAAATATCCAGACGTTGCAGCCATTGGACAGTAGATTCATTAGGTGCTGTGAGGTTCAAGTTGCCATCTGGTGGTCGATGAATGAGACAGTAGTAGGGGAGATGTTCTGCAGTTTGGAGTTCTGGTCCACAGTCGCAGAATGGTGATTCAACGAGACCCCATCGGAACATGTTGTCGTTGAAACGGCCTACCCCAGTTCTTAGGCGGTTGAGTCGTACCTAGACTTTCCGGGGTAGCGTTGAGCCAGGTGGGGGTTCGGTGTTGGGTTGGACCTTGAACTGGTTGGTTCTTGCAGTTTTATCCCAACTACTTCCCCACGCTTCCAGGATGTTAAAGTTGGAATCATGAAGTTCTGCAGCATGATGAGGAAAAGGGTGGCGAGATTTTAGCCTTTGGCGCTTTTCAGGTTGTACCTCGGCGATCAACTGGTTTAGGGCATGGTTTTTGTCCAGCAAAGCATGTTGAGCAAGGCAGTGGGTCACTTTTTCTCTACGTAAGCTGGCTGGGGCAATGCCTGCCAATACTGGTAGTAACTCCGTGGGGGTGGGATGCAGACATCCGGTGATTATCCTCATGGTGTCGTTGAGGGCAACATCAATCTTCTTTGAATGGGTACATCGGCACCACACTGGTGTTGCGCATTCAGGTGTGCTGTAAGTAAGCACAAGAGCACTTGTACGGAGTGTGTGAGTGCTTGCACCCCAGGATGAGCCAGCTAGGTGTCTCAGCAGATTGTTTCAAGCTGTTGCTTTGGCACGAAGAGCATCTATGTGCAGTTTATATGTGAGCTGTCTGTCGAGCTTCACTCCTAGGTACGTGGGGGATGGGTTATGTGGTAGTGGAGTCCCATGCAAGTAGACAGTGAGTTGGCGCTTGGATTCCATGTTGATTAGGTGGAAAGGTGTGGTGGTAGTCTTTGCCAAGCTCAATTTAAGTCTCCATGTTCTCAAGTATTCCGCTATCAATGCCATATCAGCAGTTAGTTATTCTTCCACCATGCGCCAGCTTTTGTGGGAGTAGCATGGTGCAAGATTGTCAGCATATCCATATTGATGAGACTTGGTTTTGGGCATATCGCTGATATACATGAGCATAGGCGAGAGGCATGATCCCTGTTGTACTCCATTTCTCAAGCAGTGGGGTTGGCTGCGTTGTCCGTCGCTGGTCTTGAGCACAAAGCTTCGGTTTGCCAGAATATTGCTCAGGAAGCGAACCATTTGCTTGTCCAGAATCATCTGGAGAAGCTTCAGTATCGGGTCTTGATGCCATACAGTGTCATATGCCCCAGTTAGGTCAACCAAGATAACTCCAGCCTTGTTTCCCTTCTCGGAAGTACTGGTCAGCTTGATTATTTGCTGGGTGGTAGAGTGTCCATGTCCATGTCCATGTCGGAAGCCAGCTTGTTCTTTAGGCAGCTTGGGGGTCAACCACTGAGTCAAGTCTGGTCAGGAGAAGTCGCTCCACGATCTTATACGGAACACATAGCAGTGAGATAGGGCGGTAGCTCCTTGGGTCATTGGGAGGTTTATGTGGTTTCAGCAAGGAAACCACAGCAGCTTTCCGCCAGATCTTCGGTATAGACAGGTGCTTCATACAGGCTGAGAGGTATTTGCATAGCCAGTTCATGCATTTTAGGCCACAATATTTCAAGAACTCAGATGGAATATTATCAGGGCCCTGGGCTTGACAGTCTTGATCTGTTTGATGACAGAGGTTAGCTCTTTGGTGGAAAAGGGAGCTGAAAGGAAATCATCAATGCTTGGAGTATTCCATAATCTGGTGCATTCTTGTTTCACTCGGAGGTCATGGACTTTGTCAGCCTCTTTATACTTTCCATTAGCTAATAGCTGATGTGCAATCCAGTTGGCAGTGACAGGGCAGCATTTGGGTTGAGAGCTGCGTCCTGTGAGGCGATTGAAGGTCTTCCAAGCTACTCTGCTGGAGTGAGTGAAGTCTATGCTTTGGACCATGTCTTCCCAACGTTTCTTACGGTTCGCGTTGAGGCATTGCACTAGGTCGGTGGAAGTATTGGTTGCTTCTTCACTGTGAGCAGACATGACATGAAGAAGAATGCTTCATGTGTGCACTGTTGGTGCAGAGCAGTGACTGAAACTGTGCCTCCTTGCAAGCCACACATCAAACTGCTTGTCCACATAAAGCCTATAAAGGAGAAACAGATACATAGACTGTGTCTCTCTGCAATTCTTCGACACCCATCCACCCAACCCACTCTCACATACCACACAAAATATGTAAGAAAACAGTGCTGATGAACTGCTGGTGGATGGAGGGTCAAAGCTCACAGGTTGACTCGTTTTCGTTTGATCTTGTTGGCCAGTTTAGGTTTTACAGTGCTTTAGGTATTCAACTTAATTCTATTGTTCAGAAAACGTTTTTTCTTATTTCATGTGCACTGAATTCCTTTTCGGGGACCATTGACATGCTGTACTTGCATGGACTCTAAAATGTAGTTCCATGTCATGATATTGTTACCATGTAAGGCAGTACATATCCACCTGGTGGCTCCTTCCTCTTTCTTCTCTCGAAGCTATGAGCATTTGAAACACTTGTAGACACCTCTACAAAAAAAGCGTTGCACGCTTTTGCTCACCATCCATGTTTATAGTCTGGTATTAGTTAAACCTAAGGCCATGGTGGTGGAAGAATCTCCCAGTATGTATGTATGTATTCATTCATTCATTCATTCATTCATTTGTGTTTTCAAATCTCTGTGCTTCCATAACACGATGAAGCTTCTGTACAAATGTCTAGTTTTTGGCAAAGTATGATGCAAATGCATGTGCTGGAGTACAACTGGTGAAGATGATTCCTATTTCCATCTAATGGATGTCTGTTCACAAGCAGTTCAGACTTCTACACCTCTCAGTTAGCCACTCTCTGTTCTTATTACAATGCAAGAAGTATGTCATGGTTTCACATTACAAGATTTTTGGAAATTCTTGGAATAGTGTTGATTCAGGAAGATTAAGGAACAATTGAACAGAATTTTTAAGTTCCGCTGTGGAAAAAGTGTAAAAATGTAAATCAATTGTTGGAAAGATGCTCGTCTGCTTCCTGGTCTCAGCTCAAGCGGTGCAGCACTGTTTACGTGCCCCTTTCACCCTGACATTTCTCCTTAGATGCCTGCAGTTGTGTGATTTGGTTTCATGTGTGTGGTCTGCAACTCAAAAGCGGTAAATTGAATTTCTCTTTGTTCGGAAAATGGATGGACTAATGGGATTGTAATCACTAAAATGCTTTTCTATAAAGTAAAATCTAGGACCCAATGAATAATGATTTTTTTTGTTTTGTTTTTTCAAAGCCGACTTCATTATTTAATTATACAAATACACTTTTAACCGATTAATCAGCCAGTTATTTTAAGAAATATAGAACAAATAAAATAACTGTTTTGGGTCCCTAAAAGCGTACACCAGCAAAGAAATGAATTCGAGGCAGGTGTTTGTTTTACAATACTCTCCTTTAGGATTTGTTACACCTTACAAAAAGGAGGAATGTTCTTCATGAGAAAAGCATGAACTGATGAATTTAGCTTTAAATTTAGGCCACAAATGTGTGTATTACATAACCAACACAATGGACCCTATTTCGGTACCTAGCACAAGTGTAGCGCAAAGTTCGGTCAAACAGTGCACATGGGTGGAGTTTTCTTTCTTTTAGTATTTCTGTAGACATGCACACAGTTAGGAATGGGCCTCTGTGCCATTGTGGCAATAAACAGATTCAAATTGCTTTTCTCATTTCCTTTAAATTTGGCGCAGGGCAGGCCCACGGTCTACATAACGGAAGCATAAACTGGCTCGCTGGAGTCCATGCGCGTCATGCACGCACACAAAGTCCATTTACGAGTCACTGCAAGAAGATATCCACTTCCGCATGATGTCAACTGCAGTGAAGTGGCCACTTTGAGATGTCTTTACACGCTTGATCCTGTGTCCATGAGTGATAACCACGCGGATAGTCATCATTAAACCCAAACTGAGTCCACAGATAAATGTATCTGGTAGTGACGCACTTATAATGCCATCTAAGCATGAATATAAATCCTATCACCATATACAGTATATACTCTATTTTCACAGACGGGGGTACGTGCTCTTGGTGTAAAAACTGGCGCAAATTGTACGGGCGACAGAATGACTATCCAAATGCGCCCTTAATATCCTGGTGGCGCTATTTAAAAAAAAAATATCTATATAAAAACAAAACTGGGTTCCTGAATGAACAAACACAAAGGCGAAACAAGGCGGAAGTAGGAATCTTTATTGTTCTATCATCCATTTAGCTGTGGCTCGGTTATGACAACAGACCCGCGACTGAACAGCCATTAATTTTTTGGGGGTCACCTGCACATAAATCAAGACGAAAAGCTAGCGGGATGCTTTAAATCAAGTGAAGTGGGAAAAAAAGGAGACTCACAGTCAAAATGCACCCTCAGACGAATATTGAACGGTGCAAACGGTCAAACGTGCAACTGCAAAATGAGAACACTTCAAAGCAAGCAGCAGCAATAGACCGAGACACATGACAAGACGGTCACATTTTGACTAACCTGACATGCTCACGAGGCGGCAGTTCAGACTCACAGTTGTGGAGACTCAAGTCAACTGTATTTATAGAACATTTTAACAACAACCGCAGCTGTTACCAAGTGCTGTCTGTACATAAGATGGAACATAAAAACAACATGTCGACCACACGGCAATTACACGTTTTACAACCTAGTTTATTTCTTTACATTCATTCACAATGCAGTGCTATTTTATTTTGGTGTAACACGTAAAATAATAGTGTCGTTTTAGGGGGCAAAAACGGATGACTGCATTTCCAATTCATTTCAAAAGGGAATACAGATTTGATATGTCATCTTAATGGCCTGAAAGATGTCATATGATGATGGGGCGATTGATTAATTACACTTTACACTCATGGGACGGAATCCCTCGTCTCCATAGCAGCCCCCGCCCCTCCACCCACCGCGGATGTCGTGAACACACAAACTTCCCATTTGAGAGGCGTCGCTGTAGGACGCCACTGCATCGGAATGATGAGCGGATGGTGTGACCCCAGTCGCGGAAAACACCTGACGACAGCGTCGCCTCAGTGATGCTTTGCCTTATATCTGCTGCTGTGCGCTTATGCCAGAGCGCGCAGGATGAGAGCGATGACAAAGAGTGGGCTGCATCCCAGTGCAGCAGGGCGCGTGTGTTAGCGAGACGCCGTTCCTCGACAAAAAATATGACTTGGATGTGAGACAGCTGATGCATGGTTGGGGGAGATGCAGATCCCGGTCGCCGTGTAGGATGTTTCCCCACCTTAACCTTCCTGCGGGCGACTACTCGCCTTTTGCAGCCCCGCGCGACGTCCGTGTCACGATCGGGAGAAGAAACAACGCCTTTTGGGTACCTTCAACGCGCTCTTACCGCAAGTCCGAAGAATTATGACCAAAGGATCCCACCCGGAATGCGACTCACCTAAGGACACGTTTGTCGAGCAGCTGCTGGGGAAATATGGAACTTGATCGACGTCGTCGCGTTTAATGCGCCCACGGCGATACGAGTCAACACAAACCGAGGAGAATGTGTAAAGGGGGAGACGAAGGCTTCGGGGTGTATTGTGGCTGAAAAGAAAAAAAACACCTTGCAAAGAGGAGATCCGCTGTCGAACACAAAAGAAGGAAAGCAGGAGGGTGAAAATGCAGTTTGAGACATTGCGTCAGTTCTGTAGCTCGGTTCTATCCCATTTCAATGGTGCTTTCTCGGCCCCTCAGAACATCTTACAGACTGAGCTGTTGGAACAGGCGCTGAGCAACATAGGGTGAGTGCTTCCTTAGCGAAGACGTGCTCCTAATTTATGAGGAAGGGCATCCCCGTGACTGTGCCAGTATTGGAGGTGGGAGCATTGTTGCGTTTATCGATTAGCAGCCTTACTCGTGTAGTAGCAGCCGCCGGCACAGAAGTGAGCTTTCTGCTGCAGATCTTTCCTGCCACCTAACATCGGCTATGCTGCTCGAGTGCGCTACATGTGTGGGCGCGCACGTGCGTGCCGTGATTGTAACTATACTGTACGTGCATGTGTGCGTCTGTTATTGTATCACAATCACGGGCTTCAAACAATAACCGTGCAGTTCGTGAGTTGCTCGTTGCGACGTATTGCGCTTGTGTCTGCGTGTGCGTGCATGCTCCAGCGCACCACTGCTGCAGCGTGTGCGCGCTTCTCAGCCGCTGTGGTGTGCTGCCGGAGAGAAGAACATGAGGGAGTTGAAGACCGGTAGTTTAACTTCACCCAGGAAACAATAGACTACAGACTCACACTCACTCAAATGCATGGCATTGTGGTTCCAACATGTAAGCGGACAAGTGTCCTGCACAAGTCCACCAAATTAAAAAAAGGACTTCACTATTAGTTGGAACCACATGGATGTAGTTATCGGAAATTAGAAAGAGACCCTCTGCAGAGTATCAGGAAAAAAATCGTACCAACACCTGGACTGTTTAAATTGTTTTTCCTTGAGGGATATTCTGGCTCTGTATTAAACTCTAGCTTTTAATCAAATTGCAACCTGCTCTTGGTGGGATTTGATAGACCAACAGACATAAGATATATCCTTTATTCGTCCCACACTGGGGAAATTTACAGCCTCCAGCAGCAAGAATGTATGTAGAAAGAAGAAAAGAGAAAGAAAAAAAACGCTACTAGTACTTAAACATGTTAAATGTTAGCAAGCTCGAAGACTGTCTGCTTGTATGGTTTGTCAAGAGAAGTTGGATTTGGCTTCGCCGCACTGGAGTATGTTCTGATTAGCCTGCTAAATGCTTGTTTCATTTGTAGAGCAGACCTCACTGCCACGGTAGACACATTATGCTGATGGTGAAAGGAGCTGGAGTCCTTCAGCCTATTCCTCATCACCACACTGTGATCCCTCCCCCCATCCTAAACTCAGTGAACCTCACAACGTTGCTGGGTTATCGACCGCTGAACATGATCACTCCAGTCAATAACTGAAAGTGTTTAACATGGAGATCACCAATAATCATCCCATTTGGCGGATTAAAGTGATTTTATCAATCGTCAGATCTTCACATTCCCATCACAGTCCACTTCCACTTACTGTTGATTTAAGGCTTACTTGTAGTTTCAGAAAATGAACAACACAATTCCAGTGAACTGTTATCATTACCTGCATTTTTACAAAATGTGCCCTTTCTATGTACAGTGAAACTCCTCTACACCAAAATCATGTTTTCAGCAAGAAATTTTTCACAACAGGGGACTTTTAACTGTAGCAAATTTTATCTCAGACGTAAACACGAACACACACAAAAAACATACTGTATAAGTATGTTTTTATTTGTATTCCAATAGTGCATAAGTATGAGCATACCGTTTTTGACCCTTCATATAGCCAGCGTAGATAGAAAAAAAGGGAAAGAAATTGCGAAATTTACGATCAGCATTTACTTTCACTTACATCAATTTCTTGCATAGTGTATTTTATTTTGCTTCCTCCATCTTTCATTTTTATTACCTTGGGATGCAAAGGTCCATTTTGTCACCATTTTAGCAGTGCAACGTTCGTGCTGCGTCTGAAACATATACTTCCTGTACTATTGTGCATGTGTAAACCAGTGGAGTGGTTGCTGTTGACGTTTCCGAATGAAGCAGTAGAGGTCGCTGTGGCATGCTGAGGTTGGATTCGACTTTTGCGGAAGGCTTGTTTTCGTTGTAGTGAATCTCGTTGTGAAGCAAGAGCAGAGAAAAATATTTCGTATAACGGAACAAGGGGACTTTTCGTTGTAGGGGGAGCAGAAAAGTGGGAATGGCTTTCATGTGTGAACATTTTTTCACACTAAGGGGTATTTTCACCCATGTAGGTTTCGTTGTAGATCACATGAGTGAACACAGCAAAACAGCACTTGGCGGCTGATCCAGCTTAGTTTTGATTTCTTTTGACTCTGATTACAACACAACATCACTTAAATAGAGCCTTCAGTCGCTCTGCTCCCCAGCTTTGGAACTCACTCCCAGCTGACCTTCGTAATTCAGACTCACTAAAACATTTCAAATCCAGCCTCAAAACACATCTGTTTCGACAAGCCTATTCACTCAGACCATAAAGCCATTATTTTATTTATTTATTTTTGTTGTATTTTTTCTTATGTTATTTGATGTTGTTTTTAACATTGTACTCGTGATTTTAACTGCTTGTTGTAAGGTGTCCTTGAGTTTCTAGAAAGCCGCCCACAAATAAAATGTATTATTATTATTATTATTATTACTGCATATTAGTGGTCTTATCAGAGACTAAACAGGCTGCTGTTAGCTCAAGCTTTGCTCTTTGTGTTGGAGGTGTCACTTTTCATCTTTTGTTAAGGTTTTTTGTGCCTTTTTGCCCATACCATGCCTGCTAATGGGCTGCATGCTTTTAGATTCTGCTTTCATGTATAATGCATGCACATGTCAGCCGGGGTCCTAATAGGGTGTGGGGATCCGTTCTTAGAAGGTTTTGGAATTGAGTGCTCCCTACATTTAAAACACACACAGACCACAATGTCAACTTTTTCCGTTTTACATATACAGGACATGAGTCTTTTCCGCGTAGCTTTTATATTTTATGTAATGAATGGCTTGTTTGAGCCTGTACTATTGCTCGTTTGAGGTGCAATGGAATGAATGCAGCACTCACATGAATATGCGGTGCTGCTCTTCATTAACTCCAAACCTAGCTCGATGATCCTGGGTGTGCTTTTATGAGTCATCATCCTACTCTCAATTGTTGACTTTAGTTCCCAGTATCAAATTGCCTTCTGAAGTGAAAGCATATTTGCAACTGTGCGCTGCGCTCTGAGCTTTTAAGAGCATGACAGCATGTACAGTTCAGGAGATGAGAAAGGAGAACTGGTCTATTGTTCCCAGGCCTACTTCCCGACATCAATAGTTTTGCAGGCATGAGAGGCTGTTTGACCACTTGAAGTGGTCATTTATTAATTCTGTTAAAAGTATTGCGGAACAGATGAGTTTTAAGAGATGATTTGAAGGATTGGAGGTCAGTACAGTCGCGGATGTGTTGTGGTAGTGCGTTCCAGAGGGTGGGAGCGATGACAGAGAAGGCTCGGTCCCCCCAGGTTGTAGACCTCCGTTCTGCACAATTTCCCAAGGTGTTACAAATGAACGGAAAAATAATTAAAACGACAAAATTATTTTGGCTGTTGATTGAAAAAGAGGGTGGGCGGCCCGGTATTCCAGTGGTTAGCACGTCGGCTTCACAGTGCAGAGATACTGGGTTCAATTCCAACTGCAGCCTCCCTGTGTGGAGTTTGCATGTTCTCCCCGGGCCTGCGTGGGTTTTCTCCGGGTGCTCCGGTTTCCTCCCGCATTCCAAAAACATGTGTTGCGGGCTAATTGAACACTCTAAATCAAGTGTCACCAACATTTTTGAGGGTGAGAGCAACTTCATGTGTACCGATTGTGTGAAGGGCTACCAAATTGATACACGTCTGAAATAACATATTTGTCCAAAATACCTTCAATAATATGAGGATGTGTTATTTTTAATACTTGATGATTTAAATTGTCAGACTTTGATCGTGTTTCGAAATGTCTCACAGTACTGCCAATGTTTGCATTTTTAAATCATAATTTCTACTAGCAAATCACAATGTCCAGGCACTGGCGGGCTACTCAAGTGGTCTTCACGGGCTACCTGGTGCCCGCGGGCACCATGTTGGTGACCACTGCTCTAAATTGTCCCTAGGTGTAAGTGTGAGCGTGGATGGTTGTTCGTCTCTGTGTGCCCTGTGATTGGCTGGCAACCGATTCAGGGTGTCCCCCGCCTACTGCCCGGAGACAGCTGGGATAGGCTCCAGCACCTCCCGCGACCCTAGTGAGGATCAAGCGGTTTGGAAGATGAATGAATGAATGAATGAATGAATGAATGAATGAATGAATGAATGAATGAATGAATGAAAAAGAGAGCCACAAAGTAGAGCAAGATACAAAGTACCAGAATGTGGCTGGAGTATCCCCCACCATTAACCACGGTGACACAGTTATAGAAGAGGCAAGCTTATGGGACATAAACATGGAAGTGAGAGGAGAAAATTGAAGGAGAGGCCACGTGTCCATAAAGTTTGAGTTGGTTCAGTTCAACTCATGGGGGCCTATTTGCAAGTCTAGACAAGGCAAGGCAGCTTGATTTGTAGAGCAAATTTCATCCAAAGTACACAAGCAAGGAAACAACACCTACAGTCTTTTACCAACATAACAGTTAATGCCAATCTGAAGCAAATCAGAGAAAAGCAAAAGTAGCTTCCATACATCTGTAAAATAACATATTGACAATGTTTAAACAAATTAACAGAAAGCTGAAAAAACATTTAAATGTAAAGAATAAGAGTACCGGTAGGTTTCTGAAAAG
Organism: Hippocampus zosterae; assembly: GCF_025434085.1. NCBI lineage: Eukaryota > Metazoa > Chordata > Actinopteri > Syngnathiformes > Syngnathidae > Hippocampus > Hippocampus zosterae. The sequence continues at coordinate 19,579,821 of NC_067455.1, read as the reverse complement.
GTAAACAATATTAAAAGATGTTTAGAAGACCGTAATCAAAGGCATTGGAAAACAAGCCAAGTTTGGATTTAAAATCAGTTATACTTGGGGCTGACTTCATTTCTTTTGGCAGGTTATTCCATTTGTGTGCAGCACAGTAGCAAAATGCAGCTTCCCCACGTTTACTTTGAAATCTGGCCTCCACTACTCGACCCAAGTTTGCAGAGCTCAGATCCCTGCTGCGCTTACATTCAATCAGCATTTCTTTAATGTATTCAGGACAGCGTAAAGTGCAGTCTGACTGCGCATTGGTGGAGTTTTCTTTTTTTTGGTATTTTCCTAGACTTTACACAGGCAGAATTGAACGTAAGGGTGAATGTGTCCCTTTGTGGACTCCCGACCAATCAAAGCCGCGCCCCTCATTATCTTTAAAATCTGGGCAGTGAAAGCGCACACATGCTTGACAATGCAGGAGCAGAAAATGTTGTTGTGGTCTGGGAAATCAGATTGGCGCTCAGTAAAGTGCATTCATACAGCGAAACAGCAAGATCTCCTCTTGCAGCTGATGTCGTTGGGCGCGCATGTGACAATTAGATACCGCTTTGCACCCACGACCGTGCGTCCGTATGTGAATATGATTCGAGAGACAGCGTACGAAGGATAAGAAAATACTCATTATTAGCATCCCTTAAAATATGTCATAATAACTATGTACTCTTGGATGTTGGTACTTCCAAAATGCAAACACCACCTGATTTTAAACAAAGTCGTGTTTTATGCTCATCCAGTAAAAAAAGGTGCAATTACTACACAGCAATGGCATCCGACAGAGTGTTTGTGCAGATTCATCCTCGTCATTTTGTCAAAGTTGAACAGAAACAACAGGAATTTTTTCTGTTTACATTTAATACGAAAGGCTTCCTCCATTCTGATCAACTTGTTGAGCGTGTCTCGAAGAGATTTCAATTCAGTTGTCACTCCACCAACAGTGAAAACGGGTCCGTTATTCTCAGGCCTTTTCTGTTACATGCGACTGTGCATCCAGTTTCTCATCTCTGCACCTCTCAACCCACTGGTGTTGTACCTGGGTGTTGGCAGCACTCAGCTGCTGTAATTAAAGCAGCCTTTTATTGGCTTTGTCCTCGCCAAGGGAGATGTATGCAGGAATAAGGGAGGCCCCGGTTTATTTCCTGGGCATCTAAGAGAGGACTTTTGATGATTGCACACTGGAGAGGGAAAAAAAGAAAGGGATAAAGAGAGCAATAAAGTCAAGAAGAAAGCTAAAATAAAAATGATAGCAGTGCAGAAGAAAGTAGATGAGTGAAAGTAAGTCCTTCCAGCTCCTCAGCTTTTATAAAGTCATACCTCACAATCAGACACAGTGAGAGAGAAAAAAAATGTCCATAGTAGGTAGCTAGAGTGGACCATATAGTAAGATAAGCGTCTTGCTGATGCCCCTAACCCCTGATTTGCTTTGCTGGATGCTAATCCTGTTGCCCTACAAGCTAGGTGAAATTGCCTTCGGCTGCTGTGGTTGCAGGTTGCCTCAGCACAGTCTCACAGCCCAAGTCACGCATCACCCAGCTACATAGACGTTATGTAGAGCTCTTTCCATGCAGTGAAACAGGATTAACAAGGTATATAAAGGTAGCAACAGTTGAATAGATACATTGCAACAGACTCGCATAGTACTGACATATGGATCCTTTTCATGCCCGTGGAGCGGAACTGATTACCTCAAAGGTTGAATGGGCACGTGCGCATGCATTGATGTGTGTAAGAGTGTGACCCTTGACCTTAAAATATCATTCATGGTTGAGTGACACTAGCTCTGGAGTTCACCCAGTAAAAGACTATTTCAATTTCATCAGAAAGGGGTCTTCCATCGCAGTTTTGCCCCAGGTCCCTAAAGTCCCTGTGCTTCTAAATTGACTCAATAGAAGACACAAGGGTGACATAAATGTGTGTTCCTCCATTTGTGTTTGGGACAGTCAGTGCATGTGGTTGGCCACGCATCTGCAGTCCGGGACCTAGCAGATCTATTGCTTTCTAAATTGCTGCTTTTTTGTGCTTACACAGATGTCTGATGTCATTTGTTTTTAAACAGCAAGAAGAGAGAAGATTAACTGCATGGATGATGCTTTTCCTTCAACCATATGCTCCAATGTGCGATGTTATTTGTCAATGTCAGGAACTATTTAGTAATTTGAAGAGAGTCAAAATTTGCCTGACTTTGCTATTCTTGCCTTCTGTCAGTGTAGGGCGTTTGTGGAAGGGGAGCTACAAAAGTTATTTCACAAGTCCTCTTGGGCCGTAGTGCTAATTGCTTCTTAACCTTAAGTTACGGCACATTTTAACATTCCAGTTTCACTTTTACATACTGAATATGACTGGGTTTTTTTCGATGTGATAGCATTGGTGACACAAATGAGCAGGGGATAACGTTACATTCTGAAATCATGTTGATTATACGTAAGCAAAATAGCAATGCTCACTTAATTGGTTGTGTCAGTCTCGTGCAATTGATTAAGTAGACAAATATCAGAAACAACTTTGGGGATGCATTGCAATTTCCACCACTGTAAACCACACAGACAAGATATTGTTATAATACGACCTATTCTCCTTCACTTCGCCCATCAAAGGTTGCCATAAAAATTGCATCGATTGTATGGCTGAGTTTTATGCAAGATGGCGGCCCTTTTTAGATGCAGTCCTGTCCCTTAACTGGGCTCGGCCGGTTTGCAACGGCTATTGGAAAGGAACCAAACATTCCGAAGCTGCATGTACCTGACAGTGCCCATGTTTCAATCAATAGCAAGTCCTATTACTTTGGAAGGGCAGAATATCTGATCCAGCCCTCATGTTGAATCTCATTAAACTGTGCAAGTCGTCATGATGTTGGAGGCGGTCAATGTAAAGTTTCTTGTGTATCGTACACTGCAGTTATTGCAGTGGTTCTGAACCTTGTTAGAGGTACCGAACCCAACCAATTCATATGCACATTCAACGAACCCTTCATTCATGAAAAATAAAAATGGGATATTTTTTGGTACAAATTCGAGACGTAAAAAACACATTTATTAAAACAAAAACAAAAAAAAACACAATTGGTATACGTATAAAGTATACGTTTTTTTTTAAATTGTGCACAAAATGAACCAGCCAGTGATGGTGAAGCGGGCATGTCATAACCAATTGACATGTTGAGTCGGGTGTGTCTTAACCTCCATGGCAGAGGCTCTTACATTATGACATTGTTGTAATGATCTCTCTGTATTGTTTCATGAATGGCTAAGGGGCTGTTTTTCATGTAATCCTGTCACCGTGCAGCAAATCCAAACCCATTTCATGCTCTAATTTATTAAATTACCAAATATACACTTCAAGAAGTCGTTTGATAACAGAATCATGAAAAAGCTTAATCGAACATCTGCGCCTATCCGGCCCATTGCTGTCGTCATCCATCTCATCCTTAGCTTGTTCTCAAATCCTCTTTTGCAGCACTCATGGTATTTCACAAGCTCAATGAGATTAATTATCTCCATATTTTGCAAACACCGCACCGTGTGCAGTTCCCCTGTCTGCCGAAATGTGTACAATTAGCTCAGTTCATTTGGGCGATACTTGGCGGTCTCTCCGGGCCTCTTCTGCAACGTAGGAGAGAACTCAGCCAAGGATTGATCAAAAGCCTCCAACTCTGGCAAGCAGATGCTGAGTAAACAGAGAATAAGAACCGCCTCCTACTGCATCCACTTCTTCTACCTTCAATATTTCTGTCTGTCTGCTAGTTAGCATTAAAGAAGCACCATGTAATATCCCCAGTATAGTTCTTTAGGTTTTAGGATAATAGTTGATCTCTTGAGGTGGCTCAGGAAAGGGAAAAAGCTCAGTTGGACAATTGTCATTTTTTATAATTTTTTTTTCACATTATTGACATAGCACGTATTGCAACCAGACTCTGCATAATCTCCTGCTTGCTCATCCTGTCTCAGTTGTTTGCTTCATTATATTTGCTCACGTGCGTTTATATGAATATAAGGATCATTACCAATCAGACCATTTTAGGGCATATTTTCCTATGCGCTTCAGTCTGAAAAGATGCACAGCTGTGCACTTTTTGGACTTTACAGATCCTCTCATTGACTTGAGCGTGTCTCTTGCGCTCTTTCAAATCTCGCCTTGACATTTTTTTCCCACACAATTCGATCTGTTTCTTCTTCGATAGTTGCTTCAGATTTGTCCTGTGCACTGCCTTTCATATAGCACCTCCACAGTGGTGCAACGCTGCTTACAGTCAAAATAGAAAGCTGCCGCAGAGGGACATCAATCGTTCAATCAACGGAGCTGGAGCTTTATGCTGTGTTGAGCGATATCGATCGGTCTGGCTGGGGGCGGTACAAAATTAGCTTGAGGCGACAGCCACACAATTTTCAATGCAGGAAAAATGCTGGGTTTGTTGCATTAACTTTTTGTCACTGCAAATGTTCTTACCTTCACTATATCACCCCAATTCCCACTATCACCTTTTGAAACCATTCTCCTGCTTAAGTATGGCCAGTTTGATCACAAATCAATTTTCCTCAAACATATGTAATGCTCAGTCAATTAATGCAGTCAGCGTCTTGACCCCTATTTGTTATCAACGTCTCATTAAGGAACTACAGTAATTGTCAAACTCAAAAGGCAATATATGTCTGTAAAAGATTCCCAAAGTCTCATTCCCCAGCCTTTGGATGTACTGGCCATTAATAATTGGCTATTGTTCCACTTTTCAATCCCAGCTTTTTTTGGCCTGAAAGACAAATGTTCTGAGCATTACCAAGATTAGGTGGAAATGTCAATAATGTCTTCGGAATGTTAAGTGACAAAGTGTTATGTTTTTGTGTAGGGTTACATTTGGTCCCCATGTGGCCTTTTTGTCTTCACCTGTTCTCGTCATTCGTGCCCCTTGTGTTGAACCGATCAGATCCTTCAACCCTTTGTGTCTTGTCCAGGTGTTTCTCATTGTCTTGTCACTTTGCTTGTAGTTAGTTCCCTGCGTTCTGTCCGTGTGAGTGTCTGTATGCTCCTGTCATGTTTTGTTTCTGTCAGTTTTTTTTTTTCTACTTTGGTGTCTTGTTGTTTGTTGTTTGATGTTGTTCAGGACTTTGTTGGAGTATTTCAGTGAGTTTTTTCCAGTGTACTCCTGTTTGTATTTTTGTTAAATACATTTTGTTTAGTCCTCCCTGCTCCTCCTGCCTCCCTGCTTTTTGGAGTCCTACAACTACCACCTCGTAAAGCTTGACGCTGAGAAGGTTTACTGTTAAAACATTAGACTGGTGCTGGTAATCCCAGATGATGGGTTCATTCTCCCTTTGGAAGCTGACACGGTGAGGTGTTATATGAGACAGCTGTGCCCCAACCCGACATGGAGAGCTGTTTAACCTGAAGCCCATCATCATTTGTCAGCAATGATTGTACAAACAAAGGAGCACTTCTCACCTTGATCAGACTTCCACGTCTCTACTTCCCACTAATGGGAGGTCATTTCCTGCAGCTCATCTCATCCTGCATTCCTGCATCTTTGCTAACGGATTGGTGTGAGGAATCCAGCACAGCCTACTCACACAGTTCAGCCCCAGAGATGTTATTTTGGTCGGCAAGAATTATTGAAGGCTGCTCTGACTCACCCCTCAGCTTTTTCATTACCTACCAACTTGTATCGCTAGAGAGCCAGACAGAATCACTGCCTCTGATTTCAAATGCAGTTTCCTCATTGATATGAAAACTGCATACTTTGCAAATCCAAAGGAGTTTGTGTGTGCGTGTGTGTGTGTGTGTGTTTGTGTGTGTGTGTGTGTGTGTGTGAGAGAGAGAGAGAACACGAAATCTTTAGTACCAGAGAACAAGGAAGTACATTTTTAAAAATCCACTCAAAGTTTGTAACAATGTAGAGTAACTCAGTCATACCCAAGTCCTACCAAGTACTAGGCATTCAACAAAAAAAGCAGGGTTGAAAACAGGATCTCAAGGTTAATTATGCACTTTCAGACTGAAAAGTCAAGTGTAGAAGTGATGACTTTCAGTGGCACTAATTAACTCTGCACAAGAGGCTAATGCAACTCTATTTGACTGTTGGATAGGAGTCCTGCCGTCCATGCAGTCCATTGGTATGCACCGTCTGCTGGGAAATACAGTCTACTGGCCACATACTTAAAGTGTCGGCAACCGATAAATTTGAGTGTAACGAATGGTCTGTTTAAATGACTGATTTTATCCTGCATGGCATAGAAGTGTGCTATGGCAACAAAGTCAACATTTGGAGCGGTTCTCATAACAACCGGTATATGTGGGAATGTTTCATTCTTTGCTGTTGTTGGACCTTTGGTCAGAGACAGGTATTTTTTTTTTTTGTTCTATTTTATGTACTTCAGTCTAGTGACAACTGCCACAAAGATTTTGGTGGTGATGTGTTGTCTCATACAGTAAATGTTTGTACGATTGTAATTTGAAAAACCCACATAGTTTCGGCATGAAACATGAACAGTAATCTCAATATAATTTCAGAAGGGTGGCGCAGGGGTCAAAGGGCGGCCCGGTGGCCGACCGGTTAGCGCGTCGGCATCACAGTGCAGAGGTGCAGCGTTCGATTATGGCTCCGGCATTCCTGTGTGGAGTTTGCATGCTCTCCCCGGGCCTGCGTGGGTTTTCTCCGGGTACTTTGGTTTCCTCCCACATTCCGTTAAAATTCATTTAAATTAATGCCAATAAAAACGCGCTAAACTGACAGCTCTAATATATATATATATATATATATATATATATATATATATATATATATATATATATATATATATATATATTCCTCGTCTCGCCGCCCCCTCGGGTGGTGTCCGGGTGGTGTCGGGTCCTCTACCAGAGGCCAGGAAGCTTGAGGGTTCTGTGCAGTATCCTTGCTGTTCCCAACACTGCACGTTTCTGGACTGAGATGTCCGATGTTGTTCCCGGGATCTGTTGCAACCACTCATCTAGTTTAGGGGTCGCTGCCCCGAGTGCTCCGACCACCACAGGCACGACTGTCACCTTTACCTTCCAGGCTCTCTCCAGCTTCTCTCTGAGCCCTTGGTATTTCTTGAGTTTCTCGTGTTCCTTCTTTCTGATGTTTCCATCACTTGGGACCGCTACATCCACCACAACGGCTTTCCTCTGTCCTTTATCTATGATCACGATATCTGGTTGGTTCGCCATTACCATCTTGTCAGTCTGGATCTGGAAGTCCCACAGGATCTTCGCTCTGTCATTCTCCACCACCTTCGGAGGTGTTTCCCATTTTGACCTTGGGGTTTCCAGTCCATACTCCGCACAGATGTTTCCGTAGACTATGCCAGGCACCTGGTTATGGCGTTCCATGTAGGCTTTCCCTGCCAGCATCTTACACCCTGCAGTTATGTGTTGGATCGTCTCAGGTGCCTCTTTGCCCAACCACTGGTACCACTGGTGTGGTATAGCTGGGCCTCAATGGCTCTGGTGCTCAGGGCCTGCACCTGAGCAGCCACGATGAGTGCCTCTGTGCTGTCCTTCAGGCCAGCCCTCTCGAGCCACTAATAGGACTTCTTGAGATCGGCCACTTCAGTTCAGTGTAGGGGCAGTCTTGTTCGACTGTTCTGTCAACCAGGAGCTGATGTTTGGCTCCTCTGGTATCTCTACCAATGCCCTTCTGTGTTTCGCTCCTGTATTGATCCATGTGTCCACTTATCTTAGCCGCAATGATGCCTGACATGAGCTTCCATGTTGTGGAGAGACAGGTTATTGGACGATAATTGGGACGGGACTGCACCCTCTGAGGGATCCTTCATGATCAGGATTGTTCGCCCTTCGGTTAGCCATCCTGGGTGAGTCCCATTCCTCAGCAGCTGGTTCATTTGTGCTGCTAGGCGCTCATAGAGTGCTGTGAGTTTCTTGAGCCAGTAGGTGTGGACCAGCCTGGTGCTGTCCAGTTCTTCATATCTGAGACTCTTTCCTGTATGCCTGCCACTGTTATGGTAACTGGGTTCTGTTCAGGGAGGTTGCTGTGCTCCTCTCTCAGTGTCACCAGCCAATGTGCAATGCTGTTATGTGCAACCTCCTTCTCCTATATGCCCTTCCAGTACCTTTTAGTTTCCAGTCTTGGTGGGTCAGCTCAGTTGTTAGGACCCTGCCACTGAGCGTACACTTTCACAGGTTGTGTTGCGAACAGCCTGTTTATTCGTCAGGCCTCATTCTCTTTCGTTTCGCTTTAGGCGGCTGGACAATGCTTGGAGCCTTTGTTTGGCAGTTTCGAGTGCTTCAGGTATGGTCATCTGGATGTACCTCTCGGGTATCGGTCTTTTCATCACACCTCTCTGGCCCTCCTTCAATTGACTCACATCTTTCCGAGCCGCCTTGATCTTAGCCTCCAACCATCTTTTCCATGCTGGGTAACGTATGTCAGGGCTTTCATGGTTGCTCTTATAGCCAAGCATCTCAAGGATCACTGATGCTGAAGCGTATATCAGCTCATTGGTTTCCGTGATCGTTACGGTAGGGATTGCCCTCTGTGCTGCATTCAAACTTTCCATGAGACTTTCAGGTGGTACTTCACATAGCCGTTGTAATTGGTTTCTAGGTTGCCCCGCTTTTAATTCTCGCCATGATCTTAGCTTTCAGGTCAGTTGCTGCCTCACTCAGCATTTCATTCATTGGGGTTGGCCTCCCAATCTCATCATCTGCATTCATTGGGGCTTGCCTCCCAATCTCTGGTATGACCTCCTCCTCTGATCTGGCAGCCTGGGGCCCTTCACCATGGAACCTGCGTTGTACCTCATCAATCTCAAGTTGTGACAGCAGTTGCCGTTTGTGGATGAGCTACTAGTTGTTTCGTGGTCAACCGTGACTGTGGGTTTTGAAGTAACCATTTAGCATGTAACCCCTCTGACTAGGGTTGCTTGAGTAGTAGCATTCCAACAGAGCCATGTTATCCAATCTCGCCCATCTCCGCTTTGTTCCAGTAGGCCATTATTCATCAAGGTGCTCTGGCTCCCCTGCACCAGACGCAGACCTTGTTTGGCCGGGCGACGTCTGAGCCGGCATGTCATTCATTTTCTCTCTCTCTCTCTCTCTATATATATTATATATATATATATATATATATATATATATATATATATATATATATATATACACACACACACACACACCTGCGTATATATGTTGTTTGCACTTTTAACCTTCTTCTCTGCAGAGAGGAATAGCAAGCACCAGGGTAGTTCTGACTTGTATCTTATCTAGATGGGCGTAGTCTATTGGGGCTTGGCCTACATAGAATGCTTGCTGTGTCTCTTCTTTAAAAGGAGACCTTACAGGCAGTGCAGTGCAGAGCAGAGTCCGTATTCACCATACACAGTACAAACAACAGGAAAACACAAGGTGTTGGTGGGTGTGCTTATGTAAGGGACGATATGTTAACAGATGCGTTCGTCAGGACAGGCAGTGGAGAAAGAGCCTCCCTGTCCCCTCCTTGCAAGTGAAAAGATTTAAAAATAAACAAGTGATGATTGCAGTCCTTTATTTTCCATTCTAGTTGTCTGTTCTATGCTTTCCCGTGATTTTCTTTTTCAATCCAATACTGTCAACAATTTCATCATTCCCATGAATCAAAGAGCTGAATGTGTGTATTTCCTGCTCAAATGCACGACCAAATGCGTTGCACTTTCAGTGCCTTCAGCAACTATGCACACATTTTATGCCACACTCCAAATCTAACAGACCAGAGCCCGCCTGATGATCGCGTGCTGCCGCAAGAGCGTAGTCCGTCGGCACAGGTCCTCAAGGAGGGGTGGTAGGGGGGGCTTGGGGCAGAAAGAATAGATGCAGCAGGGGCAGTTTGTGGGCATGCACGACAGCAGGACACAAGCGCGGGTCTGTGCCGGAGCTTGGCTCTGCAGGAAGAACGAGAGCATTGCGTGCGCTCCAGGCTCGGCATTCTGTACAGTGGAACACAGCAGATTAAAAACATTTGCAGGGTTTGAATAATATTCAAACCCACTCTAGCATGTTTTTTCATCACTCAATTGCATACCTGTCAACTTGTATGTTTTCCCCATATTTTAGGGGTTTTTTTGTAATTTCAAATCATACATGGCGTATTACAACTTTTATATGGGGGAAAAAAATTGTGAACCGATCTCACAAAGACCATTTTGGCTCAAATCCAGATCGTCTCACCTGCTGGGAGCCAACGACAATGCCGTCGTTGACCGCTACTATTGTCACGGCAAACCATCCTCAATCGTATATTTTTTTTCATCGCTGTGTACGGTCAAATTGATAAAGCATGATGTGCGCATGCGCGGTAAACCGTTGTATGGGTTTTTGTTGCTTTGTAAGGGGAATCGTAATCATTTATAAAGTTAGCTATTAACCAAGGTTGACAGGAATGAGATTCAATGAAACACTTGAGACAACACACGGCTGTTCTGATTTTGTCGCATTTGTGCCAGAATTTTTTCATCCAGCAAATAGATGATAAAATGTCTCCACGTGCTTCCTGCAATGTGCTCACATACCAGTTGCACAGTTCGCCACACAGCTATCAATAGTTGAATATAATCACATATTTCTTTGCAAAACCTCGTGAGTGGCAGGTGTCTTGCTCCATCTCATTGTCGGTCACTGCCTATGAACCGTTTGTAGGACGATGTTGTTCATGCTACATAATGCGGCAAGACAACAAAAATGTGGCTGTGAATTTAAATTGAGTGTCCTGGAGCTAGGATCTGAGGATCTGAGTTGCTCACCTCTGTTCCACGGCAATATTCAATCATGAAGAACTTCAAATTATGTTCAGACTACATAGAAAGTGTTTGGTGATTTTTGTGAATATTTGTCACTTAACTGTCTCCTATAATCTCATAATGACAGATATCATCACATTCTGAGCTGCAGTAAGCAGTGGTATTGTGACCAAAACCCTTAATCTCTATAGAAAAAGTCCATGGCAGTCAATGTCGAGAGAAAGGTTTAAGTTTGTCGTTCTATAGTTTTCAAATATGTCACCATGTTTGCAATTCCAGATTCTCAGAGTCTCCCAAGTGCATAGTGTCCTCAAAGTTTCTTGTTCAGCTTTAGTCTTGCGGCCTGGCCTCATTAATATCAGCGGGATGACTGTTGAAGGAGCAGAAGTCGATGTCCCTAAACTGTGTCAGCATCAAGTGCGGGCACTAAGTAGACCTAATGTGCAAGACTGGAAATAAAGAACAAATCTTAACAGGACAGCTTGTACTTGAGGTGGAGGAGGAGGATGACGGGGAGACGGAGCATCCTTTGACAGCACTAAAGGGATGTTTTTTTTTCAAACTGAAGGTTTTTTTGGACTGTCCCTCTCAACTCTGCAGCATCTATCCATCCTCTATCCAAACCGCTTCTCCTCAGGGGTCGCGAGTTTGCTGTACTCTATCCCAACTGTCTTCAGGCAGTTGGTGGGGCACACCCTGAACTGGTTGCTAGCCAATCGCAGAGCACACACATTGACAAACAAACCATTTGTGCTTTGATTTATTTATATATTCATTTTATTCCACAACAAATTAGGCTGTTACTGTTGGTTGAACATAATAGGCAAACATTACATATTTATCAAGTATCAAGTACAACTTTATTGTCAAATGTACAGCACAGATGAAATTCTCTCCCTCTTAAACAGACATGAGGAGCCGCTGTGGGTGCCCGCGCCGCCATCAAAAGAACACTTAACATAAAATGACAAAATAATACAACACAACACATAAAACAGACAGTCGTGCCATCTTAACCACTTTTCCTCCATTCACTTTGTTTGAAGCAGTAATAGAATCAAAGTGTCTTTTTCACCAGTGGATCAAAGACGTCATACTGAAAATGTGCACATGTCTGCTACAAGCTAAGCTTGAAAGCAACAAGAGGCTGTAGCATCCATTAACGAAAAAGAGATTGGCCCTCTTCTCCTGTCCATGTAAATCCGCTTCAATTTCAAGCCGCGACTCCCAGTTTCACATACGCATCGGCGCTCTGCTGTGACGCTCCTTTCTTCTCATCCTCGGCTCCTCAAGCCATGCATCCATCCAGCCGCAGCCTGCTCATCAGCAACGACCTTTTCGCTGAACAAAGCGGCGCTGTGAAAATGCTGCCTACTTCAGGCGCAAGACACAAGTACCCCGGAGCTGTTAAGCAACAACAGTTTAAGGGCGTCGACATTCCTCCCAATCAAAATCAGTGCTGGTACACGCGTGCCGCCGAGAAGGCACAACCACCAAGCACAGATTCTTCTTCTTTGACGAATGTTGTGGCCAAAAATACTGAAAACAGTCCACACCATTTGCATGTTCTTACTGCCCTTTCATACGAAATATATTTAATATATAATATAAAAATGTGAATTAAAAAAATTTTTGTGCCTCAATCATGGAATAATTTTATTTTCATGTACCATTCAAAGTGCAACTACCACCGTCATAGATTTTGAAATATACAGCAAACTGACCTGGACACTCAAGAGTTATTAACTCTTGAGTGACGCACAGAGCGTCAGCCGCCGCTCTGCCGGTGTCTTAAATTTTTGTCTTCGTGGCTGCCTTTTCAGGATTATGTCAATTATACATTCTTGCACAATGTGATTTGTTACAACAGCTCAATCTCCAACCCTTATAAGTGATGTGCAACATTGTGTCGCCTCCTGCCATTATATCATTCCACACTCGTCTGCCGTCACATCCCTCGCCCATTGTCCCTTGCAGCTCTGAGCCACCCTCTTGGGAAGGGTGAGGCAAATGGTAGTACACAGAATAGGGAGGCATGATTGGACAATCACAATAACAGATGTGAAATCAATTTGGGAGCGTAACGCATTGGTGACACTCCAACAGAATCAACCAGATCTCAATCAGATCAAGCCGCTGAAAAACAGCTGCATCATCAAAGTGCCAAGCCTGGGAGACACGTTCAGTATTTGCATAAATATAATGCATGGAAATGATGAGGTGGAGATTTTTTTTACCCACCTAGACTTCCAATCCCTCCGCTTACCCCTCATCTTTCTCCTTTCTGTTGAGTTTGTAACTATGAACCTCATCCTGAATTAAAGCTTGCATATCTGATTCTTGCTTGTGATTGATGATGTTGTTATTTTTGGCATTGTTACGTTTCGGACAAGCCGAATTAAGTTTGGACCCCCAAAGTGTAGACGTCAACAAGGTCTCTGTTGCAAAAATATGCAATATAATTTGTATTAAAACAAAAATCACCACGACTAAGAGATAACATAAAGCGCTGGTCAAAACAAGGACCAGAGGGCACAAAAAACCAACAACAAAAAGCGCTTGCACAAAAGGCAAGGGAGGAAAATAAGGATCGCGAAGACAAACAAAAACAATGTATTAAAATACACGCAAGAGAAAGCCAAATCACAAAATAAAATCCAATACTTACAAAACCATTGGTACAGAGAGTTCAAAAGCGAAACACGACGAGATCTATAGCAAGAATAGTCTATGAGCATGGAAACAGCAAGGCATAAATAATACTCGGACAACCAGAAGACAGATTGCGAGTGCTTAAATACACAGTTCCGTAATTGACAGATTGGCAGCAGGTGTGCAGCCAGCAAGTCCGCTCAGTCTGCCACCTGCTGGCCAGGCCCAGAACAGGAATATGACAGGCATGTTGAGCAGCATTCCTGCTTGACCTCTAGCCAGATGCAGCAGTCAAATGATGATGATGATGATGTTTTGTCCTGATCCTGAGCTCTCTTTTAGACTTCTAGGAGCTTTTGCAGCAGGGTTATAAATTGTTCTATTCAGTCATATACAGTAAGGAGCAGGAAACTGTGCAGCAGACTGGTCGAAAAATGCAGCATGTGCAGCAGATGTTGAGACTTGCCATGCATTTATCATACATGGTAACACAGATACGCTTCGATATAATGGATTTCTTTTATTTTGAGGGGTCTAAGAGTTACGCAGTGGCTACTATTATTGAAGGAATCAATAATGATGCATCCATGTGAAGTAATTATTTCTCCTCTTTAATGCTTGAGTTCCCATCAACACATTCTCCTTGCTGCCTTCCTGTTGGTTATCTTGTTTCAATAGTGACCCTCCCAAGACGAATTGTTATCATTAGTTAAGCGGATTCCGTCTCAAAGAAAGAGCTCTCCAGCAGGACATCACTCATTTGTTTTCATTTGACTTTTCTCTATGACACACAAAGTACAGGTGGCACTATACCTATTGGGTTGATGTTGCAGGGTTGTTTTTTTTTTTTTTTCAATAAATGGTATAGTCTTTTTTACTTAACAAGTGTTCCGAGCAGCTGGTTAGGCAAAGAGCAAATTGCTGGCCTCACAAAGGCAATTGAAAGAGTCATACTTGTATTCATGTATTTGCTGCTGCCAGGGTTCTTTTCGTGAATAGAAAAAAACAATAACAAAAAAGGTTTTTAATAGTTCCCACATAAAGGATTTTTCACACGAACATTGTTTTGTTTCTCGGCAGCCAACCTGTGTTGTCTGCTCTTGCGTTTGTGTGGCGATTTGGTGAATCTCATGACCGGATTCAACATCTCATCAAAAGCACTTGTATGTTCAGGGTCACATGATTATTTTAGTTTTATGTTGTCATTACTGCAATAAAAGATGTGCAAGTAAACATTAGAAATGCTGTTGTACAACTTGGTTGTGACCTGTGGCAGGAGTAAACTCCGAAGTTTGCAGCATTTGCAACGTGTGTGTTTATAATACTAGCCAGAGAAAAAACATATCAAAGGTGTTTGCAGGATTATTTTTTATTATGCATATGCACTACTTGATAATAGTCTACAACTTGTAACATTTAACATCCATCCCGAGGACCTGATTTACTAAGATCCCAAATGCACTGACTCATTCACACAACCGCAAGCACACTGGGCAAAAAGGTGTCAAATTGGCAAGACTGCTGGCAGTTGAGATAGTTTTCACCATGGACATTAAAGAGCCCAAGTTCATATGATTTCATGCCCAAAATATTCTTTTGTTTATTTAGGAGAGCCACTTTCCCTGTTCCCATCCTTGTCATTGTTACCGTTGTCCTTGTGTACTGATTAATGAAGTCAGATGGTCAAAGCAGTGTCACAGCAGAGGCTTGATGTAATGCAGTCACAATTGGATAGCATTTTCTTCCCACTCTATCAATTGCAGGCTGCAAACGTGCCTTTCTGTTGTCCGCCTGTTCAGATAATTCACTCGTGGCTGATCTGCTGAACACAACGGCGCCTCCTTCTCTGACCTGTGTCTCAGCCTATGGTGACATCACATCTGCATCTTGCCTTATAAGGGGATGTGATGGAGCGGGAACATCACAGTGCGCTTTGTGACTCAATTGCTGCAGCAGTCAGACCTCAGTGCTGCATTTTTAGGCATGTCGCTACTTCTTGCGAAAACCTCGTTGAGTGGATCCATTTTTAGCTGGAGGATATGCTTTAATGGCAATGTACCTCCATTGTCCTCTATTCTTATGTGTGGGTTGCAATGAATATGAATTGATTGCTCAGTAGTTGCTATACTGTCCATGCAATTGTTCTTCCGTACTTGCCAAAAGCTGCTTAAGCAGCCGTGGTATTCATGCATGCTGATGGACATTGTCAGCCTTTTTACAAGCTGCATGACAAGTCTCTACTAAGACAGTGACTAGGTGTACATGCAGTCAATTCCACGTCTACTATTAATAAAACAAATTACACTGGATCGTGTCACACACCACAGGAATAAATCCGTTGTTTTCCTCCTCGCTCCAAAAGTGTGCTGCTGAGCTGCACACGGCTGCATGTGAACTTGGCCGTGTTTGTTTACCTCTGCATGAGTATGTCCGGCAAGTTACGTTCTAGATGCCCATGCTTATAGCTGGATTTTATGAAGGGACTTTTGAGGTAGACCGAAGAGGAGAGCGTTGCAGTAATCAAGGCGGGATGTGACAAGACTGTGGACAAGGATAGCAGTGGTGCTGGGGGTGAGGGAAGGGCGAAGTCTGGTAATATTGCGGAGGTGGAAATAAGCAGTGCGGGTGATGGTGTTGATATGTGAGTGGAAGGTGAGCATACTATCCAGGATGACACCCAGACTCTTAACCTGGGGGGAGGGGGACACGAGGGAACTGTCAATGTTGAAGGAAAAACTGTTTACTTTGGATAAAGTGGATTTGGTGCCAAGAAGGAGGACTTCAGTTTTATTAGCATTTAGTTTAAGAAAGTTTGTTGTGAACCATGTTTTGAGTTCGGAGAGGCAAGAGGTGAGGGAGGGGGGTGGGAGTATGGAGTTTGGCTTGCAGGAGAGGTAGAGCTGAGTGTCATCAGCAAAGCAGTGAAAGTGGATGTTAAATTTGCGGAGGATATGGCCAAGAGGCAGGAGGTAGATGATGAAGAGAAGTGGACCGAGGACAGATCCCTGTGGTACACCTGTGGTGACTGGGGAGGCCTTTGAGGTGAATGATTTGAGCTGGACAAACTGTGTGGGGCCAGTGAGGTAGGAGTGGAACCAACTGAGGGGAGTGTGGGAGAGACCAATGGAGGAGAGTCTATTGAGGAGGATAGGGTGGGAGATTGTGTCAAAGGCAGCGCTCAAGTCTAAGAGGATGAGGATGGAGACTAAACCGTAGTCAGATGCTATGAGGAGATCATTTACAATACGGATTAGGGCAGTCTCTGTGCTGTGGCGGGGGCGGAGACCGGACTGAAAGGGTTCATAGAGAGAGTGAATGGACAGGTGGGAGTGGAGTTGAGCAGCAACAGTTTTTTCAAGGATTTTTTAGATAAATGGAAGGTTGGAGATGGGGCGGAGGTTATCAAAGTATACACACGTGTGTCTGTATACAAATTGTCATTTTCACCTTGGAGACAAAAAATAAATAAATAACGTGAACACGCAGTACCGAAATGTACCATCCATGAATGCTATTCCACCCCATATATCACAATTTATGTTCTTTTATTTGACAGATGCACATCTCTAGTAAATGTCTAGATTGTTTCTTTTTACGTATCATATGGTAATGCTGTCTCCATCGCGACAGTTGTTCGGCAAAAAGTCTCAACAGAAAAGCCAAGATTTGAACGTATTGTTTCTCATTTGTTACCTTGTTTCTTGTGACCTTAGCACTGCTTAGCCAGTGGACTTTATAACAACTGTTATGTTGAGAGCAACTGCTGGTTCTTGGTGGATGTTGGATGTTGTGTGGTGAAGCAAACAAATGGAAAAGCTTTGCTCTGTAAAACGCCCTTTGCACATATACAGTACACTGGAAGAAAAATTGCTCCATTTTATTTCATCAAGTGTTAGACCACTGCTCTACTTAAAAAAAAAACTTGTTTGGATTCAGATGTGTTCATTTTGTGCAACCACTTGATGAAATAAAATAGTGAAAATTCAACACACGATTTTATAATGTATGGAAAAGATGTTTGTTGTTTTTTCTTTCTTCTTTCTACAGACATTCTTGCTGCTGGAGGCTGTAAATTTCCCCAGTGTGGGACCAATAAAGGATATCTTATCTTAAATGGAATTGGTTATTAGATTGATATCATTATTATTAATATTCTACAAATGAGCGCTTTACTAAAATGACATAAAATTGATATTGCCATTCAGTTTGGTGCAGACTCTAAAAACATTTGTTGCTTAAACTGAGATGCAATTGTTGTTGGTAAAATTTGCAGGGCTAAGTAAATTCATAAAAACAAATTAGATTTATATAAAATTGGGGAAAATAGCTTTTGAAAGCTGTATTTCCAAACCATTTTTTAGCCATTCTTTAGTCTATGCCAGGGGTCACCGACCTTTTGTGTTTGTTTTGTTTTCAGCCCCAGCTAGAGCAATGCATGTTTCCTTCCAGTCTGTGCACCTGTTCCCGATCATCATTAGCCTTGTATTTCAGGACTCTTGACTTCTGCTACTCCTTTGTCGGATTATTGACCTTGTTCGCTGTGGTGCTTCAAGTGTTGTAGACCTCTACCAAGCCTTTTATAAGTGCTTTTTGTTCATTTATTGTTCTTCCCTGGCTCCGTGTGACCAGCCATTTCTGTTTGTACTTGGTCAGTGCGCTTTTCTGTTAATACATCTTCTACGTCATTCCTAGAATTTCACAATTTCCTGTCACTGACGAGCTATTTTTAGAACAAGCCCACCGACTACTCATGTGGTCCTTTGGGGCTACCTGGTGCCCGTGCGCAGAAGATTGTTGACCCCTGGTCTATATAGTATTTGTGGTGTCACACAACCCTGTGACCTTAACAAATGATTGCACTGTTATAGCCCTCAGCTCTTTCGAGCATTCATTCAGTAATCTGCCTCCAATTCACATTTGCACTGTACAATTGCTCTACTTGTTTTCCTCTCAAAAAGCCCATATTTTAGCTGTACAGTAGTTCACGCTCCATACTAAATGCACATTCATCATTCTGTCCCTGCCTCAAGTATCAGTCTTTAAGTATTCAGTAATGTCAAGACACCCTAATGGGAAATGAGATTTCATCTGTATAACGCGTTTCCACCCACAAGCTCCTGACGCAGCGTCAGGAGCAACTCGGGGCAGGGAGGTTCAGTATCTTGCTCAAGGATACTTCGCCATAGTCACAGGAGCCAGTGATCAAACCCACAAACTCCTGAGCCATGCTGCTTTCACATATACGTCCTTTTGAACTATATGTAAATTTACTGCTTACTAACAAAATATATGATATAGTAAAAATGTAGCACCAACCACAATCATGCCTTCAATTGATCAATATATAACACCTGGGCTCATCTTGGCCAATGAGCAATCAAGGCATTTGTAATTGATGGAGCTCATAAATTGTCACTCATGAAAAACTTACAGGGGATAAATCGAAAGTGGACTATGAGTGGCTTCTTTTTACAAGAGAAAATATTTTCATTTTGCTCTGACAATACAAAAGTCAAGATACAGAAATCAGTTGGGTCAAAAATGGACTAACCCGCTACTTGGGTCAATCTGTCCCAACTTTCTGGGTTGTTCTATAGATAAAAAATGTCAACTTTTTTTTTTTTGCATTATGTGAAACAAAAAGTTCCGATTTTATGGAGTTTTGGGTCAAATTGACACAGATAGTGGATTACATTTTTGACTGAAATTGGGTTATTTTTGATCCAACTGTTTTTAAAGTGAAGCATAGTCACAAACGAGTGTCCCTTTTTGTCACGTTGCTTATGGATTTACCCGCACACGTGTGCATCTGAACAAACACAGCAATATTTTCACAGCCTTGAATAACAATAACAATAAAATATAATTCACTTTGATCATTCAAGCACCTTGTCAAGATACTAATTAAAGTATTGCAAACACTTTGTTCTTCTTCTTTCTACCCCCCAAATTTGCTGCTGTAGACTGTAAATTTCCCCAGTGTGGGACGAATAAAGGATATTGTATCTTAATTCTATACAAACAAACAAAACGATACCAAAAAGTGTCAAATATTGGCTGTCTCTGTTTAGTTTGAATTGAAACCTAACAGCTGTGTTCAGATATTAAGAAAACAGCAAATATTCATCGTAATTGTACTTTTTTGTTCTACAGGAAACGTAGTCCATCTGCATCCAGAGATCCACACCAAAAATACGACCAAAGGGAGGGGATTGACCATTCGCAGTATGCCCCGACAGACGGAAGCATGCCCAGATCACCGTCTGACTATGGGAATGGGGACCCTCGGCGGGCTCCGAGGGGCCCACACTTGTACCCGGACGTAAATGCAGCATGGACTGGCTACAGAGACCGGCAGGGTCCTGGACACTGGCACTCACAAGAATACCCTCTGGACCAGGAGCTAGATGGGCCACACAATGAATATGAACGCCAGAGACAACGGCAGGAGGAGTTCCAGACTCGCTATCGCAGCGACCCCAACCTAGCACGCTATCCTGTTAAGCCGCAGCCCTATGAAGAGCAGATGAGAATGCATGCGGAGGTGGGCCGCCTGAGGCATGAGCGACGTCATAGCGACGTCTCGTTAGCTTACACTGAGCAGGACGACCCGGCTCCGATTCGGCTGTCACGTCAACACCTCACCGAGCGGCGCCCGCCTATGGTGGGACAGCGATCTTACTCTGTTGACCGCTCCTCACCAGGGCCCATGGGTCCTGGCCTTGGGGGCCATAGAACATCAAATCA
Source organism: Hippocampus zosterae (assembly GCF_025434085.1). Classification (NCBI taxonomy): domain Eukaryota; kingdom Metazoa; phylum Chordata; class Actinopteri; order Syngnathiformes; family Syngnathidae; genus Hippocampus; species Hippocampus zosterae. Next base: position 19,559,650 of record NC_067455.1, on the reverse strand, counting down.
CAGCCCCCCAACACCTCACCGCAGCCCTGTGTTATCTGGGGATCTTCGGAGAGGTGACATGGGCGGAGGAGGGGAATCTATGAGGAGACAACAACATCATTTGGACCCCAATTCAGCTGTTCGCAAGAGCAAGAGGGAGAAGATGGAAAGTATGTTGAGGAATGACTCTCTGAGCTCGGATCAGTCGGAGTCTGTACGTCCTCCACCCCCCAAGCCCCACAAAACAAAAAAGGGAGGGAAGATGCGGCAGGTGTCACTGAGCAGCTCAGAAGAGGAGTTGGCAACTACGCCGGAGTACACCAGCTGTGAGGATGTGGAGATAGAGAGTGAGTCAGTCAGTGAGAAAGGTACGTACACACCCCTTTAGCATCACTCTTTCTGCATTTACTATGCTTTTTCCCCTTCTGTAACTGCAATCTACACTCCATTGTAATTATGACAACATTATGTGTTGTTTTTTTCAGAGAAGGCAGATTCGGTTATTCTTGTTTCATGTTTATGTTGATTGGTTGTGATGATGTTGCTTGAGCTGTCAGGTATAACCTTCAGTCTGTGCGTTCTCTATAAGATGCACCTTTACTTTGTTTTGTAAAGTATGTTAAAGGCTCTTTGTTTTCTGTTCTAAACAAAAACAACAACAAAAAATTGGTTCCCTATATTAAACATGAGCATTTATGTGAGTTATGCTTGAAATTTTATAATTTTAGCAACTTGCCATCAACTGTAAGAATGAAAAACATTGAGCTTGTGTGTGTGTGTGTGTGTGGTGTGTGTGTGCGTGTGTGTGTGTGTGTGTGTGTGTGAGCGTGTGTGTGTGTGTGTGTGTGTGTGTGTGTGTGTGTATGTGTGTGTGTGTGCGTGTGTGTGTATGTGTGTGTGTGTGCGTGTGTGTGTTGGTGTGTGTGCACTCGCACACGCGTGTGCATGTGTATTTATAATAAACTCATTTTGAGATATAAAAACAATAGTATACATCGTAGGTGTCAAACCCAGGTCCTGGAGGGCAGCTGTCCTGCATGTTTTCCAAGCCTCCCTGTTGCAACACACCTGATTCAAATGTCTGGCTTGCGCAGAGCTTGCTGATGATCTGATCATTTGAATCAGGTGTGTTGCAACAGGGAGACTTGGAAAACATGCAGGACAGCGGCCCTCCAGAACCTGAGTTTGACACCTATGGTATACATTGTCCTTTGCAGGATAATATAAATACAGTGTATTAAACTTGTACGGCTTAAAAAAAAGTCATATTCAAGATGAAAAATGCAATTTCATTTAAATGGTAAATGGAGTGAACTATATATGCCTAAAGAGCTGTACACACAAATACATTTATTTTGCCAATCTATTGAACTGTTAAGTACAGCGGTGGCTGCCTGCCGCTGTTTTAAACCATAAAATACCTTAGCCAGAATACATTCCTGGCGGATTAATGTGCATCCTAAATCTTGGTGGCAACCAAAACAAAGTTGCCATGACTTCATTGCTTTTCCTTAGACGTCGTTGTCTTCTTCTGTCTTTTGGGGGATGGCAATCAGCTTTTGGTGCATTACCGCCACCTTCTAAAATGTAGTGAAATCAAAAACGCTTTGATGGTTCTTCCAAATTTCTAGCATTCACTGTAATGGATTAGAAACATATCTCACATCACTTTTTTACATATTTAAAAATCATTCCAAAGATGCACTGCATGGATTAGGGCTGGACGGGGCAGTGGAGACACACCTGGGACAGAGCAGTTGCTCTCATCTTTGCATCTGTAAAGTTGTGAAGTGTAACCAGGTGAATATGTGACCATGATTTAATCTCACGTTAAGCGAATCATTACGTAGATATTTGTGGTGATAGTAATGATTCTGATGCGCAGACAGAGCATTTGTGACAGACAGGCACCAATGAAGGTGACATCTTTCGTCGACGTCTACATGAAATGATGACATCGAGGAGGCATACCGCCACCTATTGTACAGGAAGCGTGCAGTGTTTTCATATCTAGACACTGAAGTCCATTCAAGCAAAGTCACTATGTTGACCCCCGCGACAATACGTGAGGCAGGCAGGATGTGTCACCATCAGCCGGGTGTCTGTCAGTGACAGACTGAGAGTTCCGTCGGTACTTTTACTGACAATTTTTCACGACAATTACATTGACGGACGAAAACCCGCTTCCGACAGTGTCTGTCATTTTTTTCATGAGTTTGTTGTCATTCATAATTCGTTTGCATCACGGGCAATCATTCGCAATGATTCATTGTAATGAATATTCATTAGTAGCTTGTGTTTGTTGAAAATGCACGAAAAAAGGACTTTTTAAAAAGCAGGTTTTTTTTTATTCAGAAATTGATGCGAAAAAAAATTGCAGGTGGATCATTTTCCAAAATCGTTCAGGTCTATTTTAGCCTTAATGTTCATTTATTCTGTTGTGTAACTGTTGTGCTCCCTGACACACATAACCCAGTGGTAAATTATTGATGTGGGGCTTTCCAGGTAATAGAGACAAAGTCAGGCCGTTTTGGAGTTAGAGTTAATGTTGGTTGTGTCTGCATGTGTCTGTCTCCTCCACATTCAAGCCTGTATAAGAGTGAGTCTGAAATCAAACGTAAGACTTAAACGGCATACAATGCTCTGAGAAACTAATTTTCTGTTCCAGCGTACCAGGATTTGTTTGATTTTATAATTGACTGTTTTACTTTTTGATTGACAATTACAGCTGTTTGATGGAGCCACAAAATACTGCACTGAACTATTGAATCATTTTGCCAAGACATAAATAATGCGCGTTCATGTTATTATTGAAAGTCAGAGTAGTAACCTATAACACTGTCACTAAAGGCGACAGGACAGCCATTGATCCTTCTTCATATCTTATTCATCCCATGGCCTAAGAGGCCGTCGGGGTGCCATGGTGGAGGTCTGGGCAGTCAGGGATCTCCAGCACTCCCGGTCCTTAGCTGTTCGTAGCAGGGTCTGGAAGCTGCAGTTAGTCCATTCCTTAATGTTGTCCATCCAGCACTTTCTCTGTCTGCCTCTTCTCCGTTTCCCTTCCACTGTCCCCTGTAGGAAGGTTTTGGATAGCGAGGTATGCCTTGTAACGTGGCCATACCAGGCCATTTTGCGACGTTTTACCGTTGACAGTACGGGGTCCTGTTCTCCAACGAGAGTGGTGACTAGCTGTCTGACATAGTCATTTGTCCGGTGTTCTCTATAAGATATATGGAGCATCCTTCTGTAGCTCTTGTTCTCAAAGGACTGAATCCTGCGTTCCGTGTCTGCTGTGAGTGTCCAACTCTCACAGCCGTATAGTAAGGTGGAGAGTACCAGGGACTTGTACAGCCTGACCTTCACCGTGAAGCTGATGGTATTGCTCCTCCAAATTCTGGCCAGTCTTGTCATGGCTGATGTTGCGATGCCTATTCTTGCTTTAATCTCCTTTGTGGAGCTGCCATCCTCACTCACAAAGGACCCAAGGTATTTGAAGTCCTTAACCTCTTCCAGGGTTTGCCTGTTCAATGTGATGCTTGTTGGTGTTGTTTTACTGTGGCTATTGACCAGTATCTTGCTTTTCTCTGCACTTATCTCCATGCCATAAGCCCTCGCTACCTCTTCCAGTCTGGTGGTAAGATCCTGGAGTTCAGCTTCGCTTTTTCCCATAAGGTCTATGTCATCAGCGAACCGGAGGTTGCAGATGGGTCTTCCTCCGATGGATATGGAGGTGTGGAACTCTTCAAGGGCCTCGTCCATGATGTTTTCCAGAAAGACATTGAATAGGACAGGGGACAGAAGACATCCTTGGCGGACACCGATCGATGTTTTAAAAAGTTCTCTCATAGTGTTGTTAATGAGAACTGCACTACTTGAATTTGTGTAGAGTGATTGGATGACCTGGATGAGATTATTGTTGAAGTTGTAGTTTCGGAGCACCTGCCACAGCCCCTCATGCCACACACGGTCAAAGGCTTTTTTAAAGTCGATGAAGTTGTGGTAAAGGTCATGTTGATGCTGGAGGTGTTTCTCGATGAGTAATCTGATGTTAAAGATCTGCTCCGTGGTACTCCTTTTTGGTCGGAATCCTGCTTGTTCTTCTGAAATGATTTCCTCTGCCCTGCTCTTTAGTCTATTCAGGATGATCCGTAGTAGCACCTTGCTTGCATGGCAGATCAGGCTGATGGTCCTGTAGTTCTGACACTGCCTTGAGTTCCCTTTCTTAGGGATGGGAATAACGAGAGATTGTGTCCATTTTTGGGGCCATTGCTTGGTTACCCAGATATTTTGACAGATGTGTGTGAGTACTTTTGTTGTCTCATGCCCTCCATGTTTCCAAAGCTCTGCAGGAATGTTGTCGATGCCAGGTGATTTGCCAATTTGCAGGCTCCTTACTGCCTCCTCCACTTCAGCCTGCAGTATTGGCACGTCGGCATCTTCGCTGGTAGTCTTTGTGGCGTCGGTGATTATGTTAAGGTTGGGTTTTATTGTGAAATTGTAGAGTTCCTGGCAGTACTCTGTCCATGTTCTGGTTACTGCTGTCTTTTCGGTTAGCAGAGCACCGTCCCCATCTTCTATTATTGTTGCTGTATGTTGCCGTGTCTTTGTCAGTGTCTTCAATGTGGCGTATGCTGCTTTACTGTTGCCCTGTCGTATCCCTGCATCTATGTTTTCACACTGCTCTGTGATCCACTTCTCCTTCGCTTCCCTCATCCTCTTCCTGATATTTTTGTTCACCAGAGTGTGCTGTTCTGCTGCCTCTGGGTCATCCTTCTTGGTCCTTTTTAATGTCCTTCTATGGTCACACAAATCAAGGATGTCATCTGTGACCCACGGATTCTTTTTCTTTCTAAACTTCCCCAATACTTCTGTCGCTGTTTCTACGAGTATGCTCTCCATAGTGTCTGTCAATGAGTCTATGTCTTGTAGTAGGTTAAGTGTTGCAAATTTTCCTCCTATGCTTGCCTCAAATATTCCTGCAACTTGTGGGTCTTTCAGTTTGTCTAAGTTGAACCTGATGCGTGGTGTACTGTGTTGCTTTTGTGTTTTAAGTTTGAGTCTGAGCGTCAGCAGTACCATATCGTGGTCACTTCCCACGTCCGCACCAGGAAACGTTCTGGTTTGGGCTTTGTTGATGCTTGACTTGAATCTTTGTGGGGTGAATATGTAGTCGATTTGATTGTGTGTCACACCATTTGGTGAATGCCATGTCGTTCTGCGGGAGATTTTATGTGGAAACAGTGTGTTGGCTGCGGTGAGCTTGTGGCTCCTTGCGAATTCCAGCAGTCTTAGCCCTGTGTCATTCGTTTCTCCTAGTCCAAAACGTCCTGCTGTCCCTTCCCAGTGCTCATGTGCGTCTGTGCCTATTTTGTCATTCCAGTCTCCCTGGACAATCTTCTTGGGTGTTGCCTTGATGGTGTTTTCTAACTCCTCATAAAAAGTTTCTACTGCATCATCATCATAATCCATCGTTGGGGCATACACTTGTATGATGGTAATATTCATGAGCCGCGCAGCGATCCGGATGCTGATGAGCCTGCTGGATATAGGCGTGCAGCTGATGACTGAGTTAATTTTGCTGTTGTTGACAATAAAGCCAACTCCATGTTGGTGTCTAGATTCCTCTCTACTATACCATATCTTGTGACCTTCTTCTGTGGTGGTCTCACCACAGCTGGTCCACCTAACCTCAGCCATTCCCAAGACGTCCCACCTGTATCTGTCTAGTTCATGGGTCAGCTCTTTCACTTTCCCACAGGCATACAGTGTGCGGACATTCCATGTACCAATGACGGTATCACTCCTTGGGAGGCTGTGATGACTTGATGGTGTTCTTGTCCCAGTAGTAAACTTGTCGTCCCCACCCTGGGGCAAATCAGTGGGTAGCTCGGTCGTTGTTTTTCCGGGCCTCGACCGATCCGGCATGTGTGATCCTGACTGTTTATTCCTCATGACATTTCAGTAGGCGATTAAACTTGGTGGTGCCTATCTCCTCTCCAAGCTCTTCACCAGGGGGCCAAGGACCCCCCGGTTACCCTTGTCTAGTTTAGCCTGCCGGTCGAAGCAGTTTACCGTGGTGTGGCCGCAGAAACTCTGCTACTTGGAGCCATAGACAAGAGCTGGGTGTTGGTGAGGACCAGTTAGGGATCAACCAGCTATAAAGCATCAGCAATGCAGCTGCGACCGTATCGCCCTAAAGGGTACTACCTCTCCCGTACACCCCATACACCACGCCATTGATCCATCTGTTTTTAAATGATCTCCACGGTGATTTTGACCATGATCGTCATTCGCCGTTCCATTTCAAATATTGACCTTGACTCTTTAGTTCCGCAGCCAAAGCAAAACTAAACAATCAACCTGAACGTGAGGCCAACTCGGCACAGTGACTGCAAAGAGGGCGCAAAGCACCTTTTCGCCATATGTGGTCTGTCAGCATCTCAGGGTTTGTGCACTCAGCTTGCCTGGGTGTAGAGATGAGACGTAATAGCAGGCTAAGCAGGGTGCATTTTAAGCTCCAAAAGCCCCAGAGGCCTCATGGAGGGAGGAGGGTTTGATGGAATGAGAAGAAGCGAAGTTGGGAAGCGAGAGGGTGTGCCATCCGTAATGGGTCTGGCTCGTGCCTGTGAGAGCTGGTTACTGATATACCGCTATGATCCTCTCCCTGTGTTTTACTCCTTATTGATTCCCCTGACATGCAGTCTCATAATAGTGCCGAACAGACAAAATAGGGGACGGACGGGTTGGCTAACTACAGCAGCAGGGAGGGCATTGTGCAGTCATCGGCCAACATTCCTAATGATTCATGTGGAAATCGGTTTTTGCAACCCAGGAAATCCCTGAGACAATTTGAACCCATTTTTTTTCAACCAATCACGGTTAGTGTTGTGGTTCACTTGCTTGACTCTGGGACAGTGTGAACGTAAGTGTGAATGGCGGCCTCTCTCATTATAAGTGAATGCCGATCAATCCAGGCTGAAGTCCGCCTTGCTCTGTGGCTCACTTGGTGAGGTTCCAGGTACCTGCGACCAAGTGTGTGCACTCAAATGGGGCTAACACTTCGATAGTACTTTAAATAATCGCAGCATTTTAAAACATATGCTGTGACCCCTCGCAATTAGTCACGATTAGTGACACTGTCACCTTGGTAACATACTGTACACAGTTTCACACATGTCTCTTTTCTGCACCTATTGCGCTGTAGTAAAACCAGCAGCAATAATTAACGATCCAATTAATAGTTTACACTGGGTTTTTTTGTTTTTATTGAGCTGTCAAAATGATGGCGAGCATGCTGGTGGTGAACTCCGCCACTGCCTGCGCTCTGCCTTCATCCTGAATCAGCACTTTGTGGTGTCTAATAATAATAAGATATCCTTTATTCGTCCCACACTGGGGAAATTTACTGCCTCCAGCAGCAAGAATGTACAGTATGTAGAAAGAAGAAAGGAGAAAGAGAAAAAAACAACAAACATCTTTCAATTAAATACAATATGAACACAAATGGATAAATCGCAGTACTATTTACAATTTTCCTTCACATCATTTAATTATTATTATTATTATTATGATTGGTATTTTTTATTCATCAGCCTGACAGCAGTCGGTAGGAACGAGCGTCGGTATCTCTCCTTCTTGCAGCGCGGGTGTAACAGTCTCTGGCTGAAGGCCAGGTCTCGGAGCCAGGGCGAACAGGGAGGGCTGGGCGTAGACTGCTGATACTCACAATTCACTACTCTAATGAGTTTCCTCCCCCGTTAAAAAAGCACACAGTGCCTTGTTGGGGCACGGTGCCCAATTTCGGAGGGCCGCGGTTAATAAAGATTGAGCAGAGAGAAACGGAATACTGCATGGCCCTCAATGCCGACACCCGTGCTCACTTGTTTTAACAGACGCAGATGATGGCCTTGGAGGAAAAAAACAAGAGAGTATTGGCGACGTTATACACTGTAAGTGTCTGTGTGTGTGTGCGCGCAAGCACACTTGATTACTTCATAGTAAGGTAATTTAGTATGTAAAAGGCAGGACAAGAGAGACAAGTGCAAGACAGGCAATTGCAGTACAGAGATATTGCGAGTTTGCTTCGTAATGACAACAGCTTCCACTCTTCTGGGAAGAGTCACTGAAAACCTTTGTGAAGTTTTTGGTGTTTGCAAGATCTTATTTGGTCTGTTCGTCCAGAAGAACATTTTTTTTTTTTTTTTTTGAGACCGCTTAGAAACTGGGCCTCCCCCAGCAGAGAACTAGTTTCCAGTCAGTCACAGGGTACCAATGAGACAGACACCATTCACTCTCACATTCACATCGTGACTTTTTGGAGACTGACCTGCACCCTGACACAGACATACCCCTTCTACAATTCTTATCTTACACGCAGACACTGATTGTTCAGTGACCGTGTGTAAGATGAAATAGATATGTTGGGTCCCTCCAGAACATCTGTTCTGGTTCGATGCAAAGGTGTTTAGATGGGTTGAGGTCAGGACTTTGTTTGCAAGTCAGTGTTGTCCAAAACTCTGCTGTCCTGAGAGTGATGCTCTGGTGCGAAGGGTTCTAGCCACCTTTATGGTTCATGAATTGATCACGTGCAATTTGTGCACGTATGTAGTGCGATGTGTTTTTACAGTAATCATGTCTGTTTTTCATTTCCCAGATAAAAGGTCTGACCTCAGGATATGGATTTGTACAATGGAGTTTGTCTGCCAGGCTTAAATACTCTCCAGTGTTTATACTGCTGACATCAAAGCAGCTGGGGAAAATAATCACTCTTGTCAGCTGCTGTTAGAGGGTCACAGAGGCTAACGCCTGTCAAGGGACATTCAAAGTGCTTTATCAAAATGCATTATTCATTTTCATACTAACATCTGATGGCTGTATGGACGGTGGTAATGATTTTGATTATGATCCTTTCTCACAACTCTGGAGAAGACAAGTATGTCTCATTGTAATGAGCTTTAATGGAGCTTTGGTTTTGGCACACTATAGGACATATTCTACTGTTTGCACTTAGGTAAATTCCCTACGCACGTTCAAGGCACCTCGATTCTCCTGTCTTGGCTTCTGAATCACCCACCAGACGTAACCACCGAAGAGGCGTGATTCTGTGAAGCCTGAGGGCGGACCTAATTTCTGGATTGTGGAACTGTTGTGAGACATAAATTCTGTTGAGATCCATTTTGAGAAATACATGTCACACTGCTTGTTTTCCTCGTGGGTCCGGAAGTGATCTTCCCCACTGCCTGCTTTCTGGAAAAGAGACAGGCAAGTGGAAGCTTTTTGAAACAAATACATAGGTGGTCAGAAGAGGAAGGAGAAAGCTTTGAAGTAAAAAGGAAACAATTGTTCCCTGACTGTGTAGAGCTTACCGGGATTGACGGCGAGCTGGTGTCCGGTCTCGTACGCCCACACTCAGAATGAATCAATCAAATGTCATTGGATTTTGCTACGCCTGTACCAGAACAAGATTCAACAATGGACTTTGTATAATTTCATCATGCCCCCCCAAAAGAAATTGCATACAGTGTGTGTGTGTGTGTGTGTGTGTGTGTGTGTGTGTGTGTGTGTGTGTGTGTGTGTGTGTGTGTGTGTGTGTGTGTGCGAGTGTGTCAGGTTGTGTCAGGTTTTGTCGATGTTGTGGTCCGTGATGTCCTCACTGCTCCCTCTTGCTGTCCTCTCTCATGTACGTACACCCCACCCCCCACCCCCCGCGCCTTACAGGAGATTTGGATGGCCATTGGTGGGACCATGCGTCTTGGCATAGCAGCGAGGCCTCCCCAATGTCTTTGGTGAGACATGTGGAGCCCCCTCCCTCCTGCCTCATAACCTCTCTCTGTCTCTCTTCCTCTCCTTCTCCTCCCCTCGTCCCTTGTATTCCAGAGTCTATTGTCATTTCACATTTCCTTTGTTTTATTTACACCTTTGCATGTTGTTTTTCTGTTTTCTTTCTGTTTTTATCCCAACCCTTTAGGCGACAGTCAAAGGGGAAAAAGAAAAACAATTGAGCAGCCATTTATGTCTGAGCCGGCACACACCTTATCTGAAAGGCAAAAGAAAATGGTACGCTTTGGGGGACACTCATTTGAAGAGGACTTGGCGTGGTGTGAACCGCAAGTTAAAGACTCAGGAGTTGATACGTGCAGTAGCACTACCCTAAACGAGGAGCATAGCCATAGTGAGAAGGTACTGAGACAATCGAGCCTGCATCTTTTTTTAATCTGACCTCCCCGTCTTTGTTTGCTCTGTGTCACTAAGTGTAAATAGGTTCGATGTTTGTTTTGTTGCGGTTTATTTGACGTTGTCTAAGATCCATTTTTTTTCTTTCCGATTTTGTTCCTCTTTTTTTATTTGGGTTAATTATGGCTGCACCTTGCTTGGTGTGGCTGAAAAAAAAGTATTGCAGGGACACCCTCTTTGCTTGCTACTTGTACTTGCTGTTTTTCTCCCCAATAGAAATAAATAAACAAACACACACCTTACAATTGCAGTCGTAAAAAAACACCACTGACACTGATCCTCTCTGTTTGTCATGGCACAATGGAATGTGTGTCTCTCCTAGTTGCATGCTCGTTTTCGTATGTTGTGTTGTTGCTCTGCAGCGGTCCTGTTAAAAGCGACAGGAAAACCTTCGGCCATCCCTCTCACTCTGCTACCCTCCCCCACAGCAACCAGTCCAGATAAAACCTTCCCTTGGCCAATATTCCACCCACTTTTATACAAAAACCCAACTGATTGTCAGCACACCTAATAGGGGAGAGTGGATTTTTGTTTCTCCCTTTTTTTTTTTTTACCAACATGTTTTTCTCGTTTCCCTTCCACTGCTGTGTCTGTTTTCACTCCCTGTGTGTCTCACTGCCTGGTTGTGCGCAATGTGCTTTCCTTGTTTAGTTTTGTTTTCATATCTCTGTCTTTATTTTGGTTGCTGGATTGAAGATGACCCTTTTAACCCTTGTCATAATCTGCTATCCCTTCAATCATTCCTCTTAAAAATATGGCTGGATACGCGCAGCCAAGTTTGATTCGCTGGGCCTGCTTGCTGTACTCTGCATGGGGCACTGCATGAGGCTTTTTTCCACCCGCCACCCTGGCAGGTTCACAAAAGCTCCGGAAATAACAAGGCCATTGTGAATTTGTTAAATCTCACATTGACTCTAAAGTATGAAATCAATCGATTTCATAAATGATTCTTTTTCTGAGGTGGAAAATTGAAAACAAAAAATCAACCAATAAATGAACTTTAAAAATATATTTTTATTGTACTGTACTTGAACGTTGAGCTTGTGTGAACTTTCTCCCTCTAAGTGAATAAACACTTCCCCAATTGCCCTCATCCACTGAACTTACTCAAGTGATCACATTCAAGTTTGTAAACACAAAGTGTGTTGTTGCTCTGACCTCTTAGCATCCGGTGACGTGGCAGCCGTCCAAAGACGGGGATCGCCTAATAGGGCGCATTTTGCTCAATAAGAGAATGAAAGATGGAAGTGTGCCTCGAGACTCAGGAGCTCTGCTTGGTCTTAAGGTGAGCTTACTCTGGGAGTGTTTTGATCGGTACTGTACTCTCATTTTGTGTGATTTTCTCCTGATGCCGCCAATATCTCTTTACTTTCCTTTCGTTTAATTTTCAGTGGGACTTGACTCTGGTCCTCATGACTGTGATTGTTTGATAAGAGCACGCTTGAAATTGAAACCTCTAAAATGATTACGTTACATATTAGAGCACATGCGGCATCCCCACATAGACTCAAGTGCCACTGTTGTCGCTTGCATACAAAGATAACAAAAAGAACTGAAGTCCAGATAGAGAGAGGACCTGAAGGAGAGTGGACAAAGAACAGCGGGTAGGGGTGGGGGGTTGTGGGAGGGATATCATTATTGATTAAATGAGCCTCCTAAAAATGCACATTTGTGTCTGCTCGGTGCCTTTGTGCGTTTCTGTCTCCTCAGCAGCAGCAAACGCACTCTGCAGGCCAGCCAGTCAGTCCATCATTCATGCCGCCAGCTTTGCCCTCACAGTCCATCCCTCCTCGTTCTCCTCTGCGAGGCCCCCCACTTCGGCCTCAGTTTGTTATATAAAGCCATTTCATTTGCAAACCTCCCTAAGCTCTTTTGTATGTTGGCATTCAGCTTCCATCAAGCAGGATTTTATTTGTATGACGAGAGCGGAGTATGGCATCTCGACGATAGTACAGTTCTAGCCCACAGGCTTGCACTGTTACCGAACCACAGAACAGGACTTGTGTGTGTGCCAGAGTACAAAAGCATTACCCTGGTCATAAAAGCAGAAAGAAAAGAAAGTCTATCGTCTCTTGTGTCAGACTTTCAGTTGCGTTTCTGTAGTATCATGCTTGAAAACTGGCTGCGGACAAACAGGAGTATGCATTGTAACTGTAGGCGATGTGCTCACCGGTTTTCCCAGAAATAGGTTTCATTTCCATCAGTGTGTAGTTGCCCTGACATTTACTTCTCTTCTTCACCACAGGTGGTCGGAGGCAAGATGACAGAATCTGGCAGACTTTGCGCTTTCATCACTAAAGTGAGAAAAGGAAGTCTGGCTGATACTGTCGGGCACCTCAGACCAGGTATTCAGAACAACCCGAATATTGACATCAGAACAAGCACTTGAGTTTCATAAAATGTAATGGTTTTACAGGTGACCAGGTGCTGGAATGGAATGGAAGGCTTTTACAAGGAGCCACATTTAAAGAAGTTTACAATATAATTTTAGAATCCAAGCCTGAACCACAAGTGGAACTGGTGGTCTCACGGCCCATCGGGTGAGATATCACAACCGAATTCAATGTGCTACTCTCATCCTTTTGTGACACCTCATCTGTGTCCCGAGTGTGTTTGTACATGCATTAGAATTCTCTGATATTTTTCAAATCCACTATAAATGCATTGTTATTATTTTTGTTGTTGTTGTTGTTGTTAGATTGATGAAGCTTACAAAATGATCAATATTTAAATGTATAGGGTATTGGACTACTTTATTTTGACCAGCCCGCATCAGTCAGACTTGCTTTGGAAAAATGTAGACCTCAAAATATGACTTAATTATACAAAACTGTTCTGACATATTTCAGTAAAATAAAAATTAATCATCATCAATTTTCATTTCGAGTATGTCAAAGTTTCTATGCAGTCTGGGGAAAAGGGGAAATCTTTTCAGCTGGTGAAAAGAATGAAATTGTCCAATGTCTGAAAACAACAGACTTTTCAAGAAAACGTATCACGGTTAAAAAAAAATATTGTGTCTGAGAGCAAAGAGATGCATTCACATAAAAGTGTATAAAGAAAAGTTTTTCTCCGGCAAATTATACTATATTAAGCGACCAGCTCTCGAGCCAAAAATGTGAGCAGATAATTGAATCCTCTTGTGGTCTACCGAGAAGAGCTCCTACAAAGGCTTGAAGTCACATCCTACGCTGTATTGTGGTCACCCCTAATCAATGTGTACGAGGAGAAATGTTTGCAGTGGGCTCAAAAGTACATGGGGACTAATTTTCAGCAATGACAGAATGTTCAGTGATAAAAGGCTGTGCTCCCGCTGGCTGGCGTTTTGGTTGGTTGTTAAATGGCCACCATACCCCAATAAGGCTGTGATGTAAGCAAGTAGACTTGAATAATGGGGCTTCAGATGCTTGCCTGATCGTTGTATAAATAGAAGCGACAATAGTGGCTGTGGTTGCGTCCACACCACACATCCACTAGATGCTATGCTAAAGGGAATACATTACAATAAAATATAGCTTTATTTATGTAGAGCTTTCTCAACCGTTGCGTCTGTAAATTAACAAAGCTCTTTACTGAACATTTAAAATACTACGTCGAAGAAATCAGAATATCAATCTATATATAAGGCGCATCGGATTATAAGGCGCACCGTCGGATTTAGAGAAAATTGAATGCTTTTAGGTGCAACTAATAGTGCTGAAAATATGGTAAATGAATACCGAATTTTCTGGCATCCTTTATTTTCAGAGTGAATAAAATTAATGAATTAAAACATTCCAATGAAGTGTAAATGTTTTTTTAAATCCAGGTTAAAAACTATGATGTTTTCTATGGGTATGATCAATGCTTTTTCAAACTATTTTTAAAATTGTGTTTTAGAAAGTCTTGTTCTCCCACAGTATTCTCTTTTAGTTATTCTTTATTCATTCATTCATCTTCCGTACCGTTTGATCCTCACTAGGGTCGCGGGGGGTGCTGGAGCCCATCCCAGCCGTCTCCGGGCAGTAGGCGGGGGACACCCTGAATCGGTTGCCAGCCAATCGCAGGGCACACATAGACGAACAACCATCCACGCTCACACTCACACCTAGGGACAATTTAGAGTGTTCAATCAGCCTGCTATGCATATTTTTGGAATTTGGGAGGAAACCGGAGCACCCGGAGAAAACCCACGCAGGCCCGGGGAGAATATGCAAACTCCACACAGGGAGGCCGGAGCTGGAATCGAACCCGGTACCTCTGCACTGTGAAGCCAACGTGCTAACCACTGGACTAACGGGCCGCTAGTTATTCTTTATTTGATTTTTAAATCTATTTGACTCAATTCGTACCAGTTTTACTTCAAAGTGCAGAGGTACCCAGTTCAATTCCAGCACCAGCCTTCCTGTGTGGAGTTTGCATGTTCTCCCCATGCTTGCGTGGGTTTTCTCTGGGTCCTCCGGTTCCCTCCCACATTCCCAAAACATGCAGGGCAGGCTGATTGAACACTCCAAATTGTCCCCAGGTGTGAGCACGGATGGTTATTCATTTCTGTGTGCCCTGCGATTGGCTGGAAGACAGCTGGGATAGGCTCCAGCACCTGTAGAATGAACATGCATACACACACATATATATATATATATATATATATATATATTATATATATATATATATATATATATATAATATATAAAAAATCCTCATCTCACCCCTCAGGTGGTGTCCGTCCCTCATTCAGCTCGGGTCCTCTACCAGAGGCCAGGAAGCTTGAGGGTTCTGCGCAATATCCTTGCTGTTCCCAGCACTGCACATTTCTGGACTGAGATGTCCGATGTTGTTCCCAGGATCTGTTGCAACCACTCATCTAGTTTGGGGGTCACTGCCCCGAGTGCTCCGACCACCACAGGCACGACTGTCACCTTTACCTTCCAGGCTCTCTCCAGCTCCTCTCTGAGCCCTTGGTATTTCTCGAGTTTCTCGTGTTCCTTCTTTCTGATGTTTCCATCATTTGGGACCGCTACATCCACTACAACGGCTTTCCTCTGCCCTTCATCTATGATCAGGATATCTGGTTGGTTCGCCATTACCATCTTGTCAGTCTGGATCTGGAAGTCCCACAGGATCTTCGCTCTGTCATTCTCCACCACCTTCGGAGGTGTTTCCCATTTTGACCTTGGGGTTTCCAGTCCATACTCCGCACAGATGTTTCGGTAGACTATGCCAGCCACCTGGTTATGGCGTTCCATGTAGGCTTTCCCTGCCAGCATCTTACACCCTGCAGTTATGTGTTGGATCGTCTCAGGTGCCTCTTTGCACAACCTACACCTTGGGTCTTGTCTGGTGTGGTATATCTGGGCCTCAATGGCTCTGGTGCTCAGGGCCTGCTCCTGAGCAGCCAGGATGAGTGCCTCTGTGCTGTCCTTCAGGCCAGCCCTCTCTAGCCACTGATAGGACTTCTTGAGATCGGCCACTTCAGTTATGGTCCGGTGGTACATCCCGTGTAGGGGCTTGCCCTCCCATGATGGTCCCTCTTCCAGCGCCTCATCTTCTGTTCCCCATTGTCTGAGACATTCTCTTAGTACGTCATCCGTTGGAGCCTTCTCCATTATGTATTCATGGAGCTTGGATGTTTCATCCTGGACAGTGGCTCTCACACTCACTAGTCCTCGGCCTCCTTCCTTTCGGCTTGCGTACAGTCTCAGGGTGCTGGATTTGGGATGGAACCCTCCATGCATGGTTAGGAGCTTCCGGGTCCTAACGTCCGTGGTCTGAATCTCTTCCTTTGGCCACCTTATTATTCCTGCAGGGTATCTGATCACTGGCAGGGCATAGCTGTTTATTGCCCGGGTCTTATTCTTGCCGTTGAGCTGGCTTCTTAGGACTTGCCTCACTCGCTGGAGGTATTTGGCCGTAGCCGCTTTCCTTGTGGCCAGTTTGAGGTTGCCATTGGCTTGTGGTATTCCGAGGTACTTGTAACTGTCCTCAATGTCTGCTATTGTTCCTTCAGGGAGTGAGACCCCTTCAGTGCGGACTACCTTTCCTCTATTAGTCACCATCCGACTACATTTCTCAAGCCCGAATGACATCCCGATGTCGCTGCTGTAGATCCTGGTCGTGTGGATCAGGGAGTCTATGAACCTTTCGCTCTTAGCATACAGCTTTATGTCATCCATGTAGAGGAGGTGACTGATTGTAGCTCCATTTCTGAGGCATTATCCATAGCCTGTCTTGGCTATGGATACTATGTCTTGGCTAGTCCTATGTAGAAGAGCATTGGGGGGTAGAAGAGCATTGGGGGGAGTGCATCACCTTGGTATATGCCACATTTGATGGACACTTGGGTAAGTGGCATGCCATTGGCTTCAAGTGTGGTTTTCCACATCCTCATCGAGTTCGCAACGAAGGCTCTTAGGGTCCTGTTCACCTTATACCACTCCAAGCATTCAGTGATCCATGTATGTGGCATCGAGTCATAGGGACCTGCAGTCTTGTGCGACTGTTCTGTCAACCAGGAGCTGATGTTTGGCTCCTCTGGTATCTCTACCAATGCCCTTCTGTGCTTAGCTCCTGTATTGATCCATGTGTCCACTTATCTTAGCCGCAATGATGCCTGACATCAGCTTCCATGTTGTGGAGAGACAGGTTATTGGCCGATAGTTGGATGGGACCGCACCCTTTGAGGGATCCTTCATGATCAGGATCGTTCGCCCTTCGGTTAGCCATCCTGGGTGAGTCCCATCCCTCATTTGTGCTGCTAGGCGCTCACTGGATGGTGTTATGTGCTCATTTTTTGCCCCAAGTGGGATTCGAGCCACCGTCTCCCGTATGCCAAACCGATGCCTTACCAACTGAGCTATCCAGCCGCTATATATATTATATATATATATATACACACACCATGGTTTAAATCTACTATAGGCTGAGTACTAGTTTACCTTAGATGTGCACTTTATAATGTTATATTGCTCTGTTAAAGCAGCTGTTGTGTGACAAAATATTGTTTTCACTGTTGTTGATGGACAGTAATATTGTGTGAGAGATTATGTGTGAACAACTGCTCCAAGTGAAAAATGTTCATGTAAAATTCATTCATTCATTCATCTTCCGAGCCGCTCGATCCTCTCTAGGGTCGCGGGGGGTGCTGGAGCCTATCCCAGCTGTCTCCGGGCAGTAGGCGGGGGACACCCTGAATCGGTTGCCAGCCAATCGCAGGGCACACAGAATCGAACAACCATTCGCAACCACACTCACACCTAGGGACAATTTAGAGCGTCCAATCAGCCTGCCACGCATGTCTTTGGAATGTGGGAGGAAACCGGAGCACCCGGAGAAAACCCACGCAGGCCCGGGGAGAACATGCAAACTCCACACAGGGAGGCCGGAGCTGGAATCGAACCCGGCACCTCTGCACTGTGAAGCCGACGTGCTAACCACTGGACTACCGGGCCGCCCTCATGTAAAATTGAAAATTGAAATTGTTATTTCAGTAAATATTTGCATTTGGCACATAGAAAACTGATTCATGATTCCAAGTTGATGAGAGCATTAAAATGGGGAAAAATAGGACAAAAAATGTAAAAGGAAAGTCAGAAACGATAAAAAATATGTGAGTAATCACGATTAATTTTTTAGTTCATTTGAGTTAATTATGACAGTTGCATTTTTAATTAGATTAAATATTTTAATCGTTTGACAGCTCTCTCTCTCTCTCTCTCTCTCTCTCTCTCTCTCTCTCTCTCTCTCTCTCTCTCTCTCTCTATATATATATATATATATATATATATATATATATATATATATATATATATATATATATATATATATATATATATATATATATAAAACAGCCCTCAAGGATTGGCAAATATCAAAACAATCAAAACAATGTGAACATTTATTTTTCATTTCTTAGAAAGCCCCCTGTATTTTAATTCCCCCACCCCTGGTTTTCGATCTTTTTTTTCCTTCTTCTTCTTTTTCAAATTAAAAGAAAAAGGATCATTGTCATCACTGGTGGTTTTGAATGGTCCTTTCAAAAGCCCCGGTATGCCGTATAAGCCGCAACCACTGAATAAATGAATAAATCAATAAATCTGAACTTTTTCCCCACACATAAAACTGGGTTATTGTACATTCTGTGCAGACCCTTCTGGTGTGCAGGCACCGTGGCCTGACTGTGGCAAGAGTGACACATGCATATAGGTGAAGCTGATTTTTGATGTCAAGAAGTTGACAACATTGCGTTATTTCACTCACAATAGCAACAATGAAGCAAGAATATTTTTTTTTCTCACTTGGAGAACTGTTAGCTCTCCACCCAACTAAACATTTGTGCTTCAAGGAATGCAGAATATGTCCAAAAATGAGAGGAAAAAAAATATGAATCTTGCCGTGAACTTAAGGGAAAACAGGACAAGTTAGACAAAAAGCAAAAATACTGTGAGTGCCACACTAAATTATCCTCAACAAAAGAAAAAAGCATGATGAGGGGGTGCGCTCAAGCGGAAAGATCTGACTTAACCATCTTAATGCTTCAAAGTGTGACCAGTTAACGTTTCAACATGGAGCCCATCAAAAATTTATGAAGAGTGAACACACGTTTGGTGAGTTAAAGAGAGGTTAAGAATAGACGGGATAAGGCGGACAATGCTGATCGGGAATATCCTCAAATATGCAGGAGTGACAGTTGCAGGAAAAAAGGCTGAATGTATTGTCAGGGTTGAATTATAATTGTTGAAATATCACTGGCATCATGTCACAATTAGATAAGTGTCATTTTTTTCACAAATATATACGATTGGTCAGTTCACACCTGTGGTTATTTTATTTATTTGTTTATTTTTAACCATTCTAAAGTGTTGAAAATATCTTGCGTTCTTTGACGAGGCAAGGTTAATGATTGAACAAACGTGATGGTTTTGGAGGTGCAAGGTTCGGATTTTGAGTGTTATGCATACCTAGTCTAAGAATGAATGCTGCCACCATGTGTTCTCGCCTTTTGCCAACTTTCTCTCTCTGGCTCTGACTCTCTCAAGCCTCATATGCAAACATCACAAACACACACATGCACACACACACACACACACACACACACACACACACACACACACACACACACACACACACACACACACACAGCAGCAGTTTTAAAAATAAGTCCATTGTTCTGTCTGGTTTGTACTGTGAAGGGGTCTGCCGTCTAAATGAAGACTAATGTTGTACTGGAAGTGATTAAAGCACAGTATTAGGTTATCGATTCACTTGTTCTCATCCTTTTCTTTGACACTCACGCTTTCTTCCCTCCCCAGAGATATTCCAAGGATACCAGACAGCACACATGCACAACTGGAATCAAGTGAGTCCTTACCATTTAATATGCTTGGTCCATGACAAAATCCCACTGCGTCTCTTTTTTAGGTTAAAAGTGGTATTCATCCTTTTATGCACCCTGTAACCTGATTACCGGTACATGATAAGCTGTCCACTGTAGTAACCACTGTCCCTGAAAGGGTTCAACGATGTACAAATAAACAGTAGTATGTACTTCACTCCTATTATGGTGGCAATAGTGGCAGCCATTTTCAGCTGTTTCTGTACGCTACTGCATTATTTCTTTTTTTTTTATACATAGACTTACTAGGGATTGAATGCCTCGATCCTGGAATAAAAACATTAAAAAACGTCCTTGGCACAGAATTAAGACACATCCACACTTGAATGATATTCCTAACATTTTATTACATAGCTAGAGAGTATTAACTATAAACTTATTTTCAAGCAATTTATAAACCCTTCATAAGGACAACATCATCATCAACCCCAAATCTGAATTAATTTCTACGTCGGTCTGCCTCTCTATTTTGTCCCAGCCTATCTCCCCTTTGTATCATTGCCTCATCGTTTCTCTTGCATTCTTTTTATATATTAAAGTGAACTATATTTCCTAAATGTTTGCCTTGTGTCGCCTTTCAGGTTCAAGTTCTTTTGAGTCCCAAAAGATGGATCGTCCGTCCATTTCTATCACGTCCCCCATGAGTCCCAACATGCTGAGGGACGCGCCGCAGTACTTGTCAGGGCAGCTTTCAGTAAGTGACCTTAAACTGACACGTGGATGATGATAAAAGGCCTTGTGCATTGGTGAGATGAGTTATGAACAGGAGCCACGTCCTATTGATGTTTTCAATTTTCCTTTGTATCATTTTCAATGCGCACACTGACATAACTCAAGAAAAGGGCGTGCGAGTTTGTTCGGGCAAACGGGCACGGAGTCACATATATTTGGCTGACCTTTTTACCATCCCAACTCTGGAGTGTCAGTGATACGATGTGTCCATTTTCTAGTTTGAAAACCCTCCTTGGATGAATGGGTTAAACAGTTGCACTGAAATATGGACATGATCGAATTGTATAAACGTTGTGCGCGTGCGTGTGTGTGTGCGTGCATGTGTGTGCGCGCGCATGTGTGTGCGTGAGTCTGTGCGTTTTATGCAATGAAAAATGTTCACGTGAGGAAAACGCTAGATTAGTAAAATATTGTAGTCTTCCAACCTAAAATCTTTGTGGGGATGATGACACAAGAAGCCAGGTTTGGCTAATTGCACATCCGCAACATCTGATAAGCAGCGAAGAGACATGTCGGGGAAAAAAAATCTCCAAAAATATAAATGAGCCGACAAAAAGAATAATACCCTAAAGGTACACACACACACCTGTCTTTGTGTTTGGGTGAATTGTGAGTTGATGTTGTTTTGTGGGATATTGGTTTTATCGCATTTCCCTTTGTTGTTAATTTTGCTTATGCAGAGCCAAAGCCTTAGTAGAAGAACACCGCCTATTCCCCCTAGGGTCCAGGTAATGGGCCCTGTCTGAAGGGCACCCTCTATTGGTCTTTGCTCTTTACTGTTGACTGGCCTTTTTCTGTTTCCATACTTGGGAAAATGCATTTCCAGGGAAATTAATGCTTTGTGTTTCCCTGTCAGTGCAGTGCCTTGTGTTACATTCTTCTCTATGATTTCTTGCTATCACCATTTTGATTCGAGTTATGATGTATTGCTCATTTTAACCCATTCATGTCAGTTTGCCAAGGCAGTGCATGCCCAACTAATCGACATCAGAAGAAAAAAAAAGTTTCCATTGCCTCGTTCACTTTTACTGACGTTACATTTACGGTATATGTGATTTTGACATACACAGTTGCAGGAGGGTGTTTTAAGGACAGAGGACTGGATTTATTTTCCACATCATTATAAAATAAAGCCACCTTTATACATAACTACATCACACACACTTCTCCAGGAATACCTTTCCATGTGTGTTCTAAGTGTAAACCGTTCTAAATCCTGTTTTGTTGAACTTGTTTGAGGTGCCATTTCGCAGCAAAAGCAGAGTTGAACATTTCATTTTACACCCAAACTATCATGAATCGTCCAGGTAAACTACACAGGACTATTGCACATTCGTAATGGTACTAAAACAAAGATGAGGAACCCCGTCTTTGACAGCAAGGACTTCTCTTGGATGTCAGCCGTGTCCTTCTATAACTCTTTGATGGAATTGGGGTTTCAACGTTTGATTGTTTAATTTTTCACCAAAAGTTGTAGAGATTCTTATAAACAGGTGGAATGAATGTCAAACTCATTGGCAGAATATTAGACCTTGTTTGTGTGTGTGTGTGTGTGGTGTGGATGTCTCTGTGCGGGTGTCTTTTCAGCTCCTCGATAAGTCCTGAGGGGAAAAAGTCTAGCTGATTTCATTATATTTTTTTAAGCTCCATAAATGTGTGTTTATAATGATATCAACAATTATAACTTAGATTTAGGGGCTATTAAAAAGACCCATGGACATTTCTTGTTCAATCAATTTGCTCCGAAATTGCAAGCATGTGTTGGCTGATCCCAGGTAATGGATAAAGCCCACACCTTACGTCAAAGGAGTCATTCATAAAAGTACTTTAATAACCGATGTCAATGATGATTGATCAAATTTCTCATAAGGTTTTGTGAAAGTTGTCAGCATTTCTATAGTTGTGGCTATTGTGCTAAAAATATATGACTGTAGCCTTCGAATTCACAGCAAGCAAGTTTTATGTGGTGGTATCGACTACACTTTTTTTTAATTAAAAAAGGTCAAAAGTAGAACTTGGTGATGCCATTTTAAAAGCTGCTTGAAAATGGGTTCCATTGTTATGATGCAGAGAGAAGTCTCGTGATGCCTTCAGATAAGCAGTGTGCATTTCACATTGGTTGAGGAAAAGCTCGGTTTGGAAAAAAGTCTGGATCAAACTTAATACTTAAATCAGCTTGTTAACACCCTTTTGTACTGTCACGGGGAGACTTGGTTGTAGATGTCTTGCGTTTTGATGCTATTGTAGTGTTTTATTAGTGGGTTTTTTTTGTTTGTTTTGTTCAATGAATTAGCTCACAAATATATGATCACATCATGTTGATTGACATGCAGCATTCTTTTAGTCGTCTGCTTTTGACATTTAAATTTATGTGGAACAACTTTAGTGACAAACTCCCGTCCGTCTGTTTACATTTTCTCGGCGACCTTGTCTTGGCTGCATTCTTTTACAATGCTGCATGGATAGCTGATAGTTTCACTTGCTTTTCATGATCATATTCTCAAAGAAGTATGGACAGTAACTTAGAAGATGTCTTTTTTTTCTCCATCTCATCCAGTTGCTTTGAGGCCACTGTTAAGAGTTTTACCTCTTCTAAGTGTCTGCTTTTGGAGTCCATACTTCTCTTTTTTACTACCTTTGATTAGTCTTGCAAGAGCATGATTGATTTGTCAATATCAGTGCCCTTTGTCCAATATCGGAGACATTATTAAAGACAACATCATCACTGCAAGATGGCATTATTTCCCTTGAGCTCATGCTGGCAATGTTAGAGCATCTTTCTTCTTTCTTGTAGTATTTCTCTTCAACGTTAGTTCTATGAGAACCAGATGAATTACAGACCATTCATTTCCCGAATATGTATTCTTCTGTGCAAGAGAAACACTGCAAGATGAATGATCGACCCAAACCCAAACATCCGCAATCACACACACACACACACACACACACACACACAAGTTGATCATACACAAGGCATGTAATAAACTGTTTGTCGCAGACACATTTAATAATATAATAATAATACATTTTTGTAAACATAAACACATAATGCATCAATGCCAGCACTGTCCATTTGAATGACCTCATACTCTAATTCAGTACTTTCAGGCAGGTGACTTTATAAATTCTCGGGAACAAAGAGCACCCCATTTTGTAGTCAACAACTGTGCTACATACGAGAAACAAAAGTCCATGCCAAGATTTAAAAGAGTCCAGTGAAGTTGTCCTCCCCAACATTATTCACTTTGTGTATTTTCGCAGCTTATGGCTCAGATCGCCGTGACTGAATTAAGTTTGTTTTCTGCACTTGCAGGTTAAATTGTGGTATGACAAAGTTGGCCATCAATTAATAGTCACCATACTGGGAGCCAAAGACCTGCCACCCAGGGAAGATGGTCGGCCCAGGAACCCTTACGTGAAAATCTACTTCCTCCCTGATAGAAGGTGAGCACTGGGACCGTTCCCGTCCATGGTAACGTGTAGTGACAACATTTGCTAACGTGTTCAGTGTCATGTCTGTCCACACTCCCATCATTCCGCAGTTGGGTGTGTACTGTACCACAGCACCTTTGACTTTGTGGTTCTTTAACCTATTGATCGTCGGTGAAAATAATTTGAATTGTTGTTCCCCCAGTGACAAAAGCAAGAGGAGAACAAAAACAGTCAAGAAATCCTTAGAGCCCAAATGGAACCAGACTTTTATGTATTCCCCGGTACATCGGCGGGAGTTTCGAGAGCGCATGTTGGAGATCACGTTATGGGATCAAGCCAGAGTGAGGGAAGAGGAGAGTGAATTCTTGGGAGAGGTAAGAAAGACAAAAAAGACATCTCCACAATGTGTACACGCTACATCCATATGTGTTGGAACACAGTTACCGTATTTGTCATTTTTACCATGATCAGGGATTGCGTGCATCCCCTTAATTTGCCTTACTTCTTAATTGTACATCTAGCCAAGTTATTTTGCTCCCAATTGTTTTCCAGCAGTGCCTTTGTTACAAATACTGGAGCCTGGCCCACGGTTGGATGAGTTGGCTGTGGAAAAACTATTTTCACTTCCAATTTTCTGCCGAATGATACGAGGCTTTGCATGATCGTAATTTGGGGGGCAAAAAAATAAAATAAAATCCCTGATCATCGATCCAATCAGAAGATAGAGCAGTAAATCAATTTAAACAACTTGTACATTTCCTCGACAGTTGACACCCACCATTCACGGCAAATAAGGACTGCAAGGGGTCCATGAAAAGCAAAAATCCACATATAATTGATGGCCATTGAAATGCATTGGGGGGAAAAATGAACTAAAAATAACTCTTCCACAAGCACTGATAAATGTTAAACCGATATAATGTGTTTACAACATCTCTTTCTTTGATGAAAAATGTAAATGGGGGGGGGATGCATGAACATCGGCAGTCAGTCAGGTGGCCGGGGTTTTTCTAAAACTTTGGCTAATGCTAAAAACATTGCTATCTTAGTTCAGCAGAACACTTAAGCAGCTAGGCTAACTTCCTCACTCCACATTCTGTCTGCTCCATTTTGGCTGCTCTTGGAAGCCGTCTGTGTTGTATATGTCCTGCTACCCGCAGACCGCGCAGTAATTGTTTGGTTTTGCATTATTGTCCAACTTTTGCCTGCCTAGCTGACTGTGTGTGCGCATGTACCATAGTCAGCATATTCTCAAAGTCGTTTGGCTGTGGCAAAGATTTGCCCCCATCTACACAGATTGTATTGACTTTATATGTAATTGTGTCACGAGAATAGCTTGATTCACGTTCGGCATGACTGCAGTACATCTTGTATCGTCGTTGAGCCAAAATTTTGTGCGTCAACAACGCATACGTTCCCGTCTGATTTCAAAGAACACGCCCGCTTCCTTTTTACATCTGTGATTGGCTGAATGTGCGTGGCCAAAGTTCTTGAAACTGCCACCTGGCGATGAAAAGCTATTTTGATGTGACTATGACAACATTGTTTGTGTTCTTAATTTAAAAATATTTGAAAATGAAATCATTAACACACAAACTGGGGCTGGTTGGTTTTTATGTAAAAAAAATGGGTTTCTGACCTTTTTACCACATTAATCATAAAACTACATCAATACTATTCCTTTCTGATTGGATGTTCAAAGGTACAAAGGCTCACACGACATGCGACAAGGCGACAAGGCTATAAATAGATTAGCATTCGGGCTCACATATACATTACGGCAGTAAAGACTGTCCCCGAAGTGAACAAGGTTGTGTTTGCTGTAATCTTTTTCCCCATCATTGATTGATTGGGCAAATTGGGACAATGGCCGATCACAGATTTTGTATAAAATGCAAGATATTGGCCAATTTCAATCCAACCGATCAGATCAGTGCAAGTATGGCCGCTATCTCACGAAGGGGCAAACAATTGCGATTGTTGGCGAGGGTAGAAAAATGCGTGTTCGCATCAGCGTTCGTCAGGGTTGGTTCAAATGCTTGCAAACATTCACGTGAAGTTCGCCAGATGTTTGCCAACAGTTTTAGGGGGTCGGGGGGTTCTTGTTGCAAGGAAATATTTGTGACAAGTGAAGCATAGGTGAACGTTTGTCGACCGTTTGGCGCACCTTTGTGAGCTTAAACGACCCCTGACGAATCCTGACAAGAACGCAACATTTGTTGCCTTCGAAAACACTTGCAGCAATCGTTCGCCGCTCAGTTTATGGGAAATACACATTTGGAAATGAAATCGCAAAATTGAAAGATGAATTCTTAACGAGGACAAAGGCCTTTGAATTGGTTCGTATGAATTTCCCGATGAGCGATTGCCACGGTCTGACTCTGGCTTTTCACACTGGTTAGATACTCATTGAACTGGAGACTGCTCTTCTGGATGACGAGCCTCACTGGTACAAGCTCCAGACCCATGACGTGTCTTCCATCCCACTCCCGCGTGCCTCGCCAAACACACAACGTCGGCAGCTTCATGGAGAAAGTCCAACACAGCGACTTCAGAGTAAGTGCTGACTCTTTCACACACACACGCGTGTCGTAAAGCCCTGCTAAATGACTATGAGTATTTTATGTCCTGTGTGTCACATCACTTGTACTGGTTTTGCTTTTGCAGACAAAGGCTCATATTCATACTCAGGTAAAGGTCCCGCACTCGTAGGCGGCACCGTTTTATGGTGCATTTCAGTGTCTGCTATCCTCTGGACTGATGCATTCCTCTGGCTTGATTCTGTAGCCCACATCCGTGAAGGGCGCATGTGTCTGCTCCTTCACGTGTTGCAATGTGGCGAGCCCGTGTGTTAGTTACACCATTTTTGAAATCTGCACGGGTTAGCAGACATAGTAGCCCCCCCCCCCCCCCAACATAATCGTCTCCACCTGTTAAATGTCTAACAGTGCCACCCCGCAACCAAAAATTTTTTCCTGCAACAACTGTACTCAGCCCTAATGGTGTGCTCTAAAATGCTATAAAATCCCAATTTGCCCGTTGTGACTGATCGAAACCACTTGCTTTCCCTTTGTGATATTTCCCATCACAAGCAGGTCCCTTCAAATTAAAAACCCAATTTCTCTGTCTCATTTCGCTCTGCTTGTACATGTGTGTTCAATGTGACTGGTCTGTAAACAGGGGCTACAGTACATCTTCGTATCATTTGTGAAATCCATGATGAACATTAAATGATTTTCATAGGCCTCCTCCTTCTCTTCTGTTGTCATTTAACACACCCAATATGCTTATATATTGTATATGTATTGTACATACTGTCCTCTTGACAGTTTCTTTTCAAATGCCTTTTGTGGGCACCTGATGTTGGCTACTTCAAGGATTGAAAGTGATGACAGTTGTGAAAAGTTTGTGATGCAAGTGTGGTGATGCATACCAGTGTCAATGTATTCACGAATATTTGTTTACTTTTTGGTCAGTAAAAGTGCTCCAAAAAATAATAATTCACATGTAAATGATTCAACATCACTGCAGTGGTTTTATTTAGACTGCAGTGATGTTTGATCTCAGGCCTTAATTGAAGCGCATTAAAACCTGTTTCATTCTTGACTCGCTCCGCCCATTCGTGACTCACGTTTTTTCACTTCTATCTATCTTTATCTCAAAGGATCCCAGAGGATAAGTGATGGCGAGATTTCAGACTATGATTGTGAAGATGGTGTTGGGGTCATAACAGGTAACATACTCTGCTCATATTGACATTATTAACTTCTGTCTGTGTTGACCCGAACGTGTAATTTTAACCTTTTACCATTTTACAAAGTGAAGTCTGGATAAAACAGGTAGATTAAGACTACACCCCCAATGTCAGCAGTAACGGCAGCAAGAAGAGGCAGTTGTGATCTTTTTTTTTGTCTGCTTCTGCATTGCAACTTGGTATTTGTCTGTTTTTACAAAATATCCAGCTGAACGCCCACGCTGAACATCAGAATGAGAGCTGAAGCTGTTCTGAGAAAAGGGGCCACAAAATGACAAGTACTTGAAATGTGGAAACTGAGTTTTATTTTGTAATGCAGTCGACCCCAGCATACTTGCAGTTCGGCACTTGCGGATTCACATATTTGTGGATTAATTTTTTTTTTCCAATGCTTTTTTCGTAATTGGTAACATCGTGGGGACAGAGGTCATGGTGCGTTTGGTTTTTCCAGTATTCTCCCCCTGTTTCCTCCCATTGTTTGTGAATGTTTATCAGTGTATTTGGAAAATCTTTTGGGTTAGTACAATTACAAAAAAATAAATAAAAAGGGTCCTCAATGCCCCCATGCTACCTCCAAACAAACTATTTGGGGTGTGCTCTCAAAGGCTCGTTACGATGAAAGGGATGTTACAGTATTTGATGATCAGGTGTCAGAGATGAATCTTTGCAGTCACCAAGCCCACGAAGCTTTATAGCATGCTAGTTTGTTTGCTGTGCTGTTGGCATGCTTTAAAAGCACCACAAGATCCAAATAACTAATGGTTTGGTGTTACCCCTTCATTCCTTGACGTGTTCACAGACTACCGACCGAATGGCAGAGACTTCCAGAGCTCCACTTTGTCTGTCCCAGAACAGGTGATGTCTTCGAACCATTGTTCCCGGTCTGCTGAAATTCACAGAGCACGTTCACGCTCTCCAAGCGTTCCCCCACCTGCCAGGTAACTATCAATAAATATACAATAAGCATTTTTTGTGTGTGTGTTTGTTTGTTTGTTTGTTTGTTTGTTTTTTATCGTCTTTCTTTTAAGTGTTCCTTTTGACCTTATTTATTGTGATAATCAAATTCTTTTTAATGGTATTGCTTGTAATCCATTCAAATTTCAATTAAATCGTGGAGGGGTGGGGGAGAGATTACCGGTAGGTTAATTTAGGGTAGCATGTGCCTAAAAGCAAGGGGTTGCAACCTCTGTACGCATATATGCCTTCGGAATGCTCTGGGTTACGAGAATTTATTCATAAATTTTTGGGGGAGTGAAAAATTGGGTAATTTAATCAAAATGATCCCTGACTCGTGAGTTCCTAGATGGCATCGGTGTATTACATAAAAATTGAACCAAATCCTTTTTTTTTTTTCCAGTTTGAGTTGGAGGGTAATGCCTTATAGCGGCTGAAGATCTTGAAATGGAGAAAAAGTGACTAGTAACCTTTCATTCTTTTATGATTTGTTCTCAGCATTGGAATATGTTTCTCAAAGTGTCCGGGCATAGCCTTGGCAGACGAATAGCTACTTTCCTCTTGTCCAATTATAGTTTGAATTTTCTCGAGGCTCGCTCTAAATCAGTGTCATAGACAGAGCAAACACACTTACCGAAATTGTGTAGGTAAAGCGGCTTTTTATTTTTTTTTTTTTTTTTTTACCAAACAACATTCAGTTAAGGAATTAGTAAATGACATAATAAACGAATTAAGGTCATTTGGATTTATGTAAAAATAAATAAATTTTAAAAATTCGCCATTGTCTCCAGTTGCAGTCAACCTGCATCTGGTAAATAATGCCATATAAGTAACATACTTTGTCTTATTTTCCTTTTTGAAAGACTTTATTTGAACTTTTGAAGGTTCTTGCCAAAAAAAAAAAATGTACCGGTAATCTTCACAAATCCCCTTGGACTTTCTCATCTGCATCACTGTGAGTTTGTCCACGTTTGGACCACCCCTCCACTTCCTATTCCCCTTTGACACCATCTCAGATCTATCTGTTATCCTTCCTCCATATGGTCGCAGCCTTTTTTTCCTCTAACCAGACATACTCAGTCGAATGATGCAAAAGGAGCCCAGGTAGCTGTTGACCTAAACGTGCATGTAACCCCACAAATCAGTTTCCAACTGAATAAACTGCAAACCTTTAATCCGTAGTCATTTTTTTCCTGTTCTCCAAGACATCTCCCATCTGAGTGTGTCGTGCTTTCTGTTGACACAATGACTATGTGATACGCTTACTTTCACTGTAGTCAACTTTACATGCAGTAACTTCTTTGATTTTCCTACCTCACATAAAATAAGTGTATGTACATTTTAACATATCGTTACTTGTCAATTAAAATTCACGGTTTCCAGATACAACTGAAAGCCGAAAGTTTTAGTGCCATTTACGTTATCACGACAGTGTAGACGTTGTCGTCAAACGCTCGAACTTGTGCCAGACATTTCGGTTAAACCGAAAACAAAAAGCGAACAACAAAACACCTCAGCCATGCATGATCAACATTGCGTCGTCAATATGTTCATCCTTTTCATTGTTTTCATGCCAAGAGTCATTTCCTATCCTGCCTCAAATTGCCCGTGCAGTCCCTCAGGCAGCAACCATTGCAGAATAGCCCTCAGTTCAGGATGCAGTCACATGAAGGAGTGCATGCAAATGATCTGTGAATGGAAACTTAGCGGTCCCACCCTCTCTTTGTGTTACCATCCCTTGCGGAGGAGAAAAACAACCACCTCTGACCAGCTGTGATATGATATTTTTTCCCAGCCGAAACCACCGTGTGTACCCAATCTGCCGTGAGGAAGCAGTCAGGTTACTGCGTTCCACTCGGATATCCCGTGCCTTTTCTGAGGGCGCCTACTCTTCTGACTATGACTTTGAGAGGTATTGACATGCAGTGCTGCTGCCTCTGTGCATCCGCAATGTCGACGTCTCCGTTGTTCATTTATCTGTGACTGTGATGCCAGAAAAGGATATCCTGTCGGATATCGGTTTCTGCCAAGGAGACATCACTGCTCTGAAGTTGTGTAAATGGACATGAACGGTACACAACTGTCTCTGTGTTTGTAGGCTGAGGCTCAGAGCTATTTCTGTTGCTGTTGTCAGCAGTACAACTTCAGTAAATCGCTGGCCAGCACGTGACTGTGGCTTTGTTGATTTCTTTTCTGTTTTTCCATTGACATTGCGCAAGCAGCTGTATGCTGATACGGGCTGTGCATGGTCCTTAGTGTACTTTTCAGTCTATTGGCAGCTACCTTTTGCACACCAATACTTTGGGATGTAAGGTATATTGCTTGGAGCAGCTGAGTAACTCTGTGAATGCTGTCCTTGCCCTTTAAAATTCTGCTGCCTGCGCAGAATGGGACATTGAGTTGATAACACCAGTGTACCCCCAGGACAAATAAATGCCAGTGCCCCGCTGCACAAAAAAAAATGCAATAACTCACATGTTCCTTTTCTCTGAAACATTGTAAATGATCACGCAGTCTTCTGCCATCTGATTTTCAGTCAGAAATTCCATCGGTGCCTCTCTGCTCCTCCTCTGGGACAAACAACTGATGAGTTCTCAGAACTCTTTCAAAGTGCTTGACTGTTTTCATTAAAGTGTCTTAAAATGTCCCCAAAGCTCAGCTGGTCTCCAAATCAGCACAGATGACCAGAAATGTTCACTCGTTGAGGAATCTGATGCTCTCCACTCCCCAATGCCGTTTGTTTGTCGGCATTGGGTCAGTAAAAGCAGCAAAAAGGCCTCAAGAGTGATCAGGGCGCAGGAAAGGCAAATACTAGGGGGCTATTATGAACAGAGGTGAATAAATGTAAGCATGAGGGGACTTTTTGCTTTTGGGTTGACTTATTTAGGTGAGATCTCTCAAAGATTAAAAGGAAATGGTACTTGCGTTGAAGTGCACTGCCACAGAGGGTACCATGAGAAAGCGTTGCAACAGGCCATCACCATCCAATAACTACCGGTATGTGCTTCTTCAAAAAGTCAACATGCCGCCAAATTACACAGCTTGGTTTCTACCATGCTCACAGAAAGTGATTTTTTTGGCCATGAGTGTAACATTTTTTTTTCAGGGCGTCAAGCCTTGTTAAGGTAGTTAACTGATGAACTTCATTAAAGACTGAAATCTCCTCTGTAGAACACTCTTAACGCCGCATGATTTTCGACATCGCATCATGAAACAAATTGATGTCTTACTGTCTCATAAGAAAACACGGCCCCTGTGTTTATAGGAAGGACCTAACGTGTCTTTACAAGTTTATCCAAGTTTGTATTTGTAGTCGCAACCGACTGACATTTTTTATCATATGCATGCTCCAAAACCCAATCCTGTGCCACATGATGTATTGTATTCCCTCCTAATTGTTGTTCATCGGTGGGTTGTTTCCTTTCGTTCTTTCTTCCTTTCTTTTTTAAGTGTATGTATCATTCATGTTAATTGTTGATAACAGTGTGAATTCTTTTTTTTACAGCTCTTTTTTTATATATACCCTGCGTGCCAAAATACTATGTTGTGCTGAGATGAGCAATTCAATGGAATATGAATATAACCGTCACTCACTGAGCACTTTGGACCCCCAAAGATGCTGCACATGAGCACTATGCCAGTAGCATGAGCACACAATCTTATACCTTGCACGTTTCACAGCTACTGGATCTCACTAAATTCCCTGTTAAAAAAAATAACAGAAGCATCAAATGGCATGGCAAATAGTTGCCCCGCCTAATTTAGCCATTCACATTGTCGACAAGGCTCAGTCATTGCATGCACTGAAATTTCAATCATATAAAATGTAAAAAATTCAGCTACTGTTCTGCGTTGCTGAATCATTTGATTTGATATCTTTTGTTCATAAACTGCTCCTAAAGGACCACACTTGTATTTTTGTATGCTTCAAGTTCAGGTGCAGTTATTGACAGCAAATGCAGTATAATATTTGGAAGCAATCTTCAGAATGAATAATGAATCAGGAAATATGCACCATGATAAAAATAGTTTCATATTGTTGTGGAGAAAAAAAAACTATGACATGATCGAGCATTCTGATCACTGCGGCAGCCCTCCTAATATTCATGTTGCACTGTTCCGGGGTTGGAAAATATTTCTTCGATAATAGTGTTGAGTAAAACTGCTGACAAAGGCAAAAACGCATGTGTGGTCCTGACTGAACACATGCCCAGCCATTGGTGAGGTGCATCGATTTGGAGGCTAACCGCTGTCGCCCGCGCTGACCTCCCTTCCAGCCGACTGTCCCTGCCACAAGGGGCCCACTGAGTTCCTGCCTATCTCTCAATAACATCTATAGGAGCCACGGAGCCATGGATAGACACGAGTATCACATCAGGTCCCGTTCTGCAGACCAGCGGCCCACAATAGAGCGCCCCGCATCCCGATCACGCTCCACTGAACGCCCCCACGACTCATCGATGATGAGGTCCTTGCCGTCTCTGCCATCTGGGAGGTCAGCCCCTCCCTCACCTGCCATGACGAGGTGTGACCCAGATTGGAGTCGTCAATCAACTCATCACAATTTCAGACTCTGGGCCTTACCGTGACTTCCCTGAAGGCATTTTAACTGTGAGGGAGAATAAACCCAACATAAAGTTCGGATATTCCGCATTTGTTGATCAAATGAAGTCCAGCAAAAATAAGATGCAGCCAACGGATTCCAGGTTAGGTTTGCAGTACAATTAGTTTTCAGGCAGCTGTTCGTATTCCTAAAATTATCAGTACTGGTCATTACATGAGATACTGTTACTTTAGGCCTAGTTGCGAATTCCACTTCCACTAAAACGTTTGATGACTAGACTCCCTTCCCCACAAGTTCGCACTCACCCTAAACCAGCTCACCCGACTAACCCAGAACGAATGACGGAAATCATTTCACCACCACCCAACGCACACAATCTCGATACCTGCTCGCCTTACCTTATTTGACCTAAAATGCACCCACCTTGCCCATTTGTGTTTTTGTTCACAAGAGTACTGATGCTGCATTTTCTTACATGTCCAAAGCACGCCAAACCTGGCACCAGATCCCGTGCCGATTCATTTTGATTTTGGAACACACTGCTCATACACCTGTGTGAGTATAGCAGTGTTGGCCTGACTTTGCTTTTGTTTGGTTACTAACATCGACTGATACTTTGTGTCCCTTTTGATGGCATCCTATGTTTGTATGTTTTCCTTTCTGATTTGAGTTCAAGCCCTTTTGGAGACGCTCCGAACGCATGGTCGCAATGGTCTGCTGATTCTGCATTGAACTTTTTTCTTCTTGCAGCGTGATGACTGACTGCACATGCGTTTCAACGCCTCTGTGTTTTTGCTTTTGTTTTTTGTTTTGTTTTGCAGCTCAGTTCCGAACAGTTGATGTGTCCCTTCACTCCCATGCCATGTGCCAAACTTCATTATGCGTGCGTTGTCTTTAGGGATGCAAAAGTGCACTGAATCCTCCCCGTTGTGTTGTCAACTACCTCACATTGACCTTAATATGGTCAAAGCAAGTAGTTAAATTAATGCATTGATGACATTTACATGGTCAGATTGAGGAGAATAGATATGGATTGCAAATGTTAGCTTTGTATTATCTCATCTGTTTTATATGGCTGCATCCAGACGATCTGTGCTTTGTGCGTCTTACCACACTTTTAACAACTTTGTGTCATACAGGGCGCACCCGCGTGGTGGATCTGTCCAGACCAGTCCAAACAGTACACCCATGTCCCACAGACGAGGTCGGCAACTCCCCCAGCTTCCATCCACAGGGAAGGAGAGAAGTAAGTCATCCGGTTGTTTTCTCTTCTTTTTATTCCTTGGACAGATTTTCATATTGTGGGCTAGCTGTGTGATGTCGCTCCGATTTTTATTCCCACACTTCACTTTGAGAAATGTGAAATAGATGTTTGTTGCTTCTTCTTTCTTGTGGTCTGAATGATTTTGTACTTGATTGAGGTTACATAACATGTCTGCTCGGTTCCCTTCCCATTTCCTTCGTAGAAGATGGAGATGAAGGGACCGAGCCTTGTGAAGGTTCGTACCTGTGTGTGAGGAGTTTACGTCTTCAGAGTGAATGGTGCTTGAGCCACACCTCACGCTGAACCCCGAAACCCTCTCTGTAACGGTGGTTGCAGATATGTTTGATGTCGTGTTAACTCTTGTTTTGTCGTCACATATTTCCTCTGTGTTGGCGTGTCTGGATCCCGCTCCTAGTCTTCTTTTCTTGTGTCTTTGTCTTGAGTTTGTGCTGTGATTTATTTTATTTAATTTTTTTACATTTAGACTACCTGAGGCATTATCCCTGGGTAAAGATTTTTTTTTTCATTTTTACCAGTACTTCGACATAATTAACCATTCTAGTCTCATCTTTTGCATCGTTCTTGGTGATGCAAAGTGACATTTTAAGATATAGAACATATATCCTCAGCACCCTTTTAAAACCCGTTTACTCTCCTAATATCCTATAAAAGTTGATGAGTTTAAAGCAATCACTTCATTTGTTTTTTTTTTCTTTCCCCGAAGCCATTGGTGTGGCTTACAGTGATTGAGGGCTGGGATAAATCTTGCAGGAATTAAAAAGCACAGACAGTCCTGCAGGACTTGTCAAATCATTTGCAAGACTCTTTCATCATTGTCAGAGTCCATTAGGGCGCTCTTTGTCTTCTCGACGCTGCTCTTCTCTCCGTTGCTCTCTCAGTCCTGCCTTTTGTAATTCTTCAAGCATTTTTAGTAGTACTCTCGCTATCTGGGCCACTCACAAAACTGATTTGGACCCTGTCTAATCTAGTGTGTCTTTAAATGTGTGGCTGTTTTTTTTTTGTTTTTGTAGTTTTTTTTCTTTTTCCAGCCACTAATTCTGTTCCTAGATTGTATCATATTCCCTTTTATGTGCCAGTACTGTAATACAATGCCCGCTGTAGTGTCAAGTGACTCTTGGATATACAGATTTTTTTGGAATACTCTTTTGAGAATAACAGTCAGGAGCAGTGGTTCTTAACCTGGTTTTGATTGAACCCCGGGGGTTCGGTGAGTCGGTCTCAGGGCTTCGACGGAGCCTCTGCCATGGAGGTTTGGACACAGTCCACAATGTCTATTAGTTACGACACGCCCACTTGGCTGCGGATGATCACATTGCATTGTTTGTCCAATGCAATGTGGCCGCAGGCTGCGGGAAATTTAGTTCGCTTAGGAGTCAACGTGTGACTGCCGTGAAAAAAAAAGTACACTTATCTCTTGAAATTTTATTGACTTTTTTTCTCTTTTTAATAAGTCTGTTTTTTTAATATCTTGATTTTATAAATATATATATATATATAGATATATTCCACTCATGAAGGGTTCGGTTAAATGGTTGGGTTCAGTACCTCTAAAAAGGTTAAGAACCACTGGTCAGGAGTTTGTCCGTGCAAAGTATTGGCTAGCAGGGAAATGGTGTTGGCAGATCTATTCATTGATTATTTTTTATTAAAAATAAGAAATGCCTTAATTATATATAGTATTGTTTAATGTTTGAAAATGTTGACCATTTATGAGCCACCTTCTGTGTTTCCACCAGTAGCATATTGTACAGAAAAGATTCAAAGCCCGGCAGTAAATGGGAGGAAAGGCAAGTCCTCTGGCATGTGTCACTGTGTTTGATTTCCTCTATTGGCTATCCCTCACCAAATCTGTTTCTTTGAGCTCCGTATTCTTTACTTTTCTCTCCTCCTACTCTTTCTCTGCATTTATTTGTGGAGTAGCGGATATATTAGGGTTAAATTCAGAAGTATGCATGTTTGGACCGTACTTAAATTTCAATGTCATATGGATAGAGCTCTGTAATTTTGATCTTTGCTTCTGCCATTCGGCATCCTAGACCATATCTGTGCTGTCTTCTTTAATAGGAGTCAATAATTCACAGTTTCATTTTTAAAATGCAAACCACTGAAATTTCATGTGGATTACCAAACACACACACACACTTTCAGTTAAATATTACATTTAAAATAATGCAAAGAATAGTCATCCCAGAACATCCCTTTTTCTGTTTCAGGGGACATACTCGACATCATTATTGATGTGTTTTTGTTGAGAAGCAAATATGTCATTACCGTTGTTGACCAGCAGATGGCGCGCATGTAATAATAAATGTAAAACTAAATTATGACAAGGGAGCTGTTCATTGTTTGGTGCTGAAGAGGAAAGGAGCTTTCTCTCTCTGTTTTTACGTAGCCTTTTAAAACCCAAACGCTTCATTTTGTCATTTTAAGTCGGCTGACCGGGTTTGTGTCATGATTCCATCTTGGCTTAGCTGTTTTTGTGTCTGCCTTTTTAGAAGTAACTTGGGAGGACCAGCAGCGAGGGCTTAATGGCTCGCTGTCTGATGAAGGGACACATCCCTCCCTCGGTGTCGCAGGTTTGTTGGTCTGGGTGTGCAGTCTGCCTCTTTTAATAATGCCCTGTGTCAGATTCCTGGAGTCCATCCACTTACCAAAAATGAGAAAAAATATCTCGTCATGTCAGATCTATATTATATATTAGATGGTGGAATCATTGAATTGAGTATTAAATGTGAACATGCAGTCTATGGATGGCTTCCTTTAGTTTGTCTTTCTTGTCTATGTGTGTGGTGTTGCAGTGTTGCATGGAGTTGACACATCTGGACAAGAATAATAAAAGTAATAGTAGCAGGGCAGCATGGTGTGTAGCGTGTCTGCCCCACAACTCTAAGGCGTGTCTTTTTACTATCAACTTGTTCTTTTGTGGGTTTGCTTCTGGCTACTTCACTGCAAACATGCACACATGTTCCATGAAAGACTCTCTTCAGTATGTATGAACATGAGTGTGAATGGTAGCTTATGTGCCGTTCGCCACTTTCAAATGTGATATGGTGAATTGTACGAAACCCGTTTACTTCATTCAAATTTGTTGAGGTGCAAATGTGTGCATAACATTAAACAGTGAAAGTCATATAACAATGACAGAAAAATCAAGAGGTATAAATAGGCAAAATAATATAAACAGTGTGATAATGAATCATATTGCTTATGTATAACATTTCTGCACAGTATTCAGAAGTATTTTTCACACACACACACACACACACACACACACACACACACACAGTGGAAAGTTCTTATGTCAGTATAAGGATGACCTACGCCATTGTTTCCAGCAGCGTAAGTTTGCTGGAGAAAGAGTTCTTCTGCTGCAACTGAGTGTCATAAAAAGGGTGTAAATGAATGTCCATGATGGAGACAGGTTTGTTCAGTCATCACAGGTCTCTCTCTCAATCAAATGTCTTCATCTTCAATCCCATGATGTCAGCAGCCTTCTTCATTAGTTTCACGCCACAACATTCCATACCAAACAAAGCCTTGTCTTGTGGATTTGATACAAGACAACTACTGCTGCATCTACAATTACTTCTAGTAGTCGAAGTAGTCAAAGTAGTAGTAGTAGTAGTAGTAGTAATGTAGTAGTAGTGTGTTGGTGAATCAAATCTCTGGTAAAACCGTCCTTATAGCGCCACTGCTGTACTTCTTAAAATAGTAGTAATTGATCATATTTTTAGTATCGGTGAAGTCTTAATATCAATTCAAAACTTACATGTCTCGGTGTCCTATTTTTAAAGCATAGCAACTTATACTCAACTACATGAGATCAGTGAAGACATCAAATTTCGCTTGATAAGACGATTATTATTTGATTCTCATAACAGTGTGACGTTAGCTTGCACCAAGAGATGAAAGCTGCTAAGGCACATCACAAGTCTCACAAAATATTTTAATTCACGTGACACTCCGTTACTGACCTGAATTTTCAACTAATGAGCTTCATGCAAACTGCCCAAAAGAATTAGGTCTGGAGAAGACTCATTGTTTTTCCCTATCTGCACTCACTGCTGCTTTGTCGATTTGCGACACAAAGTGATAAAGAAGTGAAACAAACAAGAGCTGTGGGAAATAAATCACAAACGGTTTGCTGCTTCAAACACATTTATTCACCAAAGTGAAAGCAAATATTTGCCAGAATATTTCAGGGTTGAGGTTGGCTGCAAATGTGAAGGGACTGGTGAAAGGGACAAAAATGTTTGACTGATTGAAAAAGAACAATGTGAAAGCATTGTTCAATGTGTCACATCATTTTCTTTCATGAGTTTAATGCTTGTGTGTGTTTAGCCGTCCACTTACTCTTGCTGTATTTCCCAATGCCCTTGTGCTTTTGTGCCTTTTCCTTTGTGTGCTTTCCAGATTGCAGCTCTGTATTTGTGTGTCTTTGAATTATAATTTTACATCTTTATTCCAGACTTCACAAAGTTGACCCATACAGGCTCAATTGACCTCTCCTTCCTCTCTTACCTACCCCGCTTTCACCCCTCCAACTCCCAGAGAGCTCAAGTTTCCGTTTGGTTCAGTGCGTTAACATGTCTTTATTATTACAGATTTTGTTCTGCACAGAGCCTTCCACAATCCCGGCTCCGCTCCAGTTATTTAATAATGAAAATTCTACCTCAGCTTCTTATAGCATCACATCCTCTTGCACTATTTCTGCTTTTATGCCCATTGTGGAGTTTTTTTCTGTTCATGTTGCGTT
Source organism: Hippocampus zosterae (assembly GCF_025434085.1). Classification (NCBI taxonomy): domain Eukaryota; kingdom Metazoa; phylum Chordata; class Actinopteri; order Syngnathiformes; family Syngnathidae; genus Hippocampus; species Hippocampus zosterae. The sequence goes on along the minus strand of NC_067455.1, from coordinate 19,520,591 downwards.
ATTTGTGCGTGTGTGTGTGCGTGTGCGTGTGCGTGTGCGTGTGTGTGTGTGTGTGTGTGTGTGTGTGTGTGTGTGTGTGTGTGTGTGTGTGTGTGTGTTTCATGTTTTATGTTCACTGATGACCATTGCTTCATTGTTGTTTCGTATTGTTGTACTATGTGACCTCCCTTCCCCGAGCCTTCATTCTCACCATTCCAACAGTGGCCTTTTCTGTGATTAGGTGTGATGGTGTCACACTGCCTTTAACTTCACCCTAACCCCTTCTTGCATCCTCTCACATCCATCTTCCTCTCCACTCTCTGTGTCTGTCCATTCTGGATGTGATCGCAGAAGACACTGCCTCACCAAGTTGGACGAACTCAGGTCTGTCCTTTCTTCATCACCTTCCTTCTCTGATTCTGCTTGCACCCACCAATCACCCCAAACGAGTCTCCCTGACTTACCCATGCCACCTATTTCAACTGACCTCAGTTGTCTTTTAAGCTTTGCTTGCTATTTGACTATTTCACTGTTCAGACTGTGTGGCTTGAACGAAGAAAATCATCTCATTTTCACAACATTGTAAATCCTTGTTATAGTTCTCATTGCCAGATGTCATTCTTTTATATCACCAAAAAATACATAGAAAACATGAAATAAAACAAATATGTGGTGACATTGTCTCAAATTCCTCAAAACGGATACAATGTACTGGTCTCTACACATATAAAGAATGAATCATGATCTGTCATGATCTCACATAATCAGATCCCCAGACAAATTCAGTGCAGAATTGCAGCGGGTTCTCATTTTGTTTTTTTTGTGTTTTTTGTCGATGTGTGAATCAAAAAATCCATCAACTCAGTACTGAAGTTATTTATCAAAGACCATTGTATAGCATATTCCACTTTGACAGGCAGCTTAACACATAACACAGGTTTGAAATGCTCTCAATGACATTTGCTTTACCTCAGTGTTGGACGCCCTTGTAGGGCTCAAGATACGGACCTATTTTTTTCTTCAGCACTATCTACAGCGAGATTTAAATTTTAGCCTTCATAAATATTGTTCACAAATCAGATTTTCTTGCAACAGAGTCATCAATAACACAGTCTTTCTAATGAGAAGAAAAATCTGAGCATTGACCATAAAATCAGTGACAATAACCAGATAGCTACGACGGGAGAAAAAGGCTTTGTAATCATTTGCTCTCCTTTTTCTGTTGTTTGTCGGTGTGTGCGTAAAACTAGTATTATTCATCATCACGTTAACTCTGAAGGCAGCACAATAGGTTTGACGTAGACTTAATAAGAATTGTGTTTATACTTTGTTTGACTGCCCAGCAAATTGCTTGTGAAAAATCAAGGGTCTACAGTACGTACAGTATGTTAGTAAGTTAGCTCGGTTAAGTGGCATCCCACTCGCAGCGCTAATGAGAACAAGCAGTATGGAAAATGAATGGATGGCTTTGATGATACTAATAATGATATATAATAATAATGATCAATATCAGAATTGCATACCACTTTTCATAATACTATAGATGCTCTACAACAAACAGGTAAAAAAAAAAAACAGACTGTGCTAATGGGCTTTAGATTCCGACTAGGACCTGAACCACCACCCCATTGGTCAATCAAGCATAAGGACTTGAGGGTCCTCATACAATACGTTGCATGGTATCATTTTTTAAAATTCATAAAAAGATGGAGCGTCCGTCAAGGAAAAAACAGGTTGAGACAGAAAGAAGACATGGATGAGAAAAAAGATGGGGATGTATTGAAAGACAGGGCTCACTCTCATTCATTTAAATGTAAGTAGTCTGTACGTATGCCACATCCACAAGCTTCACTATTTCAGCCACAGGTACATATGAACTCATAAATATGGTCACGTATTGTAAACCACCATATGCATACTGTATATAATGTATTTCTGTTGCTTGGCAGTGCGTGATGAGTGGCTGTGTTTTGCTTGCTTATAACCCTGAAATTGATTTTTTTTCGACTGTCTGAAAGCTTGCGTGCATTTTGATGACTATATTTTGCATAGTTGTCACATCATGCAATTGCGATTCAAATGTTTGAGTCGCCACAAAACTGGTGGGCTCTTGTGGCAAAACCCTGCACACTGTACGAATGAATGGAGTTCTGCCGCTTTGCTCATTGTGCAGCGGCCCAAACAGAGAGGAGTGGCTTGTAGGAGTATGTTCAGATGTAAGAAATTTCGATAAGGTGGGAGTTGAATTGACTTTTAAATTAGGTGAGGGTGTCAGAGTCCCTGAAGTCAATGGACAGGGAGTTCCAGAGGGTTGAAGTAGTGATGGCAAAGGTTCCGTCTGCCACAGTGTGGTGTCGGAGTCATCTGAGGGCTTTCATGGTGTTTTAATGAAAAAGGTGGACCCGAATGCAGGAAGCAGGCCAAGTGAGACAGCGTATCAGGTGCCTTTTCAAACAACATAACTGACAACAACATTGATCCAGCACGGACTGACAGAAAACAGTGAGCTAAATACAAACAGACAAGACAACGGGGCACAACTGGACAAGACATAAGTGGCTGGAGGGTACTCAAAACCTATACACTTAACCACTGTGGGTGACTGATTAAGAGAATGTATGGATGAAGAGAATGGGGCCGAGCACACAGCCTTGAGGGACTTACTTTTGGGTTTGTTCATAGTCATAGAAATGTAGTGGGTCTGTCATACAGTTATGAGATGAACCAGGAAACTTCAGTGTTGACAATGCCAACTGGTTTCAGATGACGAAGGATAGAATGATTGATGGAAACGTTAGCTACAAGAAGATTGAGGAGGAAGAGAACTGTGACTGTGCTAAGATCAGAGGAAAGAAGGAGGTCATTGGTGATTAGGGTTGTTTTTAGTGATGTGGTAGCTTTGGAAAATGCATTGCAATGTTTAATAGAGATTGCCTGAGCGGACATATTTCTTGGGTTTTCTGAAACAGCTCTTTCGAAGATTTATGTAAAGAATAAGAATTTGACAATGGGTCTGAAATTGTGGCTCTCTCGTCAGATCACTGGGGTCGATGTCAGGTTTTTTAGAAGAATTCTAGCAGTAAGCATAGGCAACTGTATTTTGGAGAGGCTAGCTGCCTTTTATACGTGAGAAGAATGAGAGGCAGTGGGTGGGAAAAATGTAGGCTCCTTTCAGGGATGATGGAAGAAATGGCCACGACTTGATTCTAGATGTTAACCTTTAGTTTTCATATTTCAGTTTACACATTTTGAACACAAGAAGAATAACTGTATTTGCTAACAATATACTTATGTTTGTAGAGTGAGCTACAATCCCAAAGAATGATGCCCTCAATTGATTGAAGAGAAAATTATGATAACCTGCAGCTGCAATTAAGAAATGAAACGTTTGATCTGAGTTGGCCAAGAGTGCTGTTTTATCCAGTGTATCAATTAATAAACATGCAGTATTTCATCATCACTTTCCATGAAAGGTGAGATTATGGCTCTTGAAGAATTTGAACTGTTACTTGTCTTCCAAAGCTTGTTTCTTCATTCAGTCTGTTGATGATTTCCAAGCGGACCATTCAGCTTTCTCCCATTTGACTGGTCCTTATCATAGTTCATGACTCATAGCACAGCAGAAGCTTGTCTCCCATCACTGCAGTGTTTCTGGACACCATGTTTATTACTGATTATTAACCTCCACGTGACAACTGTCATTCTCTGCTCAGGTATTGAAATGGAAGAAAGGACCAGGCAGATGAAGATGAAGATGAACAAGTACAAGCAGGGAGCTGGCTCCGACTCACGGCTGGAGCAGGACTACCACAAGGTGAAACCATGTCGAAACATGGATTTGTTAGCCGTATCCATCCTAAATGAGAGTCGTGGACATATCCACCACTGCTTTGATGCTGGATGGCACACATACGTAATTAAAGAGTCACTCAATAGTGTTGACCTGTATCATAGCAGCTCTTTTAACGGCAATACAAATTGGGGCCTCATTGACAAATCTTTCTTTAAATCAAATGTTCTTTTGTCCCACCTATTCATTTTTGTAAAGAAGAATGTGGCATTCACATTTTAGTTTTTCATGATGAGATAAAACTGTTGCACAGTATTATATTTTTCATTTAATCATTTCTCTAATTTCTTATACCTCCTATCCACGGTCGGATCGCAGCAACAGCTAATTAAGCAGTGAAGCCCAGACCTCCCTCTCCCAGCCATTTCATCAAGTTAGCAGGGCAACTCTCCTCATTTGCCACTACCCCATTCCAAGTCCCAAAACCGGCTTAATATTGGATAGCCAAACTCCCAAACACCCTTTCAGAGCCTGCTGAGGGTGTGAAGCTGAACCTCCTCTCCTTATGCCCTGAATAGACCAGTAGGATTTTATGAGCCCCCGATCGTGTGAACTCACACACCCTTTTTAAGAAGGTGAGCGCCTTGTTCTGCCAATCGAGAGGTGTTCCACCTTCTGCTTCATTGACACAACCATGAAATTGATCATCAATATGTGGCCTGTACAGACGGACACCCCTGTGGGCAATCCATGATGAGGACAAAGTTCCAACAGCTAAGAACCACTGAGGTTAATGTCGAAGGGATGTCATGCCCTTCAAGGTCTCACTATCATTGCCCACATGGGAGTCCCCAGCAGTAACCCTCTCCGGTACCCCTTCCAGGGACTCCTAAAAAGGTGGGGCTCTGAGGTGCTGTTTGGTGTATAAGATGATTGACAGCTTTACACTAACGTTTAAAGTAACTAGATGACTTTTTCAAGTAGTAATCAGTCATCAGATTACTTTTTTTTAGCTGACTGTGGCTCTGTGTCTCTCCCCGGGGGCAACTCCTGGCTAGAAGAGAGTCCAACCCTTCTAAAGTGGTCTAGTTCCGGAGCTTGAGCTATGTGTTGAGGCCAGCCTGATGGAAATCTTGCTCGAACCTCTTGATTTAGCATAAAAGCTGAAGCGAGAGAGGTGACCTCCCACATCTCTTGAGCGAGTGATTAATTTAATCACGCCTATTGTCTTCAGACTGTTATTTGTATGTACGGTAACAACTTACTCAAGATATATGTGAAAATCTGAGTCAGTAGCTGCCGTTTCCAAGGTACAAAGTATAGATGAAAGTGATTGCAGTACTTGAACGACCGGATACAGCTGAAGGTACAGCAAATAAAAAAATGTGTTTTCTTTCAGTCCAGTGACTCCACTGTTGTAAACTAAAGGAACGTGACTTTGACATTTTGCAGAGTCAAGTGTTTACTACTCTCGAAAGTGATCATGGACATGTTTAGAAAGCTTGGCCGCAGCCTGCTGTCTCCTTGGTGTCTGAGCTAAACTCAGGAGTCACTGCCCATCTTTCCTTTTATGTCTGTGTTATGAACACTCTCACTTTAGAAGCAGTCAGTGTGCAGTAAAAAGCAGACCAACTTATGAATTGTCTGTTGAATAATACTCTTCTCGGAAGCTCCATTGACAAAACAACGTTCAGAATGTCCCAAGAGGAAATACCTCCTCTTAGTCACGCATAAACATTGCTCAAAGACCGTCCATGTCAGTGATGTTACTGTATGCACATCCGCACACTCGGATGGTATGGTGGAACGTGCTTTACCATCAAGGCCGATAGGGCCTTATCATCTGGAGTTTACATGTTCTTCCCCTGCTTCCCTGGGCTCTCTCGAGGCCGGAGAGGGAAATAATTGAGATAATCTTGTAAATGACCATGTGGCTATGTCCAGATCAACCAATCACATTTAATTAAACATGTTAAATGTGGTCACCATTAAATCATTCACTCCCAAACACGTTTTTAAACGTCTTTTCAGACTTGCTCCAGAATTGGCTGGTACTGAATGAGTTGATGGTGCCTACGATTAACCCCAAATCACGTTTAGCAGTTCTAGTAGGCTTTTCCTGACATTGTTTTATTCACATCTTAAAGCACAAGCAATGGCCCCCAGTGTAAATGTAAAAAAAAAATAATAATCATGAGAAGCGGGATAGAAAATGGATGGGTTTCCCTGCAGCATGGTCCAACCTGATGGAGGGTGGCTGCTCTTCAAAAGCAAAATGGTGTACTTGGGAGATCATGCAAGTGTGCAGATGCTCTGGTCTGTGCAAACAACAGAAAGACTACAACCTGTTTTCTCATCTTTTCAGCATTCCGGCAGAGATCCACGGGGTTCAGATAACCTGTCCGCCAAGTCATCAGACAGTGATGTTAGCGACGTGTCCGCTGTGTCGAGAACCAGTAGCGCCTCTCGGTTCAGCAGCACGAGCTACATGTCTGTCCAGTCTGAAAGGCCACAAGGAAACCGCAAAATCCGGTAGGCTGACCTCTGCTTTCAGGGAATGGTGAACTTTTTTCACAATAAACCCAACATTTTGTTTTCACAAGTGGACAAATCCCCCACAGCTGCAATGTTTTATTCCCGTATATGCTCCCATGTACAGACATTTTCATCACTGAAATTGTTTGTACCTGGGTGAGCCATAAGAGGAAAATGCATAACTGGGTCATTTTCTCACCCCACTGAGTTCAGGTTTGGCTCTCTTGTCGAAAAATCTTGAGCCAAACAGTTGAACTCTGCTGCTTTTAAGCTGTGGGAGAGGCTTGTCCACAACTGGTGGTATTTGACGAAATTATCCGAAGACGTTGCATCGTTTTGGTGTTTTTCGTATCAGATGAAGAAAAAAAATGTGCATGACACTCGGCAATAGTTCTCCATTTCTTGTCTTCTGCTATTGCTCTGTCAACCTTTGATCTTGGCTGCAATATTTCTGTGTGGGTTGGCTTTAGTTTTGTCACTTGACACTTCTCATGCTTTTGTTTGGTTTTCTTTCTGCTGTGCATGTGCTGCTGTCTTGCCTCTGTCCCCGTCTACAGCCATTTGCGATCAAGGAGCCAGTCGCGGGAGGGGGATGAGCATTTAGTTAAAGTACTAGAAGAGGAAGAGACAGGCAAGAGAGGCGAAGGTGAAGGGATGAGGGTCAATAAAGAGGGGATTGTGCAGGGAGAAAGAAAGGGATCAAGGGACAAAGTAGACAAAGACAAGCAGCATCATGAAGAAATGCTGATGAAAGAGGACGACTTTCACCAGAGGAGTATCTCAGAGACTGACCTCAGGTAACAAGCGTGGCAGCCTCGAACCGCAGACTCCCACGAATCAATAGGAACCTCGATTTACCCTGTTGCTCATTTACTTTTATGTGAGGCATCACCATTGCGCATGCTTCCTTCATGGTGGTGAAGCAATCGTGTAGACATGGACGACAAAACCGCCAAATAAGTGTTACAAACACCAGAATTTAAGATAATGCCCTATGATGAAACCCAAGAGAGAGCTCTCAAATCAGTTTTTAGTATTACTGAAAGACCCACAAAGCGACCTCAACAATATAAGGTATGTAGCTTTGTCAGCTTGAAACTGATCCATATTGACTTCAGCCAAAGTTCAAATGGGGACATTTCACTAATTATCAAACAATCTCCTTGAATTCATTTTTTTTTAACGTGTGTGTCAGAGCAAGCACCCTCGTTATTTTGAGTACAGCACAATCAACGACGGCCCCTTTATTCTGGCCACATGAGAGTCTTCCTATTTGACAGAAATAAAACATCAAGGGCAAACCAGAACACATGTATTTATAGTCCGAGAGAAAGGCTACACTACAAGTGCAATTCACCGCAGGTGCCACGTTAGTTCTACTTCTCAACGCAAGTAATCCCCAGTATTTTACGGGCTCGAGCAAAACAAATTACAATAAAAGCAATGCGCCCCATTATGGTCTTTGCACGGCCCCAATGGCTGACAGGCTGTCTGCAAAAACACATTTCAGAAGGAAAGATTCTGACCAAGTTAAAAGTAGTGTTCAGGTTGAAAGTCAACGGTCACCCAGGAATATAGATAGCTGTCCTTTGTTTTGACTTGATGGCTGCACTTTGTGTTCCTTCACTGTGTGTCTGTGTTGCTCATTGTGCTGTCGGTGCTTTGTCCTAATCCCCTTCCTGTTACTGTGTGCCTGCCACTCCCATTTTCCACAACAGCCTGCAACATTCCCCCAAACCACCCTAACTTGAGTTCCAGCAATGCCAGAGCCTTTATCATCGTAACTTCAGTTTACTTTCGGGAAAGAGCAAACGTTTGTGTGCCAATATTTCAAATAAATACATGAGGAAATTAATTGTAGAGTAACATATTCAGTCACGCCTTTTTGCTTTCGAACATAATTTAAAGATTTGACTGAAAGTGAGCCGGATGAACCTGCTTTGTAACAGATGGAACATTTTCATGACGGCTGCAGTATAAATTTGGGTAAATTGCTGCAATGTGTGCTTTTTTTAAGAACCATACTATAGGTAGTCCATTATCAGATTTTTGTTTTAATATGATATCATTGACATGGAATTAAACAAAAAGACATAGAAACTAAAATACTTAAATAGCAAAAATGTATTTCAAAGAAAATGACCTGGGGAGAAAAATGAGTTTTTCAGACAACCATTTCCAACATGGGTTACATATTGTATGTCGAAACCAAAGCTATTCAGATGATTATTTGGGGCGTCCGAAGGCTAATCCTGATACTGAAATCAACATAACTCAATTTGAGTTGTGTACCTATCAACCGGTATTTTATCCCACCACTTGAGTAAACTGGCCCAGTTGCCGCAGGGTTAAGGGGTGAATTCTCCACACGATGTTTCAGATCTTCAGATTTAGAACAGGTCTCTTCAGAAAATATGTTAATGCCAATATCTTAATCTGGGGCAAAAAGTGCTGCCCGGTGTCACAAATCTTGGTCTCAGCCACAACGTTTGGGTCCTCCCAACAGGATAATGTCCCAAAATACAGCCCTAGAATGGCTAAGAACAAAACGTCAGAGTATTCTAAAGGGAGCCCTGTTCCAAATCCAATCAAAGCTCTGCGGAAAGAAGAGAAACATGTGGTTTTAAGGCACGATTCAAACCTGAATAGTTGGACAGTTGTCGACAGCTACACGGCTTACAGAAATTGGTAGTTATCAAACACTTGTTTCAAGAATATCTGTTAAAAATACCATAGTTTGGTTCTATTTTGTCTATATTATTGTTTCAGACACAAAACAATGCGATTTGCATCCAATTTGACTTCAGTAATTATTGTTATGGATGTTTTCCTTGTTCCTCGCCCCACTTGTTTCACAACATATCCATTTGCAAGGCCGTTATCATTCTTAGTAGGCAACGAAAATGTACTGGTAAACATCGATACAATGTGACAAATTTTCTTAGTTTCATTTGTACCCGTGTAGAATATCCTCCAATTTGGAGATTTTTTTTTTTAAGGGAAAAATGTGTTTTTCTCAAGTTACCATACTTGCAGACACCAAACCTATTCAATTTATTTTTCTATGTGTAGCATTAATTTTTAAAAAACATTAAAAAGGGAAGAAAATAAGCATTATTTCACACATTTTAATGCACACTGTTAAAATTATATTTTAATAATTGATCCCAACTCTTCACAATGTGGAGAGGCAAAACGACGTGAAGTTGAATGATCTGCCATGTTACCGCACGCACATTAGCCTACACAATGAAGTAACTTACTGTAGGCCGGTATTTTTGATTCATTCAGAGCCTTAAGATTATTCTTTCAATGACTGAAATCGGCCAGAACGGTATACATAAAGGAAGACACAGCTTGCCTCGAATGATAAAATGTTTGTTCATTGCTCAGCCATGCTCAAACCATGAAAGCACTGAAGCAGAGTGATACAACAGAAACATCGCTACAAGGTACATTTGCTTGTGACTCATTCCCTATGTATTCAGGTCACAGTGTAAATACACATCTACCCCGCATTGGCTTGGTGTGCAAACACCAGAAGAGCCAAATGTGGTTTTAGCCTTATGAGAACTTATGTTTCACAGAGACACAAAACACCCGACTCACTTGCACGCCAACGTGTCCAGTTGTCTCCAAGATGAAATACGAGTTCCTTTGACGCTTTTCGATCTCACATCTCATCTTCTTCGAATCTGTTTCACCATTGTTGTTGCCTTGGTAACGGTTCATTCATGTAAGAGAGTAAAGACCCGTGTTTTTAAGGCCGGGGACTCATCATTACTTAAAGGGAGGAGGGAATGTTTACTTAAACCCTGGTGTATCCGCACCATTTCAACAACAACTGGTTATAGTTACATTTCTGGGCTGAATTATTTCCAAAGACAATTGCAGACTTTAGTTGGACTTTATTTCTCATGTACACCTTTTGCATAACTTAGGTATACTGTGTGGACAAGCTTGCTTGACTATTTGCTTGGAAGAGCAGGAACCATATGGAGAGAATAGCAGGAACCATATTTCTCTGCTCCACTGAATAATTTAAGGGCTAACAAATGGGAAACAGTCCCTTGTTCAGAAAGTGTGTTAATTTTGAGATGACAATTTGAGAAAAGGATTGTTGGACATTTTGTCGATAGTCTTCCAATCTAGATGTCTGTCATTAAATTGCTTTGCCGTTAGCTTTTCCCTGCATCTTTTCAGTATATACAGGACATCCAATCTGAAGATCTCAGATGGAACTAAAGTTATGTCTTGGGAACATGTTGCCCAAGATGAAAATGCAGGTTACAAAATCCCCATGATCAGCATCATTCCATACCCGAGCAGCAGAATCAATCTGAAACCTCAAGATAGGCCGACATTTTCAAAGAGGCACGTTTGCTGTTTGGTGGGGGCTAAAACATTCACAGAGAAAATTGAACTCTATGAAGATTGGTGTAGTTTTAATTAATTAATTAGTTAATTATTTAATTTTTATTTTCTAGCTGGAGTGAATGGATCGGGCCGACTGATCTTGACTGCGACTGAATGTCAAAACACCGTATTATTAAATCATTATGTAAATTTTGCTCTTTTAGATCATGTATAATGGCTGTGCCGAGGGTGACGCATTGAAAAAGGCTCTATTTCAACAAACGCGTCACAATTTTTTTATTCAATTGCAATAATTACATAAGAGGACTGTGTCAGATGTCCCTCTGCTTCAGCAAATTATAGCTTATATTTCCCAAGAATAAAATCAAAGGGGGTCTATGCCACAGACTTTAGTTTTAAGGCCTGAATGAGCTTGGCTCTTCCGGGCCATTCATCTCTAGGCAAAATGACTGCATTATTCACAAGAGCACTCATGGCATATAGAAAATTTCGCCGAATGGCATAAATCGCATGATTAAAGCAAATTCGCCCACGTTATTACCTGAGCTTGATATACATTGCATATATATATATATATATATATATATATATATATATATATATATATATATATATATAGGCGGCCCGGTAGTCCAGTGGTTAGCACGTCGGCTTCACAGTGCGGAGGTACCAGGTTCGATTCCAGCTCCGGCCTCCCTGTGTGGAGTTTGCATGTTCTCCCCGGGCCTGCGTGGGTTTTCTCCGGGTGCTCCGGTTTCCTCCCACATTCCAAAAATATGCATGGCAGGCTGATTGAACACTCTAAATTGTCCCTAGGTGTGGGTGTGAGCGCGGATGGTTGTTCGTCTATGTGTGCCCTGCGATTGGCTGGCAACCGATTCAGGGTGTCCCCCGCCTACTGCCCGGAGACGGCTGGGATGGGCTCCAGCACCCCCCGCTACCCTAGTGAGGATCAAGCGGTACGGAAGATGAATGAATGAATATATATATATATATATATATATATATATATTATAATAATACATCACATTTGTAAGCGCCTTTCACAACACTCAAGGACACTGTACAGCCAAGACCAATAGTAAAACACAGATAAAATAATAAATAACGAAAGAAAGATTTAAGGCGGGTAGGCAAGTCTGAATAGGTGGGTTTTGAGCTGGGTTTTGAATAAGGAAAGAGAGTCAATATTACGAATGTTGGTAGGAAGTGAGTTCCAGAGTTTGGGGGCAGAGCGACTGAAGGCTCTGCACCCCATTGTACTGAGACGGGCAGAGGGTAGAAAAAGGTGGAGGGAGGATGAGGACCTGAGTGAGCGTGAGGGAATGGAGATTTGAAGAAGATCTGACAGATAGGGGGGCGCAAGATTATGGATGGCTTTGAATGTATAGAGAAGTATTTTGAAGTTGATTCTAAGTTTGACAGGAAGCCAGTGGAGCTGTCGGAGGATGGGGGTGATATGATGGAAGGAGGGGGTTCTCGTGATGATCCGGGCTCCTGAATTCTGAACAAGTTGAAGTTTATGGAGGAATTTTTGATGGACACCGAAGAGGAGTGAGTTGCAGTAGTCAATACGGGAAGTGACGAGACTGTGAACAAGGATAGCGGTGGTGTGCGGAGTGAGTGAGGGACGGAGGCGGTTTATATTGCGAAGGTGGAAATGAGCGGACCGGGCAATGTTATTGATGTGGGAGTGAAAGGATAGTGAACTGTCAAGGATGACACCCAGACTCTTCACCTGGGGGGAAGGAGATATAGTGGCATTGTCAATTGTGAGGGAGAAACTGTCGGCTTTGTTTAGAGTGGATTTGGTACTGACGAGTAGGAGTTCAGTTTTATTGCTGTTTAGCTTGAGGAAATTGTGGGTGAACCAAGATTTGATTTCTGAGAGACAGTGAGAGAGGGACGAGGGTGGGAGAGAAGCGTCGGGTTTGCTGGAGAGATAGAGCTGGGTGTCATCCGCAAAGCAGTGAAAGTGTAAGCCAAATTTGCGGAAAATGTTTCCGAGTGGAAGGAGGTAGACAATGAAGAGGAGCGGACCGAGGACAGAACCCTGGGGAACACCAGAAGAAACGGGGAGGGATTGTGAAGTAAAAGAATCAAGTTGAATGAACTGAGAGCGGCCAGCGAGATAAGAGTGGAACCAATGTAGAGGGGTGTTGGTGATGCCTATGGTAGAGAGTCTGTTGAGGAGGATGGGGTGAGAGATTGTGTCGAAGGCTGCACTCAGGTCAAGGAGGATGAGGATGGAGATAAGGCCAGAGTCTGCTGCCATGAGAAGATCGTTTGTGATTTTTATGAGGGCTGTTTCAGTACTGTGACGGGGACGGAAGCCGGACTGGAATTGTTCATAAAGACTATTGTCTGTGAGGTGGGAGTGGAGCTGAGAGGCGACAGTTTTCTCCAGAATTTTCGAGATGAAGGGAAGATGGGAAATGGGGCGTAGGTTATTGAAGTCATTGGGATATGAACCAGGTTTTTTCAGGATTGGGGTGACAGCTGCAGTTTTGAAGAGCACAGGAACAATTACAGTCGACAGAGAGGAATGGATAATGGCTGAGATGAAGGGAAGCAGAGAGGGTAGGCAGGATTTGACCAGAACTGTGGGGAGGGGATCGAGCTGACAGGAGGAAGTCTTGGATTTAATGATGAGGTCTGAAATTAATGAGAGATGGGGGAGTTCAAAAGAAGAGAACAGTTTGCAAGGGGTGAGAGGGTCAGATCAGGGGAAAGGTACAGAGGAGCCCAGATGCTGGTGGATTCTGTTGATTTTTTCCTTGAAAAAGAGGAGAAGTGCGTTGCAGGTGTCACGAGAGCAAAAGTGAGGTAGTAGGGAGTCAGGAGGTTGAGTGATTCTGTTCCAAAGGGAAAAGAGAGTCTTAGTATTTCCAGCATTGGAGCAGATGAATCCGGAGTAGTAATGTGATTTTGCTTGAGAGATGGAATCCTTGTAGAGGGATAGTTGAGCTGCATAGATGTCCTTGTGAGCAGTGAGGCCGGTTTTCCTATAAAGTCTCTCAAGCTGCCGGGTTTGGGATTTCAAGAAACGTAGATGAGGGGTGTACCAAGGGGCAGACCGAGTAAAAAGGACAGGGCGGGACTTGACAGGGGCGAGCGTATTGAGGATGCTGGTGAGACCAGAGTTATATTGGAAAACCAAGTCATCAGGAGATGAGTCAATGTCCGGAGTCAGGGTGGTCAGCCATGCAGTGAGAGAGTTAATGTCTTTAATATTACGGTAGACAATGGTCCGGGGTGATTTGGCAGTTGAGAGCTGGAGTGTAATGTTGAATGAGATAAGGAAGTGGTCCGTTATTGGAAGTTCATCAGCAGTACAGTTGGAGGGGGAAATACCAGAGCAGCAGATCAGATCCAGGGTGTGACCTTTGATGTGTGTCGGAAAATCTACAAATTGATCAAAACCAAGACTGTTAATTGAAGAAGTGAAGTCAATGGTGAGAGGAAGAGCAGTGTTGTCCATATGTATATTAAAATCTCCCAGGATTATTACATTTGGTGACAGAGAGGAGAGATGGGTGAGGACAGTAGACACTTCATTTAAAAAGTCGCGGTGGGGTTTGGGGGAGCGGTACACTGTGGCAATAATCGTGGGGATGGGTCCGGATATTTGACAGGCAAGGCATTCAAAGGAGGAAAGTGGCGGGAGAGAAACCGGAAGTACTTTCCACTTCTCGCGGTATACTATCGCGAGACCTCCTCCGCGACCAGAATTGCGGGGCTTGGAAATGTAAACAAATCCCGGGGGGGTGGAATCGTTCAACTGTGAGAAGTCCCCGGGAGTTTGCCAGGTTTCATTCAAGCAAAGAATGTCAAGCTTACGGTCCGTGAGGATATCTTGAATGAGATTACCCTTCCCAGTAAGCGAACGGATGTTAAGTAGCCCGAAGTTGACGGCGGCAGTCTCGCTGCTGCGTGGGCCGTTAGCCGACCTAGCCAAGCCGGCTAACGCACGATGGTCGTTGGATCGGCCGGCGTTTCTGGATGGCCGACGGGAGGAAGACCAGAAGGAGATGATGGTGTTGGATCGGTTGAGGCAGAAGCCCCGACGAGACCCACGATGAATATATTTCCGGGAAGGAAAGCGAACGATGTCCGGGAGCCGGTGTAGAGCAGGAGGAGGGCCCAGCCATTGGAAGCGGAGCCGAAGGAGCTCGGCCAACGAGTACTGGAGCAGACCCTTGACAGGTCGATGGAGGAGCGACAGGTTGACAGGTAGGATGCTGAGACGCCGGGACGAAACAGTCGAAGATAGTTGAGAGTGCGAGGCAGGCGTGAATGGGGGCTGGGTGGAATGACTGTGAGATGATGATCGTGATTCCATGCGAAACAGTAAAACAATCGAGCGTAAAAATACCGTAAAACACAAAAGTTTGTGGGAGAGCAGCGGCAGCCAAAACGTGCCAGCGTTCACTCTACCCGGAAGTCCCAGAATATATATATATATATAGACGCCACTATATATATGTCACCCCCCCTCGGGTGGTGTCCGTCCCTCATTCAGCTCGGGTCCTCTACCAGAGGCCAGGAAGCTTGAGGGTTCTGCGCAGTAACCTTGCTGTTCCCAGCACTGCACATTCTGGACTGAGATGTCCGATGTTGTTCCCGGGATCTGTTGCAACCACTCATCTAGTTTGGGGGTCACTGCCCCGAGTGCTCCGACCACCACAGGCACGACTCTCACCTTTACCTTCTAGGCTCTCTCCAGCTCCTCTCTGAGCCCTTAGTATTTCTCGAGTTTCTCGTGTTCCTTCTTTCTGATGTTTCCATCATTCCGCTGCCCTTTATCTATGATCACGATATCTGGTTGGTTCGCCATTACCATCTTGTCAGTCTGGATCTGGAAGTCCCACGGGATGTTCGCTCTGTCATTCTCCACCACCTTCGGAGGTGTTTCCCATTTTGACCTTGGGGTTTCCAGTCCACACTCCGCACAGATGTTTCGGTAGACTATGCCAGCCACCTGGTTATGGCGTTCCATGTAGGCTTTCCCTGCAAGTATCTTACACCCTGCAGTTATGTGTTGGATTGTCTCAGGTGCCTCTTTGCACAACCTACACCTTGGGTCTTGTCTGGTGTGGTATATCTGGGCCTCAATGGCTCTGGTGCTCAGGGCCTGCTCCTGAGCAGCCAGGATGAGTGCCTCTGTGCTGTCCTTCAGGCCAGCCCTCTCGAGCCACTGATGGGACTTCTTGAGATCGGCCACTTCAGTTATGGTCCGGTGGTACATCCCGTGTAGGGGCTTGTCCTCCCATGATGGTCCCTGTTCCAGCGCCTCATCTACTGTTCCCCATTGTCTGAGACATTCACTGAGTACGTCATCCGTTGGATCCTTCTCCTTGATGTATTCATGGAGCTTGGATGTTTCATCCTGGACAGTGGCTCTCACACTCACTAGTCCCCGGCCTCCTTCCTTTCGGCTTGCGTACAGTCTCAGGGTGCTGGATTTAGGATGGAACCCTCCATGCATGGTTAGGAGCTTTCGGGTCCTAACGTCCGTGGTATGAATCTCTTCCTTTGGCCACCTTATTATTCCTGCAGGGTATCTGATCACTGGCAGGGTATAGTTGTTTATTGCCCGGGTCTTATTCTTGCCATTGAGCTGGCTTCTTGGGACTTGCCTCACTCGCTGGAGGTATTTGGCCATAGCCGCTTTCCTTGTTGCCAGTTCGAGGTTGCCATTGGCTTGTGGTATACCGAGGTACTTGTAGCTGTCCTCAATTAGAGCTGTCAAACGATGAAAATATTTAATGTAATTAAAAATGTAACTGTCATAATTAGCTCAAATTAACTAATAATTAATCGTGATTACTCAAATTTTTTTTTTCTAAATTTCCTTTTATATTTTCTGTCCTATTTTTTCCCATTTTAATGCTCTCATCAACATGGAATTGTGGATCCGTTTTCTATGTGCAAGATGCAAATATTTACTGAAATAACAATTTCAATTTTCAATTTTACATGAACATTTTTCGCTTGGAGCAGTTATCCACACAATATTACTGTCCATCAACAACAGTGAAAAAAATATTTTGTCACACAACAGCTCCTTTACCAGCTCCTTTTAGGGAATCAAAACAGAGCGATACAAAATTATGAAGTGTTTATCTAAGGTAAACTAGTACTCAGCCTATAGTGGATTTCAGCATACGTTTTTCTCAAGTTTGCTTTGAACACAGCAGTCAGACTATGTTGATTCTGTTGGTCAACACTGGAGAGGTTTTTCAGCGTGGTGGCGACCACTGCACTGCTGAACTCTCGACGTGCCTCAGCGCACCGTCACTGTCAGACGAACACAGAGAAGCTCTACCCCCTTTATTTATATGGACATGGAACACGGTAACCTTCCACACAAAATAGTTCCAAACAAATAACTATCGTGTCCGTGGCATACGTCGTACTCAACAGACTACCTGTTCTTTATTCACCAGAGGCTCATCAACCTCGTCTCTTATTTCTCTCCTGAAACTCTCTCTCCGCTACGTACAATTTCTGTGCATAGCTTGTAATGGAGGCTCTCGCTGACAATCCGTAGTGGAGTCGTTAGAAGCAATGCGAATGATTTCAGCTTGAGTTGAGCTGTGGACAATGTTGACAAACTTGCTTCAGCAAATTTGTTCATCGTCGTGTTATCCATTTTCTTTGCTTTAAAATTATCCATAGCTGTCTATCTTATACGAGGGGGCGGAGTACTCACATCAGCTGTGTGCCTGGTCTTTTGAGTGCTATTTCATACTCGACGTGCTGTGATGATAGCTCGGTTTAGGACTACAAAACATACAGGCAACTTTGGTCTTGTCAGTGGAACTATCTGGCAATTTTTAAAAGTAAACTTTCCATTCATAAACACTTTAAGTATCCGTTTTCGGTGAGTCACGCTGGCAAAACAGACATGGGCGTGGACTTCTGCAGCACGCTTGTTGTTTTGTTTCCGGTTTATTTATAGAGCAACGTAACATCCACTGTGACGTGTGCCGCATTAATCTCGCAAGGAAATAATTAATCACATTAAAATTCATTTAAATGAATGCCGATAATAACGTGCTAAACTGACAGCTGTGATATATATATATATGTGTATATATATATATATATATTATATATATATATATATATAGATATAGATATAGATATAGATATATATATATATATATATATATATATATATATATATATATATATATATATATATATATATATATATATATATATATATACACACACACACAGTATATATACTGTATATATACATACTGTTCCGATTAAACTCGCCCCGAGGGCAGAGCAACTGAATGTACTGTATGTAATACTCGGTTTCAAAAAGTTGGGGCAGTACCAATGGGTAAGTGGGAAAATGCAGATCTGAAAGGAACTTTTGAGTCTGTGGCTCCATAATGTAGCTTGGCTCTTTGTTACTGGCTCCAAGTCAGACTTCTGATCATTTAGAAACTCCAAAATTATATTGCTGAATCGACAATGGGTCAAAATATATTTTGTTGGCAGAATATTTAAACAAGTGGAAAAGTTGTCCCCGCCTCCTCTCATTTGCCTGCGCCTTCTTGTCATGGTTTCCTACAGCGGTGCCATTTGCCTTTTAAGACAGGTTAGTACTTTCGAAGCCTGGCGGAAAAGCGCACATGCTTGGCAGCAGTGATTTTTAAATCCTGAAATTTAAGCGGTGTCATTTCCCCTTCAGGAGCATGCTGCCACGTTGACTAACAGAAATACTGTATCTAAAAAAATGCTTGAGGGACCGGATATAATCTAGCTAGCCAATGTAAATTTCTCCAGTGTGGGACAAATAAAGGATATCTTATCTTAGCCAAGATTTTTAGTCAGAAGTCCTTCCTGGCATGTGGCATCAACTCTATTAACCGGGCAGATTCTTGTACGTTGCAGCTAGTTGATTCTTTTACACCGGCACTACATTGGCTCAGTTTGACCAGAATAACAGCCGTTTTGAAAGAACGGGTTTGTTTTCTTTACTTACAGAAGACTTCATTATTAGCCTGACAGAATCAGCATTATCTTTATTGGCCAAGTGTGTTTACCAAAACACGAGAAATCTGAATAAAAAAACGCCCCGAAGCATAATGATGCCACCATGCTTCATTGTAGCCAATGTATAGTTTGAGTGGTGAGCAGTGTTTTCATCTCTCAAAGATTTATTGATTTATTTATTTTTCAAGCAGTTGAATACTTGTGAAGTGTATATGTTGCATTAATGGTGGGGAACGGCTTGGTGAATTTATTTTACATCACACAGTACAGGCATTTGAACAGAGGTGTGAGCACATTTTAGATCCACTGTATGTACAATGTGTGAGGCACAGGGTGTCCTGTTTTATTCTCCACTGAGTATTTTTCACTGAACACTGCTGTGTGCTAGAAAGCTTCTGTGCGTGCTCCAGAGCCATGTTAGCCTTTGCCAATAGTGTACACCTCCAGATTCCCATCGAGGGCCCGAGAAATCTCGAGGCTCAGAATTAATCCACAACACTGTGGCACTGCAAGCATTCAATATTTATGGATAGAAGGTAGACTGATCCACAGCAGAACTCATCTGCATGGGCACCAACGTAAACAGTTTTAAAAAGCAGAGCGAGTCGCTGTATTGTCCACATTGTGCGGACATCTGTCTTATTTCACCAGCAGCAGGACAGCAACATGAGAAACAGCCACTCCTCAGTACCAGTCCGTACAGTTCCACAGATAGCTAGCGTGATAGGGAGTAGCCTGTGTTCCAGTTTGAATGATCTGAACATGGTACAAGATTACTTTGTATTTAATAGAGCAGATTTTGCAGAGCCCAATTTGAGTAATTGATGGAATTTGCCGTCAAACAACACATGACTCTTTAAATACTCTCCCAAAAAATGACAAAGGTTAAACATTTTGAATTGTGATCAGCAGATAAAGGGTTCTACATGTAATCCATCTCATCAGCGATTCAAACCCCATGACGCAAAGCATAATTTGTCTCTTAAAGATAACATAACTGGATGAGCTAAAATAAGATCTTAATTTGGGATGTGGCCTAGATAGGAAGCACTCGACTTGTGAATTAATTCTCTTGGCAGACCAAAGTGTAGATCAGTGTAAGATATGAAAACAGATCTAAAACATGACTTGGTCAAAACACGATTAGTTTTTACCTTTATGGTACGTGGATGATATGGTGACCATGTAAACTGTAAAACTGTCAGTCTGGTAACCCACGCGATGCTGCAGATTTTTCTAAATGCTGTCAGGACATTTTAGGCTTTTTAAAGCTCTCCACCGAGTTTGGAAAAAGCAGATGACTAAATCAACTCACCACAAACCTTCTTACTTGCCGTTTTGAGTCATATCACACATCTTCCACGTTTTGTCTCCAAGGTCAAGTTCTGCAGTGATTACTTTTTAAGTAGGGATGACTAACACAGACAATAGATATTCACATGCTTTCTGTGCTTTGATTTGATCTTTGTGGAAAAACGAACCAGTAGCTTCCCAACTGTCCAGCCTATAGTTGAAAATGGTACCACATGTCAAATTCACCACACCTAGGCAGTCGTTTGGCATGCAGATCCACTCTGAGCCGTAACTCATCTATACCGTAAGTCATGAATTCCTGTACCTGAACTCTGTCCTTCTCTCCTTTTTACCCCACACCTCCCCATCCCCTCACACTCTCCTGTCATCCGCCCTTCTGCTTCCATCCTTCCCTTCACTTTCTGTCTACCTCTTCTCTTATCACATCCTTTCTGCTGGCCTCTTCCTGTCCTTTGGCCTGTTCTCTCTTCTCTGTTCTCTCCTGTGCCCCCCCCCCACCCTCACCTCCTCCTCCCCTGTCAATGGTGGTGGCTGACAGTGACTTTGCATCCAAAATGAAAAACAGGCAGATGGGCTCATCGGGCGGCGTGAATATGACGAAGAGCACCAGCATCAGCGGTGACATGTGTAACCTGGAAAAGACAGACGGCAGCCAGTCGGACACAGCGGTCGGCACGGTAGGCACTGACGACAAGAAGAGGCGCTCCAGCATTGGTGCCAAAATGCAGGCCATGGTTGGCATGTCACGCAAGAGCCGGAGCACCTCACAACTCAGCCAAACAGGTAAGGTGCCGCCAAACATCCACACTGATTTGCAGTATCTCTTTGTGTCTTATCAATGTGCATCTGTATCGTGGCCCTCTTTAGTTGTGTTGCAGTGTGTCTCTTACAGTGATGTCTATACTCAATTTTACCCAACGGTTCTTTTTCCCAACTTTTAACCTAGACAGGGTTTGGACTTGGCAAAGGCGAGATGAAGCCGACAACGTGACTTTTGCCTCATGTCTTCCTCTTTTCCTCTAGGCTATGTCAACTCTTGGAAATCCCTCTACTGTTTCCTTATTGTTATTATAAGTCTTATTCCGTTACTGCTTTAGAGTTTACATGACGATGCCTGCTGCTTCGACAGAAATCATTTATCATTTGTCTCTGTGTCACAGCTGTTTGAGCTTTGTTCTTGTTGCCGAGTTCCTGTCGTTGCTTTTAGTCTCGTGATGCTCATTTGAATATGCTGTTGGCATTCATAAACGCTGCCACATATTGCTTGTACGTGTCAGTGTAATTGAGAAAATGTGTTCTGGTGTCATTGAAATGCTGGTTTTGTTTTTTTAAATACGATTTCTTGGGATATTTGTCTTTATTTGTGTATTTATTTTGGGACCTGGTTCAGTTGTCAGTTGTATTCTGTATTAATTAAAATGTGGTCTGGCTATAAAAATACCTGTAGAATAGTGGCTGTTGCCCCGCAGGAATAATGTGAGCAATTCATGTGGAATTATATTCATGTAAAATTCCTGTCATGAGTTTAGCTGGTTTTGTCTTATTCAAGTAGTGTTCAGACAACAGTATTTCCATAAGATTTACAAGTGCTCTGATTTTGCCTCTGAACTTGTAGTTCCCAAGCTATTGATTTTGATTCAATTTGACTTAAGTGGGAGATGCCCTCTATTCTGTCAGTGTAAATTAAAATTAATCTGAGTACAACTGAATAGATAGACAAAGCAATAAATAAAAGTGCAGGAATAAGTGTGCATGCCTTCTTGCACCGCAACGTGTGATGCTCTGCTGTGCAAAGTATCATTGCTTACGTCTGATTGTCAAATGTTGATACTGTCGTAAACTGAGAACCTCTGAGTTGTAATGCTTTCCGTGGCCCACCCATAATTATGTGCGGCCCACTTTATGACCCTCACCAACCATTTGCTAATCGCTGCTGAATGTTAAGTGATGAATGTTTAATTAATGCTGCAATTACATTACACAGGTCCAGGCTTAAAAACATTATAGTTTTCATTCATCATCTTAATGGCTGACAATGGGTTCCTATATGTATACTTAATGCAGACTTTCAGGGAGAGATGTCAGAGCGATGGGGAGCACAAGTTGTTATGTTCCCTAGAACTTCGGTGTACAATGGAGCCTTGTTTTACTTTGTGCAGTCGTATTTCAACTGCCGATTTACAAACAGACCAAAACAAATGATTTTAAAAATACAACTCACCCTTACGCGAAATATATTTGATGTAAATCGTGAGAGCCCTGCGCCGGTCTCATCTTCTCCCGTCATCTTCTGTGATGGCAAGGCTCCAAAAAAAATGAAGCACCTGTCTGTTCCATTATTTCTCTTCCCTCGTGCTTTGAGTACATTTGAGAATAAATGTGCATGTTTTGTATTTGACTATGTTGCCAGTCACATTTCTGGTGAAATATCTTGCAGCGTAGTATGGCAACACATGTCTTGTGATTTTGGTGTATGTTGTGTTATGAGTCAAGTTATCGCTGCCACATAATTCTTGTCCAAAGATCATTGAACACAACATTTCAACGTCAAAGATGGAGCTTCACTTTGTGCTGCTACCCTTGTTCCTTGCTGCCAGTCTCCTGGTCCCGCTGGTATGGATATTTTAAGACTAAAAGGCCATAAGAATAGCCAAAGCGAGTAAAACAAAGTATTATCCTCATCAACCACCATCTTATTTTCATACTCTCTGACCCGCGCAGATCTAAGACTGGGTTGCTTTGTTAGCCGGACATGTCGCTCCTCAAAAGAGCTTTAGGCCATGGCAGCAGACGGGCAAGATGAAAGTCGTCTCCAACTTGTCTGATTGGAAGACAAAATGCCCAAAACACGTGATTAGTCGATTTCAGGCTTTCAATGTTCATGCGAAGTAGTTAAGTCGAGTTGTCAAGTTGTCATTTCAACAGGAAATTTTGACAATCCCACTTAAACCCTTCATTTTCATATCAACTGAATGATTACCAAGGAGGAACACACAACACCACCCAACAAAACCCCAAATTCAAATTTTTTTACCACTAACACCCAAACGCGAGGAAAGCAAGCAAAGTCCGCACAGGAGGGCCTGAGCTGAGAACATAGTACCTCTTGACTGTGATGAAGGTGTGCGAACTCCTTCAACATGTTTACCTGGATTACACATTCTTAACAATATTTATAATATCAGCCAAACATAAAAAGAGTATTCAAAAATATTGGCTTGGATTGTGGAATTAAATGGAGGGTGAATGACACGGACCTGAGACAGGCTGTACACTGGCAACCAGGCCACTGTGTTTGTGTTATGACTAACTTTGAACTTCCAATTTTATATTTTTAGACTTCTAACCACAGATCAAAAAGAAAGAAAAAGACTTCCCCTTCGCCGCTTCTCTTCCAAAAGCTCTCAGTCAATCAGGAAGCTTGATGAAACATGACCAAAAGCGTGGTAAATTGAGTGCAACAGGGTGAGTGGGTTGCTGCTACATGCAATACTTACCTTTTCAATGGGCACCTGACATGATTTTCATCCATTAAGAGGTGTAATGATTAATTGACAATTGATTGTCGAATTAATAATTATTTTTGATCATCAATTAATTGCTTAGAGACCTTGTTTCATGATAAATTGCTTTTACTTTGGAAAACAATGAGCAACCTTTTTTTAAATGTGACAAATCAAACCACTGATTAAATCATATTGAACTAATCTTTCTGCATTTTCCACACTGCCAATTTGAAATCATGTGCTGTTTTGGAATGAAGCGATGGTTCATTGATTAATCAACAAATAATTGACAGATTAATCGAGTGCAGCAATAAGTTAGTTGGAGCCCTACAACCATCCTCATAAATAAATAAATGAATAACCATTTGTTGGATTTCAAAATAATATGGTGTTCCTTCATGATCTACTCTTAAACTGTGAGATTTTAACAAACTATATAGAGTGACATTAAAAATTAAATAGACCAGTCCAGATCTATAAAAAAGGTGAACGTAAATTTGCTCCTAAAATTCCAACTAATTTAGCCTGATGCTGTCACTGAAGTCCGGAAGGAAATGAAGAAAGCAAAAGAAGCCTGGATAGAACAGTGCAGCGAGATACAGGAAAGCCTAGATAAGAAGGACTGCACGACTGTCCGTGTTTTATGTTATGTGTTTATTATTTTACTTTATGTTAACTGTTTTGTAAAGCGCTTTGTTACAGCTGCCGCTGTTGTGAAAGCGCTATATAAATCAGCATGTATTGTATTGTATTGTATTGTAACAACACAAGGAAAGCATTCCAAGTGGTGAAAGACTTGACCACCAAGAAAAAAGGAAGACCTAGCAGCATACAAAGCAAGACCGGAATATGCCTCACAGAAGAAAAGGATGTCCTGGACAGATGGACAGAATACTGCAAAGACCTGTACAATTACAAACTAAATGGGGACCCATCAGTACTCAAATGACCACTAACACCACCAGAAGAAGACTCAAGCCCCATACTGCGCGAAGAAGTGGAACTAGCCGTCAAGAAACTTAAAAAAGGAAAGTCTGCCGGAGCAGACAATATCCCTGCGGAACTAGTCCAAGCAGGAGGAGAGGCAATGATAACAGCCCTCACAAAAATTTGCAACCATATATGGAGTACCGGAGTCTGGCCAACACCCTGGACTCAATCATTAATAATCACCTTGCCGAAAAAAGGAAATCTACAGCAGTGTGAAAATTATCGCACTATCAGCTTGATCAGTCACCCAAGCAAAGTCCTGCTGAAGATCATTCTGCACAGACTGAAGCCCATAGCTGAGAACATCATAGCTGAGGAACAGGCTGGATTCAGAGCAGGACGCAGCACCACAGAACAGATTTTTAACTTAAGATTAATCTGCGAAAAACACCTACAGCACCAAAAAGACCTATACCATGTATTTATAGATTTCAAAAAGGCCTTTGACAGGGTATGGCACGCAGCCCTATGGACCACCATGCGCAAGTATAACATCGATGCCAACCTCGTCCGAATCATCGAAAACCTGTATGGAAAGGCCTCAAGTGCTGTCCTCCTGAATGGAAGTATCGGCAATTGGTTTAAAACTACAGTCGGTGTGCGTCAGGGCTGCCTACTCTCACCCACCCTCTTCAATTTGTATCTAGAGAGGATCATGGAAGATGCCCTTGAACATCATGAAGGCACAATCTCCATCGGAGGGAGAAACATCACCAACCTCAGATTTGCTGATGACATAGATGGACTGGCAGGAATAGAAGATGAGTTACAGCGACTAGTAGAACACCTGGACGAAGCAGCTGCCTCATATGGCATGGAAATATCTGCCGAAAAAACAAAGCTGATGACCAACAACAATCAAGGCATCAATCTTGATATCCGAGTCAGTGGGAAAAAACTAGAAACTGTGCAGTCATTCAAATACTTAGGCTCTATTATCTCAGACGAGGGCTCGAGGCCAGAGATGTTGGCAAGAATTGCTCAAACATCAACAGCAATAGCAAAACTCCAAACCATCTGGAAAAATAAGAACATAGCTCTGCGCCCAAAGATCCACCTTCTACGCTCCCTTGTCATGTCAATCTTCCTATATGCATGTGAAACCTGGACACTAACAGCAGATCTCCAAAGAAAGATCCTTGCAATGGAGATGAGATGCTACAGGAAGATATTAAACATCCCTTACACCGATCATGTAACAAACGAGGAAGTTCAAAATAGGATACAACAAGCTATCGGACACCATGACAACCTACTCACCATCGTAAAAAGACGGAAGTTACGGTGGTACGGCCATGTTACGAGATCATCAGGCCTTGCAAAGACGGTGCTACAAGGAACTGTACAAGGATCTCGCAAACGAGGAAGGCAGAAAAAGAGGTGGGAGGACAACATCAGAGAGTGGACCAACCTGGATTTCGCAAAGTCCCAGAGAGCGGCAGAAAACAGAGACGGTTGGAAAGAAACGGTGAAAGGGTCTTCACGGGCGCCCCAACGACCACAACCGAGGTCAAGGGATAGGTGACAGGTGACAGGTGTGTCACTGAAGGGTTTTCGGTTTGCCACTTGAGCTAAACATACTGTCATGGGAGGAGGGTGTAAAACTGCCTCAACATGAAGGCCAGCGTTAGAAAGAGTCACGTTTTAACTGCAAGTGTCGATGCGTAAGTGTGCGTTTGTACATGTCTGGCTGCTATCACTGCAGTGAGTTGTGTTTAAAGTGTCCAGGTCCAGAGTTGCTTGTTGACGCTCAGCACGGTTGAGTCCCTGGCCTCATCAATCACGATGATTTCTTCACTGCACTTCTGGGATGTTGCGCTCTTCTGCCGTTACGGTAGAACGGACAGAATTTTTTAGATTCTTGTCGTCTGAGGTGCATATCATTTCCTGTTATGTTGTCGCCCCTTTGGGACCACGTCACACTCTAATACCGTCGTGCTTACCTCTGTTAGTCATGCCGTTGTGAAAGCGCAGTGCAACTTCGGGGGTCTCCAAAATAAGAACTACGTTTCTTTTGAACCAAAATTCAAGATCTGAAACTAAAGTTATCAGGTCTAAAGAAAATCCCACTCAAACTAGTAAACTGGCTTTCATCAACAGCTCAATTCATTCCTTCTGCCTCCGTTATAAATAATCTGGTGATTAGCCTCAGAAACACAGAGGGCTTGAAAAACAGCAATACAACGTTAGGCAAAATAATTGTCACCCTTAATGAGGAGAACACAACGAGTAGCAGTACATCTTTGCGGCAGTTCTAATTACCTTGTCATCCTTGAGACGTGTCACGTTCGCAACATGTTTTCCTGGAAATCTCGTAAAGCCCATGTGCTGATGTGCAGTAGGTGTATGGGTAAGAATAAACTTCGAAAGTGCAAAAGTTGAAACATCACGTGTATGTGTTGTTTGAGTAATGCCGTCTACTTTTGCCACGTGTCCTTTGACGCGCTTGGCGGGGGAGACTGAGACAGATGGGAGACTGATTGTTGTATCTTTCTTGCTTGACTCGGATCATTACTTTGTTCTCGCTGTTGTTGGAACAGCATATTGCCCCTATTTCTTTCACTGCCTCCTTTCAGTGACCACTCTAACCGCAATTCCATCTAATTCTAATCAAGTATACTGTATGAAATTCATGAACCACAGTAATCAGGAGAAGGAAATTTCAGTTTAAAGGTCCAGGATCATTTTGACTATGGTACATTAATTTGGGAACGATTAAGCATTCAGCTTACCTATGTGATGTAAATGACTTGATGTTTCCATTTAAATTCCTATTTTTTACCCCTCACTCATCGTCAATGTGTCAGAATGAATGGAAACCAAATGAAGTGAACTTTCATCGCAGGTTTAATTGGCTCCACAGCCAAGAGCATTGGAACAGTGAGCCCAATTCCTTGTATTTTTGCTGGAAACACTTGAAGACATCAGAAGAGGAAGAGGAAACAGGGATCACCAGTTCAACCTTCCCTTTACATCTGAACTGGTTACACAGCTTAAAGTGAGGACTGCTCACGCGCCCAAACATACAAGCTCACCTGTGAAGGTGTAGAGATTATGTCATGGGCTCGGCTTCCGTCTGCTTCTTCTTTTTCATTGATGACAATACAAGCTGGCAGCGGTAAAATGAATTGAGAAATCTACAGAAACATTCTTTCGGTGACTTTCAAGAAACAAAAGTGTTCAGGATTCATCATGCAACTGTCTTATTATCCATCCATCCATCCATCCATTTTCCGAACCGCTTGATCCTCACTAGGGTCGCGGGGGGTGCTGGAGCCTTTCCCAGCTGTCTTCGGGCAGTAGGCGGGGGATACCCTGAATCGTTGCCAGCCAATCGCAGGGCACACAGAGACAAACAACCATCTACACTCACAATCACACCTAGGGACAATTTTAGAGGGTTCAATCAGCCTGCCACGCATGTTTTTGGAACGTGGGAGGAAACCGGAGTACCCGGAGAAAACCCACGCAGGCCCGGGGAGAACATGCAAACTCCACACAGGGAGGCCGGAGCTGGAATTGAATCCGGTACCCCTGAACTGTGCTGTCTTATTATGCCAAGCAAAACAACAAAGAAGTTTTGTTCATAAGAGGAAAAAACAGGTTTGAGACTAGCCAAGTCAGTCTCCAGACGTAAACCCTATAGAGCATGCATTTAACTTGTTCAAGAGGACACTAAAGCAGACCCCCCACCAAGAAAAAAAAAGAACTTGTGATGAGAGCCTGGAAAAGAATCGCAATGGAAGAATGCAAATGTGTTTTTTTTATATATATATTAATGCGTCACAAGTTTGATGCAGTTATTGCAAGCAAGGGATTTCCCTGTAACCCGAACGAAGTCTTATTCATTTATTAAGTCTGGGTTCCAATACTTTTGGTCACCCACAAATGAATCTTGAGATGAAAACACCAGGCAAGTAAAGCTCAAAGGTTTATCTCTTGTCTCATGATTGCTTTTTTCATATGTCAAAGCCAGAAGTGTTGGGCTCACTGTTCCACGACAATTAGAGGGGAGAGTTGGTGAACAACCAAATTTTGATCCAATTTAGAAAATCTGGGAAATTGAGAACAAAATTCTCAATTAGGCGGCCCGGTAGTCCAGTGGTTAGCACGTCGGCTTCACAGTGCACCGGTACCGGGTTCGATTCCAGCTCCGGCCTCCCTGTGTGGAGTTTGCATGTTCTCCCCGGGCCTGCGTGGGTTTTCTCCGGGTGCTCCGGTTTCCTCCCACATTCCAAAAATATGCATGGCAGGCTGATTGAACACTCTAAATTGTCCCTAGGTGTGAGTGTGAGCGTGGATGGTTGTTCGTCTCTGTGTGCCCTGTGATTGGCTGGCAACCAATTCAGGGTGTCCCCCGCCTACTGCCCGAAGACAGCTGGGATAGGCTCCAGCACCCCCCGCGATCCTAGTGAGGATCAAGCGGCTCGGAAGATGAATGAATGAATGAATGAATTCTCAATTACGATTGAGAATTTTGAGAGAAACATGGGTGAGCGCTGAATGGCTTGGCGAGGATTCCAGTCGAATCTGTCCGCTTTCAGCACAGTCACAGCCGGTTTGAG
Organism: Hippocampus zosterae; assembly: GCF_025434085.1. Lineage (NCBI taxonomy): Eukaryota > Metazoa > Chordata > Actinopteri > Syngnathiformes > Syngnathidae > Hippocampus > Hippocampus zosterae. Next base: position 19,491,516 of record NC_067455.1, on the reverse strand, counting down.
ACCAACCAAAGTGCACCGTGTTGTTTTTCCAGGAAACAGACTTGCGCTAGGGTGCAAATGGATAGGATAGGCCTTCACAAAGAAGCACAAGAAGAGGAGCCATTAAATATGACCCAATTACGTACGTATTACGTTGTAATGTTGCTCTGTTTTGTCCAACTTCCCACATATGTGCGAGTGTAGAGTTGTGCTGACCCAGATGAAACCTTAAGTGGCACACTTGTGGAAATAGGTTGCCGCATCTCACAGGAATAAACGTATGCATTTATGCTCACGCGTCAAGGAGATACATGTTATTGTAACATTATTTCCAAAGGTCTTTTTTTTTTTTGCCTTGCACTGCCTTGTCGGTGCAATCAGCCATGGGATATTTTCTTATTTGCTTTATTAACGTGCGACAGTGGCCATTTAGCAAGTGCGTGATGGTTTGGCTTTTGAAGTTGAAGTAGCATTTAGCAAGAGATTGAACCTCTTGTGCTTGGGATGTCAGTCATTTACCTTCCATGTACGACACTCATTGTTGGAATACGGAAGTGAACTTCACATTTTGAGTTCAAGCTATATGAATTCAGACCACCAGAGAAGTCTACTCAAAGCAGGTTGACATCGAATGTTTGGATACGTTTCACACTAATTTAAACAGAATGAGAGAGAACGGTTTTGTGGCGATGTGGTACACGAGCGATCAAGTGAAAAGAGGCGAATGATGGATGGTAGATGACGTTTTTAGGTTGAGCATGTGGATGTGATCATCTTATGGAACTCTCATTTTGTGCAAACAAAATTGCTCCCAAGTCAACACAGCTGTGTAATGCTAGTTAATGGGAGGGAGAACAATCAAAGGAGCAGAAAATGGCACATGCAATTGGAGTGGCTGCTATGTGGCAAGGCAGCTGGCAGGCAGACTGACGGCTTGTTTTCTCTGGCCTCTGTGGATAGCATGGGGATCCGAGGGGATCGTGATACCAATGATGGAACAAAAAAATACTGATGAATAGGAATGAAAGTATCAGCGACGAATAACGCAAAGAATTTTTTAAAAAAAGGATAAAACTGGACTCAGTAGGGAGGTCTCTACGTATCTCTGGGTAGAGCTTCTTCACCCATACTCTCAGCTGAGGTTTAAGAAGGCTAGCCCTCTGATTGGTGGAGCGAGAATCAGCACCCCCCCACCCTCCTCCTAGAAAAGAAAGAGGTGCTGCAGGCAGCATCGGGCACACAGCAGCACAAATCCCAGCCGCACCTCAACAGACAGACTAGTCGACAGACAAGATCGATTTGCTAAACACAAATTCGACCAGTTGAATTTGGAAGCTCGACCTGTCGATCAATCGATTCACCGCATTGAGGACGCGTGCCAGCCATCACAATGGGCAGGCAGGGGCATGATTCCTCTGCTCCGGCTGCTGGGATGCGTATACAGCGCTCCCAGAGTAAGATGAGCTTATCCGCGTCGTTTGAAGCGTTGGCAGTCTACTTCCCCTGCATGAACTCCTTTGATGAAGACGATGGAGGTAAGATGACTCCGAGGGATGCTGTGTGTGTGGGATTCACCGCCAAGCTTCAGTCAACAATGTGCCGCGGCTGTGAGCTACATGCAATTCTGTGCATCGTTTAGGCTATTGATTTGTCGTGAAATCCTCAGCTCATGGAAAACAACAATTTAGGACGTGCAATGAGTGATTGCTTCTAATTGACTGTGTGGTAAAGATCCTACCGGTTGGATTTACACATTTGAAGTATTTGTAATGCAGAACAAAACTCATGAATCACTTGCAAACGAATTAACCAATCCAGTACATTTCGGGTGAGGTGCATTGCCCTTGCCAACAATGCACAGGCTGCTTACAGTCTTGGATCCATTCTCAAGTTGCTCTGCGGAATGCATTGCAATGTTGTGACTGAAATATCCATTTTAACACACCAACTCATGCTCACTTTGTTTTTTTTAAGTGACTAAACCAATCAATCTTGAAACAAGATGCAGAGATGTCTTGCTGTGTCATTAAAACTGGTGACACACCACTATGCTCATCGAAAAAACTGGTTGGCCTCTAAATATGTATTTTGGAGGACCGACAACATGTTTTGAGTTTGACTAACTAAATCTCTTGGATATGAGCTTTGGTTTATCACCAGTGTTACATTTGAACTACATGCTTTGGAAGCATGTATTGAAAAATATGTATTGAAAATACCCCTATGAATTGGTTCTGGTTGCCAGCCTACTCATGCGTCATTAATATTCATATTTATGCCAAAGGTGACTTCTGAACATTATACACTGTTGGCACTCATTGTGCCATTTATTTTAGATTTGTTAACGCTTGAGTACGCTTGCAAGGAAAAGTTTGCAAGCTATTCAGTGCTCGTTGTTGATGTTGCATTTTACGCAGTGATATGACTCCTTTTCATCCTTGCAATGTCATCTTGAGCATTTGAAATGGCTCTGCCCTTGTTTTGATTGTGTTTTGTGAGCACCGTAAATGCTGTATGAAAAAATACTGTGCGGTCACATTATTCTGAAATGCAATCTAAAGAAGCAGGGGGACAAGAAAACAAAACGGATCATGCAGATATAATTTGTTGATTCAATAAACGCAGCAAGCGTACTACGATTTCAATGACATCCAGCCAGACATCAAAGAATCTGTCACTGTTGCTCGGCTTGAATGGTGCTGTGAGCAGGATGATTCTAAAATAGGAAGGATACAAACTTACAGCGGCATATATTTAGCTGTGCGGTCATCATAGTCGAGGTACGTCTGACACGTACGTGTGCTTTCATGAAGGCTGGGAAATTGTGAACATACGAGAGTTCACTGGCTGATGCAAGCAGTCAACTGTCATGTTCGATCAGCCAGATGAGGCAGATGTCAGATAGTTCTTGGGGAGTAGCTCCGAGATTTTCTGGTGTGACATGAAGCCACAGTTTATTTATTGATTTATGGATGTATTTATTGATGGTGTGTTTGTCAAACTGAAACTCCCAGTTTAGCAGATGATGCTGTCTGTGATTCAAGTGTCTTTCGTGTTTAGTTGGATGCATTACTGCAGTGATTCAATCCCAAAAATGACCGAGCATCCGTCCGTCCGTCTGTCTGGCTCCCTCTTTTTTTCATTTCCTCTTGTGCTGTCTTCTCTATTGTGTATGCAGAAGCAGGGGGCAAGAAGTTGCGCAGCACCATCCAGAGGAGCACCGAGACGGGCCTGGCGGTGGAAATGAGGAGTCGGATGACTCGTCAGGCCAGCCGAGAATCCACAGACGGCAGCATGAACAGCTACAGCTCCGAGGGAAAGTAAGCAGACAAAGCCCTGCACTGTATTTGATTTTGTTGTCTTCCCAGCACCTGAACTCAATCCAGCTGCTTACCTCCTGTCATTTGACATATATACAGTATGTTCATCACCACGGTAACAAGCGTGTATTTGTGGTCTAGTCTCATCTTCCCTGGAGTGAGGCTGTCCTCAGAAGCTCAGTTTAGTGACTTCCTGGACGGGCTCGGGCCTGCCCAGCTCGTCGGACGACAGACGCTGGCTACACCACCAATGGGTAAACACAAGAATCTTCCTTTCGCCGAATCTTAGGAACATGTGGAGGAGCTTTCTGCTTCTGCTGTTTTTGCCCATCTTTTAAATGCGCACCTTGGACATGTTTTATTTTAGGCGACATCCAAATCGGCATGGTGGAAAAGAAAGGAGCGCTGGAGGTGGAAGTCATCAGAGCTCGCGGCCTTGTCGGAAAACCAAATTCCAAGGCGCTGCCAGGTAAGAGCAGGCGTGATGTTAACAAACAATGACGGCAATTCCGTTGGTGTGTGAAAGTGACTTATGTTGTTTGGCCCTTTCCTCCCAGCACCCTATGTTAAGGTCTACCTTTTGGAAAATGGAGTCTGCATAGCCAAAAAGAAGACCAAAGTAGCAAGAAAAACCTTGGATCCTCTTTACCAGCAGCAACTGCCGTTTGAGGAGAGCCCCGGAGGGAAAGTTTTACAGGTGAGAAGAGAAAAATAGAAAAACGCAAGTGCATGGCCTGAGTTTGTCGCGTTCGTTTGACTCACGTATATGATGCGACCGCTTTTTAGGTGATCGTCTGGGGCGACTATGGACGTATGGACCATAAATCATTCATGGGAGCAGTTCAGATACTGTTAGACGAGCTGGACCTGTCCAACATGGTGATCGGCTGGTTCAAGCTCTTTCCTCCCTCCTCGCTGGTGGACCCAACTCTCGCCCCCCTGACAAGAAGAGCTTCCCAGTCCTCACTGGACAGTTTCTCACGGTCATAGCAGCGTGCGGACTGACAGCGTTGTTGTAGCAGTCGGTGTTGCGATGACAGGTCACGCCCCCCGGTTACACTGCATGCTTGATGTTGTGTCTTCTGAGCCTGTTTCTCGGGGTGCAAATGTGATCCTGTGTTTTGAGCAAAAACCTCACACACGCGGCGCATCGCAAGCGTCTGGCGGCCCAAGGATTGCCGGGTGATGTTGTTCTTGCTGTCGGAAGGAAACTGGAATGAACTCCTTAGCACGAGGAATCCGTCATATCCAGGTTTTCGTCCGGTTCGAAGCCATGGGGGTCAGCACTGGGAACCGCGAAACGAGTTCTACAGAAACCCTTTTTCGAATGAAAATTAAACGTTTGGCTTTGTTTTCCAGTTTTGGATTTGTTTTTATTTGTTTCTTTTTCCTGTCTTAGTATTTTTATTTTTTTTTTAATGTCCGAAGGGAGTGACAGTGGCTTTTACCTCCAGATGCTTGGTCATGCCCCACCAATCGGCCTAATTGTAGTGAGCTTTTTTTGAACCATTAAATAGGGTGAGTCTTGTCCCAGCTAGAACCCATACGTCCCCAAATCCGAAAAGAAAATAGCCTGCAGACTTTTGATATGTGCTCAACCAGGCAGCAGGAATCAAGAGGTAATATTGCCGTGGCTACAAATTTCCAATAATGGGTCGTCAAAACTCCGGTGAAAAGATGGGCAATCCACCATCTTTGTTTCACTCTTTCTCTTTTTGATATAAAGTATTGTATGAAAAAGGTTTCAGAAAAAAATATATATTTTCCCTTTTTAGTTCATTTGCATGAATACAAATTTAGCTGAGTACTACAAAACAAATGTTGTTTTTTTTTCTTAAGGCTGTAACTTGGAAAAAAGATGAAGAAAAAGAAATTGAACAGATCAGCCATTTCCAACCATTTTGTATTCTTTTTAAAGATGTGTTTCATTAGTGCATGGTTGGAGAATGAATGCAAGATCACAATCAAGAGAAAAGTCATTGTTGATCAGTCCTGAGACCGTACGTTCATGAGTCAGTAAGATCATGGAAACAAAAGGGACATTTTGGAGTACAGTATTTAACAGATGTTTTATGAGACACACACAAATAAATAAAAATAATGACAATAAATGTAAATGGCTTATTTCATGGTGAAAAGGCTGAGATAAAGATTATGTGAAAATTGTACATGATTCTCTTTTTATTCCTTCTCCCAGGGTACTTTACATTGTACTGTTCATTTCTACCAATGCCCCCCGCCCCCCCAAGTAGTGTCCGGATTTGCTCTGGTCCAGATCTGGCAATCTCACAGTTCTTGATTTGTTTTGGTATGCAATTTAGTTCTGATTTGATTTCTTTAACAAGCATGTTGAAAAGGATTCTCTGCAACATGGCTTGGGCACACCTTAAAGTAACTCAGCATGTTTTGATATAAGATGATATTTGGAATTTTTGCAGTTTTCTTGTACAGTGCATGTCAATGTCATTCATTTTTCTCCCTCACGATGAATTAATTGTTACACCAAATTGGTTTTCAGTCACCCAATGACCAATTATCGAAGTTCCCGAGCTCATATTATTTTGGGGATATTGAAGAAAAAAGTGACAAGGAAAATATTTTCTTCTTAAGGGGGTTGAGGAGGTGTGATGACAAGTATATTTGATTTCGCTATTGTTGTCAAACTTTCAAAATATTCTGTATTGGTACAGCAAAAGGTCAAGACGTAATCAAGAGGAAGCAAACCTGCAAAATAAAGATGTGTTGCTGGAGTTCCATAGAAGCACTGTTTAGGAGATGAGCTCATCACAAGTTCAAATGAGATGGAATATTGCCACAGAAAATGCTTTTGTTCTTGTTTTCATGAAAATGACATTGATTTCATATATTTTTGTTAGTTTTCTTTTCAAAGCCAAGACCTGATAATTTTTTATTTTCTATTTTTAGTAATAATCAAAACGTCTAATGTCTGATAGGTTAATAAATTGCATAGCTGCAGTTGTGTCTGAATGAAAATGTACTGGGGCATTATTCCTTTACCACATGGAGATGTCCAAGGATGTTTTTTTTGTTTGTTTGTTTATTTTTCTGTCACAGTCTGCAGTCTATCTTCTAATTTTGGATTTCCCATTGTACATACATACATAGATGTCAGATTTTAAATAAACACAATACCGTGATGACACTTCTGGAGCAGGAAAAATGCCTCACATGATGAAAAAGACATTTAATTGATCCTTTTGACTGCCTTTAATTTATGTTTCTCTTTCTTTTTGTGCAATGTGTTCATGCCAAGGCTTGTCTTGGTTAACAAGTATGGTTGAGTACAGAGATTTATGTAAGTTATTTTTCAAATTAAAAATTAAAAAAACATGATATTACACAAATGCTGATTGTTGTGTGATTATCGGTTTTAGCGCAAATACACTCACGCACCACATCCTCCTTTAACTTGCTGGTTTCCTCACAACCTGAATCAACAATGGGGAAAATTGTCGGCCATCCATCCATTTCCTATGCCGCTTTTCCTCATTGTGGTCATAAGTGAGCCTTTTCCAGCTGACTTTACGCAACAGGTGAGCTACAATTGTAGCGTTCAATAAACGTTGCAGAACAAGCTGCTTTAGCGGTAGCCATTTCACTGGGGTACATTTTCACAATTGACTATTTTGTTTAGCATTATGTATATCAATTGTTTGGTTTGGCTTCTTTTTGTTTTTATTTTCGGGTTTAAGCACACGTGGCAAATGCTGTTGATTCTTGTATTGTACATAACATTAAAGTGTTTGAAAAGGTGGGTTTTTTTTGTTGTTGCTGCTGTCAGTGAATAAGGCTCATCCATCCATCTATCCATCCATTGTTCGATCCGCTTATCTTCACAAGGATGGGGGGGGTGGGGGGGTATCCCAGCCAGTAGGCGGAGGACACCCTGAACCAGTTGCCATCCAATCGCAGGGCACACACAAACGAACAACCATCCACGCTCACAATCACACCTAAGGACAATTTTGAGCAGGGGTGTCAAACTCAGGTCCTGGAGGGTCGCTGTCCTGCATGTTTTCTAAGTCTCCCTGTTGCAACACACCTGATTCAAATGATCAGATCATCAAAAAGCTCTGCTCAAGCCTGACATTCAACCTGTTCATTTGAATCAGGTGTGTTGCAACAGAGAGACTTGGAAAACATGCAGGACAGCGGCCCTCCACGACCTGAGTTTGACACCTATGATTTAGAGTTTTCAATCAGCCTGCCATGCATGTTTTTGGAATGTGAGAGGAAACCAGAGGACCCGGAGAAAACCCACACAGGCCCGGGGCGACGTGCAAACTCCACACAGGGTAGCCGGAGCTGGAATTGAACCCCGTACCTCTGCACTGTAAGTACGATGCGCTAACCACTGAGCCGCCCAAGATGGCTCACGTATCTTAAAATAATTTGAGGCCTTTGGTGCCAATATGGTAAATATACAAATACAATACAATACAGATGTATTGAGATGGTGCTTTCACAACACGTGCAGTTGGAACAAAGTGCTTACATATAAAACATCAACAAAAATAGTTGCCCTGACTCTTCTCATACGAATACAACTACTACTATGGACTACTCACATGGCTCGCCTCATGTCATTCAGACCTCATGCTCATCTTTGGGAAGCTCCTCCAGTAAATTTGTTGAGTCTAACTATCCAAGAAAATGTCAGATTGGAGACATTCGACAAAATAATGATTCTGAATTCATTCCTCGGTGTTTGCAAAGCCGCAGAGACACTGTAAATCTGTCCAATTCCATGTTCCATCCACTTCCCCAAGAAGTAAACTGTCATGATTTGTAACCTGCTGGTGAGATTTTTGCATTCCACAGCATCAGGCTTCTGCAAAAAAATCTCCTCATACTCAAATGGTGCGGAATTCTGTCCCGCACGTGAGCAGGCACCGCTGGATTAAAGAGCTCAAAGTAGTTTAGTATCGCTCGAGGCTGCTGCGCTCCCATCTGTTTCTCTACAAGTAGTTTTGGCAATCCTCCTATTTCACAGTTGTTTGTGTTGTGAGCCATTTGCGATCATTACCAAATATTTATTAGCCTCTTGATGAACATACAACCATACATGGGAAAAATATTTAAAGACAGAGTGCGTGTGGAGGTGGGGGGGATAGGCCTGAAAAAAATGACACTGTGTACCAGGGGCGGGGTGGCCATCAGGAATTATGAGACAATATGTGAATTTTCCTTAACGGACAGCATATTTCCGGGTGTTATATTTTATGGCATGTGTCTGCCGCACCCTGTCACCAACTACGTTTCGGCGCACAACGGCCGCACCGGGATCCCCGTCAACAAGTATTTTTCAGCAATATATATATATATATATATATATATATATATATAAAATCCTCGTCTCACCTGCCGGGTGGTATGTGTATGTGTGTATGTGTGTGTGTGTGTGTGTGTGTGTGTGTGTGTGTGTGTGTGTGTATATATATATATATATATATGGAGCCTTTTCCAGCTGTCTTTACGCAACAGGCAGATTACACTCGAACTGGTTGTCAACCAATCGCAGGGTACACATACACAAATAACCATTCACACCCATGATCACACCTCAGGACAATTCAGAGTCTTCCATTAACCTGCCATGCAAGTTTTTGGAATGTGGGAGGAAATCGGAGTACCCGGAGAAAACCCAAGCAGGCACAAGGAGAACATGCAAACTCCACACAGGAAGGTCGGGGACAGAGTTGACCTCACAACCTCTGCACTGTGAGGCGGACGTGCTACCCAGTCGACCACCATGCAGCCTCATGTTAACACACTGGTCAGTTATTCATATACTACAGTAATGTATTTTATTAAATTATTATTATTATGATTATAATTATTATAATTATTACACATACATGGGACTTGAGTGACCCATTTGCTTGAGTAGTAGTAGCTCTTATTAATAATACCAGCAATGCAATGTTTCTGCAATATTTGCTATCCATGTTTGGAGAACTGATTACATTTGGTAAAAATAGACTTTGAATTTTACGATGACTGATTGTTGTTAAATCAAATGTCATTCCAAACCCCCCACATCCACCTCATCCTCGTTACTTCCTCCTTTTTTGTTTGAGAAAAAAATGACTGTATAGCGCTGTGACGAATGACTGTGGTTTGTAGCCACATCCTGTTCCAGCATTATTTAAGGCGACGGCTAGCAACACATAATAATAGATGCCCGGGTCCAAGTCTCAGGTTCATACTTCACAAACAACCTAATATACGGCACAGCCATCTGATTAATCTCACCCCAGAGCACTTTTTTTTTCGGATTCGTAGGACTGTGGACAATGATCAGCAAGGGCCTGATTGACATGAGGATATTGGCTGTGGATGTTTTCACCAGCAGTAACAGAGAGGGCTTCAGGAGAAGCGCCGTCCTCTTCCTCATGTGTGTCTTCCTAAGCCTACTCCTCAGTGGCTTACTCGTCCCGTACCTCCTCTATACTCTGACTTGTGAGCCTTCAGTATCCGGGGGGATCGCCGCCCTCCATGGGGTCCTGTTGACATTTGCCCTCTTCCTGTCACAGAGAGTACGATGCTTCTTCACGCTATTTGTCATCTCCATTTTCACCAAGAAGAGTCGCAGTCTGCTGCTAACCGCTGGGACAAGTGTAGTTGTCCTTGGGAATATTCACAACACTTTGGAGAACCTCACAGACTTGGTCAGGAGCCTGATTTGTAACCTGATGGCCAAGAAAACAGCAGTCGTTGCTCCCTTCAGAAACTATGTGGAGATGTTGAAATGGTTGGCTGATATTTTGCTCGGGGTGACGGATCTCGGGGTGGTCAAGCTTGACTCCCAGCTCAAGATTTCACCTCAGGTGAACTTGGAGAATTTTCAGGAGAGACTCACCGAAGCCGAATTAAAGCTGAATCAAAGTGTCAAATATGCAATGACCTTTATAAACACAGTCTCCTCTGTGAAGGAATGCATTTATCCTATCGTCAGCGTCTTGGTGCTCATGATCTTTATAATACTGCACGTTAGAAATTACTGCAGTGACATGAAGTACAAAAACTCTTTCATCAGCGACAAATTCATTGATTTTGACAAGAAGCAGAAGGCGGAAGGAAAGCAACACGTGCTCCCTCTCACGTCGGAGGAGGAGAAGCTTTATCCGTCCATCCCTTCTCTTCGTCCCACCGCCCAGGAAGGAAAAGCTCTGTTCAAATTTGGCATTCCGGTCATCTACCATTTGGCCATCTGGGTCATACTTATAACTGTGGATGCCCTGTTGTACTATTTTGTTGCTATTATAACAACTAAGCTCTCAGAAATGGAACCATTCCACGTCCCTCTGCTGCTGAGCCTCAAAGTACGTCCTTTGATTTAATTACGAGTCCAACGTCACAATATATTTATTTAACACTATGGCAGATCACTTAAATGCATACTCACACACAGTAAGCCACTATTTCATTGAGATTTGTTGCAATTCTGATTCACTTGTTAACTAATATGATTGGTCAGTTACTTCCTCGCAGTGATGCATTTGAACACCCACTCAGTTCACCAAGTATGCCTACTTGCCTAACAATGATGCACCAACAACACCTGTGGGGAGTTTTCCAGACAGGCACGGCAATAGGAATATAATGTCATATCAATGTAGTTACCTATGAAGAGTATATAATTCACAAATGCATGGGAAATGTGAATAATATGCACATGTTATGCACAACAGTGTTTCTTGCATTTTTCAGGGGGTTGCAGCCATAATTGGTGTAAAGTTGGGTGAAGAGAATCACCAAAAGGACTTTTCTTATTCTGTGACGCTGTTTGAGAAGCAGTGCCTCCCCAAACCCAAACTGCTGCTCACAAACTCTGTCGGCCCACTGTCTGCCATCCTGCTGACCTTGCTTGTTATGACCCCAGTGGCAGCCAAGTTGGTCCAGATCAGGCTCATGGTGTGTGAGAAATTCTACTGCACCGCTGCAGAGGAGAGGATCAAGTATCTTCATACCAAAATTCTGAGGAAGAGATTAAAAAGGAGGCGAGAGAAAGAAAGCGGCGACAGTTTTAAATCACTCATCACTAAGGTATGAGTCACAAAATAATGCATAATTGGGACAGGAGGGGGGGGGGGGAATTTCTGAGGTTGGATTATAATCTTTTTCTTTTTTTGTCTTCACCAACCAGCCACATTTCTGGTGTCCATTGTTTTTCCCTGAAGACGTCAACGTTTTGTGAGGAAGTTTTTTCTCATACACATGAAGACTGACTGACATTGTATTCATGTATTTATTCATCCAACCTTCCATTATCTGAGCAGTATATCCTCAAGAGGGTCGGAGGCATGCTGGACCCAATCCCAGCTGTCTTCGAGCAATAGGCGGGATACACCCTGAACGGATTGCCAACCAATTGCAGGGCAACCGGTTCAGAGTCTCCAGTGCCTACTGCCCAAAGACAGCTGGGGAAGGCTCCAGCATGCAGAGGAGAAGCAGGTCAGAAAATGGATGGATATATTTATACACACACACACACACAAACACACTGCTCAAAAAAATAACGGGAACGCTTCTAGTTACATTGCGCTGTTTAAGTGCTCCCTTTATATTTTTTTTGAGGAGTTATATGATTTATTTATGATTTATCTTGGTCTCTTTTTTTAATCTACACTGTATACCACAAAAACCTGGACAGGGGTGTGTAGACCTTTTATATCCACTGTACATCTTCATATCATTCTGTAGCAAGATAAAGTGAAAAGTTATTTGGAATTACTTGCATTTCTGCATAAATTAGTCATACATATGTCACGGTTGATCTGTTTGGGACCAACAGTTGTCTCTGGAGGGGTCCTCCTACAGGGGCACACCTGTTGGTCATCATGTCATTAGTAGGTTTTCTGTTAAAAGGACTCGTGGGCAGACCACTCTGTGTTGGGTCATTGTTTGTGTTGCTGTCACTGCTTCTGTTGTTTAATGTTTATCATGTCATATTTATTGCTTATGAAATGGGTTTTGTTGTTACCTTGAATTCTTGTTGTTTTTAAGACTTTGCATGTTTTGGAATGGGTTTTCTCAGGGTTTGATTAATACATTGTTCCAAGTTCACCCTGCTCCTTTCTCTTGCTTGCTTTTTGGGGTCCTCCGACCACCATGACAACATGTTATGTAGGTATAGTGGTTAATAATGTGTCATCTACAACCATGCATTCCTAGTTTCAAGCACTTAATTGATTTCACTTTTTGCCTTTCAAGACTATAAACATCGCAACAGTTTATATAAACTGACAAGAGCATCAATTGATACGTTAGTGTGATCAGGGCAAATAAAACTGCTCTGTGTTTCTTGCATAAGCAGTTTTGTTGGGTTTAATGAGACAAAATAAAGGTGCCTTGTGTGTGCATGGATTGGGACCGTGTACTAACATTATCCAAGACAGATGTCCCTTGAATGGGCAGTGAACAGCATTACAGCACAACCCTCCTTCCACTTGCTTCTTTGTATGACTTTCATTTGAGCATTTGACTTTCATAGTACAAATTCTTCAACGTTTGATGATTTAATTTACTGGCTGTGTGTTGTAGAAAAAAAAAGTTCTCATTTGACTTATTGACTACATTCAATTGTAAACAGGACCTAAGTGGAGTACAATGTCCACAATGTCACTAAAACAAGAAAGCAAGTCATGTGTGGTGTTCCATGTCTTTTTAACAGTACTGATTGGGTAATTTTATTCAACATATAAACACATGACAAAGAGTGGAGCCTTGCCCAGCAGTCTTTGGGCAGCACGTGGGGTACAACATGAACTGCTTGCCAACCAATCGCAGGGCACACACAGACAAATAACCATTCACAATCACACCTCAGGACAATTTAGATGATTTAAATAAGCTACCGTGCATGTTTTGGGAATGTGGGAGGAAAACCCACACAGGCACAGGGAGAACATGCAAACTCCACAAAGAAGGAGGAAGGCTCGAGCCTGGAATTGAATCCCAGACCTTCACACTGTGAGGAGGACATGCAAACCAGTCGATCACCGTGCCGCCTCACGTTAAAACACTTGTAAATTTTTCATATCCAGACCACAGTAATGTATTCCAAAATAAAAGCACGCTATTCTTTACTCATGTGCGGATAATCTCATGTATGAGTGTTACATATATGCCTTGATTGTAGTTTACCTTGTACTTTTTTCCCCAACTCAACTGTACTATTCCTTCCTTCCTGTGTGGCACCATCATTTCAATGATAAACAGTAAGAGGAAGTGGTACAGCCAACGAAAGATTGGGCCTTGTGTGAGTCACACGTTGCCACTGACCCGTGAGGCAACCTGATAAGCTCACATTATGTCTCAACGGGCCCTGCGGCAGAAAACCACGTCAGCATGCCAGCCCGACAGCAAGCTCCCACATGATGCTTGCCGACAGCCGCAGACCTTTTTACCAAGGGAGGGAAGGACTTTGCTCCATTTAAGGGCAAGGATGGAGTGGATATGATAATGTGCCATCCTGCTGAATGTGCAAATGCAGAGTTATTGTGGGTCAACAAAAATGTAATTACCGGTACTGTCAGTCTATTGACTTTTTCTCCAGTCTATGAAAAGACTCTTTCACCAAACGCAAAGGTTGAGATGACAACAAGACAGTGTTCAATGGGTACGACAATAATATTGCAGCCTAAATCATGAATCAACACTGTTCTACTTCCACTTTTATTTTTTTCGCAATGCTATTTGGATTTTATAAAAATTTTTAAAAAAGTACATAGCACGAAATTGACCTTGATGTTGAATTGACCTCAATCCATCCACTCCTAAGGGGAAAGATTAATTAACCCTTTCAGAGGCCGCAGTTACTTCCGTGGACAGCCTATCATGTTATAAGGTTACGGGGTGCATGAAAGGGTTAAAATGACAACAGGTTACACAGAAGCATATATCAAATGTGTAAGTAAGCATGATGATTTCTGTTTGAGAGAGAGAGACGTTGCTCAGGTGCTGATGGTGGTGTGTGCACAAGGGCACGAACACAGCAGGAGACTCAAACTGGTTTTCTTTAGTGACTCACATTTTCACACAGAAATGACTTTTCCATCATATGGCTTTCTGATCACAGCTGTAGGTTGGCCCACCTGCAGGCAAAAGATAAAACAGACAGAAAGGTTATGTGTAATCGAAATGAACTCTGAGGACAGGTGGCATTGTGGTCCACCATACAGCTCTCTATTTGTCGAGTAGCACTTCTTAGCCTGTTTGGTATTTCACGTTACAAATGTTTGTTTTTCAATCACACTTTTTCATCATTTGTTCAAAACATTCACAGTCATAACTGTGTTGGCAAACTTTTGAGCGGTCCTGTCACTAGGCCTTAAATTAATATTTATGTAGACTAGATATTGCTGTAATAAATTAATACAAAATGTAAACATATTGATGTGTTTTTGTACTGGACTGTAGTAACGATGGCCATAACACACACACACATTTTTTTTATTGCTTTTCTACATTACACACACAGGTGAGCTGTAGCCTAGCCTAGCCTAGCCGACCAACAGGCTTGACTGGTCAACCAGTCAATTGCAGAGCATATTTGACAAACAACTATGAAACATTGTCTTTCATAAAAGTACAGACACTTTAAGAGGCTTACGTTTAACTACCATAATAATGATAAGAATATGCAAAATCCACAAAAGAAGGCCTGAGTCAAGATTCAAGTCCAGAAACTTTCTACTGTGTGGCGAAATCGCTATCCACTGTGCAGTGTGCGGCCTCAAATGATTATGTATTCATTGTTAATATCTTCAGAAGAAGGTCATTTTCATTTGGCAAAAGTGTGATTTGAGGCCAAATCATTTCCGGACGCACCATTTCTCCATTGCATAATCAACTTTACATAACTATTCATTTTAGTACATTGACTCCACTAAAATGGGTTTTTTTTTTGGACAATGTTTTCAATTAGGGTAAACCCAGTTGAAGTGAGTAGCCACTTAGTGTGAATGTCAAAATTTGGAGTCGAGTCATTTCATATGTAATAAGTCACAACATTAACTGCAACGTTTCTGGCTTTGTTGTTCAATGAGAAGTCGCTATGTTGACAATCTTTTGTAGCTTGTGGAACACAACAACAACTGTGATGCACGACAGTGTTTGTGCTTGTGCGTTATTTCAACAATACCATGCTAAAGCACGACTGTTCCACGTGAACAAGGATTGGGAGAATTAATAGGAGTCAAACAGTCCGGACTGGCAAATACCGCTTCTGTCTTCAGTGGTTTTCTTTTTTAGGGCATCTTTACTGACCTGGTCCCTCTGCTTGATTCGTTTATAAACATACTCAGAGAAGGGTTCTCTGTGGATGAATCTGCCCCAGCCAGGTGTGGTCTTCAGCCGTCCGTCCTCGAAGACGACTTTGCCCCTGGAAATGGTGATCACTGGCACTCCATGGCACTCCATGCCCTCAAAGATGTTGTAGTCCACAGCCTGGTGGTGCGTCTTGGCTGAAATCTTTCTGTCAAAACGCAAAGGTACAAGCAAAGGCCTGCTCAGAGCAGAAATCTATGTGCCACAACAGAGAATACAATTCTGTGACCGCTTTCACTCGTGATTCTTGTGTTCAAGCAAAAATTGCCCCCTTGGAGACGATGTTGGACAAGGAATGATTGACATCATGGTAATTTTATGCATGGATATAATTTTTTTCTCAGAGTTGTTACTGCAGTCCACAGATAAATGTAATATACAGGTAAATGAATTGCCGCTGTTCTTTTCCGTTAGGTCCTCGATTGGAATGTAAGTCGATAATGTAATGAATAAATCCTTCTGATTTAAAATGATGACTGAAGTAGGACTGTGTGATTATTCGACACTATTGATTAATTGAAGTTGAATGGTCAAGAATAAAAATGGTCATTTAACTTTTGTGTCCCTTATTTGTGTCCCTTTAGTTCATGTTCTCATTTTTGTCTGCCGTTTTGTAGAGAACTGATCCAAAGATTGCTTGTGTCAGCTTTTAACAATCCTTCGAAAATGTCCAAGGCAAACCTCAGTATAGTGAGCGATTGCCTGACTAGTGAACACTTTTTCTAGGTGATTCACATTTACGTAAACCTATTCTAATGCCTCATGGCCCGATGACGCTGCATAGACACATATCGATCTATCTACATAAACATACGGTCGAGGTCCCTCTTGGCCAATGGCAGAGCAGCTACAGTCAAAACTCGGTTTTCGAACATCTCGGTTCTCGACCAATTCGGTTTTCGACCAAAAATTTCGTTTTTTTTTATGCCTCTAATGACGAACAAATTTCAGTTCTCGAACAAACTGAGCGCACTTGAATGCACCATTTGACTCCTCTCACCTTCCTACCCGAGGAAGTGACGCTTCCGTGTGTTGCTTTCCATTGTGAGCAGACGTGTTCAGTAAACATTTTTATTTTAAAAAGAGCGTGGTTTCGGTTTTCGAACCATTTCGGTTTTCGAACAGCCTTCTGGAACGGATTATGGATGAAAATAAGTATGTTGCGTTATGCCCACACTGTGTTTTTACCTCTCGTATCTTGAAATGTATTTCATAACTAGAGGAAACATTTTACTGTTGAGGAGTTTAATACCTTGAAAATTCGTAAGAGACGTTCGTAAGGACTGTCTGTATGATTTGCACAACTGTCATTGTTCAAGTATCTCATTATTACCTTACATTGCTCAATGACCCTGTACTTCTGTGTTTATGCCTTAAATGTATATTTTGTTTCAGTAGCTTGTTTGTTGTGGCTCAAACTACCGGAGACAAATTCCTGGAGTGTTTGTAACAGTCTTGGCTCATAAAGATGATTCTGATTCATGCCCTAATCACTTCATCTGGACGACAACAAGACAGGGTTGGACCACAGGACAATGCCTGGCAAGATCCTGGACAGGCGCCGTTATGTACACAACTGTTCTCACCATTTAAAAGCTCTTGGGTTAAAAGGTGTCATATAAATCCAACTCGGCAGCAATATAGAATTGCGTACTGTAATAGGACAAAAAGAAAGATCAACTGACTCCAGTACAAATGCATTTATTATTATTATTATTATTATTATTATTATTATTATTATTATTATTATTATTGTTGTTGTGCATCTGGGCTTCCATATTCCTTAGCATTTTGAAAAAAGAACAAAAAGAAAAACAAAATAAAAATGTTGCAAAGACTGAGACAAATAAGTTGCATTCTCATCATCCAAGGAGCCTATTTGTGTGACATGAGGCCAGTGACTGTGCTTCCTCTGTGTTACGCAACTGTTTGTAGCCTCTGGCGCCGGATGTTATGGAGTGACACTTGCACGGAGAGTTATAAATTCCACAGTTTTCCAGATGAATTCACGGCAGCAGCAATTAATCACGAGGCATTCTTGCCCATCAAAAAAAGCAAATGCTATATCTCTTGAAACAAGAAGGCTGATTGGATCGAAGAACAAATTAGTCCACGGTAACAACGGAGCAAATCTCAGATGCAAGCATATCAATTTACAGTAAGATACAGTACGTTGGGTCACGATGAGTTCTTCTCATCAGTTGATAACGCTTTCCCTCAGGGGGCTCAGCCCAGATTCTCTTCTAAGCAGAACAGCACAGTCTCGTTTTGGATTACATAAATGCGCGTGTGTGTGTGTGTGTGTGTGTGTGTGTGTGTGTGTGTGTGTGTGTGTGTGTGTGTGTGTGTGTGTGTGTGTGTGTGTGTGTGCGTGTGTGTGTGTGTGTGCTCCCAACCAGCTCCATATGAAGAGACCTCTTGTGTTCGGCTTTACATTTGTTAAGGGGGAGAAAGGCGGAAACAATTCCAAAATCAGATTCAATTTGTCCTTTGCAGGTTAATGCAAAGCCCCTTATGACAAATAAAATCGATGGTACCCAGTTTCCCGTCACCGGGGCCCCCCTCTGGAGCCAGGCCTGGAGGTGGGGCTCGTTGGCGAGCGCCTGGTGGCTGGGCCTACACCCATGGGGCCCGGCCGGGCTCAGCCCGAAGAGGCAACGTGGGTCCCCCTTCTCATGGTCTCACCACCCGTGGGAGGGGTCAAAGGGGTCGGGTGCAATGCGAGCTGGGCGGCAGCCAAAGGCGGGGACCCTGGCGGTCCGATCCTCGGCTGCAGAAGCTAGCTCTTGGGACATGGACTGTCACCTCTCTGGCAGGGAAGGAGCCCGAACTGGTGTGTGAGGCAGAGAAGTTCCGACTGGATATAGTCGGACTTGCCTCCACACACAGCCTAGGTTCTGGTACCAGTCCTCTCGAGAGGGGTTGGACTCTCTTTCACTCTGGAGTTGCTCACGGTGAGAGGCGCAGAGCAGGTGTGGGCATACTTATTGTCCCCCGGCTCAGTGCCTGTACATTGGGGTTCACACCGGTGGACGAGAGGGTTGCATCCCTCCGCCTGCGGGTGGGGGGACGGGTCCTGACTGTTGTTTGTGCATATGCACCAAACAGCAGCTCAGCATACCCAACCTTTTTGGAGTCCTTGGAGTGTGTGCTGGAGAGTACTCCTGCTGGGGACTCCCTTGTTCTACTGGGGGACTTCAATGCTCACGTGGGCAATGACAGTGAGACCTGGAGGGGCGTGATTGGGAGGAACGGCCCCCCCGATCAGAACTCGAGTGGTGTTTTGTTATTGGACTTCTGTGCTCGTCACGGATTGTCCATAACGAACACCTTGTTCAAACATAAGGGTGTCCACGTGTGCACTTGGCACCAGGACACCCTAGGCCGTAGTTCGATGATCGACCTTGTGGTCGTGTCATCGGATTTGCGGCCGCATGTTCTGGACACTCGGGTGAAGAGAGGGGCGGAGCTGTCAACTGATCACCACCTGGGTTTGTTGGGAGCGTCTGGCGGAATCCCCTGTCAGAAGGAGTTTCAACTCCCACCTCCGACAGAGCTTTTCCCATGTTCCGGGGGAGACGGGGGACATTGAGTCCGAGTGGACCATGTTCCGTGCCTCTATTGTTGAGGCGGCCAATCTGAGTTGTGGCCGTAAGGTGGTTGGTGCCTGTCGTGGCGGCAACCCTAGTACTCGCTGGTGGACACCAGCAGTAAGGGATGCCGTCAAGCTGAAGAAGGAGTCTTATCGAGCCTTTATGGCCTGTGGGACCCCAGAGGCAGCTGACGGCTACCGACTGGGCAAGCGGAACGCAGCTTCGGTGGTCGCCGAGGCAAAAACCCGAGCATGGGAAGAGTTCGGTGAGGCCATGGAAGCCGACTTCCGGACGGCTTTGAGGAAATTCTGGTCCACCATCCGACGTCTCAGGAGGGGGAAGCAGTGCACCACGAACACTGTGTACAGTGGGGATAGGGCGCTGCTGACTTCGACTCGGGACGTTGTGAACCGGTGGGCAGAGTACTTCGAAGACCTCCTCAACTCCACCAACACGCCTTCCTTGGAGGAAGCAGAGCCTGGGGACTCTGAGGTGGGCTCTCCTATCTCTGTGGTTGAAGTCACCGATGTGGTTAAAAAGCTCCTCGGTGGCAAGGCCCCAGGGGTGGATGAGATCCGCCCAGAGTTCCTCAAGGTTCTGGATGTTGTGGGGCTGTCCTGGTTGACACGCCTCTGCAACATCGCGTGGTCAACGGGGAGAGTGCCTCTGGATTGGCAGACCGGGGTGGTAGTCCCTCTTTTTAAAAAGGGGGACCGGAGGGTGTGTTCCAACTACAGAGGGATCACACTCCTCAGCCTCCCTGGTAAGGTCTATTCAGGGGTGCTGGAGAGGAGGGTCCGTCAGGAAGTCGAGCCTCAGATTGAGGAGGAGCAGTGTGGTTTTCGTCCCGGCCGTGGAACAGTGGACCAGCTCTACACCCTTAGCAGGGTTCTCGAGGGTATGTGGGAATTCGCCCAACCAGTCTACATGTGTTTTGTGGACTTGGAGAAGGCGTTTGACCGTGTCCCTCGGGGAGTTCTGTGGGGGGTGCTTCGTGGGTATGGAGTACCGAACCCCCTGATACGGGCTGTTCGGTCACTATACCACCGATGTCAGAGTTTGGTCCGCATTGCCGGCAGTAAGTCGGAATCGTTTCCAGTGAGGGTAGGACTCCGCCAAGGCTGCCCTTTGTCCTGACGTCATATCCGTTGAATTTTAATGTAAATTCAGCACATTGGATCATAACAAGATACATGGTATTGTTTGTGTTCTTGTTTTTTTTTTTTTTGGAGCTGTCCTTCATAGAAAAATGGGATGTGATCTCTCATGTGAGCAATTAATCAGTGGAATGCTGAATGGCCCGACTGGCCCCTCACCTTGACGACTTGGGATCCCAAATAACCACATCAGCATCTGAGTTCTTGGCGATGCGGCCTTTTTGCGGGTAGAAATTGAAGATTTTTGCTGCGTTGCTGCTGGTAACAGCTACGAATCGATTCTCATCCATTTTGCCGCTGTGCTGGGAAGTTAGAAAAGCACAAATAAGCCAGTTGGAGTGAGAGCACTGTACACAATTAACAGACAGAAGCCAATGTGGTGCAATGTGTGATTTGAAAGCACTGAAATCTGCACTTAGTCTTAGAAAAAGAACGGTCAGCTCGATTAATTGACATGTCAGTCACAAATGCTAAATTGCAACGACAAATAAATAATAAAACAGCTAAATTCCAAGTGACATATGTAATTGAATAAAAGAAATCCATCGTTGTGGGACACCACAATGAATCTCTTAAACGGAAATCTGATGTAAACACAGTATTAAATTTGTCCCAGCTCTTTAGAACATGTTGCAGGCATCCAATTCAATATGAATATTTGCAAAAGACAATCAAGACAGTTTGGAGTTGACTCGATATCTTGCCTTTGTCATGAATCTAGACTGAAAAGCATTTCCTAATCATGACTGCATGTTCTCTTTTATGTACATTCTACACAATGTCCCAACTTCATTGGAATTTGGATTTGTCTTAAATCCGGTTTACTTTGGCCGGAGAAACGTTCAGCAATTCAAATCATGAGTACCGTAGTTTTCGTGAGATCCGGTCATAGACTTAAAAATAATGTAAATGCTCCATCCATTTACAGTTGTCAACTCTTCACACATCTCCTCTGATGATTGGTAAAACTGTGATTGGTAAAACTGTAATTAATATTGCGTCAAAACTGTGCATCCAAAATTGTCTTGATGGTGAAGGACAAATACTTTGATTCATGACGGAGTGTAGCTTCACAATCTTTAGTGATATGGAAAAGGTTAAACAATAAAATATGCTCCTTATCCTATATACACTGTCTGAAGAATATAAGCAAGTGAGTGTAAGTATGGGCATGTGATGTGGACATACCACTCCCTTCTCCCAAATGACGGACATCCTATCTTCCACACCATTCACCCCGTTAGGGATCTTGGTGAAGTCGTCTTTCCCGAGCGCCTTCTGACAAACTGAGAAGGTGCAGTTGTCGGTCCCCGTCACACTGAGGTCATCACTAACGACGCATTTAGGGGATGAATACACAAAAGAATGACAGAATAGTTGTGTTAGAATAATACGAAAAAGAATCCAAAGATGCAGATCTCAATTGGAAATTCAAGAATGAATGTCTGCCTTGTCATGCTAGTCGTACTATATACTGTTCATCGTTCCAATCATTGTAAATTTCCCCAGTGGGACAAATAAAGGATATCTAATCTTATTGCATTGATTTTCCCTTTATGATGTTTCAGTGATGTTGTTCCAACCACATACACACGTAACTGTGTTCCAACCTTGAGATGTGCAACATCCCATACTCAGTGATTCTGTGGTTTGGCCAACACATAGCTTTGACGATGGGGCCAACAGGTGGCTCTGTAGGGCTCCTCCTAGAGCGGCACACCTGTTGGTCATCCTGTCATGAGTAGGTTCTCTGTTAATAGGACTCCCGGCCCGACCACTCGGTGTCGGGTCATTGTTTGTGTTGCTGTGACTGCTTGGTGTGCTTGGTGGTTGGTTCGTGTTTGTGCGTTACTGCCCTTGATTTTTTATTTTTGTTTGTAGTTTTGTCATGTTTTGCTTATGCCATGGGTTTTTATTTGTGACTTTGTATTCTTGTTGTTTTCAGAATTTTGTTTGTTCTGGATTTTCTTCGTATTTTGTTGATACAGTTTCTCAAGTTCACCCTGCTCCTCCCGCCAGCCTGCTTTTTGGGTTGCCCCCCCCCCCCCATGATAGATAGCATTATCCATTAATCAAACAATATTTTGATGTTACTTGTCCTCGTTAGCTTTGCAGGTGAGTTAACAGTGGGTGACGGGTGGCGAACCACTTTGATTGTTCGCCACCCGCAACCATTTATGCTCACACTGTCACCTGAGGGAAAACTAAGCCTTCAATTAACCAGACAGGTATATTTGTAGAATGTGTCAGGAGGTAGGCAGAGGAAACCCGGGTAAGCAACCTACTTGGCCAGCAGGTCCATGAGGTGCCCAGGAGTGCTGGGGTCAGGTCTTAGGGGAGGACCCATGACGAAGGAAGCCGCATGGGCCCAATCCTTGTGCCAGTAGTGAGTCCCGTCAGTTCCCAGGCCTGCTGCAATGGGCTCCCCAAACACCACCCGCCCTAGTAGGTGAAAACTTCACGTCAGCTTCAATAAACGATTTCAACGTCATTTACTATACAAGAGTGTGACTGTTTTATAAGCTTTCCTCGTGCCATGTCAACCATCACAGGGAAGCATTCAATATTTTGAAAACATCAGTGGAAGGGAATTGTAGCTTTTCCTCACTTATAAATTGAGCATCCCTCTCCTACCATTTTTGCGGGCTTTGGACACCACGTTGGCTGCAGATTTGCTCATCACATGGACCACATACAGAGGGCAGTTGACAGCACTGGCAATAGTGATGGCTCTTTGGGTGGCCTCGGCCTCTACTTCCTCCGGCCGACACAGTTCATGACCCTCAGGCCCTGTGATGCCCATGGACAGCATCTTCTTAGCTCCCTGACATGTCCCGATGAAGTGAAAAACAACAAAGTAGGTTGATGGTGGCAATTGGAGAAAAAATGCTCAGTGTGCCACAATATCTACACTATAATTCCACTGATTCCACAAAAATTGTATGCAAAATTGTGAAATAGTTATAAATAATCTGTGACTTTACACATCGTGCTTCAAGCATTAAGAACATGAACTTTAATAAAACCTCAAAACAGGAAAGTGCCACGTTGCAGGCTGTTCAATTTTTTTAAAGATCTGCTGCTCCCTACTGGTGTTTGTTACCATAGCATCTGTATCAATGAGAAACCAAGTCATCGCCACTTTCTTAAATAAAATGTCATATTTTAACAAAAAAAGTGTTTGCCGTAAACGACCACGTCTGTTACAATCAGCTACATAGTTAAACACATCATTCAATTCTACCCCTTAAATACAATTATTCATCAGTATATTGATGTATAATCAGTACAGTTCTTTCAGTTTTTGTGTTTTTTGAAAAAAATGACTTAGGCCATTATTTTAGGAAGGCAACATTATTTTACACTTGTTTTTATACGGCACTATGAGATATTTGATCTG
Source organism: Hippocampus zosterae (assembly GCF_025434085.1). NCBI lineage: Eukaryota > Metazoa > Chordata > Actinopteri > Syngnathiformes > Syngnathidae > Hippocampus > Hippocampus zosterae. Next base: position 19,467,713 of record NC_067455.1, on the reverse strand, counting down.
ATCTCTGCTTATTGCAGGTGTGTGTGTGTGTCAAGTTATGGTAAAATTTGACACTACCAACCTCAGCAATCAGGTCTCCGTTCTCAGCATGCACTTGAGCGATTGCACCAATGGTCTTGCATTGGGCAAAGGCCGCATAGAGATCATTATCCTGCAGCATGTACACATCTTTATACGCCATAAACATTTTAAAGGAATTGACTCCTCTTTTTTTGGCAATAATCTCCATTTCCTTCTTGACCTGGAAAGGAGAAAAAAAGTATTAACTTCATTGTTATAGTTCTGAAGAGCAGCTGTGGTGTTTGCAGTTTCTTCTAGTTATTTTGTGTTGTTTTTCTTTTTTGAGATTTTTTTTCCGGATTCTCCAGCTTCTTCCCACATTCCAAAAATGAAGAATCTTCGGTTAACTGAGCACACTAAAGTGAACATAGATGTGAATCTGAATTTGAATGGCCTGCATTTGGCCGCCGACCATTGCAGAGTGTCCATGCTTCTTGACCAAAGACAGCTGAGATAGGCTTTCCTAATGGGAACAAAGGATGTAGAAAATGGATGGATGAGGATAATGAACTGATGGCTGCTACTATTATGGGGGCAATGGATTTCAGGAAGGACATTTTGGCGGACCATGATGGTTTTCTGCCTTTTTACTATGTCAAAATGACCTCAAGCTATTGACATTGAAATAGATATTGAACAAAACATCTGCAGAGACTTGACCACTCAAGACATTGCTCTCTATACATAGACAACACATATGTGCTCAACGTAGAAATTGGTGCATCTTGATTTTTGTGCTGGTACAAACCTCAATTAGCATGTTTGAGAATTTGCCAGACCATGCATTCCTTTTACAAGCCTCGGTGGATCTCACAATGTGGTGGCTGAAAGTTGGCTAAACTTTATGGTTGCAGGAATCGGGTCTAAGTTGTGGCACAGGTGCTCATGGAGTAATTTTGGTGAATTTGATCAGGGTACTGGTTAATAGACTCTGAGCACCTCAGATATCTGTGGTGGATGTCATTTTTAATTCATAAATGGGACAACGGCATGCATCAAACCCTCTGAATCACTGCAGAAAGCAACTGAACATATTTTTAAATTATTATTATTATCATTATTATTATTACATTTTTAAACTCACTATTAAAGTCATGGGTGGGGGGGCACTCGGGCACAAACAATTGGATTGTATGGTAGTCTCCAAGTGCCAATTTCACAGCCGTGTTCTGTGGCTACCCTGGCAAGCTTTACATCATGCACAAGTGGAGGTCTGCTTGCAGTTCCCTATGAACGTAAATTGGGCGTGTCAATCTCTGCTTGGACTAGCGAGAGAGTTTCTGCTTCCTCCATTTTAAGAACTGCGCCTCTGGTGCGTTTAATTTAAAGGGAATGAGAGGATCTGCTTTGATTGGCCGCTAAGCTAGTCAGCTGTTTCTGCCCACAGCGACCCAAACCACCCATTTCTAACTGTGCGTGTCTGTAAAAATACCAAAATGAAGGAAACTCCAACCATGTGCAATAGTTAATTACAACAACAAAACTGGCTCTGCCACAGGACTCCAGACCTTTGAGACAGCTTCCCTCTCTCTTTATGAATTTGTCTGAGATAAATTGACTGTGAGGCTAATGGAAATAGACAGACAAAATGATAACATTGAATTATTATTATTATTAGTAGTAGTAGTAGTACTATTGCTATTATTATCATCACTGTTATTTGTTGCAGTAGCAGTAGTAGTATATATGGGTGAGCAAAGGCAACCCATTCACCTGGTCACTCCACCACGTGACAGCGACATGCAGTGAGTAGTCACAGCACACTTTGCTGTCCGCCATCTTGCGCCAAGAGTCGTAGGCCTCCAGAAGAGACTTGCCTTTTTGGGGGATGACAAAGTCCACGACCATTGTTGTCCCTCCTGCTAAGGCAGCCTGGTGAGATATAGTTACAGATTAACTGCTGAAAGGTTTTGCCACTTCAGTGCTAAGTCAACTGCCAGAAGGTTGCATGAAGGTGATGCAAGGACACTTGCTTCTGACATCCACCGATGCCTCAAAGTGTTACAATATCAGTGGACTTAACACTGGCATTCAGTTTTGTAAAAATACATGTCCAAGTAACGGCATCAGTCGACGTCAGTGGTTCTTCAGCTGGGATCGACCGATCCCTAGGGGTTCAGTGAATCAGTCTCAGGGGTTTGACAGAGCCTCTGCCATGGAGGTGAAGACACACCCAACTCACCATGTCAATTAGTTATGACACGCCCGTCTCGCAATCACTGGCTAGTTCATTTTGTGCAAAATTAAAAAATGTATACTTCATACTTATACTAATTGTGTTTACTTTTTTCTATTTTTAATAAAATGCATTTTTTATGACTTGAATTTGTAAAAATAAATAAATATATATATATTTTTTTCACTAATGAAGGGTTCAGTGAATGTGCATATTAACTGGTTAGGTTCGGTACCTCTAACAAGGTTAAGAACCACTGGTCTAGGTACACTTACCTCCAATCAGATGGTTAGGTAAGTAGTCAGCATTTTTTTTTATACAGCACCTTTCACAGAGGATTCACTAACGTGCTTTGCATGGTTATAGAATACAACACAGAATGTCATCATTTTACATTTTACAGTTACATCCAACAACGACAAGAAAACCTCAAAAATGACAACAAGACAACAAAAAAGACAACAAGCTAATGTTAATGAAATGCCAGGCTAAAAGATGTGTCTTTTTGAAATTGTTCATTCTAAGAATTTATAACCTTTCGTTTTAAATTTTGTGTGAGGGACATATAATACCCAGTCAGAAGACCGCCGTAATCTAAAAGGACAATACAATGGCACCAAATCCACCAAGAAGAACCTGAGCAGGGTTCAACTGTAATGGTGGCCTGTTTACCCGTGGACAGTATTCTGCTGTGTTGGGCCATTACCTATGTTCAGATGCTGGCCCAACCGTGCCAGGACATTTTTCATTGCAGACAAAGGTACTTTGTATTTTTTTCACAGACACATGTCACTTTACAGCAGTGTGTCATTCCGAACTGTCTCATCGAAGCATAGCTAAGAGTGAGTGATATTTTTTAACATTTGTTTTTGTATTTGTTTCTATGCCGGTCAATCAAAACATCAAAACACGAAAGCTGTCAGTGGCACTAAAAGGTTTGAGGACCGCTGCCTTTATAGAAGTAAAAAAAAACATTTATTATTAATGTATTAGACAGTATCATTCATTTATACGCGCCCAGCACCACTTCTAACAGGGCCACCACATTATATATGGTGGCCTAATAGGGTCACCCCTCAAAAAAGGCTTAATGTTGGACCCCTGTTGAGCACACTGTAAGAGACAGTGAAAAAGAATTAATAGTGAAAAAATATCCTAATAAAAAACATGGAGCAAGTGCAAGAATAATAGAACAGGAGTGACCGACGAGATGCATGCCACAGCCTAATAGCACGATTCTGACCGAGCTATAATGACACGTTCTGATCTTTGTTGAGACACGTAAAGTGAGAATTACAAAGTCCCCGACACAACACTGAATCCTGCATTTTTGTAACTACTCGCTTGACCCATGATTCATGGGTGAGCTGGACAGGTGACCTTACCAGTTTTCCACTCTGCTGCACTGACAGAAATCATTATTGATTCTCAAAAGAATAATAATGACATGAATGTACTATGCAATCAGATTGGAAAGTGTGTGTGTGTGCGTGTGCGTGTGTGTGTGTGTGTGTGTGTGTGTGTGTGTGTGTGTGTGTGTTTTACCTGAGTTCCACTATGGAAGTCATCCACAGTCTTGGTGCCCATGAACGCCAGCTCCAAGTGTGTGTGTGCATCAATTCCACCCGGCATGACCAGTTTATCATGAGCATCAATAATTCTTACTCCCTCTGGAACCTGAAGATTCAGTCCAACTTCCACTATTTTCCCATTTTCAATGTAGACGTCACTGACCACAGAGAAGTCTTCATTCACAACTTTCCCTCCTTTTATCAGTATCCCACGGGGCTCAGCCATCCTGCTGTGAAACTGATGAATGTCTATGAGAATGCAGAGAGAGGGTTTGCACAGTGGAAAGTCAGAATGGCTTTTAATAAGTAAACTGCTAATCTCTGTTCCAAAGTTCACGGAACATCAGCAAATATGCTTGTCCTAAGACCTCGTGGCCATGAATCCAACAAACTATTTCTCTAACAGTTGTAGGCTACACACATCGCTTGCGTTGACTTTTAACAGTCAATGACCACATTCAACAGGCCTCAAGTACATGTTATACATAACTCAGCCACCGGAGGGAGATAAAACACCGTTCCAAAATTTTGGCATCGTTTCGACGTTTATGTAACACACAAATGTGACGTTTTCATTATTTTTGGAAGAGAAAATTGCCTGATTTGCAGTTAAACATGGACAAAACTTTGGGTATTATTCGGTTCTGCTAAAAAAGAGATTGTATGACATAACAATGCAATCTCTGTAATTAATATGACAGGCAACTGTGGACAGTTGTGCTGCGCGTGCAAAAACATCCGTGCAAACAACATTCTCTGTTTATTTTAGAACTAATAAACTATGCCATACAGTACAAAATACATCATGTGCACCCCCACCCCAAAAAACAAACACGCCACACTTATACGTGTACCTTACTCAACTATTGCTATAGCAGAAGTTGGTCGTAGTTTTCTTATTTCTTGCTGGGAGTCAACGGTTTTAATACAGTACTGTATTTTTCATGTCAGAAATTCAAAATAAAAGTCCAACCTTCAAAATAAAAAAAAACTAAATTATTGCAAGAAAGCAGAAGTTAGCCTACTTGTTTTCTCGATTGTTTTATGTTTACGGCCAAGGTGTGTGTTTCATCTAAATATTTTGCTACTGCCACTACTGCTGCTGTTGTTGTGTGTGGTTGAGTTTTGTATTTATTTTATTTTATTTTACTCTGTTTTATTTAACTTTTTTTTCGAAACGCATGAAGGAGTGGCACACAAATGTTGTTGTATGCTATACAATGACAATAAAGGCGATTCTGATTCTGATTCTGATATTTACTCTCAGTATGATTAACATACTGACTGCGATATTGACCAGTGAAAGATTATCTTTCTCAGTGGCACGCTGCTTGCTCCAGCACTACCAGAAGCACGAACCTACATTTACAATTCAGATGAAGTGTATACATTTCCTTTCGAAATGTCTATTATAGTATCTTAGTTTCAGAGTGTACGTCTTAGTCGTTGTGCGCGCGCGTGTGTGTGTGTGTGTGTGTGTGCGTGTGCGTGTGTGTGTGATCAGATTTGATCTTAAATGTTTTGTCATGTAAAAATGGTCTTCAGAATCTCCAGCACTGGCATTGATCTCTCTCTCTCTCACACTCTCACTCTGTCTCACTCACACTCACACATACCGCTGAAATTGCGGTTTCAAATTTTAGATTAATCTTTCAGCATGTTTACCAAGGCAAAGAGTGACATCAACCTCTTTTATCCTCTGATTGGTTGATTGGAGCTGCTCGTGATTCATACATACATGCAGGTGAGGTTGAATGTCGAAAATTGTTAAAAGTTTACTTTCATCACAAAGTTTTTAAAAGAAAACTTCGGATCAAACATTTGTGTGAATCAGGCATAATTACATTCAACACTGAAAGCTACCTCAAAATTCTCGCTAATGCTTGTTACCAAACTATTCCATTTCATATTTCTGCTTCGAACTGATGAGTACTGTCACAAAACCCCACAGAATGTAATGAGAAGACAACTCCAATTGAAACAAGAAAAATCAGTTGTAATCCTCTATAGCAAGATTTGGGGAGCCATTCTAAGTTAGTGTTTCATTCTGCATGGAAGTATGGATCACACATTACAGCTCTGGACTCATTAGATTGAACTTCAACTTAATTCTATACTCTCTATTGAACTCTTTCATTTTACTCTGCTGTATACTTTCCTTTTAAATCGTTTCAAATTATCCAACAGCTCGCCTGAAATGTAAAGACTCATCAAAGCACAGTAACAGGAAAGTTGGCTGAATCCCGGAGACACTCATTGTGTGAATGTTGTCTTTTATTTTCTTTTTAGCTCATAAATATTACATTATAACATTCATATCTTCTTTGCTTATGTAGAAAGCCTACCACCAAATTTTACCAACTGTGCAGGTCCACAGAACTGGGAGTGATTTCCTTTTTTTTCTAGGAGTATTGGAAAGATTGGTCCACCTTCCTGGCAGCGACTTTGATGATTTTGGTATCTGCAGGCAGCACACAGTGTTTCTGCAATTTGCTATCACTTAATCCAGCCAAATGGGGAATGGTTCAATCTGATTTTTACTGCAAACAGTTCAAGTTATCATTTTTGGCACGCAAACAATCATTTGCTTCAAGAAATGCCTTTCACATTCAATATGGGTGTCACTGCCATATTAAGCAGCTTTTCATTCCTTCAATCTGTCCCCCTACCCAATATAGTCGCCTAATAAATCCCCAGGACGTGCAGTTTGACTACAAATGTGTGCATCCACACGTAGGACTCAAGGTATTTGGTGACTTTGTTCTTGTTGCAACTGAAGGGAATCATCACAAAGTCATAATTGGATCAAATTGTTGTGTAACAAAAACTATTTGCTTGTGTTTATTTGGCTGATTTTTATATATCTACAAAGTCCAAGAAAATGCGAATGTCCTCTCGCTGACCAATTCATTAGGCACGGGTAGATCAGTTTTCAGTGTATGTATTTACAAAGTAAACAATGGGCCGTTTGAAGACGTAATCCTTTAACAGTACACCAATTGATCCCGTGATTGTGGTTTGTAGTGTCATGGAACTGCACTGTATCATACAGAAAAAGCCTGAGAAACATGTCTGAGAAACATTATTCCTATAAATCGATACCCGTTTGAAATGGGCAATTTTAATGGATGTCAGTTTTAATGTGGTGAGTCAGTGCCTAATTTAGTTGACTTTAGCAGGGGTGTCAAACTCAGGTCGTGGAGGGCCGCTGTCCTGCATGTTTTCCAAGTCTCTCTGTTGCAACACACCTGATTCAAATGAGCAGGTTCAATGTCAGGCTTGCGCAGAGCTTGCTGATGATCTGATCATTTGAATCAGGTGTGTTGCAACAGGGAGACTTCGAAAACATGCAGGACAGCGGCCCTCCACGACCTGAGTTTGACACCCCTGCTATAAGCTTCATGGATTAAATGTGTGTGAAAGTAAGGTCTGTACTTCTATCGACTGACACCACAAAGGTAGGTCCAGACATATGCAGTTTGAAGAGTAAATGTTAAGTTTGAAATGGTAAATTCTTATAATGAGTGTAGTGGATGATGATGATGATTTATTATTATTATTGAAAAGGGTTATCTTTTTTTTAGCAAGCTAAACGTAACGGTGTCAGGTGAGCAAAGTGTTCTAAAATTCACGTGATTTTGTTCATAATGTGACATTCTTTCAACCGCCCCCCCCACACCCACCTCCCCCGAACAATATGGCCCTGATAATGCTGAGATATCCCAGCTGCATGAGTGCGTCTGCTTCCCTTTTATGAGGAGTTGTTAGCCAATGGGAGAGATTAGCTTTTTACTTCAGTAGATTGGTTGTCTGCGCCGCATCAAGAGAGACAACTTTCCTCATCCATTAGTGTATTAGCGAAGCAAGACACATTGGAGAGACAAAGATGCGTGCGCTGGAGAGATAAGCGCACGCACGGGGCTTAGGAACACCTAACCTTCACAGTTGCAATAAACAATAACATGTGACTTAAGAGGATTTACATAAGATGAGAGGAGTAATCAGAGGGAGTGAAAAAGCAATGAGGCAGCAATGGCATCTCCCCAAAAGTATCTGTGTTGGGTTGCTGAAAGAGGAAAGTTCTGATTCCGCTGGATTTAGAAACGTTCACGTGTTATCGTTTCATTTCATCCGCCAGCATTGGGAAGCGACTGAAAGTGAGTGAGCGTGCTCAGTTGGCGCAGTGGAGGGGCAACACCGTCGCAAATAAATCACTCGGGTCAATTCTCATTGAGCTGCAGTCATGGTTTTTGGTGAACATGTTTTTAGATTAAAATTTGGAGCATTTTCTGTTACTCGTTTCAACATTAATATGCACACGATCTGTTTCTAAGAAGCAATTTATCCTTTCGCGAGCATACGGCGTACACTCATTATAAAGCTGTCAACATGATCGCGAAGGAAAATCGGAAGAAACAAACATTTCAGATGATCCGTATTGTCCCCTTGACTTCATCTAGTGTTCTTTGGTTTTCTCAAATGCGGTCATTTCGAGCTCTTCTCTCTCTCCATACAGTTGCCGGACGAAAAACACAACACATTCAGCAAGGACACACGTCAGTTAGATTCAAGTGCACTCCAAGAATGAACACACACACACACACACACACACACCAGATGTCGCTGCATCAAAAAGAAATAATGTCATTTCATTTGTGAAGATCGAAGACCTTGAGCTGAACGCACGCATCATCCACAAGGTCGCCACATTTTTGCGTCTCACTTAAAATAAACACACGAAAGTGCATTTTCTTTTCAATAGCAATACGGTGTTTGTGACTGCATATGAGAGCACATTGCAACGTAATTGATAGCGGCTGTTCTATATTGGGTGGCAAAACAACATTTTTGATTGACTAATTTCCAATGATTATTGTCTCCGTGGCTTTGTTCACGTGTGTGTATCACATCCTTTATGGTCGTGTATATTTGGGCAAAACGAATCGGCTCTTCAATATTCATGCGTGAATTGTAACAGATTGCATTACCTCTATTGACAAGCAGATGACAGTGTTCTCCTCAGGCTTCAGTCAGTACAACAAGCTCTCATGAAACAAAAAAAAAAGCAACCCCCCCCCCCAAAAAAAACATTTGTTTTGTACGGTCTTGCAGTAGGAAATCGTATCCCTAATATACTTGTATTGATCAATATCAACGCAATTTTGTAAGAATGTTATCTCAACAATATTGAATTTAATTATTGAAAGCATCTCATAAAATTGTTACACATGAAATTTATGGTCATGAGTGGTTGTTTAAATATTTGAGTTTGAAATGGTAATGTATGTTATGTATGAAGAATTCATAGTTCTGTGTCATATTAAGGCGACCGTTTATTTGGTATTTAAATAAAGAGTGAGCAATTACAGCCAGCAAAAGTGACATCATGCCTTCGAAGACACTGAGAAGTCTCCGGCTGCACTTCAAAACGTCATTTTGTTGCAGCTCAAGCCTCTAAAGGCCACCGCAAAGCAGTCACAAAAATGGTAATGCATCTCACGTCGAGGACAGAAAATGTGATGGGAGACAATTAAATTGTTTTGCGTGAAGGTTGCTGATGATTTTGTGAGGCAAATTCAATGCTGTGCCCAACTGTTGGGCTGTTAAACATGACTTTTAAAATATTAGAGAGCTTCATGTGCCTCACTGCACCTTCTGCATTGAAAATAATGGGCTTCTGTCCAATTAAAAATGGCATTCCATCTCTGAACTATTATTGGCATCTCTGATCAAGCTTAATTTTGCCATATGCAGATACGGGCAGCACAGTGAGGGGAAAAAAAGAAAGCTTTGATTCATTAAACTTTCATTGGTCTAGATAAAGATCTGAAATTGATCTCTGGTGTGTAAAAAAACAAACAAATATATATAATGTATGTGTATAATACAAATCACATGCCATTACTGGCAGCCCAAAATTGTGATAGCATTGGGGACAACATTTTTAATGGCACCTCTTGAATGTTGATTGGCAGTAATTGTTCTGCAACAATGGCATCAATCCAGCACATGAGCGAGTGATTTATTTGACCACCTGCTTTGTTTAAATCCTAATTTGGTTATCTCTTTTTGTGTGACTGCTTCTCATGTCCAAACCTGCTTTTGTGGCAAAAGCACACACTCAAGAAATGCAAACAACCTCTGTGCTGATAACAAAGCGATGGGATCGTTTACAACCGAGATGCCGCTCAATCACTGTCTGAAAATCATTCTTTTCCCAAACATACTGTCCAAATTCTCATGCAGTACAAGTAATAAACAGGATGGCCGCCCAAGTAACCCACATAGTCTTTGTTAATTAAAAGATTTGCAACTACATGTGTCTGCAGATAATCAGAATGACTTCTGCAGCAGCACTCCCACATGCATCGGCACACCAGAGCTCATTTACTTGCTGGAATCTCATGTTTGTCTAGAATTAATCTATCTTGTCACCATTGAGTTAATTAATTAGTGTTTTAATGCTGCTCTTTATAATTGCAGATGAATCTGCACGCAGAGTAATCACATTAATGCAAATACAACAGATAATTGTTCTCCAAACTTCACCAGTCGCACGAAATATTACTGGGGCACAAATCCTGGCTGTTAGTAAAAGACACGCAAGATGGCACCATTGAGCAGAGTTTCTCCTCATGCCTGTCATTACGGTCAAAATATTGTTCAATTAACTGTCTTGTGCTGGTGTCCTCTCAGAGTGTACGTGCATTTGAGGAATAGATGACACGCGGAGCTCCATGATACCCTCACGTGTATGATGAATGCTTTCCAAGAGTTGCTGTGGTGAAACAAAAGGTCACAATGTTTTCAACAAGCACAAGCATGGCACTGTTTAAAAAGCTATTGCTATTTGCATATATCCAGTGTCAATCAGAAAGGGGACATTTTCTAGTCTCCCTAGGCCACCAACTATATATTTAATATACCCGTACATGTATAATAATATATATATATGTTTTTATAAAGACACTGATTTAAAAAAATAGTTTTTATTGGTAAAGAACCGTTGTGTATGGGAAGTATTTTAATTATTTTGCCCCACTCTTAAGGTGAAGGATGACAACTCCAAAAATGGACTATCCATATAAGGAGGTGCAAATGACAAGAACATCCATTCCATGTGTTCAATTCAAAACAAATACCTTTTGTAGTAGTCGTAGTAAATAGTCTTGATCATAATCATGAAGTTATAATTTTGATATTGTGATGGCACTTTGATGAGTGATGGATGGCCTGACATGTCTGTCAGTGGACCCACTTTTGTGGCAGTGGAATGTTTTTGTGTAGACAATTGAGGCAAGTTTTTTGACTCAAATGTTTCTGTTCATTTGAGTGAATATTTGGACCCAGAGAGTGACTTTTTATGGCTAATCTTTTTTTTTAATGGTGTTCTTTAACACTTGCCACTTATTCCCTTACGTTGTTCACAACTTTCCTCACTATGTTGAAGTTAAATGGAACTTCAAGGCTTTAGTGACAATTGTTTTTGTTACTGTTGTTTAATTAACCACATTGCATGTAGCAGTCTTTCTACATGTTCTATCATTCCCTCATGTTGTTAGTTTATCTCATCCGAAGATCTGCACTGATAGATAAGACAGATGAATAAATATGCAAGCAAAGTGTGCAGCTCGACACGGCACAGAAGCAAACGGTACATTGAGAAGGCAATCGAACCTTTTTGGCCTTTGGTTGAATTTTTTTTACATCTTTCTTCTGACCAACAACAAATACACAGAAAAAATGGTGTGTTGAATTTACTAAATTCTACTTTGTGAAGTGGTTGCACACAATAGAATCCTCTGTATTTAAGTACATTTTTTGAAGTAGATGTATAATCTACCTAAAACAAATCCAGATGATTTTCATTTCATGCAACTACTTGACAAAATAAAATGTGATAAATTCAACAAAAAAATGTCTGTGACAATGGCAATTTATTAATCTTTGAAAACTGGCATCTATACACACACGCTCTCACATTACATGTACAGTATATATACAAATACATGCATAGAAATATCATAATCACTATACATTAACATATTTCACTGGTGAATTAGGACAACACTTTTTTAGTTTTTGAAATAGCAGTACAGTATTCGAATTGAAGTGTGGATGCTCTGACATGTAGGCATATGTTGCCTTTTATAGCATGGGCTGTCCTGTATTGGTGACCATCTCTGCTTTAATACTTTGGGCTTTTGCCTGGCCCCCAGCTCCCAGCATGCTTTGAAACATGTAAGTCTCCTTTCAATCAGTTTTCGAGCATGGCATCGATATTGGCCACATTTGTGGCAGAAGAGGCGATTTGGCAGCTCTGTTTGCAAAGAATTGCCATGGGAGGGGTCGGCTTGACCCAGCTTTAATGCAAAACTGAAAAGGAAACAAAAATGCTACTATATTTAACTAAATCTGCAGCTTACTGGTGAAAACACATGATAATGATATCCTCTTAACACTCCTTGCTGCAGCATTACAGCCCTCACAGCAGCAGGGGCCAAGATTCAAGACGAGCGCGGAGGCACAGTTATTACAGCACAATTATTATGTTGTGGCTGTGTTTCTGGCCCTGTTCACCTCATTCGGTCAAAAGAGCAATGCTACAAAATTTGCAATTAAAGAAGCAAAGCACTGGATTTCGAAAATTGTGTGCTTTAAAGTGGTTTGTTGTATTTTCTGCTGTGCCATTCACAGTAAATATGTTTTTCCTTCGCAGCAAGACATTTTCATAGCTCCGCGTGGAGGTTCTCTCTTACCAAAATTTTGCATCTTAATTGACATGTTTTTTTTCTTCGTGAGTAATCTTAATTAGCGATTAGTTTGAAAAATTCTCATGCTGATTTTTTTTTCCTCAGTGGAGGATATTCTGTTATTCTAATTAAGCAGAGGTCAGATTTATTAACTCAGCAGGAGTGTGTCAGGACTGTGGAAATCTGTAACGATGCAACACTTTGTGTAACTCCGCTCCGCCCATTGATTCGTTTATTAAATCCCTTCACTGGGAAGAGAAGATGTCCTTGTTGATGTTTGTTGCTCACTGATTGACCTCCACTATTCAAAGTTGACCTCAGATGAGAACATCCTCTCGGTTGCGTGAAATATATCAAAGAAATTAGGTGAACTCTATGAAACCAGGAAGAAGGTCGAATTAACAGCACGTGAGTCGACAATTGTCAAGCAGCTCACACAGAAGAAAGACCAGCTCGACCCGACTATAAATCAAAATGTGCTTCCGGTATCACATTTCAGATCTTTTGACAGAAAGTTGCTGGCAACATGCCACTGGATGCACATCAAGTGCACAGCAGAAAGATTCAATTTAAAATGTTCTCTTGGATAGCACAGGCCTAAATCATCAACACCATAAATAAGGTCATAGGAGCAGTGAAGACCTTTGCCATTAAAAAAAAAAAAGTTATGTTGCTTTTGAAATGTGGCTATTTCACTGCAGGTGGCAGAACTTCATCCAAGTTGGGAGGATGATGCTTTTTAAAGTAGTAGTTCTCAAACTGGAGTCAGGGTACACCTTGGTTTGGGATTCTTTGCTTGATGTCCTTAGAATAATTTGCATATTATGTTGCAATTTATAATTTTAAAAAGACAGAAAAAACAAATTAAAATTACTCCTACTTTGCTTTGTGCCAATCAAATCCTCTATGTTTGGCATTACATGCAAATCCGACGAAGTTTTAATTTTTTTAAGAACAGAAAGTGTATTATTACAGGAATATAGTCCCCTTTTTTAGGACTAAGGTTTTTTTCATTATTTTGGAATAAATGTATATTTTCCCAAATAAAGGCCATAATTTTATGAGAATATATTTTTATTTTGTGTTTGTGCCATTGTGGAATGTGGCCAAATCCCAGCCAATCATAGCGGATCCCTCATTTGCATTAAAACGAAGGCAGTCTAAATGTAGGCAATTCTTAAGGTGTTGCGGAATCAGAAATAGCCTTTCAAATTTTTTCTACAGCTTAACTGCAAGATCTCCCCTTGTGGATGATCTAGTCAGCTGCACATGTGGGCAATTGGACCTTTGCACCCACGACTGTGCGTCTGTATTTGACACCCAGAATAGCTGTGCTGTTTGTTTTTTCTCACCAAATTGGCAGGTGTAACAGGGTAATGCCATTGAAAACACCCTCGGTCTCACGGAACACTTGGCGTTGCGCAGTGTGGTCGATCAAATTCACAAACATGCAAAACTAGAATTGTCCCAGCACGAAAATGGAAATGTGTCCGTTTTTGCACTGGATACAGTCTTCTTTCTGTGACCAAATTATCAGTTGCGGAGGGGTTACAGCAGCTCCATGCGCCAGAACGCCTAGTGAAGTGCACTGTGGTCCCAAACACATTTGACAAAATTAGCCCTGGCACCAAAATGAAGATCTGACCATTTTTTTGGACGTGCGCATGGGCGCCTATCTACGAAGGGCTCTCTGTCTTTGTTTTGAACAAATACATTCTTATCCTTGTAAAATTACATCTCATTACCTGACAAAATACATTGTTCTTGCAAGAATTGCATCTTCATCCATCCATTATCCAAGCCGCTTATCCTCACGAGGGTCGCGGGCATACTGGTCTATCTCAGTCGTCCTCAGGCAGTAGGCGGGGTACCCCCTGAATTGATTGCCAGCCAATCGCAGAAGACTTAATCCCACATAGACAGCTGCAGTGACTAATAAGGAGGGATTGCATAATACAACTGTTAATATTACAAATTCGTTTTCCTCTAAAAAGATGATTTTCTTAATGTAACCTTGCAACTTCTTTACCCTTTAAAAAATGGGCAACTTTTTCTACTCGGATGCATTTTGAAATACACGTTAGTTATATTTCACTGTTATTCGTATGATCCGGCGGGGATCCATGGCAAAACTTCTTCCCTGTAAGAGGGCCTGGCACCCGAAACGTTTGAAAACCCTTAGAGACGTGATTATCACCATTGGAAAATGACAACAGCAATTCAGACATGCTAACTAATGAGATGTTCAACAGCATACAGTAATTCCTAGTGAGATTTTATTGGTCAGACATCTCTGCTGTACCTTGAGTCTGTGGCCAGACCATAATCACTGCCAGACTGCTTTTTGCTCGGCTCGATATTTAAAACAAAAAGTGCAGCCATTTCACATCAAATGCTGGGAATACCTACAGTTCAGTCGACAGCTTCCTGCATGCTTTGCTATACACTTAATTTTTTTTCTGTGTGGAGACCATGAAAGGAAAGGAGGGCTCGGCAGTTCCCTGCAACACTGTCTGTAAAATATGTTGTTCAGTCACTCGGCTAGCTATTTGCTTTGATGTACTTTTTCATGCTTTTGCAGAAACTATTGTGAGCTGACATTCCACTGTGGTAATATTACCGGCTCAAATTTGAGTTAAAACATACAGTATGCTAGAATGAGTTGGGGGGGGGGGGGGGGGGGCTGAATTTATAAGAGACATACCGGTAACTTTTTATTTGATTTCATGTCCATTAAACTTATTGACACATGAAGTATCGAAAATGAACAATTTAAAAAGACAACAATAACGATGTTTTCATAATGTTTCAACATATGCATTTTACAGGGAATATTTACTATTGTAGATGTATTTTGCTTTTTCCAAATATGTTCTTTTGGTTGTAATATGCAAATAAATCCTATTCCCCAGCATGCCGGTTGACAAAGATGTAGCTGAATATTTTGATTTTTTTTTTCTGTAAAAGCAAATTATTCATTCATTCATCTTCCGTACCGCTTGATCCTCACTAGGGTCGCGGGGGGTGCTGGAGCCCATCCCAGCCATCTCCGGGCAGTAGGCGGGGGACACCCTGAATCGGTTGCCAGCCAATCGCAGGGCACACATAGACGAACAACCATCCACGCGCACACTCACACCTACAATACAATACAATACAATACATGCTGATTTATATAGCGCTTTCACAACAGCGGCAGCTGTAACAAAGCGCTTAACAAAACGGTTAACATAAAGTAAAATGATAAACACCTAGGGACAATTTAGAGTGTTCAATCAGCATGCCATGCATAATTTTGGAATGTGGGAGGAAACCGGAGCACCCGGAGAAAACCCACACAGGGCCCGGGGAGAACATGCAAACTCCACACAGGGAGGCCGGAGCTGGAATCGAACCCGGTACCTCTGCACTGTGAAGCCGACGTGCTAACCACTGGACTACTGGGCCGCCGTAAAAGCAAATTAACAAAACCAAAAAAAACTATTATTAGAAAATAAAGTGCCTGCATCACACTAAGGGTTTGTTATATTCTGTCCCTCATATGTAGATTCCCACGTTCTTCAAAAGGCTTATCATGATGCAGTGCAATTCTACACTTCTGTCAACCACAAAGTCGAACATATGGTAAATTAATACCTCTCCAACACTGCACATTATGTTTGTAAAGACAATTGACATTTTTCTTGGTTCGTGAGTAGAAATGTTGTAAGAAAACCACCGAACTTTGTGTAAGATGTTTTGCTGACTAAATCTATGTTTGTGAGAATGGTTCCTGAAGCTGGACATTCTTTTTGGGAGGTCGGGTGGCCTGAGCGGCTTGTGCAAGCTGCAGTCGGGGGGCCTCTGACTTATTGACACTGTGACTGATCGTGAAATCTAGCAGGTGCCTTTGGCGTGCATACCTGTGATCAGTACACCACCATGCTTGTCTTCTTAACTGGCTCTGTAATAAGCTCCTTCAGAGATCAGCCTCGATGCCGCCCCTCAACCCCTCCCACCTCTCTACTGATATGATCTGGAGTATGTCGTTCTCTCCTTCCTTTTATTTCCAACTCTCTTCATATTCCTTAAGAAAAATGAAAAATCATATCTTAATGCTTTGATAATGGGCTCTTTTTATTTCTTTTTTACGGGCAACGAAGAACAGTCACTTCACTGTCTTAAAAGCCTGTGCTGTGGTGGGAAGGAGAGACTGTCTCTAAATTAAATTTGCACAGGCTCTGCCTCAGTGGTGCATTGTGTGTGTTTGAAACTGAAGCGCTTTTCACCCCTCTTGACAATCACACAAAACATGTAATAGTTTCATGCGCGTAAGTGGAGACTATTAATATTTAAATGTCAGCTTGTTTGATTTCAGTAATTGTAAGGTTTAAATTGGTACTAAACAGCCTTCTCACTGCTCTATGTCAGGCCAGATCCACTTTTTGTATTTATCGTTGCTGCTTTACCTCAAATAATTACTGGCAGACATGTGGTGTCATACAAGCGATTGTTTTGGGGGTATATTTCTCTTCTATGCTATTATAATTTTCCAATGCAAATAATTTTAACAGCAATTGCCAGAGGTACATCTTGAGACGAGAGTCAAGAAATAAATTATTTGTACAGTGTACCTTTGTGACTGTCAGTCACCTTTTGCGAGTCACCCTTTGCAAGTGTGTGTGTGTGTGTGTGTGTACGCGTGTGTAAATCTCCCAAAACAACCCCTCCAATCACCTGTCAATCACATTGACAGGCAGGTGAGACGACAATTGCCTGCAATTCATTGCCTACGGTGCAGTAAGCGTGTGTTGGAATGATATAACAAACTCTCCATTGAACTTTCCTGCTCTTATACTATTCAGAACTCAAACAAAGCCCCCAATAGATATAATATGAATAATTGAATCTTGGAGGAAAAAAAAAAAAACTTGTAGCAGGGCGACCCACTTGCAGCCATTTAGCAAATGCGAGGGAGCCCGAGAGCATATTTAAACAGCCCCGTGGCTCTCCCATGTTGCTCTCAGTCCACCGTAAGACCAGCAAATGCTGGCTGATTCCTTTGTTTTGACCTACTGGTAACTTGTTATTGCACTGAATTAGAAGGATGGCTCACAAAACCAGAACAACAAAGGGAGAGAAGGGGGAAAAAACGAGCTTAAGAACAAATAGCCATTTCTGGTAGAGTTTGGAGTTCTAATCAGTGCTGCAGAAGCAGTGGAGGGAATGGAAGTCTGTGTGCAAAACATTATCTGCGTCTCAAGATGGATCCTTGACTAATCCTGCTGTCTGAGCTCAATGCTCCCAAGATGCTCAGAGAGAAGGAACACTAGAGGAGAGGAAGTCGCAAGGGGGAGGGAAGTAGACCACAGATTTTATGAAGAAAAATAAAACAACAAAAAACACAAAACCAAAAAAAAGTGTTTTCTACCCACAGGCAATATGCAGAGGCACACTTTGGTCCTAAATGCACTCTTCAACAAACAAACATAGTTTGATAGATATAAATTATCGATGATTAAAGATTCTGTCACAATCACTGTGATAAGGCAATTCTTGGACTCAAACGGACACTACTGTATTTCAAGAAAAAGCCCAACCAAGCTGTGTAGAAGACATCCCCTCATTACTATTGCATTGGTTGGTGCAGCTTGTGGTGGATTTATTTATTTGACAAAATGCAAGCTGTCACACAGTTGTGTGGCTCCACATGGAATGCTGTCCTCTTTGATTGCGACTAATAGAGTCCCACCAAACTACATAATGTGTTATATGAAAAGCCTCTAATTTTCTATCATCTTAAAGGAGCCATGCGTACTACAAGAGAGGATGCCTTGGCATTCCAAAAAAATGATAAAAACATTCATGGTTTGGCCGCGCCTCCAAATGGAGCATAAATAGTTGGGCTTGCCGCACCAACTCAGGCTGGTGCAGATTGATTGACAGAAATCTTTATTTCAAATATAAATGAAAAACAGTAACATCAAACAAACAAAATGTTGTATTTAAAGAATTAGAAAACACTGCACCCATCATCACTAAGATGTTTGATGAGGAGTAGGAAGAAGCAAAATACTTAATCCTATCCTTTAATTTATTTTTCATTATGAAATAAAACAATGGATATATTGGATAATTTCATCACCATCTAAGCCCTATCCATGCAAGCCTTGTTGCATGAAGTGATGAAACCTGCTGGGATTGAAGGCGAACGTCTTCTAAGACTACCACAATAGTTCACTTGTGATCGATTCGGTGCCCTGAGAATGAAATGAGCTGGATGAATGAGAATATTCACAGGCTCGTTCCTCATAACTGTCCTGAGGTGTTTTACACTTTTATCTCATCAGACTTGGTATCCTGTACAGTATCTTCAATTCATTAGGAAACTCTGCTGACATGCCCATTAAAATTGCATGTTCATGGCAATTTAATTTGCAAAATTCAGAAAGTGACTAACATCCAGGAGAAGAGTGTGTAAGATGTCACAGACTGCTACTGCTGATCAGGACCCTGTAAAACTGTCAGGTTTTCTATTGAGATGAATGCAAAACTGGCCACAGGGTTATTTTTAGACTTCGCTGCAGGATAGAAAGTTTCCGAGCCCCATAAGTAGGTCAGCTCACATTGGCGTTCATATTGCTGTTATGTACAATTACTGAAAAGTACCATCTCTGGACCAGAGTAATTTTTAATCCGTGTTGCAGTCAGTTTCACTCCGACGAACGCAAGAAATCACGGTTAATCCACAAGGAGTTTGATGTGCACACTTCTGGCATTACTTTTGCTCAATGTACATTTTAACATTGACCAAACGTCATTTTACACAGTGGCCACTTAACTAAGTGTGGTGACATGAGACGAACAAAACCATCATCACATCATCATCGTCACTGTACAGCCACAATTATAAATTATAAAATTATAAACCTCTCAGTGCAATACACTTCTTGCATTGTGTGACTTTGAAAGACTGTCTCATTAAAATATGTAATTGCCCGAGAACCAAAACAGCACAATAAATGTTTTAAAGTGAATTTATCAGGCTTGATGAAAAATGTCATAAGTTCAAGACCATTTCTAGACAATTAGAGTGTGGCATATTATGAGAGCAATCAGAGTAAAATACATGGTTGTTGAGTAGATAGACTGTGTTGGACGTGGGCTTTCATTTGCATTAATAAGAGTAACGGGAGCTGGTGACAGCATTGGAGTGAAAATTATGAGCAGCCGTTACAGTGGCTGGCCTCTATTCCAACTTTGTCAGGTAAACAATCTAATTGATCTCACCAGATTGTTCCAAGCCATATTTCCAGTCTTCTACTCTGCTGAACAGACAAGCCCATCATGTGTCACACTGAAAAAAATGTCAGAGGAGTAAGAGTAATTTATGGTGATGACTGACAAGTGCGGGCTCATGTTCAGTGGGCTGAGCATTCATTAGAAAACACATTTTCAGATTTCACCATGCGTTCGGGTTTTGTACTTTTTGGGCAGACTAATTCAAACAAATATCGTTTGAATTCTGCAATGTCACAGAAATGTGCAGAAGGAACTTAAACCTCGATTGACACATCTCGGCAAGCCGACTTATTATTATTATTTTTTCCATTGACAGCCATCTGTGCGGATTCCTTTCACTCTCCACTAATGAGCTGTGGAGTAAGGAGACCCAATCCACACAGGCTGGTCCCTTGGGCCCCGTGCAGCTGCCGGGCACACACATATTGTGTGTGCACACAGCACATGGCTTCAAAGTATGTTTGAAAGGATACTACTCTAAGATCTGAAGTCACAAAACTTCCCATTGAGAACCTGCCATCATCTTGTATCACATACTGTAATGTCCTGCATGTCTACTGCAGCAGTGCCAACATTAGTGGGGAAGACAAAAAAAAAGCCCAATATCACAGAAGAGATTGATTAGACAGAGTAAATCTAAGAACATATACAGTATATGCTGCCCACAACAGAATTGGAGTGGATAGAAGTTATGCGGGCATTATGTTTTTAAATTAATCAACTCATTGACCCACACTCACAATCATCACATAATGGGAACTAAACCCGCACTGCTTGCACAAAAGCACCAAACCCCAATTTCAATAAAGTTTGGACATTGTATATGTCTTGATTCTGTTCGTGACCAACAGGTGGCACTGTAGGGCTCTCCCTGCAGCTGCACACCTGTTGGTCATTATCTAATTATTGCTTTAAAAGGACTCGGCACGACCACTCGGTGTCGGGTCATTGTTTGCTTGTTTGCTTCTGTCCTGTTAGTTGCTGTCACAGTTTCTGTTGGTTTGTGTATATCACTTTGTTTTTTTGCTTATGCCATGGTTTTGTTTGCTACTTTGGATTTGTTTTATTGTCCAGACTTTGTGTGTTCTGGATTTCGTTTCCTTAGTATTTTAATACACTTTTTCAAGTACACCCGGCTCCTCCCGTCTGCCTGCTTTTTTGGGGGTCCACCACCAGCACGCAAACGTGACTGTATAAAACGTAATTGTAACCCTTACATGCACCTTGTAACCTGATAACATGATAAGCTGTCCACTGTAGTAACCGTAGTCCCTGAAAGGGTTAAAACGGCATACAGTGCTTTGCAAATCCTGTTTAACTTGGATGCAGTGAAATACTTTCATTCATTCATCTTCCGAGCCGCTTGATCCTCACTAGGATCGCGGGGGGTGCTGGAGCCTATCCCAGCTGTCTTCGTGCAGTAGGTGGGGGACACCCTGAATTGGTTGACAGCCAATCACAGCAGTGAAATACTTGAAGATATATAATGTTCAAATGTTTAACATTATTTTCTTTTGTTTTTGGGTGTGAATATTATTATTATTAATATTATATGCCTGCAGCACATTCCAAAAAAGCCCAGACAAGGGCAACAAAAAAAAAGACTTTTTCTTTGTAGTAAAAGAGTGTGTGAACACAACACTGGCCTATTAGCAGCCCATACCGCTTGCCAATTGAAGATGTGTGGCACATTTATAAAGCCAGACTGTTGAGCCAGACTGATGTGTTGTTCATCAAGTCAGAATGGGAAAGTCCACCTACAAAGCTTCAACAATTTGTGTCTTCAGTTCGCAAATGCTTATTGAACCTTTTTCAATGGAAAGGTGACATCAACATATATACATCGTAATTCCCGGACTATAGAGCGCATTTAGTTGTAAGCCGCAAGTTCCCACATTGTATCATGAGATATTTACAAAGAGAGACAGTACACGCAAAGCGTTTTCAAAGTTTTAATCACATACCTTAATTTTTCTTTCCAAATAGTGCCTGTAACACGGCAACACCATGGCAGTAAAACAGCACTAACAGGGCCAAGTAACAAAAAACCCACAAAAGTCACTATTCGCCGCCAAGTAATGCTTTTTTTTTTGTCTATGAAAAAAATTCCTTCATTAGGCTTTCTACAATCTGCGCTTTTGTGTCAACTTTCACGACACGTACAGTATACCTGTATATCAACTTGTCTCACGACCTTTTATGCTTTAGAGCTCTTTGGCGGCCATTAGAAAAATCGTATTGGCCGATTCATTAAATAAGTAGCAGAGTTGAAAGCATGTGATGAAAGTCGAGGTTTATAGTCCGGAAATTACGGTACATGTAACCATGCACTTGTCTGAGATTCTTTGGAACGTGTTGTAGGCATCAACTTCAAAATGGGTTTCAAAGTTCATCGGTTTGAATATTCAATATGATGTTTTTGTAGTTCTGTATATTCAATTGAATATCGGTTGAAAATAATAAGAAAACCTTTATTCATCTCACAATGAGGAAATTGTCAATTTACAGCAGCAAAGTTATGAAAGGAAGAAAGTGGAAGAACAAAAAGTATAGGAGCTGCTGTAAAGGCAGACACTTTTGTGGCACCATCTTGAAGTCATAACATCATAACAACTTACATTAGACACAGTCATTCAATCTTAACCACTTTTCTGCATACTCGTTGTCATTTGAAGCTGTTATAGAGGAGAAAGGATTTTATTTGATTGTGTTTTTATTCACATCAAACAATTTACATTGCCACAGTAACAGTTACATTGTAGATACAGTATAGACACAATATCAATTCAACCATGCATTTTCTAAACCACTTTCCCTCATTAGCTCTGAGTAGCTGGACCCGCATGGAAGCATGTACAATATGTCAATAACCTCAAAGATGATTCTTCACAAATATGGGCCACTTTGTGTTGGTCTATCACATAAAATGACGTTTGGAGTTGAAAGGTGACAAAATTTGGCACTCTCCTTTAAGAACGGGTCCGTACAGCCGAAGGGGTCCAATCCAACACCTGATTGAGTATCCGTCATTACTTGAGGATTTCGTTCGTGATGAATGCATATCCTTGGTGCGATTGCTTTTCTATTGAATACACATGTAAGAAAATATTACGCAAATAAACAGCGGTAACAAATGTCTAAATGTCATCAGACTTTGCATAGCTTTTCACACGTTTGCTCACCTTCTCAAACCTGTAAATGTGAAAAAATGTGGAAATCTATTTGATCCCCATCAGCACTCGGAGCTGGAATGCCACTGATACAGTGTGTGAATAGAAAGAGACAGGAAGAGCCTAATGTTCTCCAGGGCTGGCACATGCCTTGCCTTTGTTTCTTTTTGTAAATACAAGCCTCTTTAACATCACAATATAAGCCATTATCTCTCCTGGCAAGGTACATTTTTTTTTACGGAGGTGGGGTTGGGGGTGGGTTGGTACGGGTATGCTGCACAAAAACATATTTTTCCCTAAGCCTGGAGCAGATCAGTCAGCCGAGATCTAAAGACATGCAAATATTACTGCAAAAAAAAAAAACTAGCAAAACTCATTCTAATTATTCCATATCAGCACATTTGCATGGAATGTGTGTGTGTTTTTTTTTTCCAGAAGGGAAGAGTTTATGATCAGGAGTGCCTCGACAAGGGGGCTGTTTAGGAATTCACCACATTTTTGATCTAATCACAAAATCAAAATATTCATGAAGCACAATGATATCTCCCAGAAGCAGGCAGCTAGCCATTAATTTTCAAATTCAGGTAATTTATTAACACTTATCAGAGGCTGAAAAAGCCTTGCTCTGTGTTCACAAAGTGTGCAAGAGGGAGAGAGGAGTTCAGGAAAACTGATTCCAGATGATTTATAATGGTGTGCAGGGTGCATTTTCAACCAGGTATTCAATTAGAATGTATGTCCAATTTTCTGTTTGAGATCTACAGTTAAAAACTCTATTAAAGCAGCATTTTACATATCTCACATTCACGGCAAAGGGTGATAACGGTGGAGCTTTAACATCCATTTGCTTGAAAAGAAAATTGTATTGCATGCCTAATTAACATTTCCGACTATATATTGTACAATATGCATCATTATGAATTTAAAAGTATCATCTAATCGCAGGGCACATATAGACCATTCACCCCCACTACCTATGTACAATTTTGAGTCTTCACTTAAATTAACAGGCATGGTTTTAGAATGCGGGAGGAAGCTGGAGTGCCCGGACAAAACCTGCACGGGTCAGGGGAGCAAATCACACACAGGAAGGCCGGAGCAGGTAGTAAGTAAGAAGTTTAATTCTGACCCGAGTTGTTTTTCATGAGCACGTGACCATCTATGAGTCACATAGAGAGAGAGCACAGAACTATGATCCACAGTTAAAGGCATAAGGACTAACGGATAAATACCAGTGCAGAAAACATACATTTTTAAGAGTGACATCATTAACCCTAGGTGTGGCCGAATCAATAGTTTGAAACATTCATAAACCCTTTCAGGGAGAGCGGTTACTGCAGTGGACAGCTTATCGTGTTATCAAGTTACGGGGTGCACGAAAGGGTAGAAAGAAAAAAAATGGTGCCTTTGCATTGTACAATATGCATACTGTATTATTTTTGCAGTAAATGATTCCTATGAAGGATGGTGGAAGGGCAGGCTGCAAAAAAAGGACACCTGATGTCTGTCTGTGCGTAATATTGTGAGGTAGACTCAACCAGCCCCTGAAGCTGAGCCTCCCGAGCTGAGCTCTGATCGCAGAATGATAACAACCAGATGGATCGATACGGATGTTGTAAAGGTTAAATGATGTTACGTTGTTCGTCAGCATGATACTGACACTTCCACTGCCCTCCCGTCTTCATTGCTCCCAAAGTTGATGCTCTCCAGTGGCCTCAGGAAGAGGGTCAAGTGTTGAAATCAGTGAACCAAACCGAAACAGAACACTGTCTCAATTGTGCGGTAGACTTTATTAAAGAATAACAATAAAAATAAGGCTCCAGATTCTAGGATACAGACCATTCCAGCTTCAAATTTTGATTTTCAAGTATTGTTCTGCAAAATGATTAGATATAATGCATTTCACTTCGCTCATTTCGCATTTTGTAAGGATGCGGTTTAATCACCAATGGTGTCGTGGTACATTTGCCGGACTTTCCCACTCAGTGACAGTGTGAATGAGAGAGTAAATGGTTGTTTGTTTCGGCACCCTTTGGTTGACTGGCGACGAGTCTGCGAGTGTAGTCTGCATTTTGCCCAGAGGTTCCCAGGATAGGCTCCAGCTCCCAGTAACATTGAACATTATTGTAGATGGTTTGTTTACGCACCTCAATGTCATGTGGCGTATGTCACAGTCGAATTTGTAGGTAGGGATTGAAATACAGGAGCTGTTCTCAAATACAATAGAGGCCTATGTCTTGTATTGCAATCCATATTGGTACATGCAGCAATTACCAGCTTAGTCTGCGCTTGCCTGCATGTTGACGACTTTGTCTCTTGTTTCGAAGGTGCACAACTTGCAGTCCTAGAGGATTATCAGTGCTCCAATTACATAAGCGAACAAATGAGATACAAAGTCACACAGTAGCAACCTCTATCCCCATGGGGAGAATCACAGGCGGAGGGAAATATTCCCTAATTCCCCGTGGACTGCCTGAACATCCCTGCTTGTCTGGAGAGAGCAGAGCGGAAGGGCTAATGCAGAGTCAAATGACAAAATGAGTTTTCCGAAAGGTCTGAGTGGCAAGTAGCTAATTTGCGGTAATTGTTAAGTCAGGTACTCGCTTTGCGACTCAATGTTAAACATGAATGTTAAGCGTGCGTGATTTCTGTTGCCTCGGCCTCATTACCTAAAGCATAAACCCCGTTCATATTGTATGTTTCAAATATTTCACCCATATCAACAAACAATATATAGAGGCCTATTGGACAAGCTAACTGTAGCTAAAAGTGTGTATGTTTACTCTCTAATTGGAATAAAACTGTGACCGAACAAGCACTTCGCGAAGGCAAAGCACTTGAAGTGTTGGTTTCTTCCACTCACTCACACTGTGCAGAAAATTGAGGTCACGCTGTCATTTGTATTCAAGGTAATGTGGCAGTGCAAATAATAGCCGGGCTTGTTTAACAGAACACGCTCTGGATACATGTTTATGCTTAACAACCTGGCAGCCAATTTACTGAGTGCCAACATCCACACTGCATAAAAATCCCAGCTAAAACCACCAACCCTTGATTTATACCAGATAACAATAAAGCTAACAGATTATTTCCGTCCTATTTCTTCCTAAATATGCTTCGGATGACATTTGTTTAAATACAATCACTTTACCAAGAATGTCAAATGTCGTTCTTGTCTATCTCTTTTCGTAAGTTATTACTCGTTATGTTCGTCTGCGGGACACTGTGATCAAGGCTATGATGCAACATAAGACAGTCCTTGAATGCGTTTATCAATGAATTTAATTTAGTGGAAATTAAAGTTTCAAAGGAGTTCGATCATTTTAAGAGTCTAAATAACACGCAATGTTAAAAGCTGTATCTTCAACTACGATGTTAATATCGTCACGTCATGTTTGGCACGTTTACAGGAAGATACATTGAAATAAATGCAAAGTAAAAGTCCATTCTCCTTAGAGAAGACGGGCTGAAATTGTTTATCATATAACAATGAGCTTATCCTATAGGTAGAACATAAAAATTCTTTTATGGATGTCAAGTCAGTTTTCTCCCTCTCCATCCCAATTAAAACCCACACTAGCACCGACATGTTTATCATTCTCCCTACCTTATATTCACGCCAGTGCTAATAGCGATACTTTCAAAAGACTCTCACCTATGGAGAAAATCTTTTTTTCCCCTGCCACTTTATCAAGACGAGTAGGTTAATTAATTGCGCCAACACATTGACTATTAAAGGGCGTACCTTATTAATTAATGGCCTCAAATGCAATTAAATTACAGATACACACACCACTTTAGCAACCAACTTTCCTTAATCCTGTGTAATTTCCAAGGGAGTTCAAAAAGGACGAATGCTATTCTATTGTTATGTGTGCAGTTGGCCTTAATTAGGAGAAAACTAGGGGGCACATCTTTGATCAGTTTGTGTGTGTGTGTGTGTGTGTGTGTGTGTGTGTGTGTGTGTGTGTGTGTGTGTGTGTGTGTGTGTGTGTGTGTGTGTGTGTGTGTGTGTGTGTGTGTGTGTGTGTGTGTGTGTGTGTGTGTGTGTGTGTGTGTGTGTGTGTGTGTGTGTGTGTGTGTGTGTGTGATATTCAAAAAGATGAAGATGCTGAGGGATAAGATAGTTGCTGAATTGGAATGGACACAGCTTGATGAAGACGCTACTGCTTGCAATCAGAAAATTACGGAGCCCCTAAGGGGACATGAAAGGAAAAAAAAAACTTTGCGAGATCTCGCAAAGAAAGATTGCGAGATCTCGCAATACTTTATTTATTTTTAATGGTCGTTGACGTGCTTCCGGGTCATCGTACGTGTAATCGCAGACAACAGTTATGGAGCGTGTTCAACCGTTCGTGAGTTTAATAGAATTTTACTATGAAATTGGCTTGA
Source organism: Hippocampus zosterae (assembly GCF_025434085.1). NCBI lineage: Eukaryota > Metazoa > Chordata > Actinopteri > Syngnathiformes > Syngnathidae > Hippocampus > Hippocampus zosterae. Next base: position 19,440,310 of record NC_067455.1, on the reverse strand, counting down.
AATACAAAGACATTAAATCTGTTCTTTATGTTAAGTACGGTTTCCAAATAAGTGAAAGACATTTGAAGCGAGTGCTGAACCAAAGAGGACTATTTCGTCGGAAAACGTTCAATGACTTGGCAGTCCTGGTTGACTTCATTCGCATTCATTCATTTTTAATGGTCGTTGACTTGCTTCCGGGTCATTGTACGTGTAAACGCAGACAACAGTTATGGAGCGTGTTCTTTTCCTGCGCGTTGATCTACTTCCGGTTCAGCTTGTCGAACGTTGACTGTCGTGCGCGGCTAATTTGAGAGACAACACTACCTCGGGGGAGGAGAGAATCATGGAGGAGGACTTGGAACACTTCTTGCGATCAAGAAATGTCACTCAGGTGGACATTACGCGCATGAAAAGAGACAAGGGCATACAGCCATACACTAAACATAATAAGCGTAACAAGAGCAAAATGGACACTGGCTCCGACACGCTCACTTTCCCTACTGTTAATTTTCTGTTTTGTAAATACGCTACTGTAGTGCAAACCGTTTGATTCTTTTGAGAAGTAAGAAAAGCATTACAGTACTTGTTGCAGTACTGTTGATGTTCTTAGTTCTTACAATAATGACTTTATGTAACACAATTTAAAAAACGGCACAGTTAGTAAATGTGCTGCTGCTTACTGATGTATTATTTTTATATTATGTGATATTGAATACAAATAATGACTGCTCTGTACCATTACTCATGTTACATTTGTCAAAAGTTATTATTAAGTCAAAATTTCAAGTATTCATTCTCACAATTTATCTTTGCAGGTTGACAAGGCAGTAATTTCTCTGATGACTGAAGGGCAAATGGGCATATATACTTACCGTACCACTTATTCTCGTGATGGTTTCAGGCAAGATGGGAGTTTTCAGTTTTACCCAAAGGTCTGAAGTTTTATATTCCATTTAAAATGGAATGTAAGAATGTTTGTAAGAATATGTCAATGTGAATAAAATTTGTTCCAAATCATTCTTAACAGTTTTTTTAAACACAAGAAACCACCTGCTGACGAAAGTGAGGAGTGACAATTACGTAGTCATCATTTACAGGCAGGTGAAAATTCTATTGGGATGATGTACATTTATGCAGCAATACTCCTCAGCATCCACGTTGGTTGAGTATTTGTGTATAAAGTCAGCAACCAAGAAAGAATATTTACACCAATAATGCTTTGACAAACAAACATTTTATATTGTAGATCAAATATGTTGTCCATATACAGGTAGAAAAACAGCAGATAAACAATGCTTTTAATTATGATGGTTATATATTATTTGTGTTGTTGTTGTGTTGTTGTCGACCCCACCCGTGGCCCGACATTGGGGGACCGGGCCCTCACTCCGTTTCCCGGATCCCCAGACCCCCCTCCGCCGCCCAGCAGGCAAGCAGGGCCGCCACTCCGCTTGGGTTTCGCCAGAGGTCCTCCGGAGTCAGTGTGGTGGGTATGTTTGTGCAGGTGAACAGGTGTTGTGTGTCGTGCACTTGCGTGCCGCATAGCGCACAGAGTGGTGTTGGGTGTGTGTCCGGTGTAATGTTGTGTAGGTAGGAGTGGAGGGCTGGTGATTTGTTGGTTCGGAGTTGTGCTAGGAGTTGTCTGGTTCTGTGTGGTAGGTCTTGCTCTGATGGGTCTATTTCTGGTGCTGGTGCATGTATTACTTTGTTGTGTTGTCTGGTGTCCAAGTGTGTTTGTACAAAGTGGGTGTGTATGTCTTTCATGTTCTGTTTTATGGTGTCGTTGTTGGTGTCCTGTGGTGCTGTGTCTTTGTTGTGTGTGTAGTTGTTGTTGTGGAAGATTGTTTGTTTCTTTTGTCTGGGTGGTGGTGGTTGTTGAGTGAGTGGGTGTAGTGGGTGGGTTGGGTGTTGGGCTTTTTGTCTGATTTGCGATGCGTGTAGTTTTAGATGGGTGTTCAGTGGGAGAGTTTTTGTTTCCTCATGCAAGTGTTGTATGTTTGTGTCTTGTGTGCATCCTGTTGCTATTCTGAGTGCTGTGTTCTGTGTGGTCTGGAGTTTTGTCTTGTTTGTGTCCGATAGTGTTGGTGACCATATAGTGTTTGCGTATTCGAGGCGTGTGAGTGTGGTTGCTTTGTATGTGGTGAGTATAGTTTCTTTGGATTTTCCCCAGTGAGTGAGTGGTTGTTAAGGCTTTAAGTATTTTGTTTGATTGCTTGGCGCGGGTTAGTGTGTTGTGTGTGTTTTGAGAAGGTGAGTTTGGGGTCCCATGTTAATCCCAGTATTTTGGGTTCGCGGACTTGGGTAGGGTGGTGTTATCTATTTGTAAAGTGAGCCTGTTGCTGTATTCTGCCGGATCCGGTGTGAACAGAGTGGTGGTGGTTTTGTCTGCGTTGAGTGTGAGTTGGTTCTGTTTTGTCCAGTTGTATATGTCGTGGAGATATTTTTGTACTTGTTGTTGTGCCTGTTGTGGTTTGACATGTGTGGATAGAATGGTGATGTCGTCTGCATATGTGACTGTGTGTACATTTGGAGGTGGTTGTGGTAAGTCTGCCATGTATATGTTGAATAGTGTTGGTGAAAGTACTCCCCCCTGTGGTACCCCCGTTTTCGTGTTTCTGTGTTCTGATGTTTCCCCCCGGTATTGAGTGTATTGTCTGCGTCCCCTTATGTAGTTGAAGATGTATTTGATGATGATGTTTGGGGTGTTAGTGTTGTTGAGTTTGTTTGTGAGTGTGTGTAGGTTTACCGTGTCAAAGGCTTTGGACATGTCTAGGGCTATGGCAACTGTTCGTTGTGGTGGTTTTTGTTGATTGAAACCTGTGGCTATGATGTTGTGTATGTGGTGTAGTGCTGTGGTTGTGGAGTGTTGTTTTCGGAAGCCGTGTTGGTGAGAGGGTAGTTGAGTGTTGTTGGTAATGAAGGGTAGTATTACCTTTTCCATTGTTTTGGCTATTGGGCTGAGTAGTGCTATTGGTCTGTAGGATGGGCCGAGTGCGTGGTTTTTGTTGGGTTTTGGTATTGGGATTATTTTTGCAGTCTTCCATATTGCGGGGATGGTGTTGGTGTTGAGTGATGTGTTGTAAGTGTGTGTGAGTAGTGTTATTGCTTTGGGGCCTAGGTGTTTCAGATGTCTGATGTTTATGTTGTCTGGGCCTGTGGAGTTGTTGTTTTTGGAGCGTTGTAGTGCTTGTTTGACTTGTTGTTCTGTGATGGTTATGGGCGTGGTGTTGAGTTTTCGTATTTTGCGTTGTAGTTGTCTGTATGTTCTGTTGGTTTTGTGTTGTATTATGTTGGTGAATTGTTTGTTGAATGCTCGTGCTTTCTGTTTGTTGGATATTGCCGTGTGTTGTCCGAACTGTATTGTGGTGTTTTCTGGTGCTTTTTGTTCTTTGTTTGATAGTCTTGTTACTGTGTTCCAGAGTATGTATTGTTTGTGTCTGTGGTTCCATGCATCCGTTAAGTGTTCTTTCCATAGCTCTTGTTTGTGTTTTTGGATTTGTGTGTCTATTTCTTTGTTTAGGTCTGTGATGCGTGGGTCTTGGTGGTTTTGTTGTCTGATGTCGTTTCTTTGGCTGATGAGTGTTCTGATGTGTTGTGGTAGGAGAAGTGATTTGCTTTTTTTGCTTTTTTTTCCGTGGGGTATGTGGTGTTTGTCTGCTGTAAGTATGAGGTTTGTGAGCATGGTGTTGGCTGTGTGGATGTTGTCAGGTATGGTTAAGTTCTCCAGTGCTGATTCTATTTCAGAGGTGTATCCTTCCCAGTCTGCTTTCCTGTAATTTGTGTAAGTTTGAAGGTGTTGTTGTAGGCGGAAAGGAGCACGCGTGTTGTGTGTGATTTTGATAGGAAGGTGGTCTGAACTGAGTGCGTGTATTGTGGTCCATGTTGTTCTGTTTGTGATGCTGTTGCTGGCTGTTGTGATGTCCGGTGATGTTGGTTGTTGGTTGATGTTTGTAGGTTTTCTGGTAGGTGTGTTTGCGTTTAGAGTGATTTGTTGGGAGTTCTGTAGTATGTCTGCAATGAGGGTGCCTCTGTGGTCGTCGTAGGGAGAGTGCCATTGTGTTGAGTGAGCGTTGATGTCTGCGGTTAGAATGGTGTTGTTCGGCGAGTTTATGTATTGGAAGGTGTTGGTGATGTCTGTGTCTTCTGTGGCGTGGTCTGGTCGGGTGGTATCTCTGGGGGGTATATACATGTTGCATATGTGTAGTCTTTTGTGGTTGGTTATGTGAATCTTTACGGTTTGAATTTCTGTAGTGTTGGTGTTAATGTTGTTGGGGATGTTCATGGGAGTGAATGTGACTGATTTGTGAATGTATGTGAGCAGTCCTCCTCCTCCCTTGTGTTCTCTGTCTTTCCTAATGCTGGTGTAGTTGGTGAGACGAGGTGTGTTGTGTTGTTTTTCTAGTTTGGTTTCTTGTATGGTGATGATGTCTGCGTGCTGTTGTGAGGCGAGTTCTTCTAGTTCTGTTTTCTTGTTTTGGATGCCGTTGATGTTTATTTGTAGTATGGTCAGTGTGTGTTTGTTGTTTTTGTTGGTGGGTGTTGTTCTTTGTGGGTTGTTCGGGGGTTGTGGTGTTGGGGTGTTTGTTGTTTGCGTGTGTGTTCTGCATGTCCACGTGTTTGTGTATTGGCGGGTGGTGATGCCGGAGCAATGTCTGTGTATCCAGTGTGGGTGTGTTGAGTTGCATCTGAGTGAGGTTTGTCTGCGTGTGATGATTCTATTGCAGCTATTGCAGGTCCAGGTTTGGGGGGGTGGTCTTGTGTTTGTTGTATCTCTGTTGGAGTTGTCTGTCCGTGTTGCGTTTGAGGGTAGTGTTGGTGAGGCGAGTGTGTTGTTTTGGTCTGTTTGTGCTCTGCTGCCTGTTGGTGTCCTACGAGGTGTTGTTTTTCGTGGTGGTGTTTTGGGATGTAGTCTGCATTTCCATGTTATGTTGTATTGTCTAGTGTTTATGTTTGTGCAATGTTTGTGTACCCAGTGTGGTGTGTGGTGGTTGCATCTGAAGGATGTCTGTCTTCTTGTAATCTGTTGTGTGCAAATGTCGCATGTCCAGGTTGTTTGTTGTGTGTGTGTTTGTTGCGTGCGTGAGAGTGTCTGTGTGGGCCCCGGATTTGTCTCTATGTCCCCCGCCTGGAGCAAAAGGTCCGCCCGCCACCCTGCCAGGTTCAGGGGGCGGTTAGCCGAAAAAAAAAACGGCCGTAAGGGCACCCCGTTCGGGGTGCAGGGATTGGTTCCTTGATTTGTCCCCCCGTTCGGGGGGAACCCTCCAACTGCGAGTAAGCCAAGGAGTTTGGAGGATATATTATTTGTAGTGATGGGTCCATGAGGCCTCATGAGGCGTGTCGACACACTGACACACTGTGTTGATACTGTGCTGATACTGTCACTGACCACTGCCACCTGCTGGACCTTCAAGATCCCTGCAGCCAACCCACTTAACAGACTGAACTGAGTGATAAATTGTTTTGTATATTGAACATATAAAATATACAATTCGGTAATAAATTGGCAAAAGGTGAAGGTAAGATATAAAAAAAGGAAAAGAAAATAGTCATCATCACAAATATGTGTTCAAAGGAGTAGAAAGAAGCAAAAAACCTACCCCGAGTCCTACACCTTCTTATATATGAATTGATCATTTTTCTAAATAGGAAAGAAAGTCTAAATATCAACAAATGCTTTTATCCTTATGTATGCTGTACTAATACATTAGGTTTGTATACACAGTACATACTCTTTAGAGCACATGTATATGTCGATTTTCTCATATTCATAATGGATGCTACATTTCATTAATATATTAAATAATCTCATCAATGTATTTCTGATGTATTGCTATATTTCATGAGTGTATCGAATTTATCAGCTTAATTCTGATTTGTGTAGTTGTCTTGTACTACTCTCAAATTCATTTTTAATCTCAGCAAGAGAGTTCCTCATTTTACTGGTCCGTTTCAGAATCATTCCACAGATTTACACCTATTACAGATACACTCCTTTGTGTGATGTTCGTTCGTGTTTTGGATTTTTTTTGTATAGATTAGTACCCCCTAAATTATGACAACTTTCTCGAATTTTAAAAAGCTTCTGGATCTTTTGGCAAAGGTTATTATTGTGTGCTTTGTACATTAATTGGGCGATTTTGAAGTCAATCAGGTCATGAGATTTCATTGTTTAATTTGATAAACAGTGGATTTGTGGGTTCCGTCCATTTAGAGCCAGTGATTGTTCCGATTGCTTTGTATTGTAGTTTTAAAACAGTGTTTTACTGGCATTTCCCCATATTCCCACACAATAGGTCAAATATGGAAGTAATAAAAGTATAAGGTGTACAAGGATCTCTTTCAGCACATCCTTAGGTTTTGGGAGGATCCCTATGGTTTGGGATATTTTTCTTTTATTATCCATTATGTAGCTGCCAGCACGGTTTTGCATCTACAACTGTTCCAAAACATTTTCATAAGGTCATTCATCGATTTGATGATGAAGTGTATACAATATCATTCACATCCATGCATTCATTTTGCAACATTCAATGTGTTCAAATAATGTGAAGATCATTTGAATGAGGATGCTTGTGGGCTTTTATTTCACACATTTTTATTGAGAAAAATAAGATGCTCCAATGTTTTAAACTTCAGCCTGTTGCGTCTTTTACAAGCGATTTCTCCTGCTGTGGAGAACACACGCTCACAAGGGACGGATGAGGCTGGCGTACAAAGGAACTCCTTTGCGAGGTGGGAGAGGTTTGGGAAAGAAGTGTGTTGGTCCTTCCAGTACAGCTGCTTCCTGGAACCTTGATTGTCAAACATGGAGTGGAGAGTCAACCAATAATAATTACTGATTGTCAATTAAATCATCAACATAGCAACCGTGAAAAGATGAGTGAACGTTTGTATACCTGGCGTAATACTGGGTGTATCGCGAACTTCATTCTCATGCTTGGCCCGATAATGCCTCAGCATGGTGGAGGTGCTTCTGTTGGTGTATGACAATTCGACCCGGCAAATTCGACATTTCACCTGTAATGAAATGTGAATAAGAAGTAACTAAGAGTTACCTTGAAATGTATTCGGATTAGAATGGTACAACACATGTCAATAATCTGAGAGGCACTCGGCGAGTGCCTCTCGCCGAGAGGCTCTCGGCGACAGAAGGCGATTTGAATAAATAAATAATACCTTATTCTCCGGGACATCAAAATGGTCCCACACGGCGGATGATTTGCGTCTCTGCTCCATAATCGGCAAGGAAGGCAAGGCACGAACTTCGACAAGCGAGCGTGAGTGAGGTCTGGCTTGTTTCGGCAAGTGGCATTGTGTGGCCAAACCCACTTCCTTATAAACACTGTGCGGCGGGCTTTTGCTGCGTCAACGCCCTCTGCACTGAGTCGACGCCCCCAGGACTAAGTGGCGCAGCCTGTACTGTGCCAAGCAGCCGATGCGGTCCAAACTGCACCGGTGCAGTTCACGTGTCAATTAGCAGCCTGGACTGTGTCAACGCAGCCGGTGTGTCAATTAGAAGCCTGGACTGTGTCAATGCAGTTCACGTGTCAATCACGTGACGTAATGAAGCAGGCACATGCATCGACACGTGGTTTGCTCTGTGAGCCCGGCGCATGTGTCAATGCATCGGTGTCGCTGGACCCATCACTAATTATTTGTCATCAAGTGTTTCAATTATCCTTTGAAGGTGAAGTGATCGAAGAAATGACAATTGTCAAATTCAGGCTTCAGAAAATGTTACTTCTCACACCAGTTGAGGAGCCGTAATATAGTTTGGTCCAAACACCAAGCAATACATAGATGGCTGTAATTTATAAAGTGTATGCAGAAAATTGGTGAAGATTGCACAGCTGTCTGTCCTATGTGTTGTGTTATTTTGACTTCAAAATGGCGCCGCGAGAGTGGCTGCCTTTTCCAGCAGCTCCTATATTTTGTATATTTTATATTCTTCCCTTCATAAATTTGCTGCTGTGAATTGGGAATTTCTCCATTGCGAGACTAATAAAGGTTTTCTTATCTTATCTTAAAGAGTAGCGGTGAGGGCCTCTCTGAGGTGTAAATACAAGTTCACAGCCTGAAATGGATCTTTTGGTGGCATTAGATCGGACTGGGCCATTAAAAAAGCACACAATGCAAAATACATCTGGATCACAAGGCATGGTCAAACGAAAGACACACTGGCTTTTGCACAGTTGAACTTGTTCATTGTCAACTGGGGAGAGGAAGTCCTTTGTACCATAAAGTTCAGGTAACGTATACATCACGTTGGGCCGACCACTGGGGACATTCATGTTCTTTGAGGGCCTGATGAGATGGCTGTTCCAAACTAGGGCCGTGTCATCCAACTCATCCTGTTGAAAATAATATACAGACAGATTAAATAAGAGTTGCACAGTCATATCAGCTTTTATGAGCAAGAAATTTTAGCATTAAGCTGCTTTTTTGTCTCACTCCTCCCCTCTCATGTGTACCACATCTCACCACTCCCCACTTTTCCTTCACCACACACCATTATCTTCTTGGGTGTTCCTGTCCACTTTCCCATCAACTCACTCTCACATACAAAAATACACAGACCTGGGGCGCTTGTGTTTTTTTGCGCCTGAAATGGGCAGCATTTTTCACAACCCCGATTTGTTCAGTGGCTATGTCGGCGCTGTTGGACAGTTGGCGTTGGTGCGGCTGGATGGATGGCCGCTGAAGTTGAGGATGAGGAGAGAGGAGCATTGGCGAAGAGCGCCGATGCGTATTTGGAACCGTGAGTCGCCGCTTGGAATTGAAATGGATTTCCATGGGACAGGAGAAGTGAACCAATCTCTTTTTTCGTCAATGGATGCTACAGCTTCTTGTTGACTTTGAAACTTAGCTTGTAGCCGACGTGTGCACATTTTGAGCATGACGTCTCTGATCCACTGGTTAAAGGACACTTTGATTCTCTCCTCTTTCATCTCAAACTGCTTCAAACAACAAAGCGTGTGACGGAAAAGTGGTTAGGACTGCACGACTGTCCGTGTTTTATGTTATGTGTTGTGTTTATTATTTTACTTTATGTTGACTGTTTTGTAAAGCGCTTTGTTACAGCTGCCGCTGTTGTGAAAGCGCTATATAAATCGGCATGTATTGTATTGTATTGTATTTAATTAATGAGTCTACCAGAATGTATGAACTCACCTGAATAAGTCCCATACAACAAAATTGTAGGATGTTTTTGTCCAGAAATCTACCATCAAAGAAGCCATTGTCTCTGAGGTCTGTGAAGAGGGATAACCAGAACTCCATGCACTGGCTGCGAAGAAACCGCCACCAATATTCAATTCTTTGATTGGCGGTGCTGGCTCCATCCAAGTAACTGTCAAGAGTGCTGCCTGGCGGTATTGGCACCAGGAAACGCTGGAAGCCTTTAACGTGACCATTTTCAGTCCCAAGTTCAGCTCGAATGATTCGAGGACAACCCCCCAAACGGTGCACAACGTCGATGTACTAACCTCCAATCAACTTCGGGACACTACTTATGTAGGCATTGAGCCACATTATTTTCCTTGAAAAACCATCAATAGCCCAATTGATACAAATTCCAAATGGTTTCAGTTTGTCATAGGAGTCCATGTGCCATATAAAATTTGGCCCTTTGGAGAAGTAGTTTCGCCGTCTCAGACGTCTTGCTTGCCTTAACGACACTCCTCTCGGATCCAACTCTTTCAGGACCAGACGAACGTCCTCTTTCCTGACAAGAAGTCCATATTCTCTGCACTTACTGTACATCCACCTGTAACCGTGTAGTTTTCCAGAATGCTGCAATTGGTTGCGAATGAAGTCAACCAGGACTGCCAAGTCATTGAACGTTTTCCGACGAAATAGTCCTCTTTGGTTCAGCACTCGCTTCAAATGTCTTTCACTTATTTGGAAACCGTACTTAACATAAAGAACAGATTTAATGTCTTTGTATTTCAAGCCAATTTCATAGTAAAATTCTATTAAACTCACGAACGGTTGAACACGCTCCATAACTGTTGTCTGCGATTACACGTACGATGACCCGGAAGCACGTCAACGACCATTAAAAATAAATAAAGTATTGCGAGATCTCGCAATCTTTCTTTGCGAGATCTCGCAAAGTTTTTTTTTTCCTTCCATGTCCCCTTCGGGGCTCCGTAATAGAAACACATTTTTGTTGTGGAGGAAATCATTTTCGGGTCGTTGCATTCACCTAAATGCAATGGTTCAACCTCAATAAATACTCCATGGTGAACTTGAAGCTAGCAAAACAAAAACCCGCTCATGGGATATGGAGGCACAATCAGGATCCCGAGCGGTTTGAGATTTTGGGAAGCCGAGGAATAGCACACGAAGGAATACCAAAGGAATAACATGCACAATGTTTGATTATGTTAATAATAAATCCAATAAATGCAATTACAATATAATGCTTGGAAAGGAAGCTGGTCATCTTACCCTTTGGGTTCTGCGGCAGTGGCATTATTCCACGCCACATTGCAAAAATGCTGTTATGATTAAGACGTTGAAAGCGGATATTCTTACCACAACATCTTTGTTGCATCACGGTCATGAATAGTTACATATGTATAACATTGAATGAAAAAAGATAACAATTCTCCATTTCAAAATCTGCTTGACTAGCGTCAAATCACAAATTACTGACAGTTGTGTCAATAAATATGATTTGGATATTGTCAAAAGAGGCTGATGTTGATGTAAAATAAAATACTGGATAATATAATGCTGTAAAGATAGTGTTGTGGTTCACTTGATTTATGTGCTGACAGCATTGCTTCAGTTCCCAGTCAGTGATGTGTGTAAATGTGAATGCAAATGGTTGTCTTTCCCAATTTGTGCGCTGTGACTGATGGGTGACAAGTTAAGTGTGTAGTCTACCTTTTGCACAAAGTCACTTGGAGTAGGCTTCAGCTCCTTGTAACCCTAAGCAGACTAAGCAGTGTAGAGAATGGATGGATGGATTCAAGCAGAATGCTCTCTAAAGAATTCAACGGACATATTGTGCCTTTCATCCAAAAGTCTGACATTCCATGACCACCAAAGGCACCAGATTAAAAGATGCAACAGTTAGATTTAGTCATAAAAACACATTTGTACACCCATTAGCTGCTTCAGATTAATAGCCGTGATTCTCCACGTTCTAAAATGAGACATTTGGAAAGAAAGAGGCCCCAGAGATGGACTTATGTACCTTAAACTCCCAGATGCTTTCCTGTCCAATGCAGCAAGTTACACAGAAGCGTCCCAGAACCTCACAATCTCTTTCTTGCTGTCACACAATGCATATTCACCGACAAGCTTACCCACACAGCGGTTCGGCCTTTGGAAACCAGTTTGTTTCACGTTTGGGAGACAAGGACTTATATAATAAATCAGTGAGGAGATGTCGCCAGACTTGCTTTGTCCTGTGTTGCCAGCAATGGTGGGAGTCGGTCGACAAACCATCAACAGTGAGATGGGCGGTCACACTGCAGAGATGGCTGTATTCATAACACTCGCAATGCTCATTTTACTCGACTCAAGATGCTTATTTTCACTCAACTATATCCTCTATATCAGGGGTGGCCAACCAGTCAGAGACTAAGAGCCATTTATTTTAATGTGTTACTTTCACACAATCACACACACGCACACACACACACACACGCACACACACGTGCGCATACGCAAGCCCGCACGAACATGAACAGAATCGAAACACACAGACACACAAAGTTTTTTTCGCCCCTATTTCGTCCTCCCAATGTTCGCGCTCGACTTGGGACCAGTCCACTGCCTCCGGGTTGATCGCAATTGACATATTGGACACCGCTGCCTTAAAATCGGAGGTAATTCGCTGACTACCTCAGCGTTTAGCGCTGAGCACCGTTCTTTGCACATGAGCGGTGATTCAGTTGTCATCTGATTGGTTGCCCTGTATGTCATTAAAGTAACGGGATTGATGATAGGCTGGCGTAGTAAATTCTGTGTATTTAACACTGTTGTTTGAATGGCATCGCCACTGCCGAGGCGTTTTCGACGCTTGTCATTTGAAATCCCTGGAGCCGCATTGAGTCGGCCAAAGAGCCACATGCGGCTCGCGAGCCGCGGGTTGTCCACCCCTGCTCTATATTCTCTCCTACACAGCCACATACCGCTACACGCATACAATACGGTTCCGTATTTGTCTCTCACAGCCCACTTGCGCACTCCAAATGCAATCGGATGATGAATATTCAATATGAGGGTGAACTTGGACAATTTCTTTGGTCGACTGTAACGTGTTTAGTCATTTTGTTGGTCAGATGTGACAAGACCAGGGGTAAATCTATTGAAGGCTTGAAGCGTGTGAATAAAAATTCATAAATAAACCACGTCACATTAAAAGTCACAGGGCTCAAACAATGAGGAAAGAGTAGTGGCTTGCAGTCCGGACAAATACGGTACCAGATTTACTGACATTAAAGAAAAACACTGGTCGCCACAGTCAACTGGGGCTTCGTATGTCCGCCTCGTAGTCGAGAGGTCCCCCAACAGTCCAAAAACATGTATGTTAGTTTAACTCAGGCCCTTAAATTTTCGATACACTTTGTGTGAATGTGAGTGTGAATGGTTGTTTGTCAATATGTCCCCCGCAATTACGTAATTGGTGTCCAGTTACAAGGCTTACCCTGCTTCTTGCCCAAAGTAAGCTGGGATAGACTCTGACTCTTGCAAATGAGTAGTCAAGGGAGGAATGTCAAATTTAGATGGATTTTAAACGCTTTCCTTTATTTCAACCAAATTTTAAAGGATGAATGAAAGTCATTGTAAATGTGCTCCATGTCTTACCTGTTTGATTTTCAACCATCAAATCTGTCTCAAAGACATGAAAAATGTATTATGTTTCTGAAAATAATTGAGTGAAATTTTATTCCTTTTAATGCCTATTGAGATGTTTAAAGAGAGTATGTTCACTCCATTTGGTCATTCGGATGCATTCTAATTGAAATACATGGCTCAATTTCCACCTGGCTAATATCAACAACGCAGGGTCTGATCTTGTGAACTCGGCGGGTATGGTCTCAGAACGTTTGTCTCTTTTGTAAATGAAATGGCGATATACTTGTGATCTTCTCTCCTGACTGTGACATATTTCCGTAAGATGATAGAAGGGCAAAAAAAAAACCTTACAAATGTGAGTCCTCTCCTCTTCTGTCATATTAGACGTTATGAGAGAAGCAAAAAAATATACCTTTTTATATATATATATTTTTCCCAACCAAGTCTTCAACGAGTCACCAGCTGATGCATCCCAGGTTTATTCTTGCTGACAGGAACAACATCCAAGGTTCATTTCCACTTTCAGGACTTGGCTGATGATGTTTCACAAGACCACAAGGTCTTAAGAATGGGCAAGAATGCAAATTGCGAAACGGGTATTGATAACTGTAGCACGTAGCCAATGATGTTTACGCTGTGCGAGAAAACACCCACAGTTCTGACCCTTCCATGCCAACACTGTTTGCAAACCAAATATTTCTTTGAGTCTGTTCATGGACATTTTTTTTCATTCGTAAACCAAGTTATTCAAAATCTGAGGTTCCACTCCTTTGTATAGAATTCTAATCAGATTTCATCTAGATTTTCACGATAAACTTAAAACTGATAATACAACTTCAAATATAACTTTAATATGTACATTCTACAGTATTTGAAGTTGAAACAAGTTTGTGTTTGTAATCTGAGATCTCCTTGATTGCTTAATGAGAACAGTCTCTTATGTGTACAATCTATATTTAACCAGAGGGCAATTTGAGTAATGATGCAAAAGTAATTAATTACAGACGATCACGTTTCTGAGGTTACAAATATTGTCAACCGTCTGCGCTAGTCCAGGTCCATTTTCAAACCTGTTTTTTTTTCATGTACATAAAGCCCACTACCCACCCCAACTGTCTGTGTCCACAGTAATTAATGTTGACTAGACTTGAAAGAGTGCGTAGGCTACAGTGGGAGCAATAATTACAATGCGCCTTGAACGACATTTTTGTTTCTTGGTTGACAGTAAGCATAAAAGTACAACTTATTTGAATGTACACGGTGACCAAATATATTTTCACTATTTCAAGCCTATTCTGATCCCCCCCGAGACATCCGATCAGTAACAACTCCCTGATTGGACGAGAAACTACACAACACCAATCCAACCAGCAATTAGTTCAAATTAACAGACATTTTCAATCATGTCTTTGCTTAGAAAACTGCCGCTTTGTTGTTCAAAAATTCCCACTTTGGCCTTAGAGTGGGAGTGTTTCCAGCAAATGCCTAAATCCTAAAATAAGTACTGCAATCTTCTGGCACAGGCACACTGTAATGCTTTAAAAACAATTTAGCAACTGTCATCGCCGTAATTACAGTAACTAATTACCATCCTACGCAAACAAATAGCTTAACATAATACGCAGTCCCAATCAATTTTGAAGAAATGGAAATTGTAAAAGTTAACAAAAAAGACAAAAAGACAGAAAACAGAGAACATTTTGGGCCGACCTGAAAGGACTACAGGAAAATAAAACACTTTGTTTTATCCACACATAATTCCCAGGGAATATCATATCATAAATATTTGCATTCAGTTGTTATCAGGGCATTTGCATTTGCCTCTTATCAGTCAGCAAGCCAGGCACCGGCAGATAGAGAAAGCTGCCTCCACACCATACACACATTTCTAATGAGTCACGTCGCAAGCTGATATCATATTTTGGCTCGAACTTTATCACCAAAAAGAGGAGGTCATTTTCTCCTAGAGTTGGCTCATCTTAGAACTGTCTTTGAGTTTGTTTTTTTCTTCTGATGTGATTCAACTCCGATTCATTTTTAGCCCACAAAAAGGATTATTTCCTCTCCTCCCCCATCTGCAACAGTCTCATATCAGTGGCACGTACGCTTGCAATGATTATCATTCTGTCATAAAATATTTTCGTTTTATCAGAGTATTATTTTATTTTCCACAGCATTCATAGGAACAGAGACTCGGGGGTGGGTGGGGGAAAGAAACAGCTCATCTGCATGACAGCAGTCGTTGTCAGACAGGAATATCAGCATCTCATTTTCAGGGAGACATGAGCAACAGTTGCAAGGTTTCAAAAGCATATTCCACAATAGCAATTTCACGGTGCATTTCGGATTGTAATTATGAATGTAGCAATTTTCTTACTGGAGGTCAACTGAAGTATCCCAGTTAAATTCTTCTCTCATTAGTGTCGAAGTTTCTCAATCCTAATGAATTCCTCCCTTTCTTTCTGGCTCGGTGTTTTTCGGAATAATACACGGCAATGTGCAACATTAGACACAATGATAATTTTTAGAGTTGTGTATTTACATTTCATGTGACTGAATGTTATTTATTGTATCTTATTTAATTATGAATATGGACAACGATACATATTTTTTTTAAATGTTGCAAATTTGTCTGACCACATTAGAAATTAAGACGTGTGCATTATGATTCACATTTGCGTGTGGAATGAGCGGTGCCTACTCTTAAAAAAAAAAAAACTTCACCAATCATCCAGACAGACTGCTGTTGAATAAGAACAAACCAATCACTGCTACATGGGTAACGATAGTAATTTAAACTTAAAATATAGCACAGTGGAAATAATATCCATGCAAAAAAAATACCTTGTTGGCTGTTGCCGTAAACGAGGGAATTGAGGCGTCCGGCTGTGACTGCAAGGTCAAGGCAGCCGTCCGTCATCTTTCCACATCAGGACTGAACAACGTGGAAATGCGTAACTAGAAATGTGTGTCTCTGAAATAACGCAAGACCAGTCTTGTAGACCACGTACAATAATTTAAAAAAAAAATCACGTGTCACTCAATCAAATATTATAACCATCATTTGTTTGAATATAAAATACAAATATGTACAGAAAACTGATCTGAATGAAGCAAGCAATCACTGAATTGATTAGGAGAATGAATTAAATCAAGGAAGCGCTTCGGATACATTTAACCCTTTCATGCTGCAACAACCAACATGATACACTGTCCACTGTCGTGACCGCTGTCCCTGAAAGGGTTCAAATGTACTGTACATGACCGTATCCACTCTATTTGGGGTGGTTGTTTACGCGTGCCTGATTACCCTAATTGTTTACTGAATTTGTAATGTGCATCTTTATGTGAGATGCGACGTTCATGGCGCCAGGGCCCGAGAGCTCGGTTAAGCCTTATGCATGTGGGGTCGCTACATTAGGGCCATGTTAGCGAGGGCTCTCAGCAAGGGGTTATGTCCATGCTGACATTTACAACTGGTGAGCTGCCACCAAAGCAAAGAGCTGCTAATCGCAAACTCATGAATAGCTAAAGGCTTCAGAAATGAACACGGAGATGGTCTTTGCAGAGCGTGGTGGACGTGTGTCGTCCAAATCAAGCTACGGGCCAGTGTTTTTGCGAGGATCTCGGCAGGGACTGAGATCCAGAGGATTTGAGTTAAGCTTTAGCAGCTTTTGGAAATAATCTTGTTTGGAAGAGGACGCAGGACAGTACAACGTTGGTTTGTAATGGGACTACTAACAAGGAAGTTCAGAGTGATTTGTCTATTCAATACAAGGTTTTCTGTTCAGCAATACTGACTGAGCACAGCAGCTTGTTTAGGGCTATGTACATGTACACCAGCTTTTTTTTCATTCGAAGAATTATGGTAGATTTAACCTGACTCAAGTGAAATGTAAGGAAAACTTGATGCTTAAATTGGGTTAAAATGGTTAACTTGGCGTCATGAGTTCCACGGTTGAGTTCATTTTATTATTTTATTTTAATGTATCATTAAGTTCTCTTTCATCCTTTCACTGTAGTTGGTGTTCTTTGTGGCATTGCTTTTCCAATTCTGATGTAGATTTAGACAATAAGCGTGCAGATCATAAACATTGTGTTGTGCACCATGTATGTGTGTGTTTGAATCAGTTATTACCCTGTAAGCTTCAAAACCAAACTCAAAACTCTCCAAACGTGGTATCTTTCCAGTTAATGCTGGACAGACACGGTGTCCCAAGAGGCGTTTGGGTTTATTGCAGCTCGGAAACTCAACCACCGTTAATATATGTAATAAATAATTGATACCCTATCATTATACAGTCGACCGGCCCAACGCTATTATTGTTTTACAAATTAGTTAAGTTCACTCATTTTATTCATAAGGTAATTATTTTGATGTGAAAGCTGGAAGGGAAAAAAAGGCATGGCCACAGAAATTTAGTGATGGAATGTCAAGTAGCTTACTCAGTAGTGTACAAAACAGAAACAGACTTGTTTGTAGAAAATCTTGTTTGCTTTTTTTGAATGTTATTTATTCATTTTTAATAGGTTTTGAGGATTATATTTATTTTTTGGTTATTTATTTATTTGCTCCGTTTGATCATTTGAGTAGACAATGTTGATTGTTTTTCACAAAAATGAATATTTAAGCTGAATGTATGCTACTGTTCTATCAACATTTTTGAGCAATGTTATCCGTCTGTTGCCACATGGATTGCATTTCTTCATTGCAACAGTTATTTTATTGATTAATGAAAACCTTTCTTCCTATACAACCCATCAAACCAGAATGGAGCCTTAACCAATGTTTTTTTTTTGTTGCTTCTTTAATCAATTTCTTTTATTTTTTAGCGGTATACGGTACTGATGGTCATGCAAGGACACCTTATAAAAACAGACACATCATTGTATTCTGTAACCCTTTTATTCTGTTGACCACATGCATGTGAACATGCGCACACACGTACACACACATAAACACGCAGGGAAAATTGACTGGTTGGGTCAGTGGAAATAGCATATGATGGAAGACATGAACTGTGCAGGGTGGAGTTGGGCTGATTAAGTGATTGTGACCAATCTCGTACTGAAACGCTTTCTTCAATCCCGCAGATAACATCATCCTTGGGGTTTATCTTTGTTCTTGAACTGATTTTAAACACCCCCAACACACACGCACTGATGCATGCATCCACACACAGGCACACACATACACAGACACACACACATTACATACTTCCTGATTCTTTTGGAGACTTATGTCACCAAACCTTTCATTTTGGTGAAACCTTTCAATCACTTTCGTTATTGTTTGGGACGGATTTTAAGATCAGCCATAACCTCACATGGTGGATAATAGAGCCTTGATAAATCAGATCGACAGTGTGGGCTGGCCATATACTGCAAATATGATGGTATTAATTCAACCCCTCTGGTCTTAATTTCATCACCAACAAAATGTCTATTTGCATCCACGCTACCTGGTGGGTTAAAGGAGGGTAACATTTCACACATGCAAGAATCTGGCCCTCAATTAATCCATTCCAGCCCCAAAACGAAGTTATACTATATATTTTTTTCTGTTGTTATTAACTATTATGTGGCTAAAAATACATTTAAGGCACGGTATTTGGCTGGTTAACATGCCCACCTCACAGTGCAGAGGTGCAGGATTCGATTCCTGTGTGGCGTTTGCATGTTCTCCTCTTCCCAAACCCCTCTTGCGTGGGTTTTTTTCGACAACTGTATTTTCCTCCCACATTCGAAAGAAACATGCATGTTGGGTTAATGGAACACTAAAACACACCTGTCCAGGATTGCCTACAACACATAGCTCTTCCATCTCCTATGTTTTTCTGATTTTATGTCCTGTTTTTATATAATATCTTGTTTACTAATTTTTACATTGTATTTTCTTATTGTCTGTACAGTGTCCTTGGGTGGCATGAAAGGCACTTTTAAATAAAATGCATTATTATTATTATTATTATTATTATTAAATGTTTGTTTGTCTGTGTGCCCTTCAATTAGCTGGCAACCATTTCAGGGTGTAGCCTACTGCCTGAAGAACACTGGGATAGGCTGCAGCACGACCCTTGTGAGGATAAATGGATTAGAGCAGCCATGTCCAAAGTCCGGCCCGGGGGCCAAATCCGGCCCGCGGTCGAATTTCATCCGGCCCTCGGCCCCTGTCATAAAATCGGTGCCGTCTGGCCCGCAGTTTGGGCGCAATGGAACACGTGTTGCATTGACTGAGGTCTCGTAGACTGGTGAGTGATGTTTCATAGAGTACTGCTTCCCTCTAGTGGCTAAATGAGTAATAGCATTCACTAAATGAGTAATAGCATTTAGCCACTAGAGGGCATCACTCACGAGTTAACAAGACATCACTCCGTGTTTATATTGACTGATATGTCATATTTCAAATGATCCTTGCAGTTGTGGATATGTGTATTGCTTGTTCATTTCCCTGTTGTTCGAGTCAAAGGTTTTGTGACTATTGAAAAGTCATGGTGACACATTTTATGTTCCAAATCAATCAATTTGCACTCAGGAGACTTCTGTTTAAGAAAAAGTCAAGTGAATAAGCAGTTGCATGTGATATACCTGTTTCAAATGAACCAAAAGAAATTCTTAAGATTGTTGAAATTAAAATAAAAATGGAAATGTGAAACAGACTGGCTTACTAAAATTTGTTGAACAATATTGTTGTTCAATGTAAAGAATGTCAGCCAAGGTCGGCCCCCCGACATTTTACCACATAAAATCTGGCCCCCTTGGCAAAAAGTTTGGACACCCCTGGATTAGAGGATGGATGTGTGTGTGTGTGTGTGTGTGTCTGTGTGTGTGTGTGTGTGTGTGGTACCTCTACTTATGAACGTCTCTTCATACAACATTTTCAAGTTATGAAACGCCTCAACAGTAAAATATTGCTTCTAGTTACTAAAGCAATTTCAAGATACGAAAGGTAAAAACACAGTATGGGTTGCTCGCAGCAGCTCAGAGTTTCCTGAATGCAACATACTTTCTTATAGCTGCTCTTCAATTGACTATTCCCGAACATGATCCTGGCATCCCATTGGCTAAGAGTGACCTCTACCGAATGTGTCTATGCATGTAGATCGATAGATACTAAATGTGTTTATGCAGCATCCTCGTCATTCGCCTCTCAGGCCATGAAGTGTTTCGATAGTGTGACTTAAATATACAGTAAACCCCAGAAAAAGTGTTCACCAGTCAGGTGATCGCTCACTATGCTAATGTTTACCTTGGACATTTTCGAAGGATTGTTAAAAGCCGACAAAAGCAGATGTCCTTTGCTCAGTTCTTTACAAAATGCCAGGCAAAACCACTTCTGAGAGAGGACATGAACTAAAGAGGACAAAAAAAACGACGAAGACACGGTTAAAGGTTAAATGACAATAATTTTTTTTTTATTCTTAGCTTTTTACACACTTAGCTTTTTATGCACAACTCTCATTTATTGTGCAATAATATAATTTGTAACATTTATTTGATTTATTTTTATTTATTTGATGCATTTATATGCTTTAGATAACATTTGGGGGGTCTTGGAACGGATTAGGGTATTTACATGGAAAACCTGTCTCGAATTACAAAAATTTCCCGTGACGAAATTTCTTCCGGAACCAATTAATTTCGTAAGAAGAGGTAACACTGTATTATGAACAAATAAAATATTTAAATAAACACAACAATTTATTGTGGATTAATTTTTTTCCAAGGGATTGAGGGAAGAAGACTGCAGCTCTTCCTCCACAGTAACATGGAAAAAATCGGAATGAAGTGGGGTTTTTGTTGTTTTTTTTATTGAGCTCCACTAAAGAGAACACAATACAATGCAATGGAACTTTATTTATAACGAGCTGTCACAACCGCTGCAGCTACAAGGAAGCACTTTCCAGAACATATAAAATACTACGTCCAAGAAATCAGAATATTGATCTATATACAGTATAAGGCACATCAGATAATATAGTGTACTGTCGGCTTTTGAGAATATTGAATGTTTTTAGGTGTGCCTTATTGTGTGGAAAATATGGTGCTTAATGTTTTTAATCTCGGGAAATTCACATAAACTCTATATTTTGAAAAATAAAATGGTTTCCCTTCACAATATGTATATGCAGATATTTCTGAACTCATTATCCTTTGAATAATTTGTTCTTAAAAGGTCACACACATCCAAAATATATATTTGCTATTGCAGTATATTAAATTGATGATCAGTCATTCCATTTTAAAACCTCAAACGACAATATTGTTAAGATAAGATATGTCCACACACAGACTGACATCTGATTGTGGCAAAAGCACAACTTGATAGGAAACCGAATCATTCGTCACATGTCAAACTGTACCAGCCTCAGGTGATGATTGAGTGAAGAAACTGCGACACAGAGGCTTGGTTCTTCTGTGTGCTTATTTGTCTGCAGTGTTGCTCTCCTGATGCATGCTGTTGGATATCGACCAGCCCACCATATGTGACTGAAAACACTCGGCGACACACTTTACAATTATTTTTATGTTCATTTCCACTCCAGTTGTCTGACCAAAGAGGAGCCTCTTTCCAATCACGTCTGTATTTCTGCAAACATCTGCTCTTCTCCAGTAGAGTATTGAGTGCACTCGACATCCAACCAATAAATAAATAAACAAACAAATAAATAGCAAATGTGAGCGGCATCACTGTGCGTCTACACTGCAGGCAACCGTGACAGCAGCAGCCAGATGCACACAAGATCGGACAAGGGCTCTTGTGTTCCAGGCCATGAACATTCGACTGGCCTAAATATTTCCTGTGTTGTACTTTGCTCTTTATTGTCCAATTTAGTGGACGACAGACATTTATATTTGACCAATGAAAATCCGGAACGAATTGTTCAACATGACATCAAATGACCAAATCAGGATCAATTCTGTGTTTTACGGGACGTTTGGCAACGCTGTTCGACTCCCGTGGCCCGGCTAAGCTGCCAGATGCTCGTACATTTATCGATCAATGATTGAGTCTTTTTAAAATCAAAATTATGAACACTCACAGAACTTTGTTGCATGTTTGCACAATGCACAATTTTGGTTCCACAATTAATGCAGGGACAATAACTGTTTTTGTTCTGGATTTAAACTATGATTAAATGTGTTTCTCAATATCACATTGCTGTAATCATCGGCATATGCCCAACCTCATGTTCTGTGGGTAATACCTGTAATATCACCTCACGATTGGATGGTACCGACGTCTTTTTGATATCTGTAAGTGTCGTTGGCAAAAAGCACGCCGCTTCCAAAGTGATCAAGTGTCTTTTTCATCTCCACCCTATCAACCCTTGTCAACACCACACACATGTAATTGCATCACTCAACAAGCAGGTTAAGAGACAAGGTTGAAGAAAATTAACTTTTTTTTATGTTGGCAGATTTCCCCAGTTGTTTTAATAACCAATCTCAAACCTGTGATCTAATCTGCAGGAACAGTGGAAGCAATTAAAGTCGAAATTAATTATCCTCAGTGCCTGATATTCTCATAACGGCTTTGAGTTTTGTAGCAGGAAGTTGATATTTTGTCATCCGTGTTTTATCTCTCATGGCTGTGCGTGATTGTCTGCTCAAAGAGATTATTAATGTAGGAAGGGAAGGGAGCAGGAAATAGCAGATAAAGGCGGGGAGACGTTCTTTTCTTGCACTCCTCCTGACCACAGTGGCCCCGCTTGACGGTTCCAAGCTTCTGCTCCCGAGTCCCCTCCAATGCTCCTCTAATTTTAAAGGCCGGTTTATCACAACAGCATCTAGACGAGATACTATAAAACAGGCCTACTTTTGATAGAAATTTCACAATTGTTAATTAGCGGCTAAGATAATACATCTCTTCTCCAACTACACTCAGCTTGGTTGGTACTCCCTTTGGGATCTCATTTAAGGCCCACGGCGTTCAGAAGTGCATACTTTAGGGGCCATAGATGTGACACTACGCAAGAATCACTATAGTCACTGGAACTGAAAATGTCAAGTTAAGTGAAAGGAGCTCCTCGCCCACTGCACACGCTAGCGAACAGTGAACAGAACTCCCAAAGGGGGAGATGTGTGGGAGTGTGGCACTCCCCAAGCCCTCATCTGTCGCTTTTGCATCGACTATTCGTGTAGTGTGTTTTGCATGGCAAATAATGAGCTAAATTCAGATATTACGTTTTGATAGTCTCGGTTGTAGTGCTACTTGAAGTCGAAGAAAAATCTTGTGATCTCTTCAATCGCAGCTCAGCACTTCTATTCTCCTCTTGCCTTCTGTTATTATCATCGGGCTGTGGTGCGGGATATTGTTGCGGACAGAGGGAAACACACTTCAAACTGAAAAAGCAGGAATGACACAAACACAAAACGACACGACACATAAAATAAATGCAACAATGTAAACTTGCAGCCCGGTACAAACAGGCCCCCGTACAAAACAGCTCCTAATGACAGTCACATTTTACACTGTTACATTGTTGTTACTATGTGAGCTTTCATTTAACTATACTACTGTACAGTATAGTGAAGTCAAAGCTCAGATTAAAAAATAAATAAAACAAATGCTGCACACACAGCTCCATGTTTTGTGTGTGTTACTTTGAGTCTGCGTCAGTTTGGCAGCCATTTGTGTGCAATTTTCACGTCGTTTGTGTGTTCTGGAGTTGCCTTCGGGTTAAAGAAATGGAATTGCCGTATTTCCTTCTTCCTTTATTATATTGCAACCTAGAGTTTGGGCTGAAAACAGTCTCAAGTAAAGCGGAAATTCAGCCATGAAAGTTGTGAATGGTCAGTCAGTTAGTCAGAATCGCACAAAAGGCAGAACTTATCTTACAAGCCAAGCTTGATGTTGGTTGAAACAGAGTCACCCCCCCCCCCCCCCATGTGACTCTGGGGCGGCCCGGTAGTCCAGTGGTTAGCACGTCGGCTTCACAGTGCGGAGGTACCGGGTTCGATTCCAGCCTCCCTGTGCGGAGTTTGCATGTTCTCCCCGGGCCTGCGTGGGTTTTCTCCGGGTGCTCCTGTTTCCTCCCACATTCCAAAAACATGCGTGGCAGGCTGATTGAACACTCTAAATTGTCCCGAGGTGTGGGTGTGAGCGTGGATGGTTGTTCGTCTCTGTGTGCCCTGCGATTGGCTGGCAACTGATCCAGGGTGTCCCCCGCCTACTGCCCGAAGACGGCTGGGATCGGCTCCGGCACCCTCCGCGACCCTAGTGAGGATTAAGCGGTTCAGAAAATGGATGGATGGATGGAAGTTGTGAATGGTCAGTCAGTTAGTCAGAATCACACAAAAAGGCAGAACTTATCTTACAAGCCAAGCTTGAAGTTGGTTGAAACAGAGTCACCCCCCTCCCCCCCACCCCCCCCCCCCATGTCTCTTGGATCAGCTATAAGAAGATTTCAATGACATGCAGAAGATCAACGGTTGGGAGAGTGAGGACTGCGAGACAGGGGCTTAGAACCACGGCTGGATCAGAATGAGATGAACATACAATCAGAGGCAAAGCCACATGGGCTTATCTGCCCTTTTGCGATGGCTGTCATCATTGGAGAGATCCCTTAGCTGCTCCTCTGCCAAGATGAGAGAGCTTTCTGACAAAAACGGAAAGTTGCTCTTTATATATGTCAGGAAAAGTTTGGGAGAACGTGGAGTGGCCCACAAGGTAACACATGAAAGTTATCAGCAAGAGGGTAAAACAAAATTGAACTTAGAATTTGTCGATCTGTTTAAGAAGCAAAATGTGAAATAGAAAAGTGTAACATTGCCGTAGGGCACACCTGAAAAGATTAAATATGGCCAAGTGATTTTGCTTTTTAATTATACACTGCACCCCCCTCCCCCTCTCTCTCTCTCTCTCAATTAGATTTATTTTCGATATTCTTGAACAGTGAAACATACTTTGCTTCCAAAGGCCCTCCTGCTGTGAAAGTAGACGGCCACTTTCAATATAATCCCGAATGTAAACCTGCAGCCTTTGTCCAAAACGAGCTTCATTCTTGCAGAACCATTTTGATGTAAGCTACTGATGGACTACGGACACCGCCGGCATATGTCGCATATACGCAATACAAATACCTCAATTGGCATGACTGTTTTCGGGTTTTGTTGGCTATCTGTAACATGAAATGGCTCAATTTCAGTGCACATCACTGAGCATATCCCATACCAGGCTGCGGCCAGTGTTTATAGCTTACCCCCTGTGAGGTGCTGGCATCCAGTAGCGGCTCTTTATCTGAGACAGTATGGCGATTGTGTAGTCTTCTCCCATGTGAGGCCTGCCATGCGAGGTGATTAGAGCATCTCTGTCAGTGTCTGAGGGGACAGATGGAGCAACAGAGGACTTTCTGGAGAGGCTATGGCAATTAGGAGAGAAAGGAGAGAAAATGGTGGTTGATTTCAGGGAGATTCTTTAAACAACAGTATTCGAGTGGCGCGGGGACTCTCGTGGCCTTTGTCCACTCCACTCGCCATTGTTGTGTTCATGTTAACATGCTTTTTCACATGCTGTGAGCCTGTGACTATCAGTGTTGTCATACAAAACTTATTGTGGTTGAAGTAATTGCTTTCCTTTGTTAGCAAATTACAGCATAGAAATGTGCTTGCCACATGAATGCTGGATGCACGTACTGTTTATATTTATTCATATGTTAAATTATGTTTATTCACGTGGATCTGTATGCTCTGTATATTTTTTGCCACGTTGATATAGAACTGGAATGAATTCTTTGTTGCTTGGGGCCTCACACATAAATCCCCCACGTGAAATGGAATCTGGACTTCAAAATCAAATTCAATGAAGCTGCTTATTTTTCCTCCCAACACAGCAGTGATCAAATATTCTTTTGCTAATTGAATTGAAACAAAGCACAATTTGGAAACGGTACTGCTCCTGCTGCACACACTCAGGAGATGGTTGTTCCCCTCTGTGATTAATTACTTTGTCAACGATCAATCTACATAACATTAAGATGGCCACAGGACCTGCAGGTTGCTGCCGAGACGTTTGGCGTTGAAATCCCCATGGGGCTTTTGTTAATGAAGCTGCTACCAGAGTTAACATTTCACCATTCAAATGTAATGCATTCTTTTATTCATTAATAACTCATTCATCAACACCCGGCACTTGTCTTTGACTCGAAATTTGAACCGATAAACAAGCATTCTGTTTTTAATGATGGGGGCATAACGTGATATGAATTTAGCATTTAAATGTTATGAAGTGCAACAGATTGACAAAGATTACAAGCACTAAATAATATACCCTCATGACAAACTCATTCACGAATCTCTCTCTCATGTATATATATATATATATATATATATATATATATATATATATATATATATATATATATATATATATATATATATATATATATATATACTAGCTCCGGGCGGCTCATCAGCTAGTTCCTGCGGAAGGCTGGTAAGGTGGGCCTTCGGCCCACAAAAGTGTTGTTGCTTGATTCAACTTTTTGTTCATCTTCATTGCTTATCGCGAAAATAAAGAGATGTTTAGCTCTACTAAATAACTAACAATTTTATTGCAATGCTTGTGGGTAGACAACATTTTTTCGCTAAGATGCCCGTGCGATCGTAGTGAGCCACTGCCTGAGCGGCGCAGTGGCGGCGCGCAGTGGCGGCGCGCAGCGGCGCGGTGAAGTAGGTATGTTTTGAAAAGGGACAGACGGAAGGACAGACCGCGTGCGGGACGACGCGCAATATATATATAGATATATATATATATGATGTGATGTCATTTATCTAACTCAGTCTTCATTGCAAATCCAACCCCTTACCCTATGTTAAAATAGGTCAACGTTTCTTTATTCCATTAGGCTGCACAATTGCAGATTGATATGTGGGGAAGGAACTTGGGTCCCAAGCACAGTGATACGTGCTCATCTCAGGTATGATTTATCCTATCAGAAAAATGTGCTATCATTTGACAAGAAAATTGGTTTCAACCAATCCTAATCGTCTAATGATCTGTCCAGAGTGCTAAATTTCAGAGAGTGTTGAGGTTAAAGTTGCTGGCCTACCACAGATGTCGCGAAATTCAGTCAATATGCAAATGGAGAAGTCATGTATTCGTGTGTTGGTGTGAACTGGTTGCGCCAGGCTGCGCTAAACGCCCTCACCCTAATTATTCAGATGGTGATAAGCAGTGCAGAACTGCAAAGTCAACTCTGATTTAATCACACAATTTGGGTCAGTCCATTTTGGCTGCAGCTGAGCACCTCACCGTCATCATTAAGGCCATGCTGCTCTCATCTTGCCAAGACAAAGATGAAAATTGTGCTGTTTTTTTTTCCCCAGCGCAATCTCCATCTTTGTCCAGCGGAAACATGTCCCACAGTCGGACTCTGAGCTTCGTCGTGAATTTGTCCATGATTCGAAATCAGAAATGTGACTTTGTGCTTAAGATTTCACTTCCGAGCTCTCTCTGCCTGTGGGACCTGGTCCTTGGGCTTTTCATCAGCTGCCATTTTCGACGGCATGCAGTAATTTCATGGCTCATTGCAAGCGCTGAAAACCTTTGAAACTGCAAATGTTAACTTTGCCTGGCCTGGAGCCATTTAGGAAGCGATTAATTTAGCAAACAGAAGTGAGCCACTTTCTCCTCCTAGTCTGTGCATAATTTTTTTTAGGATGGGGGGCTCGTCTATCTGTATTTGCCTAAGAGTGAGCAATGTAATGACAGTTCCTGTAATTGTAGAGTGTGAAAATGGTTCCCACCTTCATCATCCCCACATCTCTCCCGGCTCAGCCTTGACAGTCTTGTACAGTGAGAGCACACGCAGATTGCGAAAAGCCAGAATCACTTACAACATACTTGACCTTATTTGTTGTCGCGAGCTGTTGAAGCACATTAAGGGAGAATGTTTGTGCGCAGTTTCAGCACCTCAGTGAGTGTGCTTGAAACCATATTTGCAAGCCACCGACTAATTTCCTGATCATGACTAGGATCAAAAAGTGCAAGAAGCAGCAGTGAAGACATTGTTGGATGTGTGAATCTTGTTGGCTGAGACGCGCTGAGGAAATAGTGCAGCTCCCTGTGAGGAGTTCCCAGTGTCTGCCCAATATTCCTTGAGGCTTTTTTTTGTTCCACACTGCGCAGTTTAGCAACGGAGAGGCAGACGGCAAGGGGTCGGCCAGCCTTCCCCTACAGCTGTCCTAATCCATTCTGGCACCCTGCTCCACAAAGCCAATATGAAAACAAATTTTCAATCCTCATCGCAATTAATTTTCCTTCGCTTGTGAAAAGAAATCTTTGTCTTGAAAACATTAAATATATCAGTTTGTGTGCAGAAAATGCGGACTGGATAACCCTCCAGACGTCTGTTTCTTCCCAAGAGTCATGTTTGTCTCCGTCTCATACTCCCTCTTATGAGTGTTAGTGCATTTAATAACTGTATCCTTCATGTGATACAAATTCCTACTTGTGCAAGTGTGCATTTTCTTTTTTTTTCCAGGAAAGAACTGCTTCCTTACCTGCTTGCCCTCTAGACACATCTGCATCCTGTTTTAACACTGCTCCACAGCAATATCAGCCACACAATTTCGCTCAACGAAAGCCATTCACAACAACTATGAAGAACTAGAAATCCAGTGTTCTAATACTGGGTATTCTGTTCCGCTTCTTATCATAAAAGTCCCACATGTCTTGTCAATATCCGCAAAAAGAAATAAGGAAGCTAAATGTATCCTAATTATGTCCCTGGGACAATGTTGTTCGACTGCCCAAGATGTCAAATTAAATACGATTTTGATTCTGTGAAAGTGGTGTCAAGGCCTTATTTTTACATTGCAGGTACATCGCCTGATAAATAAGAGGGAGAGAACCGTAATTACTGAGTGGAAATGACATCAGAAATTAAGGAAATTGTAAAAGGTCTTTAAATGGGTTTGAGCGATGAATTAAAAAGACCACTGAGTGTGAAGAGGCAGGTGTTATCCTCGCTGACAAGAACAAAACAGGAAGAGTGTGTGCATGTGTGTGAGGGATGAAGAATGTTCAGAAGGGAGAGGGAGGGCAGGTGTGTGCTGTTATCTGCGGACAATCCCAAGTCATTACCAAGTGAAATTGTATTTAGCTGATGTTCCTGAGCTTTAGCACTAATTCCTAGTGTATTGTTCCATAAATAACACTGATAAACCAATGTGTTCTTTAAATGCAAGCTCTTATTTTGCACCAAATTGAGACATTCTTTTAGAGTCCCTGGGTACATTGTTCTCTTTCTAAAATATAAATGTAATGTCTACATCAAGCGAGTTTGCCAGAGTACTAATTTTCAATAAATTACCGGTATGTCACTTTCAGGGCATAGTGGTGAAATAGCACATTTTCCTCACAATCAGGCGATAGCTGTTTGAAACTCAGTTGAACCTCTCCACGTGGAGTTCGTGTGCTCCAGTTTTCTCTGGGTACTCTGACAAAAATTGCATTTCAGGTTAATTGAATACTCAAAATTGTGCATGCGTGGGAATATGAGTGAGAATGGTTATTTGTCGGCGATTAGTCCGGAGCATACCGACCCCTCACCCAAAATCAGCACAGATGGGTACAAGTTCACCATGACACAAATGAAACAAAAAGATGGATGTCACCTTTTTATTCATGCCTGAATTGATTTTAATTTAAAGCACTAAACATAAAATTACAGCAACGTTTTTACACCTGCTATTCCACGAGAAAACAACACATGGATGATCAGAGGCTCTCCCAGCTTTGTGCTGGCACTTTTTTTTTCTTTTCAGACACTCGTCGTTTGGTCTTTTAGTGAACCAAGAGAAATGTAAAAGTGATGAAAGGTTCTGTGCTTCATAGAACCCAGGGCCAGTATGAAGATCGAACATATTCATATCCTGTTCCTGCTATTTTCTTCTATTTAATCAGAGTTCTCTTCGATGCGGGCATATGCCTTGCTTTCACTGGGCCGTTGCATTTGCAGCTAAACACCTTTGAGGCACGTGAGATTATTTTTGCAATCTCAAAGGCCGAATAACTTTGAAAGAGGAATAAAAAAATAAAACCCTCACAATTTGAAGTAATTTAGGACATTATAAGCATGGAAGTTAATTAGCGGGACTGCGCAACTACCACCGGTAGCATTGCAACAGACAAATTTGTAAACAGTATTTGTATTTTTCTTTCTCCATGCTTGTACTCACACTCTTGACCACAAACGCTTGAATTCACTGTTTGGGGCTCTGATATTGATGAAACGGCTTGGAATCCAGTTTAATTAATGAACCCTATCTGGAGTTCAAAGCTATTTAGTTGAATTCTGACCTTTTGTCACATTTTTGTAAACAGTTGTAGAATTTAATAAAATTCCAGCATTACTCTTCTACTGAATAATATTAAAACAATCTTTGGTGCCTTAGCCCTTCTGAAAGGAATGTCTATGTCTAATATGCGCACACAATTTGAGGCTCGATATACTGTATACTGTTAGCCATTGTTTATCCATTAACATGAAAGGAGTGCCAAGCCACAATATCACAAGACAGTGGAAACAA
The DNA here is from genome assembly GCF_025434085.1 of Hippocampus zosterae. Lineage (NCBI taxonomy): Eukaryota > Metazoa > Chordata > Actinopteri > Syngnathiformes > Syngnathidae > Hippocampus > Hippocampus zosterae. Next base: position 19,409,974 of record NC_067455.1, on the reverse strand, counting down.
CATGGCCACTCGCTATATCTCGCAAATGCAGCTGAGCCTGAAATGGCACATTGACAACAACATATATAGCTGCTGTGTAGAAACAAAAGGCAAGGCATTTATAATTATTGACAGGCAACATATATTTACTTTTCCTCATTTCAAAATGATAAGCCATTCAAGCCCCACTCACTGTCTGCATTGTGAAGATGTTCCTATCAAAAACTACAGACGTACCTGTTTGTTCACAAGGGCTTGCCAACCGAAGTCCCTCCTCCCTATTCTCGTGCACACACAGCACCGAATAATGACCGAGGCATGAATATTGTTTTTCCACAAATCATAGGTGTATTACTGCTTTTTACTCATCGCTTCTTTCGTTTTAATGATGCTTTAAGACAGTGGGCCTCAACTAGAAATGCTGTCGGTCCACTTTTTTTTTTTATAAGACCAAGGTCCGGTCCCATGCACTGTGGTCATGGGGAGCAGGGCTATATGCCCATTTAGTTTGGTCAAGCCAAGCTTATACAAATCAACACTCCTCACAACCAACCAAGAATGGGGTGCTTGAAAATAACAATTATTCACTTTGCCAGTACACAGCAAATTATGAGAGGTATTGTGTTGAGGCAGAGGAACTCTTTTATTTTGTTAAGCTGTGCCTGCTTAATAATAGAAATAGCCCTTTTAGGGAAATAAGACATTTTTACTTTAACTTTGTTAAACAGTAGTTGTCTTTTTTTCCCTTAATTTAACAAAAGCAAAACAAAATACTAATTTTACCAAAAATAAATACTAAAAATGACAACAAAAATATTATTTTCATTTGTACAATTCCCCTTTTCACATCCCCTCTGAAATCATTGAAAAATATATCAGAAGAGGAGTTAAGAACCATTTTAAATACTGACACAAGGGAGCACAGGAATGTACAGTGCTGTTCTTCCACTAAAGGTGAATGCAATGTCTGAGGCATGCAAATATTATTTGAGGACGCCATTGGGATGTTCATTTAACATGTTGCGGTGTTCTGGTGTCAAACAGCTGCAAAGATCCCCGGGTAGACGGGAGCAAAACTGCACACAATCGAAACGTCCCGCGATTTGTCTTGTCTAATGTCTGTGTGTGGCTCTCCTGTGCTGAAGCTGTGAGCACACTGTGGCGTCGCGCATGCGTCTGTTTCCTGACACAAATCATCCATTTTGAATGTGTGACGCTGATGTATGGGCACACCTTAAGTTCAGAGGAGCCAATCAGCGCATCGTTATCGCCGACATGCCCCCGTCTCCAGTTCGTCAAACATTATACACACACAGAGTCGCGCTGCTGCGTCCTCTGCAATACATCTGTTCGTGCACGCAAATAATACAACGGATAATTTTAACAAGCGATCGCTGTAATGCGCAGATTATAGTCCAAAAATAGAAAATGTATAACGTAAAAATCACTTTATAATTTATTATTTTATACAATTTGCCGAGGGTCCGGACAGAGGAGGCCCGGACAGAGGAGGTCGGCGGACCGGACAGAGGAGGTCGGCGGACCGGACAGAGGAGGTCGGCGGTCCGGTCGTGGATCGCGGTCCGCCAGTTGAGGAAGGGGGCTTTAAGAATATCTGATAGTTGTTGGCAGAATGGTACCTTGACTTTCGAGTTTAAGTTTATGTGATCAAACGTGTTACTCAATGTATGCCCCCTAAAAAAACACAAACCCCAGTTGTTTTATTACATTCATTCATTCATCTTCCTAACCGCTTGATCCTCACAAAGGTCGAGGAGCGTGCTGGAGTCTATCCCAGCTGTCTCCGGGCAGCAGGCGGGGGACACCCTGAATCGGTTGCCAGCCAATCGCAGGGCACACAGAGATGAACAACCATTCACACTCACACTCACACCTAGGGACAATTTGGAGTGTTCAATCAGCCTGCCATGCATATTTTTGGAATGTGGGAGGAAACCGGAGCACCCGGAGAAAACCCACGCAGGCCCGGGGAGAACATGCAAACTCCACACAGGGAGGCCGGAGCTGGAATCGAACCCGGTACCTCTGCACTGTGAAGCCGACGTGCTAACCACTGGCCTACCGGGCCGCCCTGTTTTATTACATGTTTTTAATAAACAAAAGTATCACGGCATAAAAAGAGACTGTCAAGAAATACTTTTAACATTATGTCATGTAATTACAGTACATTCGAACATGCTGAAAATCCCAAGAGCTGTAGTGCATATGCATGCCTTTAAGGGGTGTGGCCTAGTGATGGACAAGAGGAACATGACTGTTTAGTCTTCATATGAGTTTTTGGTAAGAAGAACTACTAGCCGGTGTTCCCGGTTTGCATTTGTGTGTTTGTATACACACATATACACTTATGGTCAAAAATGTGCATGTGTGCATGTACACACACACACACACACACACACACACACACACACACACACAATCACTCTTAAAATGAAATAAACAAATGTGACCAGATAATCACTTTTCATAGTACCCAATAAACTGGAAAATTATTCCCATATTGGCTTCCAGACTAAAGTTCCTTTAAAATGGACAGTTTTCTTTGCCTCGGTCAACTTCACAGAGTACTCATGTAGAGTTTGGTTGGTTTCCCTTAACGTGTTTGGTGTGTAATTCTAGACTTGCTCCATATGTAAAGTGCCTTGCGATGACATGAGTTGAAGTTTAAATTCTTCACATTTACTGTTAATGACTTTTTGTTTGTTTTGTTTGTCAGTGAATATCTAGATACAGTATTTACCATCCGCGGAGGCCAGAATGTTCTGTGAGACACTCCTCGGGCTGTCATTTTCGACTCAAGTGGAGGGTGCTTTGTGCTGGGGTGAGGTCACATGAGATGCTGGGTTGTTTGGTGGTACTGCATTCAGGAGGCACCTGCGGCTGTGACATCATTGCCTTATCACACATCATGTATCACCTGCAGCTTCACATCAAGCCCTAACAGACAGATTCCATCTGTCATCTCTGAGAGAATCCCACTATAATTTACTCCAGGCCAATCCTACACAGACGCTGTTTTTTTTTAATGCTTCGTCATGACTCTGTGTGCTGCAAAGAGCAACAGGGGCTGCTATTTCAAATGTTGCCACTATTTTAAAGCCCAACTGTGACTTAGCTGCTTCTTTTACTTTAATTCACTGGAAGTTCATTCGTTGTTCTGCTCCTGCCACAGAAACCTAATTCATCGACGTGGCAAGCATCACACCAAAGACAATGTTGAAACAATACCACATTAATTGCAATCAATACATATATGCAGCGCTCCATTTTGTATGCAATAGCTAATTTGCATAAGTACGAGGGGCCTATCTCTGCAAACAAATATATAAAAAATAGATCATCTTACTTAAAAGCCAGAAGTAAAAAACAAACAAACAACCCCGCCCCTACATTTACCAAACAGCAAAACCTAATGAGAAAGACTAATCAACATTAATGTCTTAATATTGAAGGAAGTGAGGAAGGATAATTAGTTGGGGCGGTTCACTCTCATTTCCTCTGCAATCATACAAGTAACAAGAGTTGATGCCGCCTTAAATGGCCACCCACATACAGCCGCTAATTGCAGGACTTCACCCCCAAGCACCCTCCTAGTCATAGAGACAACGGGGAAATTGGCCATTTCTGCTCTCCTGGGTTTCATTAATAATCCATGTCACTTTTTCCCCAACACTTAGACTGTCCCTAAAAACCTGGGCAAGATACGGTCTAGGTGTTATGCAGTGTGCTGTCTATTCTGCTGTCTATGACTACTTCTCGTCATTGTACAGCACTGTATACCACATATGATACAGTTCTACTAGTACTGTATTCACTTTTCTGAAATAACAATACGGTACTTGTGTAAATAGGGTATAGTTGGCTTTTTTCCCCCAATATTTTTGGAGTGCATTATAACTTCAAAATGACCCCAACATGGTTTCGTTTTGTCGAAAACTACGAGGAAACTCGAGTAGTGGGTCAGTCCCGTTTTTATCCAAAATCAATATTTTTGTTTTTTTATTTTTGTTATTTTTTATTTTAGTTTTGTTATTTTTGTTTAACTGAGTCACCCTCAGTTAAACTCTCAGGCCCTTGAAAACTATTTGAGACCAAATTTGACATAAGATGTCCTTCAGTATTGCCACGGTTACCTTGAAAAAGTCACTTATTTAATTTATGTGAGGTCCCATCCTGCTTCAAACAGTCTACCATCATCCCAGTTCCCAAGAAATCGGCAACATCGGAACTGAACGACTATAGGCCTGTCGCCCTGACGTCTGTGGTCATGAAGTCCTTTGAGCGCCTTGTGCTGAACCACCTAAAGAACGTCACTGGACCCCTGCTGGACCTTCTCCAGTTTGCTTACCGGGCAAACAGGTCTGTGGAAGACGCAGTCAACATAGGTCTGCACTACATCCTCGAGCACCTCAACAGCACAAGGACCTGCGCAAGGATTCTGTTTGTGGATTTCAGCTCTGCGTTCAACACCATCATCCCGGAACTCCTCACCCCCAAACTTCTCCGCCTCGGTGTGTCCCCTACGATCTGCCAGTGGATCCTCAGCTTCTTGACGGGATGGACACAACAGGTGAGACTGGGAGCAACAACATCATCAATACGCACCACCAGCACTGGAGCCCCACAGGGATTGTCCTCTCTCCACTGCTCTTCTCTCTCTACACAAACGATTGCACCTCAACAGATCCAGCAGTCAAACTCATAAAGTTCGCAGACGACACCACGGTCATTGGTCTCATCAAAGACAGCGACGAGTCTGCGTACCGCCAACAAGTGGAGCAGCTGGAGCTCTGGTGCAGCCGACACAACCTCGGGCTGAACACGCTCAAGACTGTAGAGATGATCGTGGACTTCAGGAAACATTCTTCTCCTCAGTTGCCCCTCACACTATCCAACTGCCCTGTGTCAACCGTCGAGACCTTCAAGTTCCTGGGAATCAGTGTCTCCCAGGACATGAAGTGGGAAGTCAACACCATTTCCATCCTGAAAAGGGCCCGGCAGCGGATGTACTTCCTGAGGCTGCTGAGGAAGCATGGCCTGCCACAGGAGGTGCTACGACAGTTCTACACGGCAGTCATCGAATCAATCCTGTGTTCTTCCATCACGGTTTGGTTTGGGGCCGCCACAAAAAAGGACAAAATCCGACTTCAACGGACAGTTGGGACGGCGGAGAAAATCGTTGGCACCGCCCTACCCACTCTTGAGGACTTGCACACTGCAAGAATCAAGACAAGGGCACGGAAAATCCTCCTGGATCCCCGGCACCCTGCCCACCACCTTTTCCAGCCACTCCCCTAAGGCAGACGCTACAGATCCATGCGCACCAAATCCAGTAGACACTTAAACAGCTTCTTCCCTCTGGCCATTAACTCCTTAAACAGTCACTGACGTAGTCACTCTTCTTGTACTACAAAATGGTACTACAAAACTACTGGTTACTCTAAAATGGTTCAATGATTTTGTTGTTTACGATGATACTAGTGCAGCGTGTTATACCGGAGACAAATTCCTTGTGTGTTCTACATACTTGGCCAATAAAGATGATTCTGATTCTGATTATTGATTACTTGATTTGTGACTTTATTAGTTACATTCAAAGAGACCAACAACACCACTTAAAAACATAAAAATTACAAACGTTTTTGCCAATATGCAGTTGAAAATGCATTTTTAACCAGTGACATCTGAGAAAAAAGTTTTTTTTAATTAAAAATACAATGAAAACAACCTTTTCAATGTAAGTAATTATTTTTTATAAGTACTGTAGTTAATTTTTAAAAAATGTGTCTGATTGGGAGTCTTTATGGATTTCACTGAAAATACACGGGCTGTTTGTTTTTTTAGAAAGTAAAATAGTCTTTCGAGACTTTACTTAACACAAATATTGTAGCAGCCCTTCATTTACAGTCGTTGAAAAATTATGTGATTTTGTCTGTCCTGGTGGGGCCATGAAGCCAACTAGAGAGAGGACGTTGAAGGGCAGGGAAAAAAGGGAACTGACTGCAAGCTATGCAGTGCTTAGCGTTGTTGTTTTGACATGGTTATAGCCAAAAGTACCGGTAATCTTTTCTTTGTGTTCTCAATTGTTTGTTGCTAGAACACGACTTGGTCTGGTTCATTCCACAATGCTACAATATTTTTTTGATGGCAGTGTATTTCGGCTTGACATATTTAACTGTTAACATTGAGATGGCAAACTAAACGTTTACAATTACACATTTTTTTTTCAGCAATTCACATACTGGTCGGGTGTTTGAAGCTAGATAACACTTTGTCAACAGAATCGAGTGTACAACATAGCTTAAGAGTTTGTTTCACTGTACATTTGATGCAAACTCAACCCAGGAAGGCTGGAGCCTGAATCGATCCTCTGCACTGTCAGGCAGACATGCTAACCAGCCAAGCACTGTGCCGCCCGCTGTTAGCTTATTTACCTCAAATGTGTGTCCATCTAGCAATGATGTCTCCTCCTGTATGTTATTATGCGTTGATTATTGGTTTTGTTCTATATACATGATGGATCACTATGATTGAAAAATATGAGATTCCTATTCAAGTGTTGTCAAAAGCTTCTCACTGCTGCACCCAAGAGGCAGTAAATTTGCACTGCCATTTGATAGTGAATGGTAATTGCAAGAATCCTTTGAGCAGCATGTCGACTGTTGATGGTGAGATGAAGCCTTATTATGCATCATAATACTTCATTCAGCCAAGTGTTTCGAGAAAAGGTTCATTTCTCGAAGCTTCATGTTTACATGAAACCACCAGCTGGCCAGGTGTATAATCACAGGCAGCTGTATCTTCTGTACCGTCTGGTTTGGCTCTTAGGAATGAGTAGGAATTACAAAAATATGTATGTCCAAACAAATTCTCAACATAAAGTGTATAGACCGAACACAATGCATATACTGCTAAAATAAATAAATAAAGGGATCACTTCAACAGCACAACGTAACAATAAAAGTATTCCTTTTATTTTTTTAGAGTGGTATATATTCTCTGTGTGTAATTTTTTCCCATCTATTCACATGGTCAAGAAGTAAATTGGGATACAGTATTTTTTTTCTTCCCAGTGAGGTGTTCTTATTGTACTTAATTTCCTTGATATACAAACACTTCATGTGTCGAATAAAATAAATGGTGAGAATTACATTTTTTTTATTAAACCAAATTAGCATTGAAACTGACTTATGAGACCAGGTGCTGTCTGAAGTTCAAACCAATATGCCGACTGTCCACCGGTTGAAAGGTTGTGCGCTCACCCACTGTGCTGAACGTCATCCCTGGTGGAAATGCCGCCAGCACCCTCTTTTGTAAGGATTCCCAAGAGTGTGTAATGTGGCCGTACATTTGCACAGTGCCAGATGGGACTTGCTCTCAACTCTCTAAACTATCTCAAACTTCATTAAGCGCTACTGTAACACTTTCCTAGTATAGAAACTACAACATCTTTATTCAAACGATATCAAAAAAGAAACACACATGTCGAATAGCGCAGATTCCTATTGAATCAAAGTGGCCCGACTCATTCCCTTTAAAATCAGAGCAGTTGAAACACCCCCAGTCCTTGACATTGCAAAAGCAGGAATGTACTGACGTGGGTCCATGCTCGAGATTGGTGCGTGCATTGGGGCGATTACACAGTTGAGCTGCAAGATCTCCTATTGCGGATGATTTTGTCAGCTGCGCCTGTGACGTGGACATTTGGGGACCACTTTGCACTCCCAATTGTGTGTCTATGTGTGAACATCAATGGTTTTATTTCAAGATCAAACAAACTCAAAATTGTCACTGTATGTTCAGCTTGAAAACACAAATCTCTCTCTTTCTTTCATTGCTGTTTATGTAGTTTGTTATGGACACGGCAGTTGTCAAAACACTGAAAACATGACCCGACACATACCTGATGTCACCCCCTCAGACAGGAACGTGAAGTTGAAATATCTCACAATGCCTCACTATTTTCAAGCTGTAAATACCAGATTTTCCCTTTCTTATGTGCTCCATAACATGCTGTTATTGATTCAGTTCCTTTACTGAGTACGATGGTGTTTGGAATCAGATGTCGTCTTGTATTTTATTAGTTACTAACTATTGATTTACATGTGTTCGTGGGATGGAAGCACCGTAGCTGAAAAGTATGTGTTGTTTATTTAAGTCTTGTGAAATCTGTCTCATTGCTTCAACCTAGAGGTGATTAATGGGAACAGGCTCTAATGGTTGATGTATCATTACGCCACTTTGAAGATTTGATGTCACCTTCAAGTAGACATACCTGTAAGTCATTTTAAGTGTTCACAATTAGTGTCTTAGAAGAGTAACAGTAGTGTGATTACTTGGACTGGAAAAAGTTCAACATTCCTGGAAAATGTGAGAATGTTGGAGTAACTTGTTACTTAGTAGCATGTTATTGGCAACATTGCTTATATTTAGGGTTAATGTGCTGAAACGTGCCTAACAAAATGAAATATGAATTGAAATCACTTGTTTCTATGTAATGGTAATACAGTACAGTGGAATTGGTGGGAATTGTGGATATTTACTTTGCAAGTCAAGTCCATTTGTACCTGTAAAACGTCTTCCAGCTATCCTAAAATTTAAATGTAGGGGCTGTTGTGCTCCTGGTAAAAAAACGTTAGTTGGGACCTCGACACCTATGTCAGCTAGTCAGCATGGCATGCTAAATATAATGTGTCTGGTAAATTTGTCGTCACAGCTGAACAGTTTAATCTTGAATGACGATATTTTGGATTAATAGGACATAGCAATTTCAACAATTATCACACCATCTTTAAAAGAAAACATTCATACATTCATCATAAGTACATTACTGTAGTATAGTATCATTTCATTTCAATTTCAATTGCTGATGATGATGATGATGCTAAAGCTCGAGATAAAGAAATCAGTGTACCGGGCGGGTGTTATGTTTGTATCATCCTGCGATGTAATTCTATTGCTAGTGGAATTGCAAGCTAATTATATCTGTAATAAACAAATGCTTATAAATGTTGAATGGCTTAAAAAAATAGATAAAAATGGAAGTACATTAATATTTTCGATTTCAACCAATGTGGAACAAGACATTTTCATCACACTGCAAGAACACTGAAAAAAAATTTCAAAGAAAAGTAGGACTCGGACACACTCGGCCACATACTACTTGGGGAGTCATGCAGTGCACCGTTCAAGGGTAACCAAGAAATTACTTCTAACTTTATTATTCTTTCTTAATCTGTTTATAAATATTTATGATTTACCAAAGCCACCCTGACTTGCAGCTCCAGTTCCAAAGTAGTCATCGGTTGGGAAATGAGAGATAGCATAGACGGGAGATTTGTGACAGAGCAGAGCATGAAACCCATCAGTTGATGAGTGGAAATCCCTCCTTTCTAATTAATAGAGGTACACAGGCTAGAGGGATAAGGAGGATCAGGGAAATGAAATCAGCTAGAAGATACCATCACTCATTTCTGAGGTCCATTGTCACACTTCAGAATCTGCTGTAATGAATCACTCAAGCATTCCACAGATACATTTGAATGGTGAGTGAAAATTCATTGTCCGGTGGAGAACATTCGATAAGGATCTTTTCTCTTTCCTCTTCTTCTTGAGCCTCGTCTCCCCGGCTTTTGTCAAAGTGCCCTCTGATCAAAAAGCAAAATCAAGGCTCCAGCAACAGGTGCACATTCTGAAAGGCCGGCAAACTGCAAGTGGACTGGAAAGCTATCTTGGATGTGAAGAATGACCCAATAAGTTTCAAGGGATTTGCTCCATGGGGTCGTTTGAGAAAGTCGTGCACTGACATGCTGCAGACTTTACTCAGTTACAAATCTCATTTGATAGAATCATTTTCCTTCCCACTATACTTCACGGTACTGGCCCTACTTTGACTAGTTCTACTTCTACTTCTCACTAATTACTAAAATTAGGCCAGAGAACAATATGTAGAGGGGCAAAAGCATCACTGCACCATATGATTAGTGTGTGTGTGTGTGTGGGTGCGTGTGTGTGCGTGTGCGTGTGCGTGTGCGTGTGCGTGTGTGTGTGTATGTGTGTGTGTGTGTGTGTGTGTGTGCGCGCGTGTGCGTGTGCGTGTGCGTGCGCTTCCTATTTGGAAGCATCACTTTGACAACATATATTCACATTCATTTATGACCGGTGTGATAAAAGTAAGATGTCACTCCATCAGTGAGATTGGTCAGGGTTGGGGCGGCCTGATTTTTGGTCTGTAAGGTGTAGTTGCTCTTTTACCATGAAACTTTATCCTTCCGTGCCCTGCTATGCCCAGCCCTGCTTTCTGTTTTTACAACGTTTAATTATTGCATGTGAAGACTTTTACTTTGCCACTTTCGTCTCCTGTCTACTTCTGGGTCCGAATCCTGCTCCTCAAATCACAGATTCAGGCACTGTCATGATGAAGTAAGGACTATAACCTCACCCATAGCCGTGAGCTGTGGGTTATGACTAAAAGATTGTGGGTATAGATTGTGGTATTGTGGAGTCCAGGTTCTCCCATAGAGACAGCATGAACATTTTGATCATCTAGGAGGGGTTAGACTAGAGGGGCTGATCAGATGGCTCAGGCATCTCTTTAGGATGTCTCCTGCATGGACACCTCCCTGGTGACGTGTTCCGGATACGCCCCACTGGGAGGAAGCCCTGTGGCTGACCCAGTACACGCGAGAGAAACCATGTCTCATGGTTGGCCTGATCTTGGGATCCCCCAGGAAGAGCTGGACAAAGAGGTTGGGGAGAGGGAACCTTGCCTTGTCTGCTAAAGTTGCCCCTGATAAGCAGAAGAAGATCGATGGATGGATGGATCGGTCCATCGAAATACGGATAGACAGACAGATAAAGTACTTCTGGAAATGACAAGATTGAGATTCAACAGGTTTAAAAGCAGGTCAAATATCAAGTGTTGCATTAAGCGAAGTAGATGAAAAGAATTACTGTGGTACCTTCTTCCCTTTGGAACTGCAGCTTTATTAGATACCAAGATGTTGGTCGCAATCAAGTAGGTCGATAGGATCTTAAGGACGAAGAAAATAACTCACTCTGTGCAATCAATGTTACTTGTCTCTTTCCCTTTTAAGGGTTAGAATTAAGGACAAAGTTAAATTAAGGTGAAGGATTAGCCTGAGGCATGATGATTCCATTACACTTACCTCTCATTAACTTTTATTTATCAAGCATCATATTATTTCAATGTGATTTTATAGTTTTACATTTTCGACTGGTCTCTTCTTTTAACCTAAATTATCTTGCAGGTGTCTGGTTTTGTGAGGAAATGACATGAAAGAAAAAAATGGATATGTCTACTTTTGCATTTGAGCTCTTCAACTGTCTTCTGTCACCTGTCTTTTGCCTTTGGCTTGGTTTTCTTTCCAAGGATGATTAAAACGTTTCCGCTTTGTACGTAGTTCAATACAACCTTGTTGACCAATGAGCTGATGTAATACACTATATATTTTTTTCAAAGCTTTTTTCCTGTTGATTTTCCACTTCCAGTCTTGTATCGAACCATAATAATTTAATATACAGACTCTCAAAGTCTGCATATGAGATATGGATATAATTGTATGTTACTTTTTAATTACAGGAAAAATCTAACTTGTAGATGATGGGCTGGAAGGTGCCATTGCATTGTTATTTTTTTTTCATCCTCGTTTTCTGATTATGTGAGCTGGGCTCCTTTGCTAAGCGATGATAAGCAGAATTTCCATGTTCTCTGCATAATTAATCCATCTTTGCCTCTCTTCATGCCAACTCTGGCGTTATCGCCTGCACATGCCTGAATTGCAAAAGAATCCTCTCTTCAATTGGAACTTATTGATATTCTTTAAAAAAACCTGCAAATCCCCAAATTTAAGCCACAGATTGTTAAATGGATTAATTTCGCGGCAATCGCAGGCATCTAACAGGGAGACAGGCAAGGCAAATTGAAAGTGACTCCTGTTTGTGGAGTTTTAGTCCCAAATGATGGGGTTTAATGGCATGTTTTTATTTCTAGTGTAAAATTACCATTTATTTGCATGCCATAAAATACTTTTATACGCTTGAAAATTCAGAGGAATTCCTTTCAATGGCTGTCTTTGGCTTTGTGATAACAACTTCAGCTTCCCACATCTGGACGCTTTTGATACTGGGTGAAAGGAATGTCTGAATATTTAAAATGTTTATCTGTTTTCATCAATGGTTTCACCATTAAGGATGGCAGTGCCGTTTGCATGGGGCTTGGCAGATGTAGATTTATTCTCTGAGCTGTCTACGGCCTGCCTTTCTCTGAATATGTTGCATTTTTCCATTTTACAGTGCACTGATGCCTCTGCATATGTAATAAAGCAGCAGACACACTTATAAAATACATCTACAGACTTTATTACGATGGTGTTTTCCGGTGTGGGTGTCGCATATGAGTAAAGGGATCAGGTTGGGATGGATTCACAAAGCATATAGAATCTATAGACACCATAATATACTTGACCATTCAGAAATAAATAATACAATATCACAAAAAAAATCTAAATACAGCTAAATACGATGTTTGGTTGACATAACAATGGTGAGGAAGGAGATGGTGGAAATATATAGAGCTACACTACAAAATTTGTCATGGATATTTTCACTAAAGTCTGGTGATGCGTGCAGTTAATGGGAAAACAACGTCATTTTATTTTGAGTAGATTAAGTATCAAAACCTGTTTTAATATACGTGTAGATACAGCGGAAGCACGGCAGAAGCACATTGTAAGAAAATAATGACTTGCATTACCATTTTATTTTCTTTCATTCATAAAATATTTCAATATTTCAATTTTTTAAACATGTTCGTGTTTAAACATATTGTTGTGTGAAGATACTTGCATAAATGTTTCTGCAAATAAGTCTGACTTAAAAAGTAGCTCATTCAAGCGTTTTTTTTAAATGGCAAAAAGCATATTTCATTTTTGCGTGTGCATCCCTCAGTTCCAAAGCATGCTTTGTGGGGCCACTGAGGCCACACCTCCTGGTTATTCATTATCTCCCAATGCACTCAGTGAGTACCGGTATTCCTTTTATCATACTGTAGCACAGGTTTTTTTTATTTGTCTAAAATCATGCATGTTGCAGCAGCATTGCAACATGAATATCATTTGTTTATTTCATTAATTTAATGAACACACAGGACACAAATTAAGGAATGCTGAAGAAGAATCTTTGAAAGTGCCCATCTTCGAAGAGCTTCAAAATTCCAGGGCTAAACTTCCTATACTGGACCCCCCTCCCCCCCTCCCCACTCCTTTCTAATATTAAACCAATATAACTTTATCAAGCTTTCAACTTAGTATTTCAACACTATGAAAGACAAAAAAGAGACAAGTTCAAAGTATTATTTACAGCTCTCTTATCGGGTGTCTTTTAAGAAAAGAGGCGGTTCCAACCATTCACTTAAGTGCTAATGCGACAGGCTGCATTCCTTCACTTTCAACTGTCTGATCAATGTTCTCTCTTAAGGGGGCATCAGTTATTTAAACTAATTATGTCCTTCAAAACGAAATAGGGTATTTAGTAATTTAATCCGTTAAAAGGCCGTTGTTATCCCCCGGAGGTGTTTCAGTCTCAGATTTCACCACATAACAGGACACTGAGATTAGCAGTTTTCGAATATGCTCCCCTGTTTCTTTCTCCCTCCGATTTCATTTATTTACAGAGTTACAGTCATTTCTAATGGGGAGGACATGTTCTATCCCTCCAAACTTATTTTTTTTCTATTGTCGCTCCTCGCTTGTATTCTTCTGGTGTAAACTTGGTGGATTAGTGATATTGTTGATTTTTATTTTTTTTTTAAACATAGATGTGGACTTTTTCAGCATTCTATATTAACATTTTATGTTAGTAGTAACAGACATGATATTTGGAAAGAAATGGTGGGTTGGGATGTGTGGCTGGGGGTGCGAGACAGTGATGTAGAGAATAAAGCCTCTTGGAAAGAAGTGCCATTGAGGCCTCCAGGCCCGCGGGTGGTTTTAGCAGCTTAGCCAGCAGAGTGGGCACTCTCTCAGACATCTGTTTGCTTGCTGCTGCAGGAGCTGCAGGTCTGCCGGATGGAAGGGCTCAACCGCAACCTGCATCATAGCAAGAGTAACTCCAATTTACGCATATAATAACTATTAAAAACTGTCATTCACATTGAAGTACTGTTCTATCAGAACCCGAAGGTGATTTCTTGAGACCGGTGGCACAGGCCCTGTGTGCGCACACAGACACAAACACAAACACACACATGCACACATGAGCACACACTCACTCCTTTGGAGACAAACCAATCCCCAACAGCCAGAGGGTGTCACCATAGCAGGCAAAATCATAACACTGCTGTCCAACTTTAGCTGCTGAGGCGGCTCTTTTAGGGTGGACTTCCTGTCCGAGGGATAGCTGTCACTCCCAGTGCCACCGGACATGTGTGAGCTCCTCAAAACCATTTGTCACGGCCAACACTGTGACATACATGCTGTACAGGCAGCAGAGCTGCTCACTTGCGTGCGGTCTAAAAGGGAGCATGCAGCTGTAAGGATTTCATCTAATATTTCATTCAGGATAAAGTAACAAGCTAATACAGAGTGTTGCCGCTTTAACCTCTTTAATCTTGACGAATTTTAGCGTTTTGTGAAGTTTTTTAAATATCAATGGAGCAAAAAATACAAACTACTCTTTATAATTTGATCTATGTCTCATAACAACTGTGTGGAGAGGGCATTTTCATTATCAGTCCAATAAACAATTTCTTTTGTTTTTTTTTTCAGATTCGTAGTCATGAGTCATAAGTTGCTTGCCATCAAACAACTGTGTTTATGATCGAGCATTTCTCGTACAATATGGACAGTAATTAAAACATTCTGATCTCATTATATTTGTGTCATTAGCCACCATAGTATATCACGACAGAATATGAGTCTGAAATTAAAAGTAAAATGTGGTGACAGATTTTCATCTTGTATCTTCGTAATTTACATGAACATGATTGGCCTCCTCTTTGTGTTTACCTCTTCAGAAAGTATAATTTTTGTTCTCTCATTGAGAAAATACTGAGCAAATGTATTAACTTCATTGAAGTCCTAAAATTAAAAATACAGTACATAACAATATTTAGTTTAACATTTAGAGTTTTAACCCCCCACCCCAACTATTACTCCCCCTTGAGTTAACCATACAATAATTTAAGCCACAAATATAACAAGTTGCCTGGACTGACTTTCTTTTTTCTTTGCTCTATTCACTTGCATGCATTGTGAAAGCCCAATGGAGTAAATAAATATAGTTGCAATAATTGGGAAATCAGTTATGTGGTGTAAATAAACACATGACTGCAATGGAACGAAACTTTGTCAATAAATACTAAGATGGTGCAATGAGACAGCTGTGGGTGAGCCACTTATACACTTGTCAAATACTGAGCATGATGCTGCCACAGACAACACACCTTCTCTTGGCAGTTGTAATCAAATGATTTAGCACATCAAATCAACCTTTCCCCTAATAATCTGATTATGTGGCTACGCTGTGTAACATCCCAACAGCATACAGTATACCTTAACCTATTAATATGACCAACCTTGTGTCAGTGATTTCCCCTGCGATGGAAACAGTATTATGTTAATTATCACAACCATCTGGTTTGAGCAATTAGGTCCAAAAAAAAAGAAGAAAAAAAGCCTTCTCGCTGGTGTAGATTCATAGCTGTCAATCACGCATCGCTTCAAACAAGTCACTGAGGCTCAGGAACAGCAGAGAACAACCATGCTGCAGTCACAGGATTTAGAAGTGGCGTTAAATTAATCTTCAGCTGGCAATTTTTCTCTCTCTCATGCAAAAAGCATTTGCTCTACCATATATTATTATTGATTTGGATGAGTACGAATATGATCAGTCGACAGTGCGCTATTTGTGGGTCTGTTGATAGTCTAATATTTGATCTTATGAAATGTTTCAAAGATTGCATTTCTAATTGTGTAAATAAAATACCTGTTATTTTGTAAGATTTGCTAAAAAAAACAAAACAAATTGTTCATAAATCATAATTTTTAAAAAAAATCAATCATCCTATCAATCACATATACAGGAATGACAAGTGAATTGGTGATTATACTTTTAAATCTATTTGTAATGTCAATTCATACATTGTGCATACTTCACCAGTTAACAACACTCATGGTTTTAACGGCAATGATTTACTGTTTACGACTGCCATGGCCATTTGGCTCATAATGTGGCATATGCAAGGAAAGAATTAAAGAAAGCTTTTACTTGGAACTGGAGCCACCAGAGGATAGAGGGGGAGCACAGGATGAGAAGGCTTGCAAAGCAGATGCTCTTATGGAGGTGAACCACCACTGACCGTCTGTCACATGAATTATTCCGTAGTTTTAGATTCCATTCCAAAGTTGTAGAATTAGGTTATGAGATAATTTCACAGGCCACTTGCTTGTCTTCCTTTGCAGTCCAACAGGCTAATTGAAAAGAGTGATTTCCAGTTTGGGCAACTATTCAGAACATCGGAGTCAATCTCAGAATATTGAAGGGGCTGGGTTTTTTTCTTCCCCTCGTATTTTTAAAAATACTTTTTATAGGCAGAAGTGTCTATCACTTACAGCGTCACTTATTGAATATGAATTACATTTTAAAAAATAATAGCACATCCTTATTCAAGGAATATCCCTCTGTATACATATACAGTAGATATCAATTTCATTGAAACATGTAAGGACGGTATTCCCAATTTGCAATGAAATTTAAACATTGGATCAAACTTAAGAGTGCATTGTGTATGGGAACAAATGGCCAAAATATGACAAAAATATGATTTATATTATCGTTTTGTGGTTACCACGAGACAGCATTTGTTGTTTATTTTATTTTAATTGGGGGTGGGTGTCTCCAAATTTCCTTTGTGTGCATTAACAAATACAGCAAATAAAACGTGGGGTTGCAATGTCAATTTAACTGGTTCATACAAACATTGCATATTTGCTGACATGTTCGGATTCTGAGTCTCATATCATCATTATTATTATTATTATTTATGCATTTCAGTGTGATGTGACAGACTTTTTTTTTAATATCTACGGTTATTTGCTAAGAATATCTCCTACCAAACTTCAGTTAGAAATAAGGAAAGTTCACCGAGCCACGGCTACGGTCGCCGATGAGGAACAAACGTAATCTTCAAACAAAAGCGCCAAACGTCTTCACTTCCACAGTCAGAGCACGCGGACCGCGGCGAAGCTCAGCTGCCTCATTATAGAAAAAAAGCGAGAGGGAGAGAGAGAGAGAGAGAGAGAGAGAGAGAGAGAGAGAGACTGCGAGCATTAGAGACTCAGAGAGAGAGTGAAAATAGAGAGGGGCAAAGCCAAAGCCAGAGCCAGGGAGAACAGAAAGATAAAGCGAACACAGACGAAACGATAGACGTAAAAAAGAACATAAAGAAGTATATAGCCGCTTTTTCCCCTTTTCCCCTTCTCAGATACCTTTAGAAAAAAACGGGGGGAAAAACTGCTTGGATGACCCAAAACCTTTCGCTCTGTCAACACTACACCTGGATTCACTGACCGGCCACGCAGCAGGCATGTCCCGAAGGAAGCAGAGCAATCCCAGGCAGATCAAACGTAAGTTAATTTGTTTTCTTGGCTTTGTAGCGTTTGCTCGATATTATAGACGCTATGAATCGGCTCCAATGTAACCATTCACGTAACAGTGAACGCGCTTCCCTTGCACTTAATTGTGTCTGTTCGAAAGAGGTGAGTTCCGGTCCAAATCTCGTGGTGCCGCCCCGTGGCTCAAAAGTTTTACTCAAGGTGTAAGTTGCCCGAGTACAGCTAGTTTGCTCTGGGCGGCGTGTTCCTACTTTAATTTAGTTTCCATCCACAAGTATGCATCCTGTGTCAGTGCATCAATTCAGTGTGTGCATCCTCATTTGGGTCGCCAACATGAAATTGGATATACATGTGCTCCAAAAATGTTACAGAGTGGTTTCAAATATCGGAGACAATTGCTGTTCAATTTTACTATTATATGCTTTAATTGCCACACACACACACACAGGCACGCACAGGCACGCACGCACACACACACACACACACACACACACACACACACACAGGCACGCACAGGCACGCACAGGCACGCACACACATTAAAGCATACACGCAGACGCACACAAAAAGACAGACAGACACACACACGCGCACACACTGACCCTCACGTGCAAGTGTGTGTACCTGACTTAATAGACACAGATTATACTGGAGAGCTTTTTTAATTAATGCTGTTTGACGACAATGGTGTCAGATACATATATCCAGTCATGTATGTAGATTATTTTTCATTCACGAAATACATATTTTACAAAAACATATTTTAATTGCAAGTCACTAAGTGTATTGGAGAGATACCTTACTGCAATTTTATTTAATTCAGTCTTTTGTGTGGTGTGTGTAAAGGCACACATCTCAGGCCTACTATTTGAAATTACAATACAGCCAAATCTCGAGATTGTTTTTTCCCTTCTTTTTATTACCTTATTCCTTTTATAAATCCGATTTATTGTTGACCTAGCTAAATTGGAGTAGTTCAACTGTCACACTCGCATACTGGCGCATCAGCATTCTTCAATCTTAAATAGAGTTGACGTGTGTGTTCAATAAGGATGTTGAGTGTGTTGGTGTTGCTTTCACACTGCTGCATGAGGTTAACGCACTGTAATTGGAGGTCACAATATCAAAATTCAACTCCAAATAATTTGTCTTGAACATGCAATACATTTGATTCTTCACCATCACAACGATTTCAAACAAGGGACTAAAGACACAGAGGGGACATAAAGGAAAAACACTTGTTTAAATAACGCATGTGTGTTAGCATTTATTTGCATACATGCTGCATGCACAAGTTGGACACATATAAAGATATTAAATAGCTTTTCATTACTTTTGTACAGCAAAATTGAGCCTCAGAGAACTGAGTGCCATTTTGCCATTCATTCTTATTATGTTTGATTTCTTTTAATTAGGCCTTGATTTAGATTTTACATTTCAACATAAATGATAATTTGTCAGCACTTTCAACACATATACCATATTAAAACATTTGTGGGATTTTACATTATATTGGATTATATTTCCCATTCCAATTTTTTTACTCACTGTAACTTTTTCCCTTATACTGAGATATAATTCACTGTATGTACAGGGCCTTACAACAAATTGGAATTTCACTCTCGATTCCATCAGATCAAAAGAGAAAAAACATTTAGGGGAAAAGGTTAAGTACAAGTAAGATCAATGTATATTTATTGATTTATTGGGTTGTTTTTTTATGGTCAACTGAATATAGTAAAGCCGTATAACACATCAAGTTAACTGTAAAATGCAACCGTGTGTGACACAATGGACCTGCTCGTCTTTGAGCCAATCCGATTGCAGCACCCAAATGTTGTTGTCAAGCGAAGGAAACCGAACATTTGTGTTGCAGCATTGTGACCCGGCCGTGTGTGAATTAATATGTCATGTGTAAGATCATGTTCATGTGCAGCGGGTGTGCGGCTGTATAATCAAGCTCTAGTTGCCACCAGAAAGGTCGCGAGGAGCCTAGATCCTCTCTCCTACCCCGGGAACTCTGGGGAAAAGCCACTGCATAGAAAGTCAGCGGAGACAGTCATTCTAAAGGACAAAAAGGTTGTTGGGCACAGTGCCCCCACCTC